>NC_044384.1:35567932-36767932 GCF_006542625.1 Nomascus leucogenys
TACAAATGAGATGAGAGAATCTCAGAGGTATTTGAACCAGAGTGACTCCATCTTGAATAGGGAATGGGTAAAATAAGGCTGAGACTTACTGGGCTGCATTTCCAGGAGGTTAGGCATTCTAAGTCACAGGATGCCATAGGAGGTTAGCACAAGATACAGGTTATAAAGACCTTATTGATAAAACAGTTTGCGATAAAGAAGTCTGCCAAAACCCACCAAACCCAGATGGTGACAGAAGTGACCTCTGGTCATCCTCACTGCTCATGATAGGCTAGTTATAATGCATTAGCATGCTAAAAGACACTACCCCCAGTGCCATGATAGTTTACAAATGCCATGGCAACAATAAGAAGTTACCCTATATGGTCTAAAAAGGAAAGGAGCCCTCAATTCCAGGAATTGCCCACTCCTTTCCCAGAAAGCTCATGAATAATCCACCCCTTGTTTAGCATATAATCACGAAGTAATAATAAGTATGAGCAGCTGAGTGGCCCATGCTGCTGCTCTGCTTATGGAGTAGCCATTCTTTTGTTTCTTTACTTGTGTAATAAATTTGCTTTCACTTTACTCTATGGACTTGCCCTGAATTCTGTCCTGTGCCAGATCCAAGCACCCTCTCTTGGAGTCTGGATCAGGACCCCTTTCCAGCAACACGAGGACTTCCCTGTGACACTGGTAGAACTTCTTCTTTTCAGAGAAAATGCAGTTCTCTTTTTAGTTTACCAGGAGAGGCTGAATTATGTCTATAACAACCTGCAGTTGTTTTGTTATCATTGATGTGATTTCTTACCACAGGTAGCTAAAGCCTGCCTTTATTTGTCTCTTGGTCAATTATTCTGAGAATATCAGAGATTTTGAGGTTTCTGAAGTATTTGGAATAATGGGATGATATTGAACTATACCAGGGGCTCTCAAGCTCTGGGGCCTAGATTCTTTACTACAATTAAAAATAAAAGAACAGTCTGTGCAGGGTTTTGTAGACATGCTCATTGGAGATAAATCTTTGCCCAATAAAGATCATACAGACACAAGAATACAAGGTGTGGAATGCTAGAAGCTCATATTAACCTTACTCCCAATGATCTGGGATGGTATGGAAATTTTTGCTGTATACTGATGCATGAAGCATTCAGATTTTTGAAAATTTAGCAAATCATGGGCTTCATTAGTCTGTAATATATTCAGAAGTCTGTGTCACTAAAAATTAGAGATTTGGATCCAGTGGATGTGAGGGCTCAGGCTGACTGATCTTTCCTCATCAAACAGATGCTTTTAGATCCATGTCAGAATTTAGGTCTAACATACATAATCTTAATAGCCCATTGCCTTCCTGGAGATGGAGAAAAGCAGATTATTTCAGAGAACACTGAGAGGACCTCTGCTGTATATTAATGCTTTGGTACGGTCTGAGGAATATACAAAAGGCACATAAATCAAAGCCTCTTCTTGGGTCAGCCATCAATTTCCTTGTAGTTAAAGAATTCAACCTGACATAATGATATTATGACACCAGTGCTTATCATCTGTGATTATAAGAATGGTACTGAGAAGGCTGTAGAGTCATCAGCATCCTCAAAAAAGTGTAAATTTTTGCACAGTTTTTGATGATGCATAAAGTTCAAAAAGCCAGAGTAGAGGAGAGAAGACATTCATATGTAATAAAAAAATATAGGAGCAAGAATAAGGAGCTGGCAAGCAACTGATAAATGGGAAGAAAGGAAAGACCCAAGGTGCCTCTTAAGAGATTTTAAAAGTGAAGTGGTAGAAAACAAAGCCAAATAAAAGTTTATGACTTTGGCAGTGACATGACAAAGGCCTTGTTAATGGAGATGACTGCATCAACTCTTTGCTGAAAGAGTAGAAGAGAGTGCCAGAAGGGAGGGAGGCCAGCTGAGAGCCTGCTATACAAACCACCCCCGCAAGGTTTACATACACACAAAACTGAATTATAAAACTTTAAGAGTATGCTAGGCTTCTATTATCAGTTTTATATTACACTTCTTCTGACTTTGTTTAAAAGGCAGCAGAAGTTTCCATAAATGGTTTGGTGTTTCCCTCACCAAACATACACAATTCTTCTTCAAGATTTGATCAAGGAGCAGTCTAGGTGTGCAGGAGGGTCTGAATAAACAACAACAAGCCTTCTCTTTTGGTTCTGCTTTCTCTTTAGGGCCCCCTTACTGTGATTTCTACTGCCACTGTCTCGAACATTCTTCAGGAAGACTGTTTTGCTTTAAAACTTCAGGCCCAGCAGAGACATGCACCCCGTACTGTGTTCCTAGTACAGTTAAGATGAGTGTCAATGTTAGAAAGGAGAAAAAACATAAATACAACTTGATTGAATACCAAATAATACAAGAAAGACCACAATTACCCATAGGCAGCCAAGCTTCAAAGCTCATGTTTTAATCCTGAGGTAACTGAACCTTTGGGCCAGAGGCTGATATGGTGTCTCAGCGTCTCTGGTTCCTTTCTTGTCAGCCTTGACTTCCTGCCTTCGTATTGTGGGTGCCATCTTACATTTTTCTGAAGAATAAAAGATCTTCCTAGGTTCAAGATTTATGGACCCCTGACATATTTCATTTAGTTCAGTATTGTGGCCAAAGATCAATGTTGTATTTTTTCATTATTATTTACCAGAAATGTGTTTATTGGCACAGGGAATACTCTCACAGTTTTTGGCTTTGACAATGCATAAGGAACTCTCCTCATCCTATGCAAGAAAAATCTATAATAATTGCAGACCCATCTAAAGATTATATCTTCAAAAATTAAACAAACATAACATACATTAAAATAAAATGAATAGTTATAGAGAGTAACATAAAGACCTTTGTGTCACTATCTCTAGTTATTATATTGAAAAATCCAGCGTCTAACAAAAGTTGAAGGCACCATGGATCAGATGGCTCTGGCTGCATAACACTGTAAGTTTCTTAATGTGGTGGTAGATATTGGTGATTTAAAGCAAGCATGTTGAAATAAGCATCATGAATGCAATCTGGATGTCCCCTCTAAGAAGTATTTCAAGATAAGTAAACTAGCATGTATTGAGCCTAATATCATGACAGGTAAGGAAGAGATGATGGAAAACAAAGAAAAGCTGGTTTTCAGAGAGCTTGCTAAAGAAAGAAAGAAAACAAACATTCATGGAGTAATTCAAAGAAATAGAATATGGGTAAAGTGGTAGGAATATGAGGAAAGAGTAATTAGCATCAGCAAATAGATATTCCTTATTATATAGCTAGCTAGCTAGCTATCATTTATTTATCTCTTTAGAGAACATCAAATATTCTGGAAAGAGACTTTTAACGGAAGGAGAATCCTTACCACTTGGGGTACCCCTGAGATTTATGTCATATCACTTGAGAGAGCTGAGGTTTTCATGATTAAAGTGTTTAAGCACAGTGCCTTGTATATTACAGATACTTAATAAATATTTATTAAGTATTGAATGAATTAAAAATACTTGTTGATCCATTCTCCCAGACTACCCCAATTAGCTGATAATAATATACAATAAGTCCATATCAAGCATCTTCTAGGTGCTGTACATTTTGAAGTATAAAAGAAAAAGAAAGTCTACAGCTTCTATTTCAATGTCTAGCTGGGGAGTCTATTCACAGGATATACTTGGAAAAATACACAAGTTGGTGTATGATTAAATAAGACATGGCATATGAAAACACTTTATGCATGTAAAATACTGTACAAATATTAGAATTATAAATGCCAAATAGGATATAAAACTTATGAGTGCAATGTCAGATCCAAAAAAGTAACTCACTATTTGTAAGTCAATGGGTGAAAGAATTCCCTAGGATTTTAGCATTTCATTACTTGGAGGAAATGAACAATTTCATTCTCATATGCCTGACATATATTAGGAGCTCAATACATGTTTTATGAAGAAGACTTCTTCAAAGGCTTAGCATTTGATTTTAATCGTAGCATTGAGATAAGTGGGGAATCAAGGTGAGATGAGATGAAGAAACGGTGTGGAAAAGAACAGATCATGGTGTGTGAATTGCCTGAAGCAGTTACCTGGGGAAGATAATTTGTCCTAGGATGTAATTGAGACGTTCATGAAGTATTTAGAGAAATATTTATTATATGAACTTAGGATGGGCCTATAGAAACACAATTTCAAACGGCAAAGTAATTATAGACTATTTATCTACTATTCCTGGCACAATTTGTTAAATGTGTGGTTTTGTGATGGTCCACTCCTTTCATTGTCTCCATGTTTGATGTCAGCAAGCCACAGTGGGAAAGGTGGTCCCTGCTAGTAGATTGGTCCCAAGCTGAGATTCCTTCAGTTTCATTTCCAATGGCTCTGTCATTTCTTCTAGCCAATTTTCCTTTTGATATTAAAGTCCCTGGTTTCTTTCCCAGGACCTCCCACATCTTAGCCGAAGGGCTCTGGCAACTTGATTTGGATTCAGCTTTGAATTCCTCCCCTCTTTTCTCACAGTGAGTTTTCTGCCAGGGATGTGCTGGGAGGAAGCCAAGTTTCCTGTGCTCTAGCATTGCCCTGCTGCCAAAGAACCCTGCTCTCCAAGTCAGCTCCTCCTGTAGGCAACAGGCCTGGCCTGGTGGGGTGTAGTGTTCCATTCATGCTCTGTGCTTTATTCAACTGTCACATGTCCAGTCACTTCCACTCAGACAGGTACATTTTTCTAAGGAACCCTTGAGTGAAGAAAAGCAGGAGGCCCAGTAAATGAGTCATTTGTTCTATTTGTCTCTCCCAGAGAAGTAACTGCCCAGTTAGCATAGCTTGGACCACTAAAAGGAATTCACCATCTTAGGGGTAAGTGTGTAGGAATTGTTTAGCTACAGATTTAAAGTGCCTCTGTTCCTAAAAGGGGGCCCTCAAAAACCCAAGGTCTTTATTTTTCTGTCATTATGGTTCCTGTCTCTGAACTCTACCATTTCATAGTTATCCAATATTCAGCAAACAATTTCACCTCAATGTGACTTTGTTTCTCAAGGAGACAAAATTTGCAGTGTCTTCTTCATAGGGTTTTTAGGAGCATGAAATGTGTTAATGGGTGCTAAAGTGCACTGTAAACTATGAAAATCTACATGTTGGGTTTTTTTAAAAAAAAAAATACAAATGCTCCCTGGTAGAACAGGTAAGCCTGTAGAATTAGTAATGTAATATCCACATTACCTCACTTAATTGGCCTGAAAAACTTCAATTGCAGAAGAAATGTTACATTCCAAGATCTCTAATTTTTCCTCTGTCATTAATATTTGATAACTTTCAAGTTATTTTCTTCCATAGAGAGAGGATGTTCATACTTACTGTGGGGCCCAGAATTTGTTCTGATTATCTTGCTTCTGCACTTCAACACTGACTTTACTGACATCCCCAGAAAATACTCATGTTTTGAGTACCTGCACTCAATGTGAAACGATGGGTTCATGCAGTGAGTATGATGGTGAATAAGACACATCCAGACCCTTCCATCAAACATCAAACTGAGTGTGAGAACTCTTGTTATAATCCCCTAAATAAACTCTTCTTTGCTTGTATTACCTCCTGCACCTAGCAAGGTTCTAGGTACAAAGTAGATGCAATTAATCTATGAATCAGTTGAAAGTTCTGACATCTTTTTGTAAATCCCAGACTCTCTACCGATATACCAACCCATGAGTAAGATAAATAGAGGTGAGTACAGATTGTATGTATATCATGTAGGGGTCTAATTGTGTTATGGTAAGTTTGAATGCAGAGCTAATTAGTTTGTATGACTGTCCTGTGTTGTAGAAACTATATTATAGCTGCACATTTGTTTTTATGAAATCAGTTAGCCGCCAAGGAAGCCCATTGAAATGAATAGAAACTAATTGAAAGTAATAGTGAAATACCTGAACATATATTGCCAGTAAATTAAATTAATTGAAGGTAATTGATAGTGACTGGAATTAATAAAAGTAATGGAAACAAATTGTACTTAATTGAAATTTATTGAAATAGAATTAAACTGAATAACTCAAAGTCTATTAAATTTAATAGATTATAATTGATATCAATTATAGACAATGCATAATAATAACATACCATTCTTAAAGGCTTCCAACCGCATTTGCACCATACTATTGTCTTTAAAATGTAAAAATAAATTCTAAAAAAAAAGATATTCATGGGAATAAAATACTACTTTGGAATTTTAGATTTCTCTGTGGAACAACAGAATTAGGAGAATTTGCTTCTGATAACAGAGCTTTTCTTGATAACTTAGGAAGGTAAAAATGGTTTTATTTCCTTCAGGAAAGAGACTTTTATCGATTTAATGAGAACATTTTAGCTGTTAAAACATTAGCTTTGATTTGATGAATATTCTTGCAGTAGATGTTGTATTAAGTGTCTGCTATCTTTATAGCTATGTTGTCATATTCATTCACTTTTTATTTCTTTCCCTCGGTTATAAAACTTCCAAAACCCCCTAAGATTTCTCATAGACATATGTAGGAGGATGCAAAGACTTGCATTTTTAGCTTCTTTCTTCTGAACTTTGGGCATTTGGAAAAAAAAAAAAAGCAAAACACCATGCTGGATTTCCTATTGCAGAAATTGTAATCAGCTGGTTCCTTCCACTTCGGTGACAGTTCTTGCATGCATTTGGTGATGTTCATATTCTTCATGTTTTTACCAACTTTGCTGCTTTCTGAGTAGTATTGTTTTGTGAAAAAGTAATTTTCTCTCAAAATAACTGCATCAAATTTATTTTACATGAAATATTTATTCAATGTTTAGAGGACTGTAGATGAAGTTCACATGTGGAGTGGGAATAAATGCCAAATCATCCAGTTTACATCAGGAGAAGCCCAGGATTCAGAATGTAAATCAGAGATTCTCATTCTAGCTGTATATCAGAAGCATCTGTGTGGCATATTAAATATGCTCTGGTCATGAGAGGGCCTGGACATCAATAGTATCTTTTCTTGTTGTTGTTTTTAATTTCCAGGTGACTTTGAAGGAGTGGCAGGGAAAACTACTAGGGTACTGGCAGGTTTGGTTTAGGTGCTGCCTTCTTTTTCCCTTGCCCATGTTTACTTTCCCTTAGCACTGGAGCCCTTAAGCCAGTTCTTCATTCTTCTTTGTTTTAAAAACTGCTCATAGTCACTTGATTTAAGGTATAAATTCATAAAAGTTGAGAATAAGATTACTCCCAAACAAAATTGAACACAGACCCAAGTTTGATGAAATGCTTAGGCATGAGCAGTTTAGATGTGATAAAAGCTCCAGGACCCTGGAAATCTATGACAGTGTCCTGACAGGTGCACAGTAACTTCCCTGATGGTGGAATTCCTGCTCACCTGCACTTCATTATAACCCATGCTGAGGAAGTAATCTGGCTCCTAAGGAAGGCCTCTGTAATTCCATGAGAATTTATCTTATGATAGGGGAATGTCAACATCAGTTGTGATAAAGGAAGATCAATATATATTTTAACAATATGTGGATGTATTCAGCCAATATCTCCTTGGGTTTTCTCAATATCATAAAGTTCAAATTTCCTAACTCTCCAGTGTCACTGTACATACTGTAATACAAGCAGTTCACTGGCTGCAAAATGAGGTTTGTATCTGGGCATCTGTTTAAACCTCAAGCATCCAGCCCACAAGATGTTGTCTACTCTTTAGTTAGTAAAATTACAATGAAAACTTTAACACTCTATCACCAACATCTAACAGTTTGCTTTGTATAGAATGATTCGAAAAGGATAGACCCCTAAATTAATAGGGATTTCATCACCAAACTAATCCAAATGCAAATAAATGTAAGAAAATATTCAAACAACCATCAGAGAATACTATAAATAATTCTATGCAAATAAACTAGAAAATCTGGAAGAAATGGACAAATTCCTGGACACATACACCTTCCTAAGACTGAACCAGAAAGAAACAAAATCCCTAAATAGACCAATAAAGAGTTCTGAAATTGAGCAGTAATAAATAGCCTACCAACCAAAACAAAGCCCAAGATTAGATGGATTTACAGCTAAATTCTACCAGAGGTACAAAGAAGAGCTGGTACCATTTCTACTAAAACTATTCCCAAAAATTGAAAAGGAGGGACTCCTCCCTAACTCATTCTATGAGGCTAGCATCATCCTGATAGCAAAACCTGGCAGAGATACAATAAAAAAAGAAAACATCAGGCCAAAATCCCTGATAAAATTGATTCAGAAATCCTCAATAAAATATTGGCAAACTGAACTCAGCAGCACATCAGAAAGCTTATTCACCACAATCAAGTTGGTTTTATCCACAAGATGCAAGGTTGGTTAAACATATGCAAATCAATAAATGTAATTGATCACATAAATAGAAGTAAAGACAAAAACCACACGATTATGTCAATAGATGAAGAAAAGGCCTTCAATAAAATTCGACATCCCCTCACATTAAAAACTCTCAATGGGCCAGGTGTGGTGGCTCAAGCCTGTAATCCCAGCACTTTGGGAGGCCAAGGCAGATGGATCACCTGAGGTCGGGAGTTCGAGACCAGCCTGACAAACATGGAGAAACCCTGTCTCTACTAAAAATACAAAAAAATTAGCCAGGCATGGTAGTGCATGCCTGTAATCCCAGCTACTCAGGAGGCTGAGGCAGGAGAATCGCTTGAACTCGGGAGGAGGAGGTTGGGTGAGCCAAGATCATGCCATTGCACTCCAGCCTGGGCAACAAGAGCGAAACTCCGTCTCAAAAAACAAACAAACACACAGACACACAGACACAAACACACACACACACACACACACACACTTTCTCTCAATAAACCAGGTATTGAAGAAAAATGCCTCAAAATAATAAGAGCCATATATGACAAACCCACAGCCAATATCATACTGAATGGGCAAAAGCTGGAAGCATTCCCTTTGAAAACCAGCAAAAGACAAAGATGCCCTCTGTCACCATTCTTATTCAACATAGTATTGGAACTTCTTGCCAGGGCAATCAGACAAGAGAAAGAAAAACAGTATTCAAATAGGAAGAGAGGAAGTCAAATTATCTTTGTTTGGTGATGACATGATCCTATATCTAGAAAATCTCAATGTCTTAGCCCAAAAGCTTCTAAAGCTGATAAGCAATTTCACCAAAGTCTCAGGATAAAAAATCAGTGTGCAAAAACCACTAGCCTTCCTATACACCAAAAACAGTCAAGCAGAGAGTCATATCATGAAACAACTCCCATTCAGAATTGCCACAAAAAGAATAAAATACCTAGGAATACAGCTAATAAGGAAAATGAAGAACCTCATTATTGAGAACTACAAACCACTGCTCAAGGAAATCATAGAGGACATAAACAAATGGAAAAATATTCCATTCTCATGAATAGGAAAAGTCAGTATCATGAAAATGGCCATACTGCTCAAAGTAATTTATAGATTCAATGCTATTCTCATCAAACTAACATTGACATTATTCACATAATTGGAAAAAAATTATTTTAAAATTAATGTGGAACAAAATAGAAGCCCAAATAATCAAGAAAATTCTAAGCAAAAAGAACACAGTATACTACAAGGCTATAGTAACCAAAACAGCATGGTACTGATTCAAAAACAAACACATAGACCAATGGAACAGAACAGAGAACTCAGGAATAAGACTGCACATCTACAAACATCTGATCTTCCACAAACCTGACAAAAACAAGCAATGGGAAAAGGATTCCCTATCTAATAAATGGCTCTGGGGGAACTGGCTAGCCACATGCAGAAAATTGAAACTGGACCCCTTCCTTACACCTTATACAAAAATTAACTCAAGATGAACGAAAGACTTAAATGTAAAACCCCAAACTATAAAAACCCTAGAAAAAAATCTAGGCAATACCGTTCAGGACATGGGCACAGGCAAAGATTTAATGACGAAAATGCCAAAAGCAATTGCAACAAAAGCCAAAATTGACAAATGTGATCTCATTAAACTAAAGAGCTTCTGCACAGCAAAAGAAACTATCATCGGAATGGAAGAAAATATTTGCAGTCTATCCATCT
This sequence comes from Nomascus leucogenys, assembly GCF_006542625.1. Classification (NCBI taxonomy): domain Eukaryota; kingdom Metazoa; phylum Chordata; class Mammalia; order Primates; family Hylobatidae; genus Nomascus; species Nomascus leucogenys. The sequence goes on from NC_044384.1 coordinate 35,577,955, forward strand.
AACAAAGGTCTAATATCCAGAGTCTACAAGGAACTTAAATAAATTTACAAGAGTAAAGAAATAACCCCATTAAAAAGTGGGAAAAAACATTAACTTCTGAAAAGAAAGACATTCACACGGCCCACATGTGAGAAAAAGGTCAACATCCCTGATTATTGGAGAAATGCAAATCAAAACCACAGTGAGATACCATCTTACATCAGTCAGAATGGCTATTAATAAAAAGTCAAAAAATAACAGATGCTGATGAGGTTGTGGAGAAAAAGGAACACTTCTACACTGTTGGTGGGAATGTAAATTAGTTCAACCAGTATGGAAGACAGTGTGGTGATTCCTCAAAGATCTAGAGGCAGAAGTACCATTTGATCCAGAAATCCAATTACTGTGTATATACCCAAAGCAATATAAATCATTCTATTATAAAGATACACGCATGTTTATGTTCATTGCAGCACTATTCACAATAGGAAAGACATAGAATCAACCTAAATGCCCATCAGTGATAGACTGGATAAAGAAAACGTGGCACATACACATCATGGAACACTATGCAGCCATAAAACAAACAAGATTATTTCCTTTGCAGGGACATGGATGGAGCTGGAAGCTGTTATCCTCAGCAAACCAATGCAGAAATAGAAAATCAACCACTGCATGTTCCCACTTAAAAGTGGGAGCTGAACGATGAGAACATGTGGACACATGGTAGGGAACAACACACACTGGGGCTTGTCAGGAGTAAAGGGGAGGGGAAGGAGAGCATCAGGAAGAATAGCTAGGGGATGCTGGGCTTAATCCCTAGGTGGTGGGTTGATCTGTGCAGCGGACCACCATGGCACATATTTACCTATGTAACAAGGCTGCACATCCTGCACATGTACTCTGGAAGTTAAAAGTTAAAGGAAAGAAAAAAGAAAAGAAAATATTCAAGTATTCAAAAATCATACGAATGTACAATTCTACTTGATGTTGATATTACAGTGAGATTCCTCTGCCTTTCTCCTCTCTCCCGTCTTTTCATAGAGGTAATGAAGAACACGGTTGGATGAATTTTCTTCCATCTCCTCAGAAATTCAGAAAATTGTTACTCATTCTAGATTTTAAAGAAATAATATCCTAGACGTGACTAGTTTTCAAATTCATTTTCAGAGGTCTCTGGTTGCTGTGTGTGATTTGCTAACTTCTATTGGCTTCTCCTTGTAGGGAAAAAGATTGAACTGATAGAGATCATGGAGAGGGAAAAATGCCTGAGATAGATATTGATATTTGGTTTACTTTTGTATTTAACTCTCATTATTTATCAGGTTTTAATTTAGAGAGAAATAATTTTAGCTTATTTTAACAAATGCTTTGAGGCATTTTTTATCCAGCAATTATTGTGATAATTGGGTTTCTTTCTTGATTACTGCCCTCATATTATTTGTATACTTCTATACTTGGCTATATTGTCTTTAGAGACTTCACTATATTCCAAAATAATTAATTTATATAAATATTTGTTCTGAAATTTGGTTAGTTTTATTTTAACCTTAATTCAGGAATTTCTAGAACCTCGTTCTACCCCTTTTTCCCAGTCTTGGTCAAAAAGCTAGATTGCTGGCTGAATAGATGGATTAGATAGGTTAGATTGGTAGATGGACTCACAGATTTTCAAATAGATAAGAATATGTGTTTATCCCTAAGAACCCCAAATAACTAATGTTTCCATAATTTTAAGCATATTAGTATGGATTTAACATAGCAAGTCATATTAGATAACTTTAATAGCCCTCACTCTCACAATAACTAAAAATATTAAATGAACTATTTATCGATGACCTGGCAAATGTAAGAAAATGTAAGACGTCTCAAAAAAATGAAGGTTGCAAATATAGAAAGAGTGAACCACTTGTTTTACCTGGTGAAATTGAACTCTGGTCTTGGCTCTCTGAAGCACTACCCACGGAAGCCAAGCCCAACCTTTGGTAGAGAGGTAATAGGTAATCACTTGTATTAAGCTGGAATCACTAACACCCACACCCTCATTGTAAGAGTGAAGAGGAAAACAACCTTATAAATAAGGACCTTTGTATTTATCATAAAATTTAGCACTTTGCCTGGTACCTCATGAAAGTTTGACATAGGCTGAGCACAGTGGCTCAGCCTGTAATCCAAGCACTTTGGGAGGCCGAGGCAGGTGGAACACTTGAAGTCAGGAGTTTGAGATAATCCTAGGCAACATGGTGAAAACTCATCTCTACTAAAAATACAAAAGAAATAGCGGGTGTGGTGGTGAGCACCTAGAATCCCTGCTCTGAGGCAGAAGAATCGCTTGAACCAGGGAGGCAGAGGTTTTGGTGAGCCAAGATTGCGCCACTGCACTCCAGTCTGGGCAATGTTGCAAGACTCTGAAAAAAAAAAAAAGTTTGATACATATTTTTGAATGATCATTTTTGTTATTAGGGCTCATAGAAGGTAGGTTTTCTGTTGTTGTTGTTCTGAATAAAGCCTATTGAATATCCTACAGTGCATGGTAATGTGTACAATCAATAAGAACAAAAGACCTCATACAGGAAGCTGAAGGAAAGAAAAATCACATTCTTCTCTCCAAATCCTTCTTTCAGAAATGAAGCTTGCAAAAATATGATGTAGATTTACATTACTCATTTATTCATTCAACAATCCAAGTAAGTCACACTTGGGAGAGTTTTGTTTCTTGCTATTTTTCTGGAAACTATTGTCCTAGAAAAGCTCGACCTTTCCTGAGATTCAGCCCCACTGAACTCACCAGTGATCTGGATTCTGTATCACAAAGATCGTGGGAGTTTTTGTATAAATTGTCAGTCACTACTCAATCACCATGGCATATTTTGGATGTTCATTTATCTTTCTTCAGCCAATGACAATATTGATTTCCCACTATTTTTTCAAACGCTTATCTCATGGAAGCAGGACTATTTTGCTTCTAGTTACCCTTTGAAGACATCCTTCACCCCAACTCTTTCCTCATTTCCTCTTTGTTTTCCCCAGTGCAGGGACTATTTTTGAGACCCTTGTAGACCTTTATCTGCGTTTGATTTCTACTATATAGCATACCTCTTACATAGCTGTGAATATTCTTCATTCAATGCATCAATGGAAAAGTACCTTCTATTACCCCTAATATGAGAGCCCTTTATATTACCCCAATATATTAATTTATCCAGTTAATTTGGCATCATTACTTATTGTGCAGAAATTTCTCAGCTAAAATATATAGTGCAAGTAATGCAACCTGAGACACATTTGTAAGAGCTGCATTGGTTATAAATTCTCAGAATTTGTGTCTGGTTTCTGATTCCCATTCCATAATAATCCTCAGTAGAAATAATTCTAGTAGTGCACAGTGAACTTCCTGCTGTTATGTCATCCACTCATTAGACAGAATATGAAGACTTTGAATCATGACGCACAACTATATTTACTTGTGTGATGATTGATACTAAAGCTCTATTATGTGAAATTTCATGTTGAGGTCAAACTAAATTTTATATTTTCTTATTGTTTATCAATTTCTTATTTACGAATTGTGTTACTTTTTCGTAAGAGGAAATACAATCATCTCCTTTATAAGGTCTGGTTCTCCATTCTGTATTAGTCAGGGTTCTCCAGAAAAATAGAACCAATTGAAGATTAGATAGATAGATAGAGATAGATAGATAGATAGATAGATAGATAGATAGATAAAAAAGAAATAGAGATAAATATAGGTAGACATAATGTTTCAAGGATTGGCTCACAAGATTATGGAAGCAAGAAGTCCCATGATCTGCCATCTGCAAGCTGGAGAACCAGGAAAGCCAGTGGTATAATTCAGTCCAACTCCAAAGGACTAAGAACCAGAGGAGCCAATGGTATAAGTGCTGGCCTGAGATTGAAGGGTGGAGAATCAGGAGTGACAGTGTACATTGGCAGAAGAAGATGGATGTCCCAGCTCAAGAACAGAGGGTGAATTTCCTCTTCCTCTGCCTTTTTGTTCAGAGGATGATGTCCATCGACATTCATGAGGCAATCTTCTTTAATCTGTTTACAAATTCAAACACTAGTCTTTTCAGGAAACACCCTCACAGACAAATCCAGAAAAAATGTTTTACCAGCTATTGGAGTGTCTTTTAGCAAAGCCAGTTTGACAGATAAAATTAACCATCATATCTTCCTATAAAATTGAGCATATATTCAGGTGTGTCCCAATTGTTTCTTTTACATACATTTATCACAGCATCTATAATAATTTAATGTCCTTTTTAATTTTCACTTACAGTGATGTGACACTAAATGATGTTTTGGGCAACAATGGAATGCATATGTAACAGTGGCCTCATAAGATTATAATAACACATTTATAATGTACCTTTCCTTTTTTGTAACTTTTAAGTTTGTTGTATATGTGCAGGTTTGTTATATAGGTACACTTATGTCACAGGAGTTTGTTGTACAGATTATTTATCACTCAGGTATTAAGCCTAGTACCTATTCATTATTTTCCTGATCCTTTCCTCACTCCCACCCTTTACCCTGTAATAGGCACAATGTCTGTTGTTCCTTTCTATATGTCCATGTGTTCTCATCATTTAGCTCCCACTTAAAAGTGACAACATGCAGTATCTGGTTTTTCTGTTTCTGCTTAGTTTGCTAAGGATAACGGCCCCCAGCTCCATCCATGTCCCTGCAAAGGACATGATCTCATTTGTTTTTATGGCTGCATACTATTTCATGGTATATATGTACCACATTTTCTTTATCCCGTCTATCAGTGATGTGCATTTAGATCAATTCCATGTCTCTGCCACCAGGAATAGTGCTATAATGAACATATGCATGCATGTGACTTTGTAATTGAAAGATTTATATTTCTTTGGGTATACCTAGTGAAGAGATTACTGGGTCGAACGGTATTTCTGTCATTAGGTCTTTGAGGAATCCCCACACTGTCTACCACAATGGTTGAACTAATTTACACTGCCACCAACAGTGTATATATGTTCCTTTTTCTTCACAACCTTGCAGCATATGTTATTTTTTGACTTTTTGATAATAGCCATTCAGACTGATGTGAGACCATATCTCATTGTGGTTTTGATTTGCGTCTCTCTAATGATCAGTGATGTTGAGCTTTTTTTCATATGACTGTTGGCTCTATGTATGTCTTCTTTTGAAAAGTGTCAGTTCGTGTTCTTTGCCAATTTTTAATGGGGTTGTTTTCTTCTTGTAAATTTGTTTAAGTTCCTTAGAGATGCTAGATATTAGACCTTTATCAGATGCATAGTTTGCAAAAATTTTCTCCCATTCTGTAGGTTGCCTGCTCATGCTCTTGATAAGTTTCCTTTGCAGTGCAGAAACTCTTTAGCTTAATTAGATCCCATTTGTCAATTTCTGCTTTTGTAGAAATTGCTTTTGACATTTTCATCATGAAATATTTGCCTGTGCTTATGTCCTGAATGATATTGCCTACATTGTCTTCCTGGGTTTTAAATTTAAGCATTTAATCCATCTTGAGTTAATTTTTGTATATGGTGTAAGGAAGGGGTACAGTTTCAATATTCTGCATATGGCTAGCCACATACTGTACCTTTTCTATGTTAGATATGTTTAGATACATAAGTACTTATCATTGTGTTAAATTGCCTATAGTATTCCATACAGTAGCGTGCTGTACAGGTTTGTAGCTTAGGAGTAATGGGCTATACCATATAGCCTAGGTGTTTGCACAACAATGAAATCACCTTACAGTGCATTTCTGAGAATATATCGCCTTCATTCAGGAGCACATGACTGTATTTTTTTCTCTTTTCTTTTTTCTTTTAAACAAGTTCTCACTCTATTGCTCAGGCTGGAGTGCAGCGGCGTGATCACGGCTTACTGCAGCTTCGACCTCCTGGGCTCAGACGATCCTCCTACCTTAGCCTCCTGAGTAGCTGGAACCACAGGCATGTGCCACTAGGCCTGGCTAATTGTTTTTGTACTTCCTGTAGAGACAGGATCTCGTCATTTTGCCCAGGCTGGTCTCAAACTCCTGTGTTCAAGCAATTTTCCACCTCGGCCTCCCAAAGTACTGGGAGTATAGGCATGAACCACCATGCCCAGCTAACTGTATTTCTTTCAACAGGAGCAGTAAAGGGTATATATGTGATAAAACACGGGATCCAGATCTCTATAGGTAAGATCAAAGCATCTTTGACTTAAAATTGTGTAACCCTGGGCACATTCCTTAAGCTCTCTCTGCCTCAATTTCTTATCTTTGAGATGAAGATAATAAGAACACCTGCTATATAGGATTATTGTACAAATTAAATGAATTTATTCATGTAGCGTAACTAGAATGGAGTAAAAGCTCAAACATATAAGAGAAAAAAAATAGGATGTCAATCTTCTTGAGGGCAAATTCAATGTCTGATCCCCTACTATGTTCACATCACCTAGTTCAGAACTTTATTACACCAGAAATGAGAACTCATCACACCTGAAACTCCTAAGTGACATAGATTTAATAACTCTCCCTTGTTCATGGTTCCCAGTGTTCCAATTCCTTTCTTACTTTTCTCATTGCTCACTGAACCCATGCTTTATACATAATAGATAAATATAATTTGAGTGATAGTCCTTGATGGCAAATCCACATGATATCTATATATGGATGACACTGAAATAAATCAATTTAATGAAGCTACTGAATTTTTATATGATTTTAGACATTAAAATTTTTTCAATGATTATAAACAAAAATACTCTACTAAAACATTTACTTTCTTGTGAAATGCTTGAGTGTCACAGAACATGTCTCCAGAATGAAACTTACTGTCTATTCAGAGGTTTTGGATTTTTTAATTGAAAACCTGCATAATTAACAACATTCTCCAATTTTATCTATTTTTTTGTACAAAACACTCTTTTGCTGATTAAAATATTTTTTGGGGTGAAATTTAAAACTTTATTCCAATAATTCACCTTTGGCCTTGCTATTCTACTTTGAAACTCTGGAGAATATTCTTCGGGATATCACCTTAATGTGTTTGTAGACATTTTTATTTTTAATTCTCCACATGTCAGAAAATTTCCTCACTGATGAATTGTGAAAGATATAGCTAAGGTCTCTTGTGGCTTTCAAGATGTAGCTGTGACCCTAGTCTGGCTGACATTTGTTTTTCTCACTATTTTTGTCTCCCTGGAAATTCAGTTTAATCACAACTGAAGCATGGCTTCTTTGGTTTGGTGGGAGAATTTGAAAGCATATATATATAGATATCTATATATATATCTATATATATATGCTTATATATATTCCATTTTAGTGCTACCAGGCAACAAAGATCTGTTGATAGCAGCCTGCCGTATGACCTTCAACCTTACTAGCCTTCTTCAGATCTAGCCAAAGAATGGAAAACTTGATGCACTGAGCCAGCTAGAAATGGATACCTTCATCAGACCACTTTATCAACACAAAAACCATGCTAAAATTCTAATGCATTTCTGAGACCAATATGGTTTTACAAATGACTTAGAGTGGCCTACTAGCTTTCTGAAAAGACAGGTTAACTTCCATGAATAGCTCGGCTCATTTAAAACTGCTGTTCAGATATTCTAAACTGCCACATCACATCCTCATATGAAATACACTTTTGCCCTTTCCTATAAATTTTGTATAACAGAATACAACATTATTCATTGGGTTTTTCCCTTTCTCTCTCTTCTTGAGATAATCACATCCTTAGGGCATTATAAGGAAAGACATGTATCCAAGCTCCTATAATCCTCAGGAGTGTGATTGCCTTGTGGTAATTATACCCTCCTTCCAAGATGTCTTATACCATTATTATGGTGCCTTATTGCTCAAATACGACAGAGATATCTGATAATGTAATTACTTCACCTTATCACGCTTTAATAAATAATGTAGGAAGGACAGCCTCTGTAGTGAGCCTGTCTAAAGAGGCCAAGCATACAAAGGGACGGTATCTGTGATACAGCTGATATTAATTTGCAGAGCTGAAGGTAAGCAACAGAAACATTAAGATCAGATATTTTACCATGAATGATTAGGCAAATGCATAAGCCAGGGTGTATCAAAGCACAGCTCCCTCTCTAGACACTTGGAGAACAGATTGCCTATCCAAGTGTGAACGTTTGCTACTTACACGGCTTTTGAGGCATGAAGAAATGCCTGAGATTTATTGTTTTTTATATTCCTGGACTTGCCCCTGCCCTGCCTCTAGCGTTAAGTGTCATAAAGGTGAATCAATATGTGTTTGAAACACTGGCTATTATACAAAAATTTGAGCTCACTGTGGTTGTTGATTTAATAATATCTACTGATTATTCCTCTCACTTTCTTGAAGATTCTCTGCTTTTCCCTTCAGCTTTTTAAATATCCAAGGACTGATCAGTACTTTGGCAGACAACTCTGATTATAATTGAAAACCATCATTGTATACATGAAGAACTCTTTCTTCTAACCATAGAGTGACACGTTTATAATCTAATTAAGAAATAGTCTTCTGCGTATAGCCAAGATGAAGACTTCTACTAGGTAAAGACAACCTTGAACTGTCTACTCAAATAAACACTATCAAAAATGTGCTTGGATCAGAGGCTTCATGAGGGATAGTGCAAGAAATTTCTTTGGAATTGTAGAATGGAGTAGGCTAGGCACCATGCACTGAGCACTGTGTTAGGTGCTATGCTCTCCAAACTGAGGACAGTGATTGCCACAAAATCAGTATTCAAATAATGTGGAACAAATGGATAAATTAATGAATGAGCCTAATGAGTTGGAAAACTTTGAGGAAATTAAACACAAAGTCATCTGGATAAAGATTAAATTAGTTAATTCACACACACACACACACACACACACACACGCACCAGACACATAGTACATATTTTTAAGTGTTAGATATTATTACTAGATTATTATTTCATTGCTCAATCTGTTATAATGTGATTATCTAAGTATGTTCCCAATAAAAAACATAAAGGAAATTCAAATGTATTGCAAAATGGAGTTGCAAGCGGTAGAAAAAAGAATGGACAAAAAGAAGATGAAGTCAGATTCCACATAATAAAGAATATCCACAAGCAACTTTGGCAGCTTAGATTTTAAAGGTAAAATGAGGCTCTCCGTTCTGCTATGCAGCCCAAGATAGAACACAATCATTGATACCTATTATGTAATGGACATAATCCTAGATCTTGATTTACACAAAACAGAATAAAAATCAATGTCTGTTCTCAACGTCTTTTCAGTCTTGTAGTAAATATGTGATATGTGCATATATACATAAACATATTAACAAAACAGGAAGTAGATACCTTTAAAATGAACAGTATATTAGTATTCTATTGCTGTAACAAGCTATCAAAAATTTAGTGTCATAAAACAACATAAATTTATTTTCTTACAGTTGTAGAGGTCAGAAGTGTAATGCAGATCTCACTGGGTTAAAATAAAGGTGTAGGAAGGCTGTGCTGCTTCTTGGAGGTGCTGAGAAGAATCAGTCTCTTTGCTTTTTCCAGCTTCTGCAGGCCACCCACACTGCTCAGCTCATTTGAAGGTTTTTGTGTGCCTTCAAAGCCAGCAACGTGGACTTTTCAGGTCCTTTTCATATCACATTATTCTGATCTCTCCTACCTGCTTCTTTCATTTTTCAGAAACCTTATGTTTACATTATATGAACCTGGATAATCCAAAAATAATCATCCTATTTTAAAGACAGCTGATTAAATTACAATTTAATTTCTTTTTGTCATATAATGTAACACATTCACAGGTTCTGGCAATTTGGACATGCATATTTTTTGTAGGTAGGGCACTATTCTGACTGTCAAGGGCAAAGAATTTCAGTAACTGCTTTAAACACAGATTGTACAGTGGACTTTGGACCTAGTCTTCACATTAGCTAAATCTTGGACAAGTAGAAAGGAAACTAACATTCAGTTGTTTTCAGTCATTTCTCTTTTAGTCCTTCTTATGTTATGTCCTAAAAGGAACCTGTACCTATGGAACAAATATGATGGGTTCCATCCCTTGAGACTGAGGATGAAATATACTCCCAGAAACTGGAAGAAATATAAGAACCCTCCAATGTGAATAACCGGAACAAGGAATTGGGCAAATAGTCTCATCACAAACAAAATAAATATCTAAAACAAACAAAATTAAAAAGGAAAAAAATGGCTACAAAGGTAGCCATAACCTTGTTTTAGTCACAGTATATGTGCTCTTGTTTAATCATGAAAAGATCATTGTTAAGATGTTGCCTATATCCAAATGTTTTCCCTAAAGTAAAAAATACCCAACTACTTGAAAAAGTTACTTATTGGAATTAAGGCCATATGTCTCCTGGAATTTCTCCCTAACATTAAAAGAACAACAACAACAACAACACCTGGAGAAGATAATGCACAACTATTGCCAACAATTAATGCAACCAAATGAAATATTTTAATGCAAAAGTAAAAATTACTGTTGTATTTTTCAGGATTCAACCAGAGACACACAGCAAGTAGAAGATACATCTTAAGAGATTTATTACAAAGAATTAGCTTGGCAAATCTGAAATGCAGAAAGCAAGCCATTAGGAAGGGAAGACCAGAGCTCTTGGATACAAGCTTTATCGGTTGTCCATAGGCTTAACTTCTTTATCTTCAGGGAAGCCTCTGCTCTTCCCTTAAGGCATTTCAACTGATTGAATCAGAGTCATCTAAATTACCTAATATAATCTGCTTTACTTACTAAAGTCAATTTATAATGGGCTTTCATATGTACAAAATACTTCCACTGCAAAATCTGAATTAGCGTTTGATTGATTATCAGGGATCATAACCTAGCCAAGATGACACATAAAAATCATCACAGCCTACAAATTGGAACTCTTGTACATCTTCTTAAAGACAATAACAAATCCGTATTTTCACATAACATGATACAACACTCCTACATTCAACCAAAACATGCCAACTCTTTTCCTAGAAGAGAGTGCAAAGTCCTAAGGTGATTCTCATTTATGTTAATAGCTTGTAGCTTAAACAGTATGCTATAAAGTTAACTTATAAAACATCCTATCTTAGATAATAAGAGCATGAGAGAGGGAAGGAAATAAAAATATTTGGTTAATATACATGCAAACATATTCATAGAAAATTAAGAAAGAAATATAACTATCGTAGTCCTCATTTCTGCAATTGGTCACGTGGTCTTAACTGGTATTTTTAACTATTTTCTTCTACTACCCATTCTACGTTCCCTTTGTACTCAGCAGACACCTCAACTGGCTGTTGTTCTTTGTGACCCAAACCTCCATTCTTGAAAGGAATGAACCATTAGCAGTCTTGCCTGAATGAAGTAATTATACTTTTCAATTTTTTTTTGAACTTTTATTTTTTAGGTTTGGGGTTACCTGTGCAGGTTTGTTATATAGGTAAATTGCATATCACATGGGTTTGGCGTATAGATTATTTCAACCACCCAGGTAAGAAGCATAGTACACAAATAGGTATTTTTTTATTCTCTCCCTCTTCCCACCCTCTACCCTCGAATAAGCCCTGGTGTATGTTGTTCCCTTCTTTGTGTCCACGTGTTCTTAATGTTTAGCTCCCACTTATAAGTGAGAACATGGTAATTGGTTTTCTGTTTCTGTGTTAGTTTGCTTAGGACAATGGCCTCCAGCAGCATGTATGTTGCTGCAAAGCATATGACCTTGTTCTTTTTGATGACGGCATAGTATTCCATGGTGTATATGTACCACATTTTTTTAATCCGGTCTACTGCTGATGAGCCTTTAAGTTGATTCTGTGTATTTGTTATTGTGAATAGTGCTGTGATGAACATACATGTGCATGTGTCTATATGGTAGAATGATGTATATCCCATTGAGTATATACCCAGTATACCCCAGAATGGTAGTTCTAAGATTTTATTTTAAAAATTAAAACAGAGGGTTCTCAAATCACCCCACTGCTTTTCACAATGGCTGAACTAATTTACATTACCACTGGCAGTGTGTAAGTGTTCCCTTTTCTCTGTGGCCTTGCCAGCATCTATTACTTTTTGACTTTTAATAGTAGCCACTCTGGTGAGAGATGATATCTCATTATGGTTTTGATTTGCATTTATCTAATATTTAAGGATGTTGAGCATTTTTTCTTTTCCTTTTTCTTGTTTTTTTTTTTTTTTTTTTTGAGACGGAGTCTTGCTCTGTCGCCCAGGCTGGAGTGCAGTGGCACGATCTCGGCTCACTGCCAGCTCCACCTCCCGGGTTGACACCATTCTCCTGCCTCAGCCTCCCGAGTAGCTGAGACTACAGGCGCCCACCATTGCGCCTGGCTAATTTTTTTTTTTTTTTTTTGTATTTTTAGTAGAAACGGGGTTTCACCGTGTTAGCCAGGATGGTCTCGATCTCCTGACCTCGTGATCCTCCCGCCTTGGCCTCCCAAAGTGCTGGGATTACAGGCGTGAGCCACCACACCCGGCCAGGATGTTGAGCATTTTTTCATATGCTTGCTGGCCATGTATATATTCATTATCTTTCCCCACTTTTTACTGTGGTTGTTTGCTTTTTGCTTGTTAATTTAAGTTCCTTATAGATGAATATTAGACCTTTGCCTGATGCATAATTTGCAGATATTTTCTCCTATTCTGTAGGTTGTCTGTTCACTCTGCTAACGGTTTCTTTTGCATGCAGAAGCTCTATACTTTAATTAGGTCACTTATATCAATTTTTGGTTTTATTGCAATTGCTTTTGGTGTTTTTGTCATGAAGTCGTTGCCTGGGCCTATGACGAGAATGATATTTTCTAGGTTATATTCCAGGGTTTTTATTGCTTTAGGTTTTACATTTAATTATTTAATCCATCTTGAATTGATTTTTGTATATGATGTAAGGAAGGGGTCCAGTTTCAATCTTCTACAAATGGCTATCCAGTTATCCTAGCACCATTTATTGAATGGGTAGTCCTTTCCCCACTGCTTGTTTTTGTCAGCTCTGTCAAAGATCAGATAGTTGTAGGTATGTGACCTTACTTCTGGGCTCTCTATTGTGTTCTGTTGGTCTATGTCTATTTTTCTACCAGTACCATGCGCTTTTGGTTCCTGTATTTTGTAGTATACTTTTAAGTCAGGCAATGTGATGCCTCCAGCTTTGTTCCTGTTACTTAGAATTGCCTTGGCTATTTGGACCCTTTCTTATTTCCATATGAATTTTAAAATCGCTTTTTAAAAAATTCTGTGAACAATGTCATTGATGGTTTGATAAGAATATCATTGACTCTGTAAATTGCTTTGGGCAGAATGACCATTTTAACAATACTGTTTCTGTTTGTAGACAATATGATTCTATACATAAAAGCACCACAGTGTCTGCCCAAAAGCTCCTTGATCTGATAAACAACTTCAGCAAAGTTTCAGGATACAAAATCAATGTACAAAAATCAGTAGCAATCCTATACACTAACAACATCCACTCTGAGAACCAAATCAAAAACACAATTCCACTCACAAGGCAACAAAAAGAATATACCCAGGAACATAACTAGCCAGGGAAGTGAAAGATCTTTAAAATGATAATTACAAAACACTTCTCAAAGAAATCAGATATAACACAAATAAGTGGAAAAAAATTCCAGGCTCACTGATTTTAATCACAGGGCATGGTAGTACTAAGAGATGCTAAGAGTAGTATTAAGGGATCTCATGTATTCCAGTCATATTCTTCCCTACCTCTTTGTAGACAAGTAGTCCAACCACCCAGCCATGATGTAACCCCCATCTTTGTTGATTCAGAAGTAAGGGACACCCGAAATGGTTGGGCGGCAGTCTTAACTTTCACTTCAATTGAATCGTGTTTCCCAGAAGCTTTTCTTCATTTGGAACGATGTTCTCTAGGCTGGCAGAGTATAAGGGACAGCAAGCAAGAATCCTGTTAGTGGGTTATGAGGGCTAATAATGAATGGTGACACTCCCATTTCCACTCTTTGATTTCTGAGCCCATAAATCCTGGCTGTAGGAGAAAAAGCACTATATATTTTATGCTGACGCAGAGCATACTCAGTGTCCTAGAGAAACTTGCCCCAGTTCTGAAAGGTATTTCTATGTATAGCTATGTATAGCTGGCACTGAGTCTTCAAAAGGCCATTCCACTGTTCTATCAAGCCAACTGCTTTAGGATAGCGGGGAACATTGTAAAACCAGTGAATCCTATAAGCATGGGCCCATTGTTACACTTTGTCTTCTATGACGAGACTTTCTTCATCAGAAGCAATATTGTGAGAAACCATAAAGGCGGATAAGGCATTCTGTAAATTCACACATTGTAGCCTTGGCAGAAGCATTGCATATACAGAAGGCACATCCATATCCAGAATAAATGTCTATTCCAGAAAGAATAAAGAACTGCTCCTTCCGTGATGGAAGTGGTCCCATACAATCAATGTGCCACGAGGGGTAGGTGGCAGATCACCTGGGGAATAGTGCTGTATCAAGGACTCTGATGTTGGTCTCTACTGCTGGCACTGTGGGCACTCAGAAATGGTTATAGCCATGTCAGTTTTGGTAAGTGGAAGTAGATGGTTTTGAGGATTATTTTCCTTTGTCTAGCATATAATCACTGTAGTAAATGGTTATAAATTCCTTTGGGGAAGGCTGAAAATAAGATTAACAGTATAATTTTTTTTCAGTGTAGCAGGGTGGGGACCTGGACTCTCCTTTCTTAAAGAAGTATCCATTGTGTAAATTGGATCAAGTCTGAGAATTGATTGAGGAGCCATGACTCTCTGCTTTAGCAATTTAAGTTCACAAGACTTGGAACTCTTTCCCATATACAGATCAAGTAGGAATAGATTGCTTATCTATTTCTTTCTAGGAGCACCAACATCAACTATCCTATGCAATAGCTATCTGCAAGCCAGACTCTTCTGATTACTGCTTTTACTGCAATCCATTACAGTAGCCACATCCACCTTGTCTTTGATGATTATGGGCCACTATCTGGCCCCTGCCAACCTGTGAGCCAATTATCCTCATTCCTTTTTTGGATCTCAGTTAGATGGCAGGAGTCCCACAGTAATTTCTGACCATAAAAAAAGCACCCAGGGAGATGTTGAAGGATACAGTCCTCTCTTCACAAATTAATTTTTCGCAGTTGGTGGCAAAAGTTGTCTCCTCTGGATGCTCCCAGGATGGGTAAGAAGGTCTTACATCATAAATCCACTCCAATGTTCCTGTTTCCCTAAGCCCTTAGATACTTTTCTCTGTAGCATAACAAGGCAGTTCTGACATTCTAACTTCATTTGGTGTTTGTCACCTTAAGGTCCATGTTTTAGCCAACAAACCAACCAAACCATAGAGACTTTTTAACTTATTGAGCTAAACATTGATTCCAGAATCTCTCTAAGGCTCATATCAGTAAAATTAGTCTGATTCAACTTTATGTCTCTTTCTGCATTACCCCAGTCCATTAATATTCATACACACACATATTTCTTAGATTTCTGTCCATATAAATTTAAAAAAACATGCAATTGTTTTGGTATATAATGTACTTTCTAGTGAGTCACACTTTGTAATTCAGCTTTTGGGGTCTCTGGGCTCAAGTATAGATATAGATCTAAAGGCAAAGAGAGACGGTGAAGTAGTCCTTGAGAAAAATCAACAGTGTTTTGCAAAGCAACCATCTCAGGGGAAACCATTATAAATTCTTCAGGCAAAGAAGGGCTAACTTCCCCAGGCAGGGATAGAAGGACAAAGAATACTTGGTAGAATTTAGGGTTTCAGCATTCCCAGCTTCATTGGGATCTCCTCAAATGTCCCTATTCTGATGGGTCCCCGTTATTTCCTAATAATTCTTTTACTTTAACAGAAGACACCCAGAAATGTTGGGAATACAAAGTTGTAATTCAACCACTCACAGTGTGAGAGTCTGAGTTTGGTTTTCAGAAATCCCAGCCAGACAACTAATAGGGCATGAGAAAAATTTTAAAACATAAATAAACATTTTGAATTTTCAGGTCATTTATGAAGAGCTGTTACTGGGAGACCTGAACTCATTCTTTTTCTCCCTTCTTACTCCAGGAAAGAGTAATTATTGCTATTGCACACTAATAAGCAACCACCAAATTTCATTATCCTCCCTAGTATGACTAAAATGTTCTACAGTAGCCAAACGCAGTCATCTAGAACCTTGCCTTCTATAGGCATTTGATTAAAAGAGTCATGGAGTTACACTTTTATTTTTCTGAAAATTATCTTTTAATAGCTTTGGAGATTTTCCACTGAGATGCCTAATCATTTTATTTACCTGAGCCAGATAAACTTTATTGTCAAAGAAGTGCAACTCATAGATGTTTTAAAGCCAGGTACATCTTTCTTTGCTTCCTGGGGTGAACCCAAATAAAAATAAAACTTTACTTTCAGTTTTTCTAATTTTAATTTTCTTCTCTGCTACTTCTGCTTTGATTTGCATTTAGTTTGTTTACAGATAATAAGTTATTCCCCAGCTAGTGTTTGGTTTTATGGTCAGACTATTCAGTGATCTCCGTAAATGAATTTATAGAGATTTTGTCTCTGTTGGGTGAGAGAGGATACAGAGTTGGCTAGTCTTTTCTCTTTATTTGTCTATTTAAATCAAATAACTGAAGAATTCTTACCCACTGGGAAGAGACAAGCTCTTTGATACAGACTGGTGAGTTCTATAATTTGTGTTTATTCTTGACCCACAGCTGAACTTTTAGAATTAATTTGTTTCCTCCATTTGTGTCTGTATGTCTGCTTATTTGTAATTCAGAAAGGAATGTGTATAATATTTTTAAATTTTCTGGATTGTATTAATAAATAGGAATATATAATTTCTTTAGTTCCATGCTGACTGGCATTAAAAAATTAATATTTTTATAAATTAAATGATCCTAAAATTCCCCCAAAATAAGGAAATTGAACTTCCAATATTTTTCATATTATATTTAAAAATAATTTTTAAAGAAACTCAGAATGTTTCAGACATTCGAATTCATATAATTTAGATAAATATTTGGCAAATGAGACTAGTTAAATAATTTTGTTTTAATAAAAACAGCTGTTTTCTCTGATTTATCAGTGTTAAGTGTAATATAATCTTATATTTTTATTCTATTTGGATATGTTCTTCTTAAACTTATACAGGTTTACCAATCAATAAATTAGTATTACTTCTACTTAATGTTTAAGATTATAAAACATGTAAATTTATGTTTAACTAAATTGAGTGTTCTGATAAAATTTTAATTCCACAGAAGTTATGTTTTGTAGTATGCCAGATTGAAGATAACTTCCAAAAATCTGTAGGTAACTTAATTAATGGAAATTTATTAGTTACCTTGATCATTTCTACGATATAATAGTAAAACATTGATTACCAAGCAATAATTTTAAGTTTGTTTTTGCTTTGTATTTTCATATGCTATATCAAAGTAACATCTTTGGGTATCTTAATGAACACGTTCATTTTTGCTGCTTTGAGAGGTTGTGTAAAGCATAACGCTAGGAAATTGTGTTGTGTGTATTCATGAGCTCTCCTGGACTGGCAGGTTGCTGGTGTATAATATTCATGGTTGTCCATAGGTTTCTATGTGAGATAGAAGTTACTTTAGTTAACATTTCCTACTTAGGAGAAATAGTTTCAGAGAAATATAATTGTGTATATACCAGGAAAATAGTATTTTGTCCTGAAAGAGGGCTGTTTTTTAATTGCGAAACCTCTTCATGCTCTTTAATCTTATTGAGGGCTATAATATCTTTATTGTGGTGTGTAGTTACAAATATTTGCTGTATTGTAAATTGAACAGATAATTTTGGAACCTTTATTTATTGTTTCATTTGAAGATTTCATGTATAAAGGCACTGCATGCTAGCAACAACTCGGGAATATTATAAAATTTTTACCTTACTAACACCATGAAGTTGGTCCTAAGGTAGAGTGTCCACCTGTTTCAGAATATGAAACAGCATAATGAAGTACAAAACTTAAAAGAGAATTTTAAATTGCCATTGTTTATAGTACCTCAGTTTGAAAAGCTATGGCATGTGTTTGTTAAAATCTTAAAAAAGGATGCTCAGTTTTGACGGGCTTGTTTCACTATTTACTGTTGATGCTTTCTCCTGCAATGTTGCTTCTACTTTTTTTTCTTTCCGTGTAAACTGCCTAGACAACAAAGATTTGAAGTCTTACCAGAATAACTTTCTATGATTTATATTGCTGTTACTGTACCTCCGATTATTTCAGAAAACAAATTTTTTTCACTTAATAAAAAAGCAGTGTTTTTTTATTATTATACTACCTTCTGTTTATTAATATTTTATTTTCACATTGAAATAACTAAGCCATCTATTGTTTCGCAAGCATCTATATTCCAGTTCCTAGCTTAGGTGCTAAAATCTCTGACAACTTTTGTTTTTTGCTTCATATCAGATGAATAAAGCAGATCATTTAACATGTGTGTATTTTTATATCTCTGTGATAGTCATGATTTTACCTTTTTCTCAACTGTCTTTTAAACTGTTTTTATATATCTATAAAATTCTAAAACTGATAGAAATATTAAAATAGAGTAATTTTAATGTCATTTTTACTTTTTGACAGATTTATATGGTAAAATAAAAATGAAACAGGTTATTCAAATGACTTCACTCAATGATTGTGGCTTAAACTATACTTACCAATAAAGAATACACATTCTTTTTAAATACCCATAGAAGGTGTTTAAAATTATTCATTTGCTATAGCATAAAGCTCAATAAATCTCCAAGTTATAAACATTGCACAGCTCATAGCTGAACCACATGAACACGGCACTCAACAAAATATTTTTACAGATATTATTTTCAATTTTACCCTTAAATCAAAGATGAAAATGAACTGTAACAAAAACTAATTTCGAAATATTTTAAATTTTAGTGTTAAGAGTAAGTAATTTTATAATCAGTAAATCAAATGTTAATGTGTATTTTGTGCATATATATATATATATGTGATTGTAAACGTTTGATGGTAAATTTTGTTATTTTTTATTTTTAAAACATTTCAAATTTTGGCAGGGTGTGGTGGCTCACGCCTGTAATCTCAGCAGTTTGGGAGGCCAAAGTGGGCAGATCACGAGGTCAGGAGTTCAAGACCAGCCTGGCCAATAAGATGAAAGCCCATCTCTACTAAAAACACAAAAATTAACTGGGTATGGTGGCACGCGCTTGTAATCCCAGCTACTTGGGAGGCTGAGGCAGGAGAATCTCTTGAACCTGGGAGGCAGAGGTTGCAGTGACCCAAGATTGTGCCACCACACTCCAGCCTGGTGACAGAGAAAGACTCCTTCTCAAAAAAAAAAAAAAATTCAACTTCTATTGTAGATACAAGGGTACATGTGCAGGTTTGTTACATGGGAATATTGTGTGATGCTGAGGTTTGGGGTACATGTTGTCACAACCCATGTTGTAAGCACAGTACCTAACAGGTAGTTTTTCCACTTGTGCCTCCCTCTCTTCCTGCCCCTTCTAGTTGTCTGTGTCTATTTTTCCCACGTTTATGTCCATGTGTGCCCAATGTTTAGCTCCTACTTATAAGTGAGAATATGTAGTATTTGTTCTCTGTTCCTGCATTAGTTTGCTTAGTGCTATGACCTCCAACTGCATCTATGTTTCTGCAAGTGATGTGATTTCATTCTTTTTTATGGCTGTGCAGTATTCCATGGTACACATGTACCACATTTTCTTTATCCAGTCTACATTGATGGGCACCTGGGTTGAACCTAAGTCTTTGCTAGTATGAATAGTGCAGTGATGAACATACAAGTGCATGTCTCTTTTTGGTAGATTGATTAATTTTCCTTAGGGTATATACTCACTAATGGGATTGCTGAGTCAAATGGTAGCTCTGTTTGAAGTTATTTGAGAAATCTCCAGACTGCTTTCCACAGTGGCTGGACTAATTTACATTCCCACCAACAGTGCAAAGTATTCTCTTTTCTCCGTAGCCTCACCAACATCTGTTTTTGGCTTTTTGATAATAGCCATTCTCGCTGGTATGAGATCGTATCTCACTGTGTTTTTGATTTGCATTTCTCTGATTAGTGAAGATGAGCATTGTTTCATGTTTGTTAGCTGTTTCTATGTCTTCTTTTGAGAAGTGTCTGCTCATGTCTTTTGCCCCCTTTTTAAATGAGGTTGTTTGCTTTTTGCTTGTTGACTTGTTTGAGTTCCGTATAGATTCTGGATATTAGGCCTGTGTCAGATACACAGATCGTGAATATCTTCTCCCATTCTATAGGATGTCTGTTCACTCTGTTGATAGTTTTTTCTGCTATGGTTTTTTCTGCTATGCAGAAGCTCTTTAATTAGGTGCCACTTTTATATTTTTATCTTTGTCACAATTGCTTTTGGGGACTTAGCCAAAAACTATTTGCTAAGGCGGACATCAAGAAGAGTATTTCCTAGGTTGTCTTCTAGGATTTTTATAGTTTAAAGTCTTATATTTAAATATTTGCTTCATTTTGAGTTAATTTTTGTATATGATAAAAGGTAGGGTGTCCAGCTTCAATCTTCTGCAAATGGCTAGCCAGTTATCTCAGCACTATTTATTATATAGGGACTTGTTTCCCCATTGCTTGCTTCTGTTGGCTTTGTCAAAGATAAGATGGTTGTAGGTATGATGTTACAAACCTACATGCTTCTGAGTTTTCTATTCTGTTCCATTGGTCTATGTGTCTGTTTTTGTACAAGTACCACGATGTTTTGGTTACTGTAGCTTTTCAGTATAGTTTGAAGTCAGGTAGAGTAACGCCTCCAGCTTTGTTCTTTTTGCTTCGGATTGCTTTGGCTATTTGGGCTCTTTTATGGTTCTATAGGAATTACAGAATGAATAATTTTTCCAATTCTGTTGGTAGAATGACATTGGTAATTTGATAGAAATAGCACTGAATCTGTAGATTGCTTTGCACAGTATGGTCATTTTTACAATATTGACTCTTCCAATTCATGAGCATGGAATATTTTTTTCATTTATTTGTGTCTTCTCTGATTTCTTTCAGCAGTGTTTTGTAGTTCTTTATGCAGAGATCTTTCATCTCCTTGCTTAGCTGTATTTCTAGGTATTTCATTTTCTTTGTGGCTATTGTAAGTGGAATTGTGCTCATAATTTCACTCTCAGCCTGGATGTTGTTTCTGTCTAGATATGCTACTGATTTTTTACATTGATTATTTTCCCATGAAACTTTACTAAAATTGTTTATCAGTTCAAGAAGCCTTTTGGGCAGGGTATTTGGGATTTTCTAGGTATAGAATCATATCATCAGAGAAGAGAAATAGTTTGCCTCTTCTTTTCCTATTCACATGACTTTTTATTTATTTTTCTTGCCTGTTGGTCTGGCTAAGGTGTCCAGTACTACGTAGAAGAGGAGTGGTGAGAGTAGACATTCTTATCTTGTTCCAGTTCTAAAGAGAATCATTCAAGCTTTTTCCCATTCAGTACAATGTTGGCTGTGGGTTTGTCATAGATGGTTCTTAGTATTTTCAGGCATGTTCCTTCAATCCCTAGTCTGTTGAGGGCTTTTATTATGAAAGAATGTTGAATTTTATCAAAATCATTTTTCTGTGTCTATTGAGATGATCATATGGTTTTTGCTTTTAATTCTATTTATGTGGTGAATCAAATTTTTTTCATATTTCCAGGTTTACATCCCTGGAATAAAGGCTACATGATCGTGGTGTGTTAACTTTTTAATGTGCTGCTGGATTCATTTTTCTGATGTTTTGTTGAAAAGTTTTGCATCTATGTTCATCAGTGATATCGGCCTGAAGTTTTTTGTAATTGTTGTTCTGTTTCTGCCAGATTTTGTTATCAGGCTTATTCCAGCTTCACAAAATGAGTTAGGGAGGAGTCCCTTCTACTCGGTTTTTTCGAATAGTTTCAGTAGGACTGACATCAGTTTTTCTTTGTGCGCCTGGTAAAATTTAGGCATGAATCCATCTAGTCCAGAGCTTTTTTTAGTTTGTAGGTTCTACATTACTGACTCAATTTCAGAAGTTTATATTAGTATATTTAGGGTTTCAATCTCTTTCTGATGCAATCCTGGGAGATTGTGTACTTCCTGAAATTTATTCATTTCCTCTAGATTTTCTAATTGGTGTGTATAGAGTCGTTCATAATATTCTGAGAATCTTTTGCATTTCTGTGGGATCAGTTGTAATATCACCGTTGTTATTTCTGATTGTGCTTATTTGGGTTATTTCCTTTATTAATCTGGCTGGTTTGCATCTGTCAGTTGTATTTATTCTTTTGAAAAACAAACTCTTGGTTTCATTGATATTTTGTATGGATTTTTGCATCTCAATTTTGTTAAGTTCTTCTCCAATTTTACTTATTTCTTTTCTTCTGCTAGCTTTAGGTTTGAGTTTTTCTTCTTTTCTCTAGTTCCCTTAGGATGAAAAATTACATTGTTAATTTGAAGTCTTTCTAACTTCTTAATGAAGGCATTTAGTGCTATAAGCTTTCCTCTTAGCACACTGTATTAGGTGAACTTCAGATATTTTTGTAAGCTGGGTCCCCAGGTTTATCAATTTCAAAGATTTTTTTGATCCAGCCTTAATTTTGATGTTTACCTGAGTCATGTGTTTAATTAATGTTCATTCATTTCAAAGAAATATTTTATTTCTGCCTTAGGTTTCATGTTTACCCATGCATTATGCAGGAGTAATAAGTTTAATTTGCATGCATTTGTGTAGTTTGGAGAGATCCTCTTTATATTGATTCATATTTTTATTGTAGTGTGATCTGAGAGTGTGTTTGATATGATTTTGCTTATTATTTTTTTTTGGAGATGGAGTCTCACTCTGTTGCCCAGGCTGGAGTCCAATGGCATGATCTCCGCTCACTGCAACCTCTGTCTCGCAGGTTCAAGTGATTCTCCTGCCTCAGACTCCCCAGTAGCTGGGATTGCAGGCAACTGCCACCATGTCTGGCTCATTTCTTTTGTATTTTTAGTAGAGACAGGTTTTCACCATGTTGGCCAGGCTGGTCTCGAACTCCTGACCTCAGGTGGTCCACCCACCTCGACCTCTCAGTGTGCTGGGATTATAGGTGTGAACCACCATGCCTGGCTGATTTTGATTATTTTAAATTTATTAAGACTTGCTTTATGATGTAGCATGTGGTCAATCTAGAAATATGTTGTGTGTGTGGAAGAATGTATAATCTGTGTTTGTTGGGTGAAGTGTTTTGTAGATACCTAGTTGGTCCAATTTGTTAACTGTCAAGTTTAAGTCCAGGGTTTTTTTTTGTTTGTTTTAGTTTTCTGCATCAATAATCTGTCTAGAAATGTTAGTGGAGCGTTATATCCTCCTATTATTTCTCTGAGGTTTTGTTTATTCTTTTAATTCTGTTTTTTAAAAAACTTTGCCTGAGTTGATTAAAAATACTCTTCTTCAAGCTCTGAGATTCTTTCTTCAGCTTTGTCTATTCTGCTGTTAATACTTGTGATTGTATTATGAAATTCTTGTAGTGAATTTTTCAGTTCAATAAGTTCACTTTAGGTCTTTCTCAAAATGGCAATTTCATTTTTTATCTCTTGAATCATTTTACTGGATTGCTCAGCTTCCTTGGATTGGGTTTCCACTTTTCCTGGATCTCAGCAAGCTTCCTTGCCATCTGGATTCTGAATTCTGTGTTTGTCATTTCAATCGGTTCATATTTGTTAAGAACCATTGCTGGGAAGCTAATGGGCTCATTTGGAGGTATGAGGACACTCTGGCTTTTTGAATTGCCAGAGTTCTTGTGCTGATTTTTTCTCATCTGGGAGAGTCGGTGTTCCTTTAACTGTGGTAAAACTTGAATATATTCAGTTGACTTTATTTCTGGTAGTTTTCAGAAGGCTAATGCTCTGTACAGGGTCCTATACTGTTGTGAAATTCTTGCCCTTGGTTTTGTAGGAGGGAGAATTAGCTAAGTGCTTTGTTTGGTGTTATAGTTTGGGCTGTGATGAAGTAGATGGCACTTGAAAGCAATGGAAAGTGGATAGGCTCTTACTCAGCCAGTTTGCTGCTTTGTGTATCCTCCTCTGTTTGCAGCTGTGCTGTGCGGTGAAAGGGGGAGAGAGATGAACCCCTGGCCAGGTCCACTCCTTGGCCTTGGGGAAGCCACTTCTGATCACTGGCACTGTGTCTGCAATTTTTATTATTACTTTCAGGTGTTTCTAGCCAGAGCGCTCCCTTAGGCAGAGTTCCAGAAGGGAGATAAGCCCCACCCGTACCAGATCAACCCTGTGGAGGGAGGCATGCTTAGGTTCCACACCAGCCTGTGAACCTGTGAACCTGTGAACCTGTGCGACTCACCCCTCTCAGTTTTCTGAGAGTGTAGGCTCCTCTCCTCCTCAAGTTCTAGGCAGAGATCTCAGTCTGACATGCCTAAGCCATGGGCTGGAACCCTAAGACCTTCTTGTAGCTCTCTCCTCTAGCCACTCAAGGTTGGGTTCTGGGTGTGCTGGGGTATCCAAAGGGCTCCCAGGCTGATAGAACTCACTTGGGTCAAGCAAAGCGCCCAGGCTAGGCAGCGAAGGATGCACTGTGTACATGCTCCTGTGGGGCTGCCAGGCATGAGTGACCCCTGGAAGAGGCCAGCCGGCAGGTGAGCCTGCAGGACAGACATGCCCCAGTCACACAGCGAAGTCAGCTCTGCTTCTCCCAGTCCAGCAGTTAGCTGTCGCCAGAGCTTCTCAGAGGGAGATGAGCAGCACTGGATGACGGGCACTTATGACTGGGTTCTGCTGGAACTGTCCTGCACACAGGGTTCCCTAGCTCCATGCCTGCTGAAACTCTATCTCTGTCTAATCTCTGGGGACATCTCCCTGCCAGTTTAAACATCTGTGGGGGTTTGTGGTTGCCTGTAGCTAGGATCCCAGAAGTTCTCAGTGAGAGTGGGTGGTCCTGCAGTCCCTTCACTTACCCCTTCCCAGGAGCTGTTTGGAGTCAGAATCCAGCCCCAGCAATTAGGCACCCCACACAGGGTTCCCAGCTTCCTCCCTCTTCAGCTTATGTGTCTGCAACGTTTCTCCATCCACATTCCGTGTTTTACATCCAAACGTCATTTCATAGTTTAAAGGGTGTCACAGTGTTTTTCCTACAGATTCCCCAGTACATGCAGGTCACAGGAAGACAGAGACTGCAGGAGAGTCACTTGGGTCTCCTGGAGCAGAGCAAAGAGATTAGGGGAGAGGGAGCACTGGAGAAGAGATTGCAGTTCCACTGGCCAGGGTGAGACACAAAACCATACATTTTAATCATACACACACAATATACTCTCTCTAAATAAACAAAGAAGAGCAGAATGCATTCAGTAAGTAATTTTTACTATTCACACAGCTTTTGTAGATACTGTTGAAAATACAAATATCTAAAGGTTATGGTGACTGCTGGTCTATATGTGCCATATAGTCGAATAATATTTTTTTGATTGCCAATGACTATTCAGAAGTGTGAAGACAAAGAACATGGGTTGAGATCAGATGGCATAGAAGGCAAAGCTGGGTCAGCACATCCTGATTTATAAAGAATGAAAGTGGAAACAGAAATAAGCTATCCCAGGAACCAATTCAATGGAAGACAATTCACCTTTTATTAACTATCAATATAAAAATAAGCTTAAGAGGTAGGCCGACACCAAAGGCATCAGGGGATGATATAGAATGAGGCAAAGAAAATCAAATAGCACATCGGGAAATTTAAAGACAAAAATATACCTAATTCTGGTTGGTTTACCACCACTAATTGATAAGACTCAATTTTCTTATTTTTCTCCATTCTTCTTTTCCCATAACCAAAAACTAAGATGGAATCTGAGCTTTGGGTGGTTTCAGTAAAAAAAATTTTGGTTCTGCCTAAGAGACCAACAAGTGTTATGATCTCTAGTCTACAAGTACCAAGTTAAAAACTGAAACTTACTTCATATGATGAACATACCAAATGCTTACATAAGGCATCAGAATTATCCCTCTTCATTGCTAGTAAAAAATGCAGGGCTGGCAGATGCATGTAAGATGGTCATTTTCCAAATAGTAAGACATAATTAGAAAACAGACAGATTTACAAAAATGATACAATAAAATATTCGTTAGTAGTTGTTATGAGAGTAGCTGTTATGGTGAACAACCAAAAGAACTTACGGTTAATTTTCTGTGATTTCTTCTACACAAAGAGCTATTTGCTAATGTAACCAGAAAATCAGCCCCAAAAGGCATTCATCTATTGGAGAAACAGCCAGAGATTGTGGCTAAGAAGTATTAATATGTGGAAATATAGTTGGCATGACAAAATATTTGTGGTAAACATGCTTAGGTTAACATTAAAATTTTTGCAGGTAAAACATGGTGAACCACATAAATTATTATGTTATAAAGCAATGTAAAATTGGTGTATTCAGTCTGGATGGTTACTGAATGGACCCACTCATGGATCATCATTGCTCTTACTAAGCAGAAGGAGATCCTAATGGCTGTTTGATGTAGTTTGGATATTTATGCTCTCCAAATATCATGTTAAAAGTTGATCCCCAATGTTAGAGGTGGGGCCTGGTGGGGGCTTTTTGGATCAAGGGGCTGGATTCTTCATGAACAACTTGGTGCCATCCTTGTCCTTGTGGGAGTGAATGAGTTCTTAGTTCCTAAGAGAACTGGTTGTTAAAAATAAATTATCCTCTCCTCCCCTCTCTCTTGCTTTCTTTCTTTCTCATCATGTGATACCTGACCCCTCTTCACCTTCTGCCTTGTGTGGAAGTTTCCTGAAGCCCTTCCTGAAGCAGGTGCATGTGCCATGCTTCTTGTACAGCCTGCAGAACCATGAGCCAAATAAATCTCTTTTCTTTATAAATTACCCATCCTCAGGTATTCCTTTGTAGCAACACACAGAGACCAAGACCCAGTTCTAGTACCCAGTTAAGAGTGGGGGATGACTCATGGGTGGTCCCTTCCAAGGACAAGGATTTCAGGTAATGGGGCACTTCCTGAGATGCCTAGTTGAGCCCTTTTCTCCTGAGCCAAATTCACAGATCGGTATTACAAAGAAGGGGCACTATTATTTGGTTGTTAAATGCTATGACTCAGGGGAGCCTAGAGAACTGGCCAGAACATTTATCTCTGCCTCTCTTCTTTCCTAACCATAATAAAAGTAATAGCCACCTCATGTACCCAGAGGCAAGCTGCCTCCAGAAGTGGAAGCCAGCCTCAGGCTCTGCCAGGATCTGAATGGTCACAACATCGTACATGGGAATCTGGAGTAAGACTCCTGATCAGAGGTTTGAACTTTCTGATTCCTGGAAAGGATTTATGTCACGGAGAACTATGGCCCCTGAGAAGATGCATGTGTTTTGTTTCTTGACAGGGAAAAAGGAAACTGTAATCTGGCAAATAACTTCTAACAGCGCCCAAGATTCTAGTACCTTCTCCCATTACTCATGGGATTTTCTGTCTACTCATTGAATTTGGGTCTAGAAGCTGAACAAAATGCTGACTGAGGAAAACAAACCCACAAGACAACTATTATCAAGAGGAGAGAAAAGCAATTACGACATTTGGAATAGAAAGCTTAAAAGAAAATAAAACTACAGGCCAGGCGCGGTGGCTCACGCTTGTAATCCCAGCACTTTGGGAGGCCGAGGCGGGTGGATCACGAGGTCAGGAGATCGAGACCACGGTGAAACCCCGTCTCTACTAAAAATAGAAAAAAATTAGCCGGGCATGGTGGTGGGCGCCTGTAGTCCCAGCTACTCGGAGAGGCTGAGGCAGGAGAATGGCGTGAACCCAGGAGGCGGAGCTTGCAGTGAGCCGAGATTGCGCCACTGCATTCCAGCCTGGGCGACAGAGCGAGACTCCGTCTCAAAAAAAAAAAAAAAAAAGAAAAGAAAACTACCATAAGAGATGGTCGTTTTTTGAATATTAAACAATAAAAAGAAGGCATTAATGGAGAATTAATTAGTAAATCATCAAAGTCTCAGAAGAGAGTAGAGTTGGTGATTTATAGTGAAGACACTATAAATCAGTGGGTAGGTTTAAGCAAAGAGTGATTGGTGTTGAGACCCGTGGCTGATTGATTGTGTCAATGACCCTGATTCTTCTTCCTTTCTAGTATTCATGTCATTTGCCACATGAATTTGTTCCTCTTCATAAAGAAGGGATAGTTGTTTGCTCACTCCTAGAATTTGCACTGGGCTTCTGACTTGCACTGGCAAGTAGAATGAGGCAGAAGTGATAGAGGGCCAGGTGTGAACCAAGGTCTTAAGAAGCATAGAGGTTTCCACATGTTCTCTTGCTCCTCTGCCTTCAATATGACAACATGCCCTGCTGGAAATTGCAGCATGTAGAGCAGAGCTGAGTTACTCCCAGTAATTCCACCCAAGATCATCCTAGATTAGCCAACTCAGAGTTGCCCACCAGATATATATAAGTGAGGCCAGAGAAACTACTTAACTGAATCCAGCCTAAATCACTGAACTGCAGACTATGAGCTAAATAAATGTGTGTTTGTGTATTTTATGGCAGGGCATTTTATGATTGATTTTGTTTATAATGCAGCATCAAATTGCCTATAATTGATGTAAGACAGGAATTGGTGGCCTAGAAGATCAAGAGGCAAAAATGCAGGAAGAAATACAAAAAGATGGGAAGCATTAAAAACAAGGCATATATGAAGGGAAGACATTCAGAAGCCCTAAAATGCCAATAAGTAGAAGTTTCTATTACTGGAAAAAAAGGAAAATAAAAAAAAAAAGAACAGGAGGTAATACGTACCTAAATAATAGAAAATCATTTTCCTAGACAATAAGAATTTGAGCATGAGTTTGTAAAATCATTTAATTTCAGTGCAGCAGTAAAGAAAAAGACACAAAGTTTGGCATACCTTATTAGTATTCTAAATAAAGTAATGAAGAGAAACATTTCTGCAAAAAGTTTTTAAAGATTAAATTACTCGCAAAAGTACTAACACAGGGGTTGCAAACATTGGCCCATGGGCTAAATCCAACCTGCTGCGCCTTTTTATAAATAAATGTATTTGTTTGCATATTGTTATGACTAATTTTGTGCTACAATTGTGGGGTTGATTACTACAGATAAAGACTAGTCTGCAGTGCCCATACTCTTTATTATCTGGGTCTTTACATAAAACGTTTGGTGATAGCTAAAAGGTAATAGAATAATCATCTTTATCTTTGGTCTGTTAAGTTAAAAGGACTCTGAACTTGAAACCCTACAGCCAGCCAAGATATCATTCACCAATAGTGTCAAAAAAAGTTCTGAATATGCAGAGAATCGGAGAATATATATTAATCAAGCACTCAGAAGAAGAAATGACCTGAGGAAGAATGTTAAACGCCAAATGAGTTGAAACAGAAATCTCAGTGCGGGGAAGAATTAGATGAGTGGGAAATTGTAGATAAAGAATTTTGCAATAAATATAATTAAATCTATGTTGATTATAAGAGAATTATTATATATAATATAGTTACTAAATATGAATTTGTGAAATGAAAAAGACATACTGAAAAAAAACTGAAACATAGATATTTCAACAAAACCTAGGAGTTATAAAATGTCATGGAGAAGAGGAAAATAAAAGTATTCTAAACTTTCATATAGGAGATGAAGACTCTGATAGAAAAAAAGAAAAATAATTTATTACAAATTCTATAGAAAAACTTGCGTATATACATGTGCAGGGAAAACAATTACAAGAATGGAAAGTCAATAAATCAGTCAAAAGCCTGATTTAACAAGGAAAGAATAGAACAAATAGTAAATCAAATAAGCTAAAATGAGTAACACTGAAATGAGGACATAGCAAAGTACATTAAATGGTAAACATTAAACACTGTGGTATAAGACTCTATACTATCTGCAAGTAGGCAGAAGTCTCAGACTAAACAAAATATAAACATTTGGCTATATCTTGTTGCAAGAACACTTAAAGTAAAAAAAAGTTTGAAGAAAGAGAGATGAAAAAGATACTAAGCAAATGGAAACAAAACAAAGCTGGAATATTAGACTTAATATCAGGGAAAGTGGGATTTAAGGTTAAAAGTACTCAAGAGGATACTGAAGGGCGTTACACAATGGTAAAGGAACAATTTATGAAGATATAAAAGTCATAAAGTTGCATGCACCAGGAAGATAGCAGCTAAATATATAAAGCAAAATATTAGAAATGCACATTGACCTTGATAAAAATGCAATCATGGAAAAAGATTTTATTGCACTACAGTCAAGAATTGCACTGAAATAATAGACAAGAAATAAGTGAGGGCACAGAGGCATAGAATAATGTGGTCAATAAACTAGACTTTATGTGTAGGTATACACAGATATATAATATGTATATCATTACATCTGAAAGAAAATATATTTTTATTCATATTCAGGAAATACTATAATCATTAAATTTTGTCTTTAAATAAACTTAAAACATTTTGAAAAGAAAAAGTTTTATAGTCCACAATTGCTCATCATAATCCAATGTAAATTTCAATATAAAATTATCTTTCAACTATTAACATCTTAGGAATTAAGGATTATCTATCTAAATAATCTTTGAGGGCCAAAACGAAGCCAAAACTGAAATTATAAGCAGCATAGAAAATAAAAAAAAAAGGCAAATAAACCCTTCTGTGTTAGTTCAGATTATTTGGGTAAAATTGTCATAGAAGCTAGATTCAAATTGCTTTAGTAATAATCTCCCATAACACGGAATCCTGAGATTAATGCTTCCAGGGTTACTTCCACTGCTCCAATACATCATCAGGGCCCTGTTTTTCTTCCACTTATATGCCATGTCATCCTTGGTTTGTTAGATTTGTTCTTAGTCCTCTTTTATCTACATTTTCAAGAAGGGTGCTTCATTTCCAGATATTATATTCAAATATGCCAGCATCCATTGGATAAAGAGAACATATATTTTAGTATGTATTTTTATAATAACATACAAATCTTTCCCCAACATTCCCCAGTAGATGTCTATTCACATCTCATTGCCCAGAATTTGGTTACATATCTAAGTGCAAACCAATCTCAGGCAAAGTAAATTTGATCCATAATTTACTTACATTAATTGGGATTGCTTGTGTTAAATGGATATAAAGGAGAAATGTGTGTTTCATAGAGACCCAACAATTTCTGCTAAATTTTTTATGGCAACAAATGGAAAACATGTAAAACTACTTAAAGAATTTATAATTTTAAAGGCCTTTAACACATTCATCCTAAAATTTTTTAAAGAATATAGTATTATAAATCAAGAGAGAAGAAAAATAATAAAAATAATAGAAGATGAAAGTTAATGAAACATAAAACCAAAAAACAAAATAAAAAGGTTAATTCTACCTAAAAGTTATTCTAGGACCAATGTCTCACAGTTGTTTTAACTATATAATCATTGAAAAACAGATAATTCCAATGTAATGTAAATTATCCCCCACAATGAGTGGGATACCAGACCTTCATAAAAGTAATATGTAAAAAGGAAACATATAGATAATGTTGCTTAGGAATATGCATGTAAAATTCTCATTAAAAGGGCAAGTAGAATTCACACAGGTGTCAAAGAATAATATACTTCAAAAAGATCGAATTTACTCCAGGAATACGGCAATGAGTCTGTGTCTAGAAGCCTATCAATATAATTGATTAATGAAAGGACTATAATCATCTTAAGAGTTGTTATCAAGAGTCATCTGATAATACTTGAGATACTGGTGTACAGAAGTGAGAGTGAAAACTAATTTTTAAAGAACAGTGTTGTATAACACTGAGGGTGGTAAAATACTAAAACAGTTTCTATTAAAATTAGAAAGAAGACAAAGATGCCTGCTGTTATTATTGTGATTGATATTTCTTTTAAGGGATTTAGAAAATGAAGAAAGATGAGAAAACTAAGTTATCAACCCCCAAATGGGGAGGAGATAAATTACAAATTCCTCTTTTACATGTTATTTAAAAGTATTAAGAGATTTGGTAAGATACATTCAAAAAAATTAAACATTAATAGTTTCTTAAATAAATTTGTGGCATCTAGTAGCCATTAAAAAATATTTACTATAAAATTAGTATAAAAGAAAAGAGGCCAAGGAAAGGAAATAGGTGCATAACTTACAGACACATATCTGGTGCCTGAAATTGGGAAGGGATCACAAATGACTTACAAAACAAAACAGAAAACTACGAAAACAAAGAACAATAAATGATCTGACAGAACGAAGATTTTACGTGTCCATTATATCAATAAATATTAATGGACTTAACTCATTAAATGAAAATATATTTTCAAATTAGACCACAAAACAAAACCCAGCTCCATGATATATTTGTAAGACATAGCTAACACAAAGTGATTATAAAAATATAAAAATAAAATAGTGGGAAAACTTATACAAGGCAATA
Organism: Nomascus leucogenys; assembly: GCF_006542625.1. NCBI lineage: Eukaryota > Metazoa > Chordata > Mammalia > Primates > Hylobatidae > Nomascus > Nomascus leucogenys. The sequence goes on from NC_044384.1 coordinate 35,610,394, forward strand.
CTATTATAAATAAATAGGATTTTAAAAGACAATAGTTAAAACTCACATACAAAAGGCATTAAATAAGCAAAAAGGACACTAATAATTAAGAGTATCACTGCACCAAATAGCAGCAGCAATACACACAATGCAAAAACTAAATGAAATACAGGGATAAATAAAGAGAATTGCACTGAAACTGTATTACACAATTCTTTCTTCATAATTGAGCATGTATAAAAAAGAAACAAAGTTAAAAAAATTAAGGAAAACTTTATTATTACATAAATAATTTGGTATAAATTGTATTATAAAGATGTAATGTATATGTTTATTATATATAATATTAATACAGATATTTATGTACATTATTATATATAACAAATTCTGTATTCTGAACATAGAGGGTGAACAGCTTTGTTTTTGCTTTCAAATTTCATGATCATCATAAAAATTGAATTTTTATATATTAGGCCACAAAGAAAATTTCAGTAAATTTTCAAAATTAGAAATATTTAAAATTGTTTTTTAGACAAACAAAATAAAAAATTGAAATAGACAGAATCAAAAAGCAAGCATGACCCTCAACTAGAAATCAATAAATTATATAAAAATAATTTTAATATCCAATCTTGTGTCAAAATGGAAGTAGAAACTGGCTTTTTGAAATTCTTAGAAAATCATTATACTAAAAGATTTAAATACTACTGCCTATGGAATGTAACTTTGAAGGTGATCAGAAAAAAAATACTAGTTAAAAAATAGAAAATAATATAAATACAAAAATCAACATAAAAGTATAAGACCAGTAGGTAACCAGTTCTAGAAACAAAGGGAAAAATTTTCAAGTGCAGAAATAAGAAGAGGAAAATACAATTAGAAATTGAGATTATTTATAACTACCATTAAAAAACTATGCTCAACTGTAAGCAAGTAAATCAAAAAACGTGGATGAAATAAACAAATTCTAGGAAAATATAATTTACCATATGAAGTGCCACCTTCCCAAAGATCGCTAGGATAACCCGTGACTTAAGCAAAGTTAAGTTCATTAAACAATTGCAGTAAGAGAGAACACAAACTTTACTGAGTTTAAGAGTGCCTCAGAATGGGGAGGTCGAGGCAGATATGCATAAGGGTTTTGGAGCCTGGGATCAATGGATTACGATGAGACTATCCAGATAGGTAACTGGATGGTATCAAAGTTTGTGACATAATAAATGAAGATTCTTGGGCACAATCGGATGAGGGTATTGAAAGGAGGCTCAATAAATAGACTGCTATTTATTAAGCAGCTGCTTGCCCATGTAAATAGCCCATTGTGTATCAGAAGATCTGTTTGCCAAGGTGAGCAAATGGGATAAGTTGGTTTTCAGTAATTTCCTGAAGGGAATAATAAAGTTATTTATTGATTTATAGCCATATCTTCCTGGACAAGAATTTCCTTGAAACACTAGTAAAATCATGTTGACACAAGTGGGATGAGACCACAAATGATTTATGGTCTTTGTTCTCAATCCTGTTTATTAAATTATGTGAAATTGGGTGGCTTTAGCTCTCAACCAAAATGACCCTGGAAGAGGGAAATTCTTATAAGAGCACTTTCCAAATATGAACAAGAAAATTGGGGAAGAAAAGCAGTATCTTCTATTGTTTTTATATTTAAAGAATGGATAAACTAATGTTACATAAAATGTTCCAGAACATAGGGGAAAAAGGTATATCTATCGATTTCTTGGTATGAAACAAATTTAAAATTAATAGTAAACCCCTACAACTGCAAAATTTCCACACACACCAACCTTACTTGTGTATTTATGCAAAAATCTTAAGTACAACATTGAAAAACAGAACTTAGTAAAAAAACAAAAAATCACAATAAAGGAGGGTTTATTCTAAGAATGTAAGGATGGATAAGTATTGAGAAGCCTATTTACGTAATTTATTTCACTACTAATCTAAGGAGAAAAACTATATGAACATCACCACAGATGTTGAAAAAGCATTCAACACCAAAGATTTCTCATAAAATTCTTTAACCTAGCAAATGATACATACTATTTAATATATTCATCTTATCCTCAAAGCCTGCTCATGCTAATAGACACACCTGGAATTTATTAAAATGTTAAACATATAACTATCATATAATGCAGCCATTCTATGCCTATACATTTATTCAAGTGAAATATAAGTGAATGGTTTTACAAAAACTTGTACAATGTCGTATGTGAGCTTTGTTCCTAATAGCCAAAAATTGGAAACGATCCGATAGTCCACCAAAAGGTGACTAGATAAATGGATTGTATTACATCCATACAATGATGTACAATTTAGCAATGGTAAGGAATGAGCTATTGAGAAGTAAAAGTGTGGATGAACCTCAAATGATTATGCTTATTGAAAGAAGCTGGACCGCCCCTCATCCCACCAAGAATGCATACTATATGATTCCATTCATGTTGAACTGTAGAAAAAACAAACGAATCTGTAAGGACAGAAAGCAGGTAAGTGCTTATCTGGAGCAAGGAGTTGAAAGGATGCCTTACAAAGGACATGAGGATACTTGTTTGAGAACCAGGTGTGTTTACTTTCTTGATGTTTGTGATAACTTCACAGGTGTGCACATATGTCAGTTATCAGATTGTACATTTTAATTATGTACAGGCTGTATCGATTATACCTTAATAAACGTCTTAAAATTTTAAGGGTAGCCACAAATGGCTAACGGCTACTGTAGGTGACAGCATAGCTCCAGATTGTTCTATTAGCAAAATAAGTGTTAACTAGGAGACTTAGGCAGCAGATCAGGATAAAATCAAATTAACTATATTTTGCTTTTGTGGAATCTTTTTACTTTCCCTCCTGTACAACCCTGTTTGTATATCTTTAAAGATTTTAAAGGAGTAGAATGGGTTTGTTTTCTACTACCTGCCTGCAAGAAGCACACAATCTAATCATAAAGATATGAAACTATAAAATAACAACTTAAAGAATATAAAGACAAATGACCAGCAGAGGAGATCATACTATTTTTCATTTCATAGAAAGTGCTAATCAAGTTTAGAGGGCCCTGAAGTAGAGTTGGAAATGATCTGAGACACTTTTACAAATGTAATGGAATCTTACTAGATCTGGAACAAGAAATGTAGCAATCAAAGGCGGGTGGGATGGCTTGGAGACTATTTGAAGACAAAGCTGGTCATTAACTTTGGTCTGATAACTGCCCCTAAACCTTCTGTTCTCTCTTCTCATGCTTCTTTCTTCTCCTATCTTCTGTCAAATAACCATGGCTTCTTTGTATACTATTATAAGAAAAGCTCTGCGTTAGGAGTTAGAATAGTTTTGTTCTAGTCTATTTTCCATCACACATTAGCTGTGTCTTTGGGAAAGTTGTAATCTCTTTACACCTCAGTTTCTAAGGTGGAAAATATATGTAGATAGTAACACTTGTCCTACTTATTTTATAGGTCTGCTGTGAATATGAAGTGAGATCATGAATATAAAAGTGCTTTGAAAATTGCCAAGTGCTTTACAAGAGAAAGGGATTATTCTTTGCCTTTAGAGGAGTAAAGATTTTATTTCGAAAAGCACTTAGAACAATTTGGCTATTTACATAATAGCTAAGGAAGTGCACTTGTGGCAGTGAGAAACAGGCAAAACTTAGATTTCCACTTCTAAATGTCTTTCTGGGATCTACAGCAGCTATTTCATTGTCCTGCACAAAGTGAGAACTAAGTAGTTTTTGATTACATAGTTCTGATCCCAAGTTTGATTACTGAATTTCTGAATGCCCTACTTATGAAACACTTTCCCTAAATTATTGAATAGTGTTAAGAATCTCTTCATGTGAATAAGTTAACTTGAATTTGGTAGGAAACTCTTGAAAACAGGAACCGGGCTATATATAATTTTTTTAAAAATCCTCAGATTCCATCACAATTTCTATCAATTATCAAATTCTTAATAAGTGAATCCTGCAGGTTTAATAAATGAGTTTTCTAACACATGAGACTAATGGAAGATTTTCAGTTTTCTCAGCTTTCTGGAAGTCTTTATATTTGAATTCAAATACTTTATTCAAAATAGGCTAATTGCATTTGCAGAGTTATTAAAAAGAACAATATTAATGGTCCTCTGAAGGATGAATTTGTACATTTCTCCCATAATTTTTCACAGACAGAAACAACAGCTACCAAGAGTGACTTCCCATTCGCTTAACAAACAAGCTTTACAAATGTATAATTTGCCGTTTGAAGACACACATTTAGAAAACTCTTATTCACGAGTAGATAAAATTTTGAAAGCTAGAAACAAGGCATTTTATACTTCCTGATGAATTGAGTGATTCAGCTTTTCTTTTTTCTCTTCACAACTAGGAAGCTAAGTTATGTTTGCCCAGGTGTAGGTAGAGTTTGATAAGACATGGTAGTAAGAGTTTATGTTGCAGGACTCAATGCAAGATGTCACTGAGCAGAAGCTTGAATTCATGCCTTCTCAATCTCAAATGTGAATCAAAGATAGTGTTTGAAATGGAATTAGTGCATTTGACTTTGAGTTCTCAGCACTAATCATTTCATGACCCTTATTCCTCACACTACTCAAAATGAGACATTTAATTAAGTGTGCTCACATTTTAATACTCCATTTGATTGGCTATAAACCCAGAAATGCGTGCAGATCGTATTGTACTCTTCTCTGTTATCTTTTGCACCATGCATTACTTTTCATGTGAAGCCATAACTATATCCATTATGAGCTCTTCTGCTAGAAATTTAGCATTCTCATTCCACATCCACAGCAGGATGCTTTCTGCAATCAGACCAGCAGACTAGACTTCTGACATTCCTGTTAACATTACTCATGAAACTTTCTAATACTACAACTCCCTGACGATACTGAAAACGAATTTCAGAGATGTGTTTCCCTACCTGACTCTTATTACTTTGTGAAACACACTTTCAATCTTCTTAAATTTACTTTCTAAATACACCATTCATTTGGAGTTAGAATAACTTTCATTCTTTGAGAAGGACCACTATTGCCCTGCTGTATCTTACTACACAGGCCAGTTTGATCATCTATACTCCAAGGAGGAGGGATAATAAGTCAGTACATACAAGAGATAGTCATTTTTATTGTAGTGGTAGGGATCCTCTCCTTTCAATATATGCATCGATTTGATTTGACATAAACATGAATGACTGTGTTTATGTTTGTAAATGCCAACTCTGCCTACCTGTGTATACAAATGGTTAAGATTAATTTATTTCATAATAAAGACTACGGCAAGCCTTCTCAATCAAACTAGGCTAGTTGCATTTGCAGAGTTATTAAAAAGAGCAATGGCTTTGGCATCAAAGACTTGTCTACTTGAATCCCAGCTCTGGCATTTGCTACCTATATGGTCTCAAATAATTGTGTTATGCTTTCTAGGATTCAGATTCATCGTCTATAAACAAGGAATAATAGTACCTACATTAAAGGGCATTCATAAGAATTATACATAAATTGTTTATGTATATTATATGTGTATATATTGTTCTTACACCATTATGCCTTTTTATCACCCCAATTTACAATAATTACTCCAATATTCTGTAATACTGGTATCATTCCACTGAGCTCAGTATTGTAGTTTAACCATAGTTAATGCTGTTGTTTGGGTATCAAAGCCCATTAAAAGCTCTTAAAGGCAGATGACACACGGTCCTCAACATAATAAACACTCATGATTGATCTGTGGTCTGAAAAGAAAGCTTAGTACAAGGTGCAATAATTTCTAGAAAATAGGAAAAATATTGAAAATTGGAAAATATTAAAAATATTTTTCCTTCCGTACCATCCTTTGCAACTTACTAAGTTACTGCGTCAATAGTCTATTTGCCTCTCATAGACATAGATTACTTTAAGAAAACAAAATTGTGGAATCCTCTAAAAGGAGTAGTTGCTACATCCTGGTTTCAGAGACACAGTAGCCTAATGAATGAGGGCTGGATGTCACAATGGGGAAAATCTAGAGAAAAGCCCTTAGTTTTATATTTTAAATACTTATATTTAAAGTTTGAGTGCCTGCTCTTGAGTTACTATGAAGCAGAAACAGAGAGTACCAGCACCTCTTAGTGCCAGCCAGGATGAGGGGTGTCATATTGGTGGAGATATAGCCTCACTTTGAGACTGAAAGCAGACAACATGTGCAAGAAGACCCACCTCTGAACATGCTTACCTCGATTCATATACCCCAAGCAATGGATAATTTTAAAGAGGAAGCAACTCTTGGAAAATCTTAGTGCTTAGGGAGGAGGGTAACACAAGTTACATGGGTTCTCTGAAGGGCAGAATTACCTCTTGGGGAACACATACAAATGAAATTTAGTTGAGCTCAGATTGTAACCAGAGAATCTTACATTTCCCTTCACACTTGCCTTTTCTAAATCAACTAGGGGATCCAAGGTAGACCCTGGTGCTTCATACTTTCTCCTACGCATTATGGCAAAGTCCAAGATATTCCAGAGGAATATGAGCTAACAGAAAATCTGCCAACAAACCAAACAAATACACAAGGAGCACCGCTATTATAAAAAGAAAAAAAAAAGTCAACAAATGGAACACCTAATACAAAATAAAGAATTAAGGACCATTTTATTTTTTTTCCAGATTATTTTGTGGTAAAAATACCATATGTAATACATATAACATACAAAATATGTTAATTGAATATTTATGTTATTGTTAAAGCTCCCAGTCAACAGCAGGCTATTAGTAGTTCAGTTCTGGGGGAGCCAAAAGGTTTTTTTTTTTTTTTTTTTTTTAACTTCTATGTTATGTTCAGAGTTAAATGTGCAGGTTTGTTATATAGGTAAAATCATATCACAGCATTTGTTATACAGGTTGTTTCATCACTCGGGTACTAAGCCGAGTACCCAATGGTTGTTTTCTTCTGATCCTCTCCCTCCTCCCTCCCCCCTCCATCCTCCAGTAGGCCCCAGTGTTTGTTATTCCTTTTATTGTGTCCATGATTAACAACCATTTTACATTAGCCTGACATACATCCTTAATGAGTAAAGGCAATATTTGACACGAAAATTCTGAGGAAAAATAAAGACAAACAGTTGAAGAGCAGTATGTACAAAGCTTAAGAATACATTAATAAATTTAAATATCAGATCCAGGAACATGTCAAAATATGAAGAATGCGTAAAAACAAAACTATATGAAAGAAAGAAATGAAGAGATATAGAAGATAGAAATAAAAATGTCAATACATGTCAGTATGTTTTACAGAAGGAAAGGGGGAAATTTACTTGATAAAGAGAAATAAATAGAAGAAAAAAGACCGATACGTTTAAATAAACAAAGATTTTTTTAAGGCTCAGATCAACAGTGTTTAACCTTATCAAACAGGAAAAATAAAAAGAAAACCATTAATCTTGAAAATGCTTGATTGAAAGCAGGTTTCTGGAATAAATGAGGTGATAATCTACAAGGAATAAGTATTGATTAAAAACTTGTAACTAGTAAGTAACGTAACAACCAAGCATAAGATCTAGTGATGTGTTCAAAATTCTGAGAGAAAAACAGAAATTGCAGTGCAGCATCTTATATGTGGCTAAACTATTACTCAAATACAAAGATAAAATAGAGATACTTTAAGCTCTACAAAGCCTTATACAAGACCTCATGTGTGTCAAACCACAGGTTTTGCAGACCTCAGAGAAATTGAGTTCTCATGAAAACACTTGTGAAGAAGTATTCCAGCAGAAAAAGAACTATATCACAGAGAACGTACTAAGCTATATATAAAAAGTGAATAAATAATCAGAACAACCAGAAACCTGGCATAAACTTTAGTAAATAACCTAATTGAGAGAATATGATTTTCAAAATAAAAAATGTCAATCCTATCTGTCATGAGACTCTCCTGATAAATAGGAACAAAGTTGACTTAAAAAAAGTTCCAGCTGGGTGAATTTTATTTTTGTATAGAATGGCATTGAACTACAGAACTCAAGCTGACTTTAAACAAGTGAATGTAATTTCATATCCTCAATAAAGTGTACCTTTCATAATAGTGATTTTTGGAGATGTACATTTATGCCTATGATACATGTCTTCAGAACCAGTTCAAAGGCAATAAACAATAACAATAACAACAATAATATGAGATAATCTGATTTATTTTCTCCATCTTATGTTTTGGATGCAGAATTACATTACCTAATATAGCCCTTCATTTTATTCTGGATTATTATTTTTTATTATTTGCCAAAACAAATTTACCTTTTGTAGACAGAAAACTTCAGCAAGGATATAAAAAAGGTTTATACAGTAACCTTGAGAAAATCGTGAAGGTGCCAGTATACACAAAAGCTGTCTCCAAATCATATTCATTTATGGCTTTAAGCGACTCTTCTCTAAGCCTTCATATTATTTCTCCTCCTATGCCCAGCTTGTTTACTCTGGCATTCCTCTCCAATGTCTAGTCTCCTGTTTCTGCCATATAGCAAATCTCTGATTCACTTCAAGTTGTGAATGGCAGCCACTGACAATGGTACATACCTTTTGTAGGACAAGAATCCTTAATACTAAGGAATTTGAGTCTGATTATGGAAGTCACAGTAGTATACTTCCGTAGCCTGGGAGTGGAAGCTGGTAGATATTTAAATAGGGAGATAGAAAGCTTCCTGTAGTCTGTGATCTTTTTCTTACACATTTGAATGAAAGACTGGCTCAGGATTCATTTGTTTCTCCTTTCACAAACAAAATCATTATGGTTTGTGAGAAGCTGGTATTTTCGTCCATCTGTGATCAATCTCAATAGCTTGAGGGGTTGAGAATCCAACACATGGTTACACAATCATTTGATATGACACATAAGCAAGACAGTCAGACACTCATTTACCAAAATGGATTGAGCAGAAAATACTAGCACATTTAATGGAAATGAAGGGGTATGTTTCCAGGAATCTAGGTTACTTTAAGCAATGGAGAGTAATGGGTTCTTAAGTTCTTCAATAGCACGGATCCCCAAAATAGGAACTTAAGTAATCTGTTGAATACCAGCCTCCCAAATATTACCAGAACTTGTTGCTATGAGAAAGCTAAACTTGTGGCTTATTAATATAAGGGTCACTACCACCTCAAACAGGAAAAAGGGCAGCATCACTATTTTGATTGAGACTTTAAAGTCTGGTTTAAAAGTGCAGAGAATTATTAAGATTAGGTGAAGGTTATTATATATATAGTCATATGATGCCAAATGATTTGATCAATGACAGACGAAATATTCAGCAGTGATCCCCTAGGATTATAACGGAGCTGAAAAATTCCTATGGACCAGTGATGTTGTAGTCATTGTGATATCATCGTGCAAGGCGTTACTCACATGTGTGTAGTGATGCTGATGTAAACAGACCTACTGCATTACCAATTTTATTAAAAAGTAGCACATACAATTATGTTTAGTAAATGAAACTTGATAATGGTAATAAATGGTGTTACTGGTTTACTATACTACACTTTTAATTATAATTTTAGAGTGGACTCCTGTTTATTAAAAAAACAAAGTTAACTGTAAAACAGCCTCAGGCAGTTGCTTCAGGAGGTACTTCAGAAGTAGGTATTCTTGTCATAGGAGACAATAGCTCCATGCCTGTTATTGCCCCGAAGACCTCCCACTGGGGCAATATGTAGAGGTGGAAGACAGTGATATTGATGATTCTGACTCTGTGTAGGCCTAGACTAATGTCCATGTTTACGTCTTAGTTTTTAACAAAAAAAGTTTAAAAAATTAAAAAAAGTAAAAACAAAGAGTTAAAAAGAAAAAACCTCTTATACAATAAAGATATAAAGAAAATATTTTTGCACAGCTGTACAAAGTGTTTGTGATTTAAGCTAAATATTAATATAGCAGAGTCAAAAAAGTAAAAAAAAAAGCTTTAAAGTTTAAAGTGAAAAAAATGACAACAAGTTAAGGTTAATTTATTTTTAATGTAGCCTAAGTGTACAGTGTGTATAAAGTCTACAGTAGCGTATAGCAATGTCCTAGCGTTCACATTCACTCATCACTCACTTGCTGACTCACCCAAAGCAACTTCTAGTTGTGCAAGCTCCATTCATGGTAAATGCCCTATGCAAGTGTACTATTTGTATGTATATTTTCACTGTACCTTGTCTTTCCCTGTTTCTATGTTTAGGTCCACAGATATCATTGTGTTACAATTGCCAACAGTAACATGCCATACAAACTTGTAGCCTAGGAGCAATAGGCTGTACCATATAGCTTAGGTATGTGGTAGGCTATACCACCTAGGATTGTATAAATACAGTCTATGATGTTCATACAACAACAAAATTGCCTGAAGATGCATTTCCCAGAACATATCCCCATCGTTAAGTGATTTATGGCTGTAATAGTTTAGGATTGGTGACCATTTGAAGCAAGGAGTTAAAAAAATACTGAGTTGTAAACTGTCAGTTAATGCTTCCTATTGAAGAGTTGATATGTCTTTTGGAAGATTCAGAAATAAACAATAAAGTTGCTTGGAACTTTCATTATTTTGGCAAGTGTCTTCTGGAATAGTAAAGTCATGCTGATGAAAACAAAGTTATGGCTGAATCATGTTTATGCAGACAATAAACTGTGGCACACAGTTTTGATTCTCAAATTTTCCAGATTCTCAGTAATCATCAAATGCCTACAATACTAGAACATGAATTTTCAAATCCCCTAAATCTTATAATATTGCTCATGTATTAAAATAGTCAATAACAGATGAATACTTAATTTAATTAATACTGAGGTATAGATAATATAAAAGAACTTTTTCAAAATGTTTTGCCACAAAAAACAGAAGACTTATAATTCGTGAAGAATGAGAGGAAGAACCACAAAGAATAAGAGGAACAAGAAATGAGAAAAGAAAACAAAATATTTCAATTTCTCACCTTCGCCAATTTTCCAAGACATTTCTACCTATAATAAAACTACCATTGCATTGTAAAGGCCACTAGAAATCTGCAATAGAAATAGAACTTTGGATAGATCTTAGGAAATAGTGCTGCTATGTTTCTGGGTTTAGGATTTCATTCTAAGAATAGAGGATGAGAAGCCCTTTTTTTTTTTTTTTTTTTTTTTTTTTTTGAGACGGAGTCTCGCTCTGTCGCCCAGGTTGGAGTGCAGTGGCGCGATCTCGGCTCACTGCAAGCTCCACCTCCCGAGTTCACGCCATTCTCCTGCCTCACCCTCCCGAGTAGCTGGGACTACAAGCGCCCGCCACCATGCCCAGCTAAATTTTTTTTGTATTTTTAGTAAAGACGGAGTTTCACCGTGTTAGCCAGGATGGTCTCGATCTGCTGACCTCGTGATCTGCCTGCCTTGGCTTCCCAAAGTGCTGGGATTACAAGCTCCAGCCACCGTGCCTGGCTGGTGAGAAGCCCTTTTATGTTATCTGTGGACCTGTCAGGAGGGAAACTTCAGCCTAGGAGTTTGGATTTTCTCATTATTCTCTTGTTCTCCGTTTTTCCTCTAAGAAGACATGGATACTTTTGAAAATATTTGGAAGTATTATATATTTGACTTTGAACTTTTACAAATAATCAGTGAATTTAGATTATCCAACCTGAAGCCTAAAGGAAATCAGACATATGACCTACTGCAATCCAAATAGTGGGTCCAGAACGTAGAAGCCTCTACATGTACATTTTAAACAAATGCTTCTTGAATAAATGAGTTTGGAAATAAAGGCATCTTCCACTTTAAGCTTTTTGTTTTGAAAGTCTATGGAAAGAAGGGTGAGACTAAGAGTGGAAAAGAGTTTGTGGATGCTTAAAATAGATGTGTTTTATATTTAAGCAAACATGATTAGGGCTAGAATTGGGAAAACCCTGAGAATGTAAGCCAAGTCAAGGATAGAGAAGATTCTTCTGGTTCCAGTCCAGCAAAAGTGATGCAGAATGTTCAGCCATATATTTAGATAACTCAGATAGTTACAGATTATTAGAAAGTATCTTTCCCTAAACTGTCATCTATTTGGTAGATTGTTTTGATGAAGTTCAAAAGAAGAAGATATCGTTTTCTTGTATGTTGAAGGTAAGAAAACCTATACCATAACTAGAGCTGCAGGAAAAGCCTGCCCAACTTTATAATATGTGGGGGTTCAGGCCTTTTCACATAAGAAAAAAAATCACTTTATCTAGCTGAAATTTTTAAGTGAAATGTCAGTGTAGACATCCACTCTTAGATCTAAGAAATCTGGGATTTTTTCTGGACTCCATGCTTTAGAAAGCCTGCCCTGGCCTTTCGCCAGCTGTGTCATAAAGTAAGTAGTCCTCGGGTTCATGAGGAATGTATTATATCAGGAGCTCATAGGCATCACTTATTAGACAACTCCTCAGATCCTGGAACCCTGGAATGTCCTGTCCATGGGATCCTAGACTTGCTTCAGACCCTGTGTCCCACTCTTCCCTGGCTCCATTCTTCTGACACTATGCCTTAGTACTAGTGAGTGTACTCTTAGGCTCAAGACAACCAAGAGGCCACCTCTTATAAGAGGACAGACAGGGGTTAGTCATACAGGCTGAGTATCCACAAATATGGACACAGGTTCTCTGACACTTCAAGACTGGGCCAGGAGTAGTGGTCCAGGTAAATGAGAAGATGAAAGAAGGAACAGCTGTGTGTCAGGGACCAGGGGGCTCTGTCTCCATTTATTATTCTCCTCTGAAGCTTCAAGAAATTGAAAAACTCTCAGATCAAACTTGGTCTTCTTGGTCATTATGAAAATACATTTTTCAAGGTAGTAAGATAAAACATGGCTACTTATTATTTTATCAGTTTGACTTACAACATTTAAATATTTAGACATAAAGTGTGTGAGCCTCTAATTCTACTCTTAAGCCCTGAACATGCTAGAGGTTGGCATGCAACCCAAATTGGCAGAAGTATATACCATAAAAATTTTACTTTATTTCCAATTTTTTAAGGTCTTTTTATTCTCACTGTAAGAAAACAAATAGGGGAAACTGAAGTAAACCAAGTGTGAGAAAGTATTAGCCTAAAAGACTAACAGATAATGGCAAGGATGGTGGTTAAGTGTTAAAATTAGGTCCCAGAGAAATAGCTAAGTCTTTGTCAAAAGAAGTAGATTCTTATCAGACATAGTTCATGTCTGGCCTTTACTATGGAAAGGGGTTAGATTCCTAAAACAGCTTTCAGAATTCTTACAACTGAAGGCAACTCTAACTGAACTATCTCTACTGAAAACATAATCCATCCATCCTTGATTTAGAAAAGCATGCTTTATATATTTTCTCTTTTATATAGAATCTTATACATCTACTTTTATATCTAGGGAAAAATTTCAATTTTTCTAAGAAAGTTGTTACCCTAAGCTGTTCTGAGTCCTGACATGGAAGGGAAATTTATAACTAGTGTCTGATGTTGTTAACTGATAGCCAACAGTGTAGGTGGAAGCTGATGACAAAGGATGAATGGGTCAGTGTTTTGCAGTATGCATAAATCCAGCAGAAGCAAGAGACCATAACTCCCAGGTGAAATAGTCTGAAAGCTCAATAGTAAACATACTAAGTGACCCAGAATCACGCTAATTCTGACTTGCCATGTTTCGTGTCCACTCCAAATTCTATATATTCTAGGTGTATGATAAGACCAGTATCTAGAAGTTTTGCGTATACTGTATCTAAAGCAACCTTGTCCCAAATAGAAAACACAAGCAAGGACAGCAAAACAAACAATAAAACAGAGCTCTTTTCTTCTCCAAAGTATGCACAGGTAAAAAGCAAAGGAAAAAAAAAAAACCCATGAGGAGTTTTAAAAATTGTATTTTATTAAAAATGTAAGAAGCTATAAAGAATTCCAAGAAACAATGGGGCAATTTGGACCCACTTGCTAAGATAATTACCCATGCAGAGGCAGTGGTTGAGATACATATCTGTAGTTGCCTAAGATGGCTTAGTTCACAGTGTAAACTTATGGTGGAACTATTTTTCCCTTTAGATCTAAACCTTTGGTTTCTTTATAGGTTGAAAGTTCTAGATATACAATCATGTCATCTGCAAACAGGGACAATTTGACTTCCTCTTTTCCTAATTGAATACCCTTTATTTCCTTCTCCTGCCTGATTGCCCTGGCCAGAACTTCCAGCACTATGTTGAATAGGAGTGGTGAGAGAGGGCATCCCTGTCTTGTGCCAGTTTTCAAAGGGAATGCTTCCAGTTTTTGCCCATTCAGTATGATATTGGCTGTGGGTTTGTCATAGATAGCTCTTATTATTTTGAGATATGTCCCATCAATACCTAATTTATTGAGAGTTTTTAGCATGAAGTGTTGTTAAATTTTGCCAAAGGCCTTTTCTGCATCTATTGAGATAATCATGTGGTTTTTGTCTTTGGTTCTGTTTATATGCTGGATTAGATTTATTGATTTGCGTATGTTGAACCAGCCTTGCATCCCAGGGATGAAGCCAACTTGATCATGGTGTATAAGCTTTTTGATGTGCTGCTGGATTCGGTTTGCCAGTATTTTATTGAGGATTTTTGCATCAATGTTCATCAAGGATATTGGTCTGAAATTCTCTTTTTTGGTTATGTCTCTGCCAGGCTTTGGTATCAGGACGATGCTGGCTTCATAAAATGTGTTAGGGAGGATTCCCTCTTTTTCTATCGATTGGAATAGTTTCAGAAGGAATCGTACCAGTTCCTCCTTGTACCTCTGGTAGAATTGTCCCTGTTTGCAGATGACATGATGGTATATCTAGAAAACCCCATCGTCTCAGCCCAAAATCTCCTTAAGCTGATTAACAACTTCAGCAAAGTCTCAGGATACAAAATCAATGTACAAAAATCACAAGCATTCTTGTACACCAATCACAGACAAACAGAGAGCCAAATCATGAGTGAACTCCCATTCACAAATGCTTCAAAGAGAATAAAATACCTAGGAATCCAACTTACAAGGGATGTGAACGACCTCTTCAAGGAGAACTACAAACCACTGCTCAATGAAATAAAAGAGGATACAAACAAATGGAAGAACATTCCATGCTCATGGATAGGAAGAATCAATATCGTGAAAATGGCCATACTGCCCAAGGTAATTTACAGATTCAATGCCATCCCCATCAAGCTACCAATGACTTTCTTCACAGAATTGGAAAAAACTACTTTAAAGTTCACATGGAACCAAAAAAGAGCCCGCATTGCCAAGTCAATCCTAAGCCAAAAGAACAAAGCTGGAGGCATCACGCTACCTGACTTCAAACTATACTACAAAGCTACAGTAACCAAAACAGCATGGTACTGGTACTACAACAGAGACATAGATCAATGGAACAGAACAGAGTCCTCATAAATGATGCCACATATCTACAACTATCTGATCTTTGACAAACCTGACAAAAACAAGAAATGGGGAAAGGATTCCCTATTTAATAAATGGTGCTGGGAAAACTGGCTAGCCATATGTACAAAGCTGAAACTGGATCCCTTCCTTACACCTTATACAAAAATTAATTCAAGATGGATTAAAGACTTAAATGTTAGACCTAAAACCATTAAAATCCTACAAGAAAACCTAGGCAATACCATTCAGGACATAGGCGTGGGCAAGGACTTCATGACTAAAACACCAAAAACAATGGCAACAAAAGCCAAAATTGACAAATGGGATCTAATTAAACTAAAGAGCTTCTGCACAGCAAAAGAAACTACCATCAGAGTGAACAGGCAACCTACAGAGTGGGAGAAAATTTTTGCAACCTACTCATCTGACAAAGGGCTAATATCTAGAATCTACATTGAACTCAAACAAATTTACAAGAAAAAAATAACCCCATCAAAAAGTGGGCGAAGGATATGAACAGACACTTCTCAAAAGAAGACATTTATGCAGCCAAAAAACACATGAAAAAATGCTCATCATCACTGGCCATCAGAGAAATGCAAATCAAAACCACAATGAGATACCATCTCACACCAGTTAGAATGGCCATCATTAAAAAGTCAGGAAACAACAGGTGCTGGAGAGGATGTGGAGAAATAGGAACACTTTTACACTGTTGGTGGGACTGTAAACTAGTTCAACCGTTGTGGAAGTCACTGTGGCGATTCCTCAGGGATCTAGAACTAGAAATACCATTTGACCCAGCCATCCCATTACTGGGTATATACCCAAAGGAATATAAATCATGCTGCTATAAAGACACATGCACATGTATGTTTATTGTGGCACTATTCACAATAGCAAAGACTTGGAACCAACCCAAATGTCCAACAACGATAGACTGGATTAAGAAAATGTGGCACATATACACCATGGAATACTATTCAGCCATAAAAAATGATGAGTTCATGTCCTTTGTAGGGACATGGATGAAACTGGAAAACATCATTCTCAGTAAACTATCACAAGGACAAAAAACCAAACACCGCATGTTCTCACTCATAGGTGGGAATTGAACAATGAGAACTCATAGACACAGGAAGGGGAACATCACACACTGGAGACTGTTGTGGGGTGGGGGGAGGGGGAGGGACAGCATTAGGAGATATACCTAATGCTAAATGACGAGTTAATGGGTGCAGCAAAACAACATGGCACATGGATACATATGTAACAAACCTGCACATTGTGCACATGTACCTTAAAACCTAAAGTATAATAATAAAAAAAAAAGTTCTTATCTTAAAAAAAAAAAAAGTCTCATCAAATTTTGGGGCAAATTAGCTAAATAGTCTTATTAAGTTGCCCTCTACTGACCCCGTGTTTCAATAGTTTCTCTTTAGCTCCATCTAAACATTACCCTTTTCTACTCTTTAAGAAATAATATTCAGGGAAGGCTTCAGTATTCGTCATTAACCCTTCTCTCTCTCTCCACTCAGTTCCTACAGACGCCTATGTCCCTCACTTTCTCTCCTCACTTCTTTCTATCTGAACTCAGATATTTCATTAATACTAGGAATGTGTAAGTAAGATGCTTTTAAAACAGCCACTCAAAAACTATAGGTTTTAAATTGTACGATAGATAAATTTTAAAACCAAAGAACTGGCTCCCGTCTACCTTCCATTCCTGCTCTCTGGCTATTTTCACCCGTAGGAAAATATGTTATTTCCAAATTATCAATTCATTTAGGTATTTATGCATATATCGAGTGTTTCTATCAATTCACTAACCAAACCATGACAGTCATGCTGACTCATGCTGGGCACCCAGAGTGTGGGTGGTAGATAGCGAAGATTAAAGGAGCTCCTAGGATGCAAAGAGGCGACATTCTGAGGTCAGCAGAAACTGATCTGGTGTCACAGCTGAGAAAGTAATAGTAATTAGGATTTGAGCCGGTAAGAATATTTTGAGTCTGTAGGTTGAGTAGAGCAAAGGGTTGAGTTGAAAGAAAAGAAATACTGACTCTAGAGGGCAACATTAAAAATGTTAGCTGGCATTTTTCCACTCCTCCTCCAGGGTGCCGTGACTGTTAAAGTGGAATTGAAACGCATCCCTCCCAGTCTGAGGGCCATTTTGATCTGACGAAGAAGAGCTACCCACTGTGCTAAATGTGCTGCCATTATTTGTCTGCCCTCATTCTTAGTTACAACTGCTTTCCAATTAATATCTTGGGTGCATTATAAGTTTGCTCTTGATGCCATTCCTTTAATGAAAAAACAAGCTTAAATTGAACTCATCAGTGAACACTTTTTTTTATAACTTTATAATTTTTTTTAAGTCAGCCAAGATTTACCCTTTTTCATAGATTCCCCTGCCCCCAAAACCTCAAATCACAGAGCACAATTCTATTTTTTACTTATTTCATGTGATAGGTTTTCTTGAAACCTTCTGTTTGCTCCTCCAGGTCCACTCTCCATCATTTTCTACCTGCTCCGTCTTCTGGGAAGCTGATTTACATGAATCCCACAAATAGAATCCATCACTCTTGGATATGACCAATGAAAAGCAGTGGCAGATCAGAGTTTGTTCTCCTATTTTCTTCCCTGTTGGGTCACCTCAGTCCAGCCTTACCACTCAACTGCCCATCACCCCTCCAGACAGTGGGTGTGAGGAAAGGGTAGGAAGAAAGGGGATTGGTGGTGGGTGAGGAGCTCTCCATAGAGCGTCTTTGTCTCTAGGTTCCAGTGACTGTTTCCAACCTTTGAACTCTCATTTTTGTGACAGGAGTAACTAACCTCAAGGTACTACATTACCCCTGTAGAATTTTTTTCATACCTATTACTTAAGGGTTTTTGTAAACTGTCCACTTACTAAAGTTTCCTCAAATTAATCCAATTGGAATATGCCTTTATTCTTACTTCAGTACTGATACAATGGGGAAACTCAGTTAAGGGATTGTTGACCAGACATGTTCTAGAGGTGACGGAATAGAGGCAATTGTATTCCCATTAAAATAGAATGGCAGATGGTAGAAACCTGACTCTGACACTTACTCACTGTGTGACCTTGGCCCAGTTACTAAATCAGTCTGTGCCTGAGTTTCCTCTATCTGTAAAGTAAGTATAAGCTACTATTCAGGTTCCTTGTAAATATATAATTGATGACAAGTGCTAAGCATAGTGCCCTGGGAAGAAAAAAAAGTTTCTAATCATTATAGATAGTAATCAGTTCAGTCATTCAGGTGTTAATGAAGCCAATAATACTGTTTCTATCATTGCAGAAATGGGCTCCGCTCAATCACTTGGCCACTGCATGCCTTTTTGCACTCTTAACCCTGAATATATATGAATTCATTGATTCAACTAATATTTATTGATTGCCTATTATCTAAACGGCATGATGTTAAGAGCCGTGGAGAATTAAAATAAGACATAAGTCTAATTCTCAAGAAACTTGTATTCTGTTAGGAAGAGAGAGAGAGACAAAGGAAATTATCTTCAAATGGAATTCTGTGAGTCTGTAGCCACTGTCTCAGAGTTTCCAATATTCTTACCCAGGAAGCTAAATGTCAGAGAAAGATAACAATACACGAGAAGTCAAAGGAGTAGATGTGCCAACAAGCTAGAATGCAAAATATTTAGAAAAAGAAGTGATTCCTTTGAGTCTGAAAGTGATCATCTTGTAAACACAACCAAAGATGATTGTGAAACTTACTTCCAGAACATCCACTTGAGGAAAGCAGGTGTAATGTCTTACACATAACAGACAGTCCATCCATTCACAGATTCTTATCTTTATTCTAGTGTTCAGTATTCTTTTTTACACAAGCTTTTTTTTTTTGAGATGGAGTCTCTCTCTGTCACCCAGGCTGGAGTGCAGTAGTGCAGTCTCGGCTCACTGCAGCCTCCACCTCCTGGGTTCAAGTGATTCTCCTCCCTCAGCCTCCCGAGTAGCTGGCATTACAGGTGCCCTCCACCAGGCCTGGCTAACTTTTGTATTTTCAGTATTTTTTTTGAGATGGAGTATCTCTCTGTTACCCAGGCTGGAGTACAGTAGTGCAGTCTCAGCTCACTGCAGCCTCCACCTCCTGGGTTCAAGTGATTCTCCTGCCTCAGCCTCCCAAGTAGCTGGCATTACGGGTTCCCTCCACCAGGCCCAGCTAATTTTTGTATTTTTAGTAGAGACGAGGTTTCACCATGTTGGCCAAGCTGGTCTCAAACTCCCAATCTCAAATCATCCACCTGCCTCATCTTCTCAAAGTGCTGGGATTACAGGCATGAGCCACTGCACTTGGCCATTTTCATGCAAACTTTAATGTGACTATTCAAATAATGATTTCAAAAAGCAAATATATTTTAATTAATTTGTTATGTAAATGATATAAGAAGGGGGACCCAATGTTTAATTCTACTGAAATTAAAGGTTCTTTTATCCCTTCAAATGATTTAAAATACCTACTCCATTATCATTATACTGGTCTGACACACATAAGTAACTTTTTTTAAATAAAGATTTCACAGTTATAAGCCTCCATGCTGTGCTCCTTCAAGGGAGCATTTGATTGATTTATCTAGCATCTGAATTTTTCCCTGAGCAAAATGAGCAAATGTTGATTTCTTCACAAACAATTCCCATTTCCATACAATTTCAACAATAATTCATTAAGGATACATTAATGTCCTTAAGGTGAATATTGCTCACCTATTCATCGAAGCGAGAAAGATGAGAAATTGAAGTTCTTCAAGAGGATAATCACTTCTAATATTGTGCCAAATAAGTGAGCACTATTTCAACCTATGCATGAGCTATTTTACTATAATATTCATAATTGCTCATTTTAGAATTTTTTAAGCCCTCAGTATCTTTTGAACTTTATAGGAATGCATTTGTAATAAGGAAGCCAAAGTAAAGAGCCTTTGGACTAGTCAGTTGGGTGTTGAAGGAATCTAGTCATGCAAACTAGAATGGGAACAATCATTTTTACATGGCCTATGGCTTTCTCTAGGGGTTGTAGTGGAGTTCATGGGCCCAGCGTACCACCATTTCAAACCCTTGTGAGTATGCTTGGGTGTATGAGTTTGAACATTAAAGGTACATTAAACCACTCATAAGTAATTTGGCTATTCAATGAATTGTAGACTTTCCTAGCAATACAGATAATTTTCCATATATTGAATAGCCACATTAAGGACAAGCTATATGATTCCTAAATCTACCAAAGATAATCTATTTGGGAAAGAAAACAGGCACAATAGACAGAGATAGACACAGATTTACAAATGTACACACACAGAGACATCCACGGACATAGACACACAAAGAGAAATACATGCTATCTTTTCATTTCTCAAAATGTCTGTAAGCTGCCATGCTTTGATTGATGTAAAATCATACGGCAGGTTGATGCAAGACCTCAGAGATGAATGGTCAGTTGGTTGTGAGATTTTACCATATGCTCCAAATCTATCAGTGAATTAGGGCTGTCAAAAAGTTTAATAGAGGCAGGACTTGTAAATTAGCTTTCTAGCCAGTTGAAGTTGAGAGAATTTACTGTTACTTCAGCTCCTTCCTTGTTCCATTTCCCCAGTAAATTTGCATGGACACATATCCCCAACTATTTCTAACTGCCAACTGCGAATGCCCAAATGTGAACACAGCCCATATTTAAGAGCTAGTCATATTTAAACAAATGTTTTGAAAGCTTGTCTTTATTCACTACTGTAAGGGCTGGGTGTCCCGTGATTACATGTCCTCACCCGTGTGTGTGCTACCAAGGAGAGCACTAGTAATTTGCAGACATAAAGTTTTGGAACTTTATAAGGGAAAAGGAACTTAGATAGCATATAGATAAGCATTCTTCTTTTAAAAGTGGTGCAACTGAAGCCCTAACAGGTGAAGTGACTCTCCAGGGTCATGCAGCATCATCACTGTAGCTTCTTTTCTTTCAGACCTAAAAAGTTATTCTCCCACCTTAAGACATATTCAAAGGTGTTGAGCACCCTGCTTGTGATGGTCACAATATACTATATAACTTACTTAATTATCACGGCAATTTCATGAGGTGAGCATAATCTTGTTTTATAGCTTAGAAGCTACCTGGCTGGTAAATGGACTGGTGTGAACTGGATCCTAGGTCTCCGAACTACCTTGCCAGTGATGGGCCCATGCCCAGTTGGCTTTCTTGGAGTCTTTGATTAAAATGCAAATACACCTGAGAATTATAGTCTTAGAAGCTAATATCCCAGTTACTAATCCTGCTTTAGGGGGGATTAGTTGACAACTCAGTAAGAGTAAGAAATGAACTCAGAATTTGTGCTTAAGGGCTGGTTTTGATGGCAAAATGGCAGAGCATAAACTACCTATTTCATAGCTTTGCCTTAAGCTGTTCTACTTCAGTCACCCATCAGCTGCCTGGCAGTTGAGTAGAGAAGCAGATGGAAAATTCATTGCCAGATAAGAGATAGGGCTGTCATTACTGAAAATTGAAAAAAAAAATGAGTTCATCTCTAATCCATCCCCTCCCATGAGAACCCCATTAAGAAATAGGTTTGCCCTGAAACCCTCACAGAATGCCCATTTTCTAGTGAACACGCAAAGGCTCCACTGAGCAATCTCATCACTTTGTGGCCTCTATGATGATAATATATTTGTGCCTAATCTATAATTAACTGAGAAAAGCATAATATTAATTATTTTGCTCAATTGTTAATCAGTGGGGTGTTTCCCTCCCACATCCCTCTCCTTGAACACTAACCTGTCAGACTCTAGTAATTGTTGCATGAACAGGTTTGGGTAAAAGTCTCCAAGGAGGACCAATTCTCTTGTTCCATTAGCGAGAACACATATAGATCATTTTCAGCACTAATCTAGGGCTAAAATCAATTATGTCTCTTGTATTTAAAAATTAAATTGACTCGCCATGGGAGTAGGATGAAGGAAAAATACATTCCTCCTATTATGTGTAATTACAATTGTAAAACATTTTCCTTCGAAATGTAATTGCTGCCTGCAGAGGCTGGAGCAGGCAAGCTTGAAGTGTTTAGTGAAAAGGCTGGATTTTCTTTCAGATTTTTCTTTGGGCTTTTGTTTTCCACCCCACCCCAGACCTCTTTCTTCTTCTTCATTTTAATACAATTTTAACATCATGAGGGCCTTTAGGGCTTCTCAATTTTCAAAGAATCTCAAATATAGTTTAGAGCATAGGGAATAAAAACCAGAGTAGGAAAAAAGAGAGCTAATGATGCCTGTAAACTATATGATGAAAATTTCAATCTTACTAGTATTTATTTAGTGTTCATTGTGTGATCAAGGTTGAATTACGTGTTGTGGGACACACACACACGCACACAAATGACATGATCTTCATTCTCAAGGTCTTCGATTTTGATGAATGACCCAAGTACAGTTATATGAACAACAGCATATTTTTAAAAACTGGCCATGGCAGACATTCCAATGCTTTGATTGGTCAGTAAATTAGGAAATCACAGAATTGATTAGGGATTTCATTCAAGATTCAGTTATCAGATTTGTCTTATTTCTTTTCTCAGAAATGCCACCATTTCTCATAACTGCAACAATTCAATTTTAGTAGTATTTTGGTTACACACACACACACAAAAGGAAACTAACCAACTCTAGATGACTCAACTCTAAATAAAGTTGCTAGATAAATACAGGCCGCCCAGTAAAATGTGAAGTTTAGATAAACAACTAATAGTTTTAAACATAAATATATCCAAACATTGCACGGGACATACTTATACTAAGAAAGTCTTCATTTAACTGATATTCAAATTTAACTGAGAGTTCTCTAGTTTTATTTGCCAAATCTGGCAAACCTTTTGCATAAAGAGAACCATTTCTTATTAGGATATTATAAGGTGTCTCCAGGGCTTCCAAGGCAGAGTTACAGCTTATCCTCAGACATAGACTAAAAGAGTGATTCATGGCACAGAACATTCTTTTTCTGCCTCCAATCTCTACTTATTTTTATATATCTGGTTTATTATTTGCTTTTGCTCCAAGCAATCTTTCTTTGTTTACCAATGGACATCCTGGAAAATAGACATCACTATTTTATTCTCCTCTTCTATTCTCCTCTTTGAGTGAGATAAGCCTTGCTGTACTGAAGCTGTTTGGTCTCAATTCCAAATGTATGGGGAAAAATATTTACTGGCTCAGCTTTTGTCAGTTGCTTACTCATGAACTAAATAAGTATAGTCTGAGATTAATGTCATATTTTACCAATATGGTGATTTCTGTGAAACTATGTATATGAATGGTAGAATCAGTGCTGATGAAAGTGGTAATGGTACAAGAGAGAAATACTCAGAAAATAACTTGGTGGCCACTACAACCTTTTAAATTAGTGAATCTCAAATATGTATCATCTTTACATCTCATTTTGGATTATCACTTGCTAGAATGATTTACCTTAAAGTCTTTCGTTATTTTAAAATCAGTTCAGTTAAAGTGCATATCTTCAGTAGTCTATTTAAACTAGCATTGCCGGCCAGGTGCAGTGGCTCACGTCTGTAATCCCAGCACTTTGGGAGGCCGAGGAGGATGGATCACCTGAGGTCAGGAGTTCGAGACCAGCCTGCCTAGCCAAGATGGAGAAACCCCACCTCTACTAAAAATACAAAAATCAGCTGGGTGAGGTGGTGGGCACCTGTAATCCCAGCTACTGGGGGGCTGAGGCAGGAGAATTGCTTGAACCGGGGAGGTGGAGGTTGCAGTGAGCCGACATTGCACCACTGCACTCCAGCCTGAGCAACAGAGTGAGACTCCATCTCAAAAAAAGAAAAAAAAAAAAAAAGAAAAGAAAAAGAAAAAAAATTGGCATTGCCATTCAATTTCTTTTGTTCTATGTGTGACAGTATCACACTCCCCGATTGCCTTCAAGTCAGTATAGATTCTTTCCTTCTACTCTTTCACATCTAATCAGTCATCCTAGTCTATTATTATTTTCATCATAATATCTTTAATAATATCTTTAAGATTTCTTTCTTTTACACATTATATAATTCTACTTGAACCTTTGCCACTTGTTATAAACTACTTAGGCAGTACAACAGGTCTTATAAATTATTTAGATAGTATATCAAGTCATACAGCAAGTCTTCTATATTCAGACACTTCATTTCAAAGTATTCTATGTACTAGTTTTAGATTAGTGTTTTTTAAAAAACAAATTGCATATATCATCTTTTTCTCCAATTCAATAATATGTCACTATCTTCCATAGACTGTAATGGTAAATGAAATAAGCCCTGGTTTGAAGATGTAGCTACTTGCTCTATCATGAACCTCTGTGTTCATTTTCCCTACTTCACAGGGTTGTTGTAAAGATTAAGTATTTCCAAATGCATTGCTTATGGATCTGGGCACCTTATTTGTGCTTTTTAAATATCTATTAATATTAACGTTCAAGGTTTTAACCTAATGCACCACATTTCTCACCAGTCTTTTTACCTGTTGTTATGTGTGCAAACTCTCTTCTTGACAAAACTAACCTATGCAAAGTCTTCTAAACACAACTTGGACATTGCTAACTCTGTGTTTTTACTTATAATAAACTCCCTACCTGAACTATTCTTTATGTTTCTCTTTCCTTATTATAGTATTTTCTATTCGATGAGAACTATTTTTTTTTTTAAATTTTACTTTAAATTCTGGGATACATGTGCAGAATGTGCAGATTTGTTACATGGGTATACATGTAATGTCATGATGGTTTGTTCCTCGAACAACCCATCATCTAGGTTTTAAGCCCTGTATGCATTAGGTATTTGCCCTAATGCTCTCTCTCCCCTTGCCCCCCATCCTCTGACAGGCCCCAGCATGTGATATTCCCCTCCCTGTGTCCATGTGCTCTCATTGTTCAGAAATTGTGTAACTTTCACAAAAGCTATTTTGACAGTCCTAGCCCTCAGTAATATCTTCTTTCTTCAAGAAGTTTTGATATTAGTGGTCTTATTTCATGCTCATGAATAAGCCTTTAATTTTATATTATTAGTGACTTTTAAAGCTGATATCCTATTACTACTAACTGTATTTCAGGCTTCAACAGAGAAGAGCCTGTGTTTCCTAATCTGTGTATGCTTAATCAATACAATAATGTAATTAATTAGTGTAATTAAATTTAATGCAGTTGATTCTATTAAAAACCACAAGGCAATATGAAATTTCAAAATCATTTCATATGCCCTCTCTAAAAGTAAAATAGAAGTGGGAACATCATGGCAATGGTCATTTCATAATCCTTGTACATAAGTTTATAGATCCATAGAATGCCATTGTAGGAAGAGCTCATCATAGAGCTTTGAGTACCCTAAAACCGTAAGTTTGTTGGACTCATCCTTCAAAAATTGCATGTTATTGACACTTTCATTTTATTAAGATATTTGTTTAATAAAAACAAATTTGATTGCTGTAGGTTCCACAAATTACAGTATGTATTGCTCTACTGTGTTCATTTTGACTCTGTTTATCAAATCAATTTCAATGAGTTTTCAAGACAAATTGATTGGCCATCAGTCAACGAGGAGAAGAAGAAAGGTTACTTTGCAAATAATTACTTTAACTCTCATAGAAAGACACCATAGTGTGCCCCAGTGATCAAGAAAAATGGAGAAAAAATAAAACTGTTTTGAGTTTTAAAAAACAATACTCTAACACATACTGATCATGAGACCTTATTTGGCAATAAAATCAGATCAACTGAACATTAATTGTGCTTGACCAAACAGTAACAATTCTCTTCATCTGTAATTACTCTTTAATTTCTAGAAGGATATCATAACCATGGTAGAAATAATAACAGTAGTGTAGTACAAGTAGCAATAATAATATTTGTATAGTTAGTATTAATGAAATAAATAAAACAGTCTGTTCGTGCCAATTGGTATGTGATTATAAGTGGGAGAAGCATTTCATCTACCCTCATTGTAATTTAGGTGGGATTAACCACACCTGTAGAGGCCAGTTCTGGTTGACCTAAGGCAGTCTATGCAGTCTCATCTCTCCTGTGCCAGTGATGGTGAAGACCTATGCCAATTAGTGTGTGACATTCCTCTGGACACAGAGATGGTCAGTGAGCTTCAATAGGAGACAATCAGTATGACACTCGGAAACATATTTGATAATTAGGGTATTTGACCTCCTCCCTCCACACCTTCTGGACATCACTGAAAAAGCAGATGGGTCAATTTACTTCTGGCAACCACTTTGTGACCATGAGGGTACAAGGTTGAGGATGAAGCTAGTATTCAGATAATGGCACAGGGAGTACCAGAATTTTAGAGAATTTGAGCCAAAATCCAGATAGAATTGAGCCTGAAGCTATAAATCCTGGACTTGCTATCAACATGAGCAAACAGCTGCCTCTATTGTTTAAGTTAGACATGAGTTTATTATTACCTGCAATGAAAAACATCCTAATTAATGTATATAAGATTGTATTATAATTTACAAACTACTTTCATAATCTTCATTCATCTTGATCCCCATAGTGATCTGTGGGCTAAATGTATAGATATTATTGTTTATTCTGTAGAATCTGGAAAAGTTGGAGGCTCAAGTTAATAGGAATATTTTACTAGAATAAGTATAGCTGGAGTTTTAGCCCAGGATTTTGGAATTCCATCCCAAAGTTCTTTCTACATAACACCAGAGAGGGTATCAGTAATGTCATAAGCACAGGGAAATATATATATATATATATGTTTTGGGTTTGGGCTCTTTTTGATGAGTGTACTGGGCCAGTGAGTTGGTTAGGTACTTTTGAACAAAAGTGAGAACTTCTATAACTAAAATACAATGAAAAGAAGGAAAGTGATAGATCCCATTCAACTTTCCGTGAGATTGTCAGGTCTCTAAAGAATATCTTGTAGAGTTTTGTCTCTAATCTGTACCTTTCACCGCTACTTTTAGTAACACATGTATGTCTTACACATCCCCAAAATGATCAAACGGCCTTCCAGTTAGTACTGTGCCTTTCTGTCAGAAGACAGTCTTAGATAAACTCATTAACTCTAAAGTATTAGGGGATTAATTAAAATGCAAATCATACCAGGAAAATTTGCATTTCAATGTGGAAGAATGAAGAGGATGATACTCACCTTAAAGGAATAAAGCAGTACTTGACATATTTCAAGTATCAAGAAGAAGACGGTTTAGGGGCAAGAATGTATTACCATAACTTTGCAAACCACACTATTAGGTAACTGACTTCTTAATTTTTTGTAAAGTCTACCCAAATAGGGGAGTATCAGATTACCACCAGTTGTTGAAGACAATAGTGCCCTCAATGCAAAGGCATATGGTTAGAGACCTAGATATAGATATGGATATAGGGAAAGTTTAAAGGAATCAGCCATACATTATTTTAAGTTATCAGATAGTGGCAAGAATTTAAGTGGGTTTAGCAGATTGGAAGTGGCCTACTATTTCAATTGTGTTTTAGTAATATCTTAGATTAGTATAAATAAAACTCATAATAATATATACATATTTACACACATACATAAAAAAATTTCAAATAGACTGAAAGTTATAGTGAGTATTAAAATGAAACAACTATGTATCTCAAACTTGTTTTGTTTTTTTAATCTTTTGACTGAAGAATCAGGCCCAATATGTATGTCTTCATCATCTCATTTACCTCTCTCTTCTCACAAATAACCACTACAAGATTTTTTACTTATCTTTTACTTAAATATTTTTATAGTTTTACTACATGCTTACTACATGGAAATATGTAGTAGCATATTTTTAGATTTTTAAATACTCAGAAATGACCTTCTATCAATCAGGCATCATTTACCTACTTTTTTTTTAACATTTATTTTTATTTTACTGTATGAACATAAGTGACATAATTTATGCACATATTTTCTTGGATTTGGATATTTAAATTGTTTCCAATGTTTTAAAATAGTGAAAGATACTATGATACATATTCTTATGCTCCTAAGCTTGTGCCATTATTCTGAGGTTTCCCAAACACATAGATAGGTAGTGGTACCAATTATACTGCTTTCTGCAATTGTGAATTTCTTAGTATTCTTATATTTTCATCTATATATCTATCCTACTTTTCTCATCTAATGGTTGTGAAACAGTTTCAATTTGCACTCTGTGATTATTAGTGAAGTTAATTATTTTATATATGTTCTTGTTTTCTCTTGTGAATGGCCTGCTTATAAGTTTGATTTTTCCCTTGTTACCTCTTCTATCATTTCACTTTTATTTCATGAGAGCTATTTTATATATTTAATTACATGGCTTGTCTTTTACTTTATTCAAGATGCTTTTGTATGAGAACAGATTGTAAGACATGAGGGAGAAAAAAGATGATTTTGTAGTACAAAATGTTTAAATTTCAATGTCATCGAATGTATCACTTTTACTTCAAAGTTTGTGCTTCTTCTAATTAAGAAATGCTCCCCTATCCCAAAGTTATCAATATAGTCTCACACATTAAATAAATATTTGTTGAGCTACTGCTATATGTCTGTCATTGACCTTGGAGACAAATACAGTCTATAAAGCAAACAGAAAACTCTCTGCCTCCAGGAAGTTTACATTTCAGTAGGGGCAAAGATAAGAAACAAAGAAACCACGGTATTATGTAAAATAACACTCAGGTTTTAAAGAAAAATAAAATAGAACCAGTTTTACATAGTGACAGCCTTATTTTAGGAAGGGTAGTCAAGCAAGCTGTCTCTGAGGAGGTGCTGATGGATGCATATCTATTTGTAGGAGGTGAGAAAGTGAATTAAGTGAATAGAGACAAAGAAGGCCACTATGTAATGGTAAAGGGATCGATTCAACAAGAAGAGCTAACTATCCTAAATATATATGCACCCAATGTAGGAGCACCCAGATTTATAAAGCAAGTCCTTAGTGACCTACAAAGAGACTTAGACTCCCACACAATAAAAATGGGAGACTTTAACACCTCACTGTCAGTATTACACAAATCAACGAGACAGAAGGTTAACAAGGATATCCGGGACTTGAACTCAGTTCTGGACCAAGAGGAACTAATAGACATCTACAGAACTCTACACCCCAAATCAAGAGAATGCACATTCTTCTTAGCACCACATCGCACTTATTCTAAAATTGACCATGTAATTCGTAGTAAAACACTCCTCAGCAAATGTAAAAGAAGAGAAATCACAGCAAACTGTTTCTCAGACCACAGTGCAATCAAATTAGAACTCAGGATAAAGAAACTCATTCAAAACTGCACAAATACATGGAAACTGAAAAACCTGCTCCTGAACGACTACTGGCTACATAACGAAATGAAGGCAGAAATAAAGATATTCTTTGAAACCAATGAGAAAAAGACACAACGTACTAGAATCTCTGGGACACATTTAAAGCAGTGTGTAGAGGGAAATTTATAGCACTAAATGCCTTCAGGAGAAAGCAGGAAAGATCTACAATCGACACCCTAACATCACAATTAAAAGAACCAGAGAAGCAAGACCAAATTCAAAAGCTAGCAGAAGGCAAGAAATAACTAAGATCAGAGCAGAACTGAAGGAGATAGAGGCACAAAAAAAACCTTCAAAAAATCAATGAATCCAGGGGCTGGTTTTTTGAAAAGATCAACAAAATAGACCGCTAGCAAGAAAAGAGAGAAGAATCAAATAGACACAATAAAAAATGATAGAGAGGATATCACCACTGATCCCACAGAAATACAAACTACCATCAGAGAATACTATAAACACTTCTACAGAAATGAACTAGAAAATCTAGAAGAAATGGATAAATTCCTGGACACATACACCCTCCCAAGACTAAACCAGGAAGAAGTTGAATCTCTGAATAGACCAATAACAGCTTCTGAAATTGAGGCAATAATTAATAGCCTACCTACCAAAAAGAGTCCAGGACCAGACGGATTCACAGCCTATTTCTACCAGAGGTACAAAGAGGAGTTGGTACCATTCCTTCTGAAACTATTTCAATAAATAGAAATAGAGGGAATCCTCCCTAAATCGTTTTATGAGTCTAGCATCATCCTGATACTAAAGCCTGGTAGAGACACAACAAAAAAAGAGAATTTTAGGCCAATATCCCTGATGAACATCAACGCAAAAATCCTCAATAAAATACTGGCAAACTGAATCCAGCAGCATATCAAAAAGCTTATCCACCACGATCAAGTTTGCTTCATCTCTGGGATGCAAGGCTGGTTCAACATATGGAAATCAATAAACATAATCCATCACGTGGCCGGGCACGGTGGCTCACGCTTGTAATCCCAGCACTTTGGGAGGCCGAGGCGGGCGGATCATGAGGTCAGGAGATCGAGACCATGGTGAAACCCCATCTCTACTAAAAAATACAAAAAATTAGCCGGGCGTGGTGGCAGGCGCCTGTAGTCCCAGCTACTCAGAGAGGCTGAGGCAGGAGAATGGCGTGAACCCAGGAGGCGGAGCTTGCAATGAGCCAAGATTGCACCACCGCACTCCAGCCTGGGCGACAGAGTGAGACTCCGTCTCAAAAAAAAAAAAAAAAAAAAAAAAATCTATCACGTGAACAGAACCAATGAAAAAAAAAACACATTATTATCTCAATAGATGCAGAAAAGGCCTTCGACAAAATTCAACAGCCCTTCATGCAGAAAACTCTCAATAAACTAGGTATTGATGGAATGTATCTCAAAATAATAAGAACTATTCATGACAAACCCACAGCCAGTATCATACAGAATGGGCAAAACTGGAAGCATTCCCTTTGAAAACCGGCACAAGACAAGGACGCCCTCTCTCACTATTCCTATTCAACATAGTGTTGGAAGTTCTGGCTAGGGCAATCAGGCAAGAAAAAGAAATAAAGGGTATTCAATTAGGAAAAAAGGAAGTCAAATTGTCTCTCTTTGCAGATGACGTGATTGTATATTTAGAAAATCCCATAATCTCAGCCCAAAACCTCCTTAAGCTGATAAGCAACTTCAGCGAAGTCTCAGGATACAAAATCAATGTGCAAAAATCACAAGCATTCCTATACACCAATAATAGAGTGCCAAATCATGAGTGAACTCCCATTCACAATTACTACAAAGAAAATAAAATACCTAGAAATCCAACTTACAAGGGATGTGAAGGACCTCTTCAAGGAGAACTACAAACCACTGCTCAACAAAATAAAAGAAGACACAAACAAATGGAATAAAATTCCATGCTCATGGATAGGAAGAATCAATATCATGAAAATGGCCATATTGCCCCAGGTAATTTATAGATTCAATGTTATCCCCATCAAGCTACCACTGACTTTCTTCATAGATTTGGAAAAAACTACTTTAAAGTTCATATGGAACCAAAGAAGAGCCCACATAGCCAAGACAATTCTAAGCAAAAAGAACAAAGCTGGAGGCATCACTGACTTCAAACTATACTATGAGGCTACAGTAACCAAAACAGCATGGTACTGGTACCAAAACATATATATAAACCAATGGAACAGAACGGAGGCCTCAGAAATAACACCACCCATCTACAACCATCTGATCTTTGACACACCTGACAAAAACAAGAAATGGGGAAAGGATTCCCTATGTAATAATTAGTGGTGGGAAAATTAGCTAGCCACATAGAAAGCTGAAACTTGATCCTTCTCTTATACCTTCTACAAAAATTAACTCAAGATGGATTAAAGACTTAAATGTAAGTCCTAACACCATAAAAACCCTAGAAGAAAATGTAGGCAATACCATTCAGGACATAGGCACAGGCAAAGACTTAATGACTAAAACACCAAAAGCAATGGCAACAAAAGCCAAAATTGGCAAATGGGATCTAATTAAACTAAAGAGCTTCTGCACAGCAAAAGAAACAATCATCAGAGTGAACAGGCAACCTACAGAATGGAAGAAAATCTTTGCATTCTACCCACTGGACAAAGAGCTAATGTCCAGAATCTATAAAGAACTTAAAGTTACAAGAAAAAACAACCCCTTTAAAAAGTGGGCAAAGGATATGAACAGACACTTCTCAAAAGAAGACATTTATGCAGCCAACAGACATACGAAAACATGCTCATCATTACTTGTCATCAGAGAAATACAAATCGAAACCACAATAAGATACCATCTCACGCCAGTTTGAATGACGATCATTAAAAAGTTAGGAAACAACAGATGTTGGAGAGGATGTGGAGAAATAGGAACGCTTTCACACTGTTGGTGGGAGTGTAAATTAGTTCAACCACTGTGGAAGACAGTGTGGTGATTCCTCAAGGATCTAGAACCAGAGAAACCTTCTGACCCAGCGATCCCATTACTGGGTATATACCGAAAGGATTATAAATCATGCTAGTATAAAGACACATGCACACATATGTTTATTGTGGCACTATTCACAATAGCAAAGACTTGGAACCAACCCAAATGTACATCAATGATAGACTGGATTAAGAAAATGTGGCACATATACACCATGAAATACTATGCCGCCATAAAAAAAGGATGAGTTCATGTCCTTTGCAGGGACATGGATGAAGCTGGAAACCATCATTCTAAGCAAACTATCACAAGGACAGAAAACCAAACACCACATGTTCTCACTCATAGGTGGGAGTTGAACAATGAGGACACATGGACACAGGGCAGGGAACATCACACACTGGTGCCTGTCAAGGGGTGGGGTCCGGGAGGAGGGATAGCAGGAGAAATACCTAAGGTAAATGACGAGTTGATAGGTGCAGCAAACCAATAAGGCACATGTATATCTATGTAACAAACCAGCACGTTGTGCATATGTACCCTAGAACTTAAAGAATAAACATAAAATAAAATAAAATAAAATAAAGAACCAAGTATTGATTTGTTTTGCCATATTTAACTACATTAAAAGCTTATCACTGTTAAAAAAAAAAAGAAAGTGAATTAAGTGAATGTAAAGAGTTAAACGGTTTTAGGCAGAGAGAACAGAAAGGGAAAAGGTCTAGAGACATGAGCATGCCTGGCATGATCCACAGATAGCAACCTATTTTTCTAGCCTTAATCAATATCATTCTTATGCATATACTCAGAATTTCAACCTAATCAAACAACTTAGCTTTGTGAAAAAAATCATATAGCACAATTTTCTATCTTTGCGTTTTCATAAGTATAAATCCTTTTATATGTGATTCTCTTCACCTTCATTTCACTTGTCAAAATTAAGTTCATTTATTCAATCAAAAGTGTCTACTATTTGCCAAGTAACTCATCAAAGAAATTGATTTTCTTAATATTCCAACTTGGTAATGATGCCTGCTCTAGATCTACAGAGACATTAGAGAATCTCTAATAGAATTTATATCTTAGTCCATATTCCTTTTTGAAATCTTTCCTTTCATATTAGGTTTAAAATATCATAAGAATGGCACTGAGAGTTACTCGTATTCCTATTACCTATGCCTAGTATACTACCTTACTGAAGGCTGGTGCTTGATATAGAATTAAATTTATTAAATATACAGTGAGGAGCAGAAATTAGTACTGAGGCAGTATTCTAATCTCCCCATTTACTGAGGTTTGGAAGTCAAAGTTGCTCCATATTGGTCATTTCTGTGGCTCTCCAGCCTGCATTTTCATCTCTTTTAAGCATTGATTGTCAGTGTTAATGTAAACATTGTGTACATGTATGGTGTATGTACCTTTACTTTAGGTAATGTATAGAACCTTTCTAACTACAGGGGGTAGTTATCCCACCTATTGTTGCTGTTCTTGGGAGAAAGAACCAAGCATAAGATATCAAATGAACGTCACAATTTGTGAAGCATTGAGGAGAAAATAAAAAGCCGATTCCATGATCAATGTCTTTAGATTGAGAATGAGGGTTAAGTGACTGCTTGTTTGCCCCATTTTTCTTGATCATAATCCTTCCATCCCCTGATACTCCATGGGGATTATTTTGGGAACATAATGAGGTCAAAACTAATATGTGGTTGTAGAGGAAAAGACGCCCATTTTTCTCTTTCACTTTTCCCACATTTCAATCAGAATGCCTGTTTTGAAGTACCTATGGTCCAGTTCTAATGATGTCTACATAAAAATTACAGTGTTACTAAAATAATATCAAGATTCTCTAAGCTAGTATGGTTTTTGTCTAGTAAGGTGTCCTGGCTCTTATAACCATTAATAAGACTTGATCCTGTTATGAGACTTAAGAGAAACCAGTTTGAAGTGACTCTCAATGCTTATAGCACAGTGGTATGGCACCTAGATCCATGGATGAAAAATTAACTATTTTAAAAGGAATTGGAGAAAAATGACAAACTTTGTCAACTATCCAATCTTGTCTAGAAACTAACCTAAGTAGGTTGAAACAATAGCAAATGCACATACAGTGGTTCTTTTGTGCCGGGTACTAAGAATTTAATATCGATAACCTTTCAATCCTTACAAGTCTCTATGAGAACATGTATTCATTGGAATGGCCTATGTTACTCGATAATAGCAAAAAACCCCTGAAATTTAGAATGCACAGCTGTCATTGGTACCTGGCAAGTCTGAAATCCTCTGCTAAGGTAGAGATTCTACTTCCTAGGAGGAGCTCCCTTGTATATTTTTCATGTAGCTCCTGGCTCCAGCTTCTCAGACATTGTGTCCTCCATCATTCTTTGTGGCCATATTTATTTACATTGTGCCTCAAAGTAATGCTTCCTTAGAACTGAGTAATTTTCTTAGTTCATTTGATGCCTGTGGATTTTGGCCTAAGATTGTTTTAAATCTCAAAACTTCAGTGTCTTTAGTCCCAGCTGTTGCTTTGTTTGTTTAAATTATATCATGATCCCAAGACACCACGTTAAAGACCTTCCTTAAATCAGATTTTGACATGAAAAAACAATGCCCTTCTCCTATGGAGAAGCTACGAATAATTGTATTCAGTTAGTGTTTCTCCTTACTACGGTAAGTAATGAGCTCAGCTTTGTTTTAGTCACAAAATTAAAAAAAAAAAATTAGAGTATTTAGGATTTGACAGAACTTTGCCCCAAACATGGTTTCTTCCAATTATTATAAAATGATAGAGAACGTTTGATTTTTCCATCTATTTTCACCTGAGATTAAAGAAGTAACTATGTCAGGATGTCAGGGGGAAAAAATGTAAGCATGGCTATTGTCTTACCACAATGAATGGAATCAAGCGGGTAAGAAGCCAACAATTTTTTTAAGAGTTTGGCATTAACAAACAAAGCAACAGCTGGAACTAAAGAAGCTGAAGGTTTGAGATTTAAAACAATCTTTGTCTCACGCCTGTAATCCCAGCACTTTGGGAGGCCGAGGCGGGCGGATCACCGGAGGTCAGGAGTTTGAGATCAGCCTGGCCAACGTGGTGAAGCCCTGTCTCTACTAAAAATACGAAAATTAGTCAGGCGTGGTGGTGGGGGCCTGTAATCCAGCTACTCGGGAGGCTGAGACAGGAGAATCACTTGAACCTGGGAGGCAGAGGTTGCAGTGAGCCAAGGTCGCACCACCGCACTCCAGCCTGGGCACCAAAGAGCGAAATTCCGTCTCAGAAAACAAACAAACAAACTCCAAAACAATTTTAGGCCAAAATGCACAGGCATCAAGTGAACTAAGAAAATCACTCAGTTCTAAGGGAGCATTACTCTGAGGCACAATATAAATAAATATGGCCACAAAGAATGATGGAAGGATACAATCTCTAAGAAGCTGGAGCCAGGAGTTACATGAGGTGAAGATTTTGAGGCCAGGAATTCAAAGAGTCTTAAAGGTATAACTGTTTTTTTATTATTTATATTAAAAAGTTGATGGATCTTTCCAAAATTTTCTAGAATGGATGATAACAAATATTGTAAATTTTTCTTTTCTGTGTAAGAGTTTCCTAAAGAATAGTAAAGCTGTATTTATGTAGACAGTAAGCTTTGGTGAATGAATATCAATTCTCAAGTCATGTGGCATAATATGAAGAATATATACTTTGGTTTTAATTAGGCCAGTGCTGATTTTTCAATGATTTTTTATTATATGAAAAATTTATGTTGACTTTAATAATTAAATAAAACACAATAAAAATATAATTACCTGTAATCTCACTTTCTGTCAATTTGGTAGTACATACAAAGTCTCTTTTTTTTTTCTTCTAGGCAAAACAAAAAATATTGTGTAAAAAATAAATACTTTCTCTTTTCACTTCAAGGCATTTTTCCGTGTCATTTAATTTCTGTAATTACATTTGACCCTAGTACTCAGAACCTGTTTGATTTTGGAAAAATTGTTAATTTCTATGTTATTTTCATGTGTAATATGGATAGAACTTTGCAGAGGTCCTCTCCGTGGATTAAATAGTATGATACCAGTGAAGTACCCAGAAATGTCTGACACCAATGAGCTTAACTAAATGTTGATACTCTTCCATTTCTATATGCTTTCTGAGGAAATCTGTTCATATCCACACAGGGCCAGCCAAAATTTATGTAAACATGAAGAGAAAAAAAACAGGACAAGCTAAAATGTTCTCATGAATAGCTATGACTGCAGTCTATTATTAGGTGTCATAGAGACACCAATCTTGCATGTTTTACTCTGGCCAGACTGACATAATGTTCAGGTGCTGAGGACAATATGAGACTCAGTCACCTGATTTTATCTGGAATTAATTATACTGGGCTTGCAGCCTCCTTTCCTGCTTTGTGTTTGTGTTCTAGTGGGAGGTGGGGCGCCATGTTATTAATCATATTCCACTTGGCTGAGGAACTTCCACATTGCAGTATCTTTCTATTTTACCTGGGGAAAGATCTTTACATCAGTGATCTATATTCTCTGGTAGACTGTGGGGAACTACTCAAAAAATATTCACCAAGGAGAGCTCTATATCTCTCCACTAAGCCTTGAGTATTACTTTTTAAAATATACTTTATTTTTATTTAATTAATTAATTAATTTTCCGAGACAAAGTTTTGCTCTCATCTCCCAGGCTGGAGTACAGTGGCATGACCTCTGCTCACTGCAAACTCCGCCTCCTGGGTTCAAGTGATTCTCCTGCCTGTTGCCAAAAAGACACCCAATATAAGGGTCAGTCCCTTCTAACTCTGTTATATGTTATATAGCATCTTCTTCTGTTTTACGATAGCCTGTGATATTATGATATTTAAGCTCTGGCATGTCTTATAAATAACAGCCTTGGAGTTTGACTTATGGTACAATGGACATATTGTTTCAGGAGTTTCTCAGTTTGGCTGCCTTTCTTGGCTTTCCTAAGCTATGGA
This sequence comes from Nomascus leucogenys, assembly GCF_006542625.1. Taxonomy (NCBI): domain Eukaryota; kingdom Metazoa; phylum Chordata; class Mammalia; order Primates; family Hylobatidae; genus Nomascus; species Nomascus leucogenys. The sequence continues at coordinate 35,648,022 of NC_044384.1, forward strand.
ATAAAACCTTGAAAACCTAAATTTATTACAAGTGGCAGCAGATGACTTGGCTGTTTTCTCCATTCCAGTAAGACGTCAGAGGAGATTTGAAATTTGCCTTAGTAAGAGACAGCTATTAAAGTAGCTTGGTTCTCTTACTAGTTTTGCTGAATCTCTAAAGAGTTCTTTGAATTTGGACTGGATTGATGTTATTCAATTTCTCATAAAATATCAGGTAAATGCCAATTACATGGTTAAGGTAAGTAATTAGATTTCTTTAGTGGTAAAATAAGAAAAGAGAAGTATCCTTAGAGGCTGTATTAGTCTGTTTTCACACTGCTATACAGACATACCCAAGACTGGGTAATTTATAAAGAAAAGAGGTTTAATTGACTCACAGTTCTGCAGGACTAGGGAGGCCTCAGGAAACTTAGAATCATGGTGGAAGGCAAAGGAGAAGCAAGGACCTTCACATGGTGACAGGAGAGAGGAATGAGGAGTGAAGGGGGAAGAGCCCCTTATAAAACTATCAGATCTCATGAGAACTCACCCACTATCATGAGGTCAGCATGGGGGAAACAGCCCCATGATCAAATTACCTCCACCTGTTCTCTCCCTTGACATGTGGGGATTATGGCGATGATAATTCAAAATGAGATTTGGGTGAGGACACAAAGCTTAACCATATCATATGCAAAGGGAACACAATGGAAAGAGTGAACTATAGTAAAGTCCAAAGAGGGAAATCAAGTCATTTGCTGGTGAGAGCACAATTAACAAATCTTGCAAGGGCAGAGGATGGAATCTTGGTCTACATGGAGGATATAAAACTTCTTTAGTCCTCGTGGGGAGAGAATTAATAACAGTAGGTTGAAAAAAGCTGGAGAGGGAGAGAATGAGATAATGATGGGAGAAGAGATGAGTTTGAGAGTCATTGTTTTGCCTGACTGGGTCCAAATGCCAGGGACAAACTGAACACATCTAAGCAATTGTCCACAGATGAGCCAACTTAAAACTGAGTAGATTTTTACTAATGACATAGAAGTATACATGTTCAGATGGTGGGTGCTCATTTAGTGGAGAGTAAGAAAGCCTACATTACATTTTCTGCCATCAAAGACTGCAGGATAAGAGTTATCTACCTTGTTTGCCTATTAGAATCACATGCGGACTTTTTAAAACACTGATTGTGGGATCCCACCTCAAGAGATTCTGATTTAATTGGTCTGGTGTGTGGACTGAAAATCCTCACCTGTTAATAGGCTCCCAGGTGATTCCAATATGCAGCCAAGGCTCGCAGCTCTAATCTAGAAGGAAGGTTGACTCAGATTAACTCTATGAGCACAAACCTCTGCAGAGAGGAATTATACTCTGTCTTCTGTGGAGATATAAATTTTACAGATAAAAATTTTATCAGATTTTTCACATCGCCAAATAGACTTCAGGCTCTCAATCAGTTTTAATGTAATAGATATATTTCAGGCAATATTAAGTAGACCAGTAGTCTATCTTGATTCAACTAGCTGGATAATTATTCAGTTGTGCAATTCACTAGGCAGAATCTTAAACCATATAGAAGAGTAGCTATATTTTTAAAAGATTAGTACTGCCCAATAATAAAAAAGAAATTGCTAGGGCCTATTGTTTTAATTGATTAATATGATGAAATGATATAACCTAGGCTTTTAAGAAATACTTACAGCTTGTTCTCATATCCTGAAAATATTCTGACCTAGAAAAATTTATGGGTTTGAATTGTTCAATAATGAAAGACAATGAAGTGAAGACAACATCATATAGCTCATTTACCTCCTCATTATGTCTTAGAAAACTGAAATAATCTTAAATGAAGATTCCACAGCCTTTCCTGGTTATGACACATGAATCTCACTTTCACTGAGTTTCTACTTGAAGAGCCAGTGATGGTGTTCAGGATCTTATCTCTCTCTCTCTCTCTCTCTCTCTCTCTCACACACACACACACACACACACACACACACACACACACAAGATGAGTCCTATGTGGATGCATTTTTCAGTCCATTAAAACTTTATTAATTTGAGAGATAGCATGGTAGAACTGTACTGGAACCTGGAGAACTAAATTTTGGTACCAGCTTGTATCATTGAAGTGGCTTTGACTGGGCCTCTTAATCAATTAAAGTCTACCTTTCTTACTTATAAAACTGGGATAAATAAGACTTGTCCTGCCTGTCTAGCAAGTTTCTGTGAGGAACAAAACCACAGCTCAATAGTTACTAAAGACTTTTTTCTACAGTTCAGGTTGGTTTTATTTACTCCTGACCTTCTTTGTGCTAGGCATTATACTCTTATCTGGGAATTTATGGAAGAATAAGATGCAACACAATTTTTGTAAAACTTTACAGTCATCTTCATAGAAGAATAAGACATAGTTCATATTTTGGAAAAGTTTATCATCAATATCTGCAGTGTGAGATACATCTGCTCACTGTACCACCTAACTATGAGAGACAATTTATTAGTAGCTCCATTCCCACTAGGAAGTAATGCCTATAATTAATCTTAGTGGCCCTTGGTTCTCTACCTTGTCAATCCTGAGTGGGTCCCTTTGTGTCTTTGGTCCATTACATATATACTACTCTCAAACTTCAATTGTGTAAGCTGAATTTATAAAATTAATGATCTTTTATCTCTTGTGTTGCACACTAGCTTTCTACTGGGATGAAATTACTGTCCAAAGCTCCTGCCTATAATGTGGGGCCTTGACAATTACACTAGCATTTACTAGTTTACTTTTTCCAAGAATTAGGAGGTAAATAGTTTCCAGGGCTTAGTGAAAATTAAAAATGTGGAACTAGTTCAAATATTATTAAGGGATTGAAGATGGCCACAGCTGAGCACTAAACCAAATGCTGAGCATTTCTGAGGCACAAAGCCCTGTGCAACTCTCGTGAACCCAGAGATGCTATATAATCCAGTTACTGTCTTGGGTCCTTTTCAAAATATATCCAGAGTTTTTTGTAAGTTTGAAAAGAGATGATATCACCCACCTAATTATATAAATTCTCAAAGCTCCTAGTTACCTTGGGGCTAACTACTGGACTAGATCTTTTGTTTCCGAAATCCTCCTGGATATTGCCTAATTCCCTCAGAGTAGCTGAAATGTTGGTATTTTTCTTAAAAACATGACCTCACACAGAATTAGTTCACCTCTCCCTGGCCCAGCCCCACACATTCCCACTGCTATAGGAGTGTACCCTGTGCTCTGTTGTCAACTCAGGGTTTCCTAAGGGGCTCACTCCCGCCCAAGGAAGGACATGGCACTCCTCCCAAACGCTACCCAGTGTAGTGTACTACCCCATGTAGAGTACTACCTGAAGGCTTACAAGTATCTGAGTGTGCAGCATGCAGCAGGTCAGCTTTCTGTTTGGATAGCTAAGCAGTTTAGCTCAAGAATTGCCGTGTTTCCACTCAAATAAAGACCACACCTCCAGTAAGTGAGATCTTAAAGTAGGATCAGAGTTAAGTCCCAATGCACTGAATGGCAGGCAATTGGGCCAGAAGACTTTGGACCAGAAGTGTGGGATTTTCTCTGATCTAAGAATGATTTGGGCATTGGGATAGCGCTCCTCACAGAGATCCTTGCTACAATGTCCAGGTCCTGAAACTTCCAGGCCGAAGATGAATCATAAGGAAACTTTCAGGGATGGGGCCTAGACATTCAAAGCCATGAACTTGGTGTCTTTGTATCCCTATTTTCTCTCAGAATTCTCTCCTTTACTGCCAAGTCTTTTTTCTCCTTTTATACACATTATGAGCTTCAAATACACTAAAAGTCACCTCAGTCCACCATCCTTCCAAAAATAAATATTAAATAAAATAAAACTCATTTGCTCTTCCTTGCAGATAGTTATTAGAAACTTGATGGTCAATATTTTATTTCCAAAAGGAAGACAAATACTTTTATTTCCTCCAGGTTTCTATTCTTCACATATAATGAAGTTCAGATTGAAATTTCCAATTCAAATTCAGGAGTACGGAGTTTTCACTTAACTTCTTCTAGGTTACATTACTTTTCTTCCATACAGAGAATATGTGTTCTCAAGGACAATGGGAATAAAAGAATATCCCATCATTATTCATTTACTTTGTCTCACTTTTTACATACAACAGACTCTGAATAACAATTCTAAAACTATCACAATTAATGATGAGTATAGTAACAGTTAAAATTTTATTTTGGCTTTTGTTATATCTTTGCTCATGCTTTTCCCTTTGTCTTCCAAGTTTTGTATTTAGTTTCAGTATATCTTGCTGCATGCCTTTATGGATTATACAAATGCTATTATTTCCACCTTCCCCATTCTCTTCCTGTTTTTCTAATGGTCATCTGGGTTGATATCGTCAAGTACACTGTATGCTGTTTCAATAAGTGGCTTCAATTTTGTGTTGGGGGGAAATTTTTCTTATTTTTTTTTATTTTTATTTTTGCTTTAGTTTGGTTTGCTTATTCAACTCCTATTACTTGTATGCCAAATCTTCTTTGCTGACATGGTTTGAATGTGTCTCCCCTCCAAATCTCATGTTAAAATGTGATCTCAATGTTGAAGGTGAGCCTAGTAGGAGGTGTTTGAGTCATGAGAGGAAATTCCTCATGAATGGCTTGATGCCCTCCCCTCAGTAATAAGTCAGTTCTCAATCTGTTAGTTCACGTGAGAGCTGGTTGTTTAAAAGAGCCTGGCACCTCCTCTTCTCTTGCTCCCTCTCTTGCCATGTGACACACCTGCTCCCCCTTCGCCTTCCACCATGAGCAAAAGCTTCCTAAGCCCTCACCAGAAGCCAAGCAGATGTGAGGGCCATGCTTGTACAGTCTGCAGAATTGTGAGCCAAATAAATCTCTTTTCTTTATAAATTAGCCAATCTCAGATATTCCTTTATACCAATGCAAAATGCACTAATACAGTTGCCCATCTTCAATTTTTGTCACCTTCTCTCAAATATTTTCATCTCTTTATTTCTTTTTTATGTTACAAATATTCCTTTTTTAAACCTTGTATTATAATTAATGTTGTCAACAATATTATGAGTAATATGAGGGCTATTCTATTACCAGGTTTTGTAATAAGTGTTCATTTTGTTGTTGTTGTTTTGCTATTTCATTGCTATTTCTATTTTTATATGGGATTTGGAAAAACAAGTCTGCTACTGCTTAAACCATTTTTCTAGAACCCTTTCAGCAACAAATATTTTTGCTTATTTAACAAAATAAACCTGATCTGGCCATTACTAGGTCACAATCAATTATTTCTTTTATTAAAATAGACATTTATTAAAAAGACATTTATTGAGTTTCTGCTACTATAATAGATTTTATAGTCCTAAGTTATTTTGCATATGTAATGAAAGTTATATACATGCATGCATATATAACTTTCATAACTTACATGCATGCATGTGTATATTGAAGGTTATATATGTAAATAATTATATATATATATATATGCATGTCTTTAACATTATTTTAGACAATTGGATCCCATAAATTTTAGATGACACACAACTCCACCACTTGGTTTCTAGGTGATGTTTGACTATGTAATATTTATGTTTAAGAAGGTTGATATAACATATTCTTGCCCTGGCTTTAAAATTGTCCAGATTCCCACTGACAGTAACAGGATTTGAAAGTTATTGAATTTGAGGAAATATTCCAAAGAAATATGGTTTATAGTAATGATTCTTAATTTTTTTATGCCATTGATTTATCTAGGAAACTTCTAAAAAATATAAACTCTCAGTCCCTATCATAAACCTAATATGAATGATTTTTTGGGAATATGTAGTTTGGAAGACTTTATTTATTAATGTAATGTACAAAATAGTTGAATAGCAAATTCTAGAGGCAGGGGACTACACAAACGATCAATTAGCTATGTGTATTAAAACTCACAGGAAAGGTCATTAGTACTGGGGCTGAGGGAGACAAGTGAAGCAGAAATAACTCACCAGCAGGCATTGAGAAAGTTGAGGAAGGCACTTGTATAATATTATGGTTTTGTCTTGTAGAGTTTGTCAAAATTCAGAATAGGTGTGGCATATACATGGCATGAGTGTCCAGAGCTCTAGAGCTCATGTAAGACTTGGCAAATTAGTTATGAAGCTCTTTTATGGTGAATCTGAATATCGCTTCATAATTCTCATTAAAAAACAATAACAGCAACAGCAGTGACTGCAGAAAACCACAACTCTGTGCAATTATTGTCAACAAGTTGGACTTGGCCTGTCCATCAAGAGGTATTTGTCATTCTTGTTTAGTATCTGAGCACTTAATACATATAAAAATAGAAGTACTGGACTGAATCTCAGAGGTGACAAGTGGTCACAGCTTGAGTTGCTTAAGATACAACTAAGGATACTATCTGAACAAAGACTCAGGGTGCATGAGTATCGTTGTCTAGAAAGCCTGAGTTGTTCTGTAGGCTGTGCAGTCTGTTGCTTTTATTTTTTAAAATAGAGGCATATATATGATACTTTGGTGGCATGAGTCACTCAGGATCAGTGGGAGGTGAACTGGGTTCTGGAGATTCCCATGGTACTAAGTTCATTCCATTGAAAGTTGTTGAGTCATTAGTTGCACAAGACAACTTGTTAGAAAAATTACCATTACCTGTATGAGCATGTATGAATCACTTAACTTTTGATTTTATAAAAGAAAGGTTGGACTAAATATGTGTTTTCAAATTGTGCTCCAAAAGTCACTAGAACTATCATGGGCCCACAGGAGAATTTCAGGCAAATAGCCTTGAAGCTAACTATCTCCTCGCCAGCACCCCGTCTCCCTCCTAAAGAAAATTCAGAAGCATCTCTGTGCTTGTACTTTTTGTTGAAAGATTTCTTTAATAAAATTGATTCATCCCTAGGTCCCCATTCAGTTCTTACATATTGTGCTTCAGTTACTCAAACCACTAAAATAAGCAGTAAGAGTTTGGAAGCAGTTACGCGAGAGGATAAAAAGTCATCAGAGACAGAAACAGTGGGAAAGTTGAAGAATGCCACCAGAAGAGGACACAGGCCACATTGATCTTTTGTCCTTTAAGGTTTTTAGAAACAAACAATTGTGTACATTATCATTAAAGCTATTTATATAAAATGTTTTTATAGTGATAAAATGACATGCATTTAAATTTATACACATGATTTTACAAATAGTAATCCAGAACTCTTTCTCAATCATGGCCTGAAAAAAAGGACTGCATTTTAACTTATCTGCAAATATCTATAGAATCTAGCAGCAGACCCTTCTCTTCCCCTGGGACTGAGACAATACAGAGAGAATAATTAGATAAAGTTCATCTGGAAGACTATGGTAGCTTTCATGAAGACATTTGAATATCAGCTGCTAAAACTTAAGCCAAAGTTTCTACATTTGTACAACAAGTTCATTTAGGGTATTCAAAAAGGTCCTCTCCAATGTGTGGATATTTAAGCAGAGAACTGTGAAAGAAGTAGAGAAATAAGAGATTTAGGAGTATAGGACTGGAACATGCTGGATGGTAGGTACAGCTGAGGCAATTTTCATTTCTAGGGTTATGTATTGGGTTGATGATCTGCTATGTGACTATTTTGGTAACTTTCCTTTTAGGATATAAATGTTAAATATTTAACAGTTTATCACCTTTTGCTAATTGGCAATATAATCCATGTTCACTGGAATATTTAAAAAGAAAATGTTAGGAAATTCAGAAAAAAAAATGTAAATAATAAAAGGAACAGTTGTGCTGTAATCTTTTAAGAATAATTCTTACTATGAATTTAGTGCTCCATATTTCAGGATTTTTTTCTAGGCCTAACTAAATATATAGACCCATCTCCACTAACACAATCTTTTCAATATAAATAATTTATTTTTATATCTATATGTATCTATATCTATACCTCTATGTTTACTTATATCTATACACATGTCTGTATCTCTATCCAAATCAACATTTATATCACTCTATATATATCCACTGGTAAAATTTTATCTATCTACTTTTCTTTCTTTCTTCTACTTTTTTCCCACAAAATTTCAATTATATGTGTTGGTAGGTACTTTGGTTGACAATCCAAAGTCATTCTCAAACACCTTCTTTCTTGATCATTCCAAAATAAGAGGGATTAGAAACATCCAAATAATCATTATCATTTGTTCAGCCCTTACCCCCGGCTTGAACCCAGACAAGACCAAGTGCCATGCTTTCCAGAAAATAATGAAAAAATAAAGTTTATATTATTCTTAATTTATGTACTCTATATAGTAATTGATATACTTAATTTCTATTTGATTAACATATCATTACTACCTCTTCACAGACATAAATGTGAACCTAAAATTGCTTGTTTAAATATAACAGTCATTTTTAATAAACTGCACACATTTAAAGCATGTGATTTTGTAAGATTTGTCATGTTGTCTTACATCTCTTTATACTATCTCACACTGCATCTCCTGATCTGTGCTGATTGGATTTCTATACATTAGTTTGCACTTGTATCCTCTATTATACATTCTAGAATTTTGTTTAAATGAAATGATTAGTATAGTCCTTTTTTTCCCCTCTGATCTAATTCTCTCACCAAATTTGTTTTGTAATCCATATATTTTATTGTGTGGCTATGTGGGAACTTGTTTATTCATTTACTTGCTGATAGCCATTTGGTTGTAGACAGGGTCTTCTTGTGTTGCCCAGACTGGAATGCAGTGATGTGATCACAGCTCGCTGCAGCCTCAACTACCTGGGCTCAAGTGATCCTCCCACCTCAGCCTTCTGAGTACCTGGGACTACAGGCACACAGTACCCCTCCTGGTTAATTTTTGTATTTTTGGACTAAAGTGATCCACCCTCCTCGACTTCTCAAAGTGCTGGTATTGCAGACATTAGCCACCATACCCAGCCTTGTTTTCATTTTTAAAATGTGTTTTAACATGTAGATGTGTTTCTTTTCTTAATTTAAAAATACCTTGCTTTTAGGCGAGATGTTTAAATCACTTATGTTTAGGGTGACTATTGATACAGTTAAGTTTAAATCTATCATTCTATTTGTTTTCTATTTGTCTCGTCTATTACTTTTCCATTTTCTTTTTTTCCTTCCTTTTTCTTCATCTACCTTTTTTGGGGTTAATTCACTGTTTTTTAAAATAATTATATTTTATTTTCTTTGTTGGCTTATGCGTTATAACTTATGGTATTTGATTTTATTATCACAACCTACCTTATATTAATATTATACTACTTTATGCATAGCATAGGAATTTTACAGTTTATTTTTATTTCTTCCCTCCCAGGTTTTATGTACTTATTATTGTACATTTTACTTCCTCATATGTCACAGCCTCACACCGCATTGTTATTTAGTTTGTTTAAATAGTTAATAATCATTTGAATACATTTAAAGAAAAATTTTTACATATTTGTACATGTAACTTACATATGGTGTTTTCCTTATGTAGATATATTTCTATCTATCGGGTATTATTTTTCCTTTTTACAGTACAGATCTACTATTGAATTCTATAAGTATTCGTGTTTCCATAAAAAAATTGTTTTTATTTTTGCATGATGTTTTATTTGGGTGTAGAATTGTCGATTGAGCACTTTTTCTTCCACTACTTTAAAGCTGTTGCTCCATTTTCATCTCTCTTGAATTATTTTTTATGAATAATCTTCAATCCTTTTCTTTGTATGCATTGTTTTTAAAAAAAAATTTAATATTTTTTTTCCCTCTTCTTCTCCCTCTTTTACTAATTTGATTATGATGTGTCTTGGTGTAATTTTCTTCGTATTTCTTGGACTTGAGCTTCTTGAATCTAAATTTTGTATTTTCCAACAAATTTGGGAAAAATTGCCATTATTTCTTCAAATATGTTTGTTACTCTTCATCTTCCTCTCCTTCAAGAATACCAATAATATGTATATTGGGTGACATGAAGTTGTGCTTCTGCTCACTAATACTCTGTTTCTTCCCCCTCTCCCCTGTGGTTTAATTTTTAATAGTTTCTTATGTTATTTTTCAATTCACTTATCACTTTTTTAGCAATGTCTAGTCTGCCATTAATCCCTTCTAGTATTTTTTTTATCTCAGAGATTGTAGTTTACATCTCTTGAGATCTGAATTTTTTATATCTTACATGTCTCCATTTTACAGGTTTAATCTCTCCTCTAGCTTATTGAACATATGGAATATAATAATACTATTTCAGTAACTGTCTACTAAGTCTTTCATCTAGGTCAGTTTGGTTGACATTTCTCCTCATTATGGGTAGTATTTTCTGGTTTCTTTGCATGCCTGATAATTTTTTTGAGTATATGTTAGACATTAAGAATTATACTTTGCTAGGTGCTGGGTTTGTTGTCATTGTTTGTTTTTGTATTCCCATAAATATTCTTGAACTTTGCTCTGCAATGCAGTTAAGTTACATGGAAACTTTGAATTTTTCAAGTGTAACTTTTAAGCTTTATCAGGCAGGTCTAGGGTAGCATGCAGTGTACGACTAATTAACCTACACTACAGAGGCAAGTCCCTTATGAGTTCTCGGCCCGTTGCCTCTTGAACTATGAGTTGTTCTTGGATGGCTTGGGAACAAAACCTATTTCTGGCCCTGTATGCACTATGGGTACTGTTCCTTCTAATGTTTTAGTTTTACAGTGTTCTCCCTTATTCACTTCCCCAAATTCAGGTGCATGTGCTGATCCTTACTGCATGTGCTAATGACCACTCTGCTCAATACTCAGAAATACTTTCTGATATCTGTTGAGCTTCCTATGTAGCTGTGACATGGTTTAGATATTTGTTCCCTCCGAATCTCTTATCAAAATGTGATTCCCAGTTTTGGAGGTGGGTCCTGGTGAGAGATGTTTAGTTCATAGAGGCAGATTGCTCATGGTTGGCTTGGTGGCTCCTCCATGGTAATGGTGAGTTCATGCAAGATCTGGTTGTTTAAAACAGTGTGACACTCCCTCCCTCTCAGCTTGTCCCTGCTCTGGCCATGTGATTTACTGGCTACCCTATTGCCTTTTACCATGACTGTAAGCTTCCTGAGGCCCTCACCAGAAGCAGGTGCAAGCACCATGTTTTCCATAGAGTCTGCAGAACCATGAGCCAAAATAAAACTCTTTTCCTTATAAATTACACAGTCTCAGTTATTTCTTTATAGCAACGCAAAAAATGAACACAGCTGTGCCCTGTGAACTCTAACTTCCTTGATCTCTTTCAGTTCTTTTTCTTCAACTTGAGAAGTTCGCTAGGCTATTCCTGATTTTCCCTTCCCTGCTGCTCGGCTGAAGACTAATTAATGTGGTAAGGTGGGGCAGCTATTGGACTCACCTTGTTGATTTATCAACCCTCAGGATTCATTTTCTTTATTACCTATTCTCAATATCGAGAGCTGTTGTTTCAAACTGTTTTGTTTTTTAGTGTAGTTGTTTCATGCAGGTGTGCATATCTGATTTACCTTACTTCTCCTAAGTCAGAAGTGGCATACCTTACATAGTTTTGTTTTGTTTTTTATTTTTTTTTGTTTTTTGAGATGAAGTCTTGCTCTGTCACCCAGGCTGGAGTCCAGTGGTGCCATCTCGGCTCACTGCAACCTCCACCTCTCGGGTTGAAGCGATTATCCTGCCTCAGCCTCCCAAGTAACTGGGATTACAGGCACATGCCACCACACCTGGCTAATATTTGTATTTTTAGTAGAGATGAGGTTTAACCATGTTGGCCAGGCTGGTCTCGAACTCCTGACCTCAAGGGATCTGCCTGCATCAGCCTCCCAAAGTGCTGAGATTACAGGCCTTATGTAGTATTTTAAAGGACAAAAATATCTCACTTTAATGAATCTTATATTGAGCAATATTTAGATTTTTTTCTCTCTTTTCTTATACAAATAGCATCAGGATTATAACTTTCTACATACACTTTTGTATTTAAGATACTTTCAGACTTGTTCTTTTCTCATTTAAACTGTGATCTTTATTATAATGTGTTGTGGTAAAAGTATAGAATTTTGAGAAGGTTTTTATGAGGGTTTCCCCTGTTATGCACTTCATATAAAAGGTAAAATTGTAAAAGTTCCAAGCTTCTAGGGAATTACCAAGATAATTATTCCCTGTATTAATGTTAGAAGAAAGCCCTAGTTTGCAACTAGAAAATAATTGAACAAGAGAAATATATTACTCTTTAAGTGAATGAGAGAATTATTTTTATTAGAAAATGTCTTCAATATTCTCAAATAAATTATGTGAAATATCCCTTTTCTAAGAGATTGTTCATACAATGTAAATACATCTTAGAGATATGCATTCTAATTTTATTTTACACATGTAACAATAATACTCAGATAATACAAGTCACAGTTATGTGTCTTAAGATTTTGTTTTCCTTTTCTTCTTTAGCATGAGTTTGAATTTTTAAAGAAGTTAAAAGGAACAAACTATCTTCTTGATTTAGAGACTAAGAATAAAAGTTATAACCGATACTTTTATTATATTCAACAGTCTGTGAATGGTGAACAAGACATGTGAGGCTGTTGTGGAAAGAATCTTCTAGCAATCATGGACAATTTAATAGAAAAGCTTTTGAGATCAACTTAACTATAATATCAAGAAACTTGTTCCAGTAACTAGGAGCTATAAGATACACATTCTGAGTGAATAAAAATAATAATGTTTAGGTATCTTTGAAATTTGGCTAGAGTAATTTTTAAAGCCAGAATTTGCCTCTTTTTAAGTTTTATGAGAAATTTAGCATCATGGTAAAGAATGTGGGCTCTGGATTTTGAACTGTCTGGATTCAAATCTTGAATCTTCAAATTACTTATCTGTGCTTCACTGTCTCATCTATAAAATTGAGGATTATAATAATGCTTATCTTACATGGATGCTATGAGGATTAAATGCATTACTAGACATAAAACATTCAGAAGAGTGACTGGTAGATTGAGGAGTTAGATAAATGTTAGCTATTAGCCATTAGCCCTGAGTTTTCCATTAACTATCGGTCTTGATAAGTAACTTGAGAATGTTCTTTAAATTCTTTCAGTCTCTGACTTCTCATTTGTACAGTAATGTGGTTTTATGTTTGCAAGTAGATTTTATCTTAAGTGCCAGCTCTGATTGATTAGCATTAGGTACCTGGATCATAGTATGTGGAAAAATTGTGTTTGGCTGGGTAGAAAAAAAAATATATAGCATCAATTAGCTCTTTATGCAATGGGTTCAGTAGACAGAGTAGTAGCATGCACACATACATACATACAAACATAAAACATGTATTGCATATTTGCACAAATATGATATATATGTGTGTATGTATATGCTATATCTTGTCCCTTTCAGCTTCAAAATAATACAGCTCTTTTTAAAAAGTAATTTAGCTCTTTAAAAGGGTTAAATTCTTAATAAAATTACTGTTGCAATGGCATTTGCAATATTATTGCACTCCAAACACCCAACTCTATTACTACATTTGGGACATTTTTCTCTTGAGTGGCTAGGCCTACATTCCTTTGTAGAGACTGAATTTGTTCCATACTCATGATTCTATCTTTCCTCTCGATTTTCCGCAATTCCTCTGCAGCTGGTGTATGGATATGTACCCTAACTTCTACTAATGTGATGTTCCTGCCTGAGATTTAAATGCTGCACATTAAAAGGAAGAAAATGGACTGGATCCATGTTGGTGAAGGTGGAACTAAGGTAAAGTTTGTGCATTCAATGTCTTCATCTCCAGACTAACCCTGTGGAATGACTATATTTATTTGCGACAGGGTGGATGTCATGTGTAATTGTCCAATCTCCTAAATATTCTGTCAGCTGTCTTCTACCATGTGACTTAGTCGCTTCTATTCCTAAGTTAGCTTTTACTGGTTTTGACTGCTTACCCCAAGAAGCACAAATATTACCTAGCATTACACAGTCTCTCTCTGTTAACACTTGTCATGTACCTACTCCCTGTTAGGCACTGTATGATTTCAGCAGACTAAACTTTCATTGAATATGCGTATTTAAATAACATGACACAAATGAGATATAAACAGCTGTTTGTACAAAGCCAAATATCATAAGAAAAACATATCTAATAGGCAAAAGGAATAGGGATATAACTTTTTCTTTATGTGTGAATAGCGAGAAATCATACCTTACTTGTTTTAATCCCTTTGGGCAACTATCACAGAATATCTTAAATTCGGTGGGTTATAAACATGAAATATTGATTTCTCACAGTTCTGGAGGCTGAGATGTCCAAGATAAAGACACTGGCAGATCCTATGTCTGGCAAGAACCTATTTCATAAATGGAGCTCTTTTGATGTATCTTCACATGGTGGAAGGGGCAAGATCTCTCTAAGGATTCTTTTATAAGAGCACTAATTTCATTCATGATGGTTTTAACCCCATGATCTAAACACATCCCAAAGGATCTACTTCCTAATACTATTGTCTTAGGGGTTAGAATTTTAACGTATGAATTTATGCATTTTAGGATGGCAGATACATTCAGACCATAGCACGTGTCCTTTACAATCCAGTAAATACCCCCACTTTAAAATTTTTTTTGGATTCTCCATTCTTTCCTTTCTTTGATATGCACTTTAATATATTGATTATATCACTCACTGAATGATTACCATTGGTTTCCTATACAAAGTGTCATCTATTTATTTACTTGTCTTGAATACTAAACTAAATAATAAAACTTGCAATGTTGGAGACCATTTTTTAAACAACTTTTTTATAAAAAACTTCATAAAACAAAGACATGCTAAGAGTGATGAAGGATTGTGTTGGTGATTATTGGAAGCATTAGCTTTACTGATGGATTTTTCAAAACAATTAATTGCCATGAATATTCAAAATATTAAATATGTATATATTTAGTGATACAGCAATACTATGGAGTTACGTCATAGTGTATATCACACATGTATCAAAAGTATCTGTATTGGCCAGGGGCAGTGGCTCACGCCTGTAATCCCAGCATTTGGGGAAGCCAAATTGGGCAGATCACCTGAGGTCAGGAGTTCCAGACAAACCTGGCCAACAGGGTGAAACCCCGTCTCTACTAAAAATACAAAAAATTAGCCGGGTGTAGTGCCACATGCCTGTAATCCCAGCTACTTGGGAGGCTGAGGCAGAAGAATAGCTTGAACCTAGGAGGCAGAGGTTGCAGTGAGCCGAGGTCACGCCACTGCACTCTAGCCTGGGTGACAGAGCAAGACTCTGTTAAAAAAAAAAAAAAAAAAAAAAGTATCTGTATTATTTGTCAGTTTTCATTGACTTCCCAGGCCTTTTCATACAGAAAAAAAGTATTTTGAAAGGCAGCTCTCCTTACTACTATACTACCAATGCTAGTAGAAAAGAGTATTTTTGACACTGAAGAGCCTATCTTTTCAGTGATTGTGCTGGTTGACCCCCTGATACACACTGCACCTGAAATAAAAAGTCTAACTGGTAATGTAATCCAATCCCCCTATTTTTAAATTACCCAGGCTAGGGGATTCTGTTATAGCAGCACAAAACAGATGCCAAACTGAGGATAAAGCAATAGACAAAAAGCTATAAATAGAAAGGAACAATAAAAAACGAGTTGAAGTCCTGACATACCAAGCTTGACAATTCCCAAACTCTGAACCTCTTGTTACATGAAATAATGCACTGTTTAAACCATTTTAATTCAGGGTGCAATGTTACTTGTCAGCCAGAGTCTTCCTAACTTATATAAACCCAGTGCAAATTGTATTGCATTGAGTTATTAAATTTTAATAGTTCGAGCTTGGATTTTAGAATAACTTGGTTTATTATGTAATCTTCAATCTATGATCTATTTTCCTCATGTATGAATGGGAAATAATTACAGGCCTTAATTTATGGGGTTTCTATAAGGATTATACAGGGAAGTTTATGCATAATATACATTTTATTTATGTTTGACTATCCCCCCAATATATTCATTTATTAATCCCTAGCATTTTATTAATTTCACTGATGTTTTATAAGGAATAATTTGGGGTTTTGTTGATTTTTCTCTATGTTTTTCAAGTTCATTGGTATATGTTCCGAATGTATTAGTTCCTTTCTTTGGCTTGCTTTGGCTTAAATTACTCTTCTTTGTCTAGTTTCCTAAAACAGAAGCTTAGATTATTAATTTTAGAACTTTCTTCTTTTCTGGTCTATGCATTTAATGCTGTAACTTTCGCTCTAAGCTCTGTTTTTGCTGCATACTCCAAGTTTGATAAGTCCTATTTTTATTTTGAGAGTTATTCTTTGACCCATGTGTTATTTTAAATTATGCTTTTAATTTCCAAATATTAAGGATTTTCTCATTACCTGTGATTAATTTCTATTTTAATTCCATTGTAGTCTAAGCATACTTTATATGGTTTCAAATTTTTAAAATACTTGAAAGTGTGTTTAATACCCCCAAATGTAATCTATCTTGGTAGATGTTCTATTTGAGCTGGAGAGGAATGTATTCTGTTGCTAGATAGATTATTTTATAAAAGTTAATTAGATTAATCTGATTAATATTGCTGCTCAGGTCATCTGTATTCATATTGATTTTCTACCTACTTGATCTATCTGTTACTGACAGAGAGATGTTGTAGCCTCCAACTATGATGATGGATTTATTTTTCTCTTTTATTCTATTATTTTTTGCCTCGTGCTGTTTGATTTTTTTTTTGGTAGGTCATACATGTTAGGAGTATTATGTTTCTTTGAGAATCTACCCCTTTATCATTATGTGGTACTTTTCATTTTCTCTGTTAATCTCCCTTGATCTAAAATCTGCTTTTCCTGAAATTAGCAGAGCCCTTCCAACTTTCTTTTTGATTAGTTAGCATGGTTTATCTTTTGTAGTGTTAGCATGATAGATCTTTCTCCATCTCTTCTAACCTGAGTTTTTATATTTACAGTATATTTCTTGCAGAAAACATGTAGTTTGGTGTTTTTGTTTTGTTTTTAAATCAATTTTTACAATTACTATTTGTTATTTAGATCATTCACATTTAAAGTAATTATTGATATAAATGAATTAATAGCTATCCTCTTTGCAACTATTTTCCATTCACTGGGTTTTATTCCATTTTATTTCCCTCCTCTTTTTCTTCCCTCTCTAGTTTTAATGGAACATTTAATTCTATCCCAAATTTAGCATTATCATTGTACACTGTTTAAAAAGTTTTACTGGATGCCCTATAGTTGATAATATGCATTTTTTACTACCTAGATCTACCTTCAAGTAACACTATACTGCTTCCCATGTAGGGTAGATACCAATTCTTCCTTTCTGTCCCTTGTGACATTGCTGTCATTCATTTCAGTTTTCTACATGCCAATACTGTACTACCATTATTGCTTTAAACAGTTATCTTTTTGATCAATTAAGATTAAAAAAATATTTCATTTTACCTTCACTTGTTTCTTTTCCAATGTTATTTTTCTTTGTATAGATCCACATTTCTGACCTATACAATTTTTGCTACTACCTGAAAAACTTCCTTTAACATTTTGTGAGGCAAGTCTACTGGGAATAATTTTGTTTTTGAGTTTTTATCCAAGAACAACTTTATGTTTTCTTAACTTTTAAAAGATTATTTTATTGGATACAGAATTCTAGGTTGGTGGGTTTTTATTTTCTATTTCTGGTGGTATTCCTATGTATTTATTACACCTTTTGTAAGTGTTCAACCGTTCTTATACATTATGTTCTGTTATTTTTATTCTTTCTTCTTTTTGCATTTCTGTCTGGGGAATTTCTACTGATATATCTTCAAGCTCAATGAATCTTCTCCTAGTTGTATCCATTGTAACAATGAGCCTATAAAAGGGCATCCTTCATTTGTTACATTGCTTAATTTCCAGCATTTCCTTTTGTCTATTTCTTATAATTTTCATGTTTTTAATATTTAAATTTTCCACCTGCTTTTGCATGTTGTCTACATTTTCCACTGGAGTCCTTGACATTGTTAGTCACAGTCATTTAATTTATTTTGTGTAGATTTTGATTTTTGTATTATTTTATTGTGTAGTAATTAATTTTTACTATGTTTTACAAAATTATTGGTCTATAGCAGATTAAAAATTTAAATAAAAGGCTTGCTCTTTAGCATAGGTAGTTTAGTGTCACTGGACTAAAATCATAGTCATTTTAAAATTCTTATCTGATGATTCCAATATGTGTGTCATATCTGAGGCTGGTTCTGATTCTTGCTTTGTCTCTTCAGGCTATGTTTTTTGCCTTTTGAAATGTCTTATAATTTGTAATTTTGTTGTTGTTGTTGAAAACTAGACATTATATATCAGGTAACAGGAGATGAGGTAAAAAGACATTAAGTGTGAGGCCTCATCTTAATCTAGTGAGAAATTAAACTGTCTTTAATGTTTGCTGAGGCTGTTGGTGCCACAGGCTACAAATTCCTCTAGCACACTTGTTTTGTCTCCCCTGCTGTCTTGGGCCTTCCCTAAGAACTCCTCCTTAGATAGAATTTATATCATGCAGCCCTTTTAGCTATAATCAACAGTTACTACTGGAGCCTTTTTGATGTGCTGGAAAAGTATGGGGTAGGGAAAATAATTAGTAATTTTATGATTAAATCCCATTCTTATTATTTTCATCTTTTTCTCCTTACATTATTCACCTCCTCTGACTTTCACAAGAGTTTCTACAGAAGTATAAATTTACCTCCAATCTGCCTGCTCCCTTCCCTGGCTGACAGGTCCCAAGCTGTATCCTTGAAACTCTGGCTTCTGTTGACTATCCATTTCCTCCCTTAGATGAGACAGGAAGACTAGATGGGGCTGAAATGGAAATGGAAGAAATGCTCTTCCCCCAACTGGGATAAAGCTCTGGTAAACTATTTTCCCCTGGTGGGCAGACCTTTGTTATGCAGAAGACTCTAGATATATGTAACAATTATTATTTTTTTCTTCCTTGCTCCTGCCAGAGTCATGAAGGGTTTGTTCTTAAATCTTCACCATGTGAACCCGGTGAGGTTTCTGGTGGTAAAGCCCATGAAAGTGTGCAGTCTGTCTAACATTATAATCTCAGGAGTTTTTAATTGAACTTTAGCCTCCAGCAATTTGTTAAAATCATCATTAAGAGTTTCACTAGTTTATGGCTTCAACTTCAGTTCAGTTAAGCAGATCTCAGCTTTGACTCTCGGGATGCATCCAGTCAAAATCTGGAGAAATAGGTATCCCTCCAAATTTTCTGGTGGCTCTTTGCCTTGCAACTTCATTTCTCTTATGGATCCATAAAAATATTTAACTTTCAGTATCTCCAGCTTTTCTTGTAAGGGCAAAACTGATGACTTCCAAACTTTTTCCATGTTGAAACTGAAAATTAAAATCTCAGGTATTTTCATGTTGATATTTCCTGGTAGGATGTGGGGAAACAGTAACATCACAGAAAGGCATCCCACAAATTTGGGAGGACTCAGACAAGAATATCAGTACAATGTGCTGTGGAGTTTATCAGAGACTTCATCTGATAACTATAACTAGAAGACTTTAATGAATACCAAATATCAAACCTGGCTTTTTCTATTGTACTCATTGGGTCTTCTGAATCAAGGTTCAGAGCAAAAGTCGATTTGTTTGTTTGTTTTCCCAGAAGGTGTCTCCTGAAAAAGCATTACCTGAGCAATAAAATTATATTTTAGTTTGTTTTACATAGGTGAGGACCTGTGCTATTGTATTTGAGTCATAGAAGAATGAGGCCTCTAGAACTATCTTGGAAAACTCTTATTTTATAGATGGGAAGATTAAAGTTCATTGAAGGGTAGAGACATGTCTAAAGTCACGTAGCTAGATATCCGCAGAAGTATAACTAGAGACCTATGAGTTCTGCTAATCATCATTGTCAAAATAATATTTTCAAAAAATAGACTTGAAGTCCATAAAAATAATTTCCAATATCAAATGAAGCAAATTATATTTCTCACTTGGCAAATCCGGAAACGTTCATATAGTAAAATTTCTGAGAAGCTTGATATTTAATTGTCCTAAGAGTCATTTTTATTAATTCTGTTTTTATTTTTTTGTGATAATGTTAATGGAAAGGGGACCTGATTCAGACCCGAAGAGAGGGTTATTGGACCTCATGCAAGAAAGAATTCTGAGCAAGTCCGTAAAGTGAAAGGAAGTTTATTAAGAAAGTAAAGGAATAAAGAAAGGCTACTGCCCTGAGGGCTGCTGGTTGGCTATTTTTATGGTTATTTCTTGATTATATGCCAAACAAGAGGTGGATTATTCATGAGTTTTCACAGAAAGAGGTGAACAATTCAAGAAACTGAGGGCTCCTCCCACTTTTAGATCATATGGGGTAACTTCCTGACATTGCCATGAGCATTTGTAAACTTTTAGCATGCTAATGTATTATAATTAGTGTATAATGAGCAGTGAGGACAACCGGAGGTCACTTTCTTTCCCATCTTGGTTTTGATGGGATTTGGCCAGCTTCTTTACCTTATGCTGTTTTATCAGCAAGGTCTTTATAATCTGTATATTGTGCCTACCTCCTATCTCATCCTTTGACTAAGAATGCCTTAATGGGCTGGGGGTGGTGGTTTACGCCTGTAATCCTAGCACTTTGGGAGGCTGAGGCGGGTGGGTCACGAGGTCAGGAGTTTGAGACCAGCCTGGCCAATATGGTGAAACCCCACTTCTACTAAAAATACAAAAAAATTAGCCGGGCGCGGTGGCGGGCACCTGTAGTCCCAGCTACTCGGGAGGCTGAAGCAGGAGAATGGCTTGAACCCAAGAGACGGAGCTTGCAGTGAGCCGAGATTGTGCCACTGCACTCCAGCCTGTTCGACAGAGTGAGACTCCATCCTGGGAATGCAGCCCAGTAGGTCTCCGCCTTATTTTACTCAGACCCTATTCAAGATGGAGTCACTCTGGTTCAAACGCCTCTGACAATAACAACTATTGGCATCTTAGAAACTGTTGTTTCATGAAACCGTTTTGAGAAATATGTCTCTTACTCCCTCCTACTTTTGCTCTCTGTGCCCCTCTCTCTTCTTCACTTTTTCCCTTATTTGTGTTTATCTCCTAGGTTCCATACTTCTCGTTGTTAGAAATCATGGATGCTATTCTTTTTTTCTCTTCCTACACTGTCCACTTCAATTTCCACTTGTGATCATTGCCTAAAACACGCAGAACACAAAGCACTTGGCAAAAATTTAAACATAATTGATTGACATTTGGATCAAGTTCAACGCTGTCTTTTCAAACCTCTGGGGTCTCTATCCAGCGTTTTGCATCACTGCAGTTTTCTTTCTTTTTCCTTGTTATTTTTACAGTTTCCTCCTGTAAAAATAACAGGAGGTTATTTCCTCCTTTTTTATTTTGTAAATAATCGGGCTCGACCCTTTGTCTTGTAGCTCACTTTCTTGCCTGAAAGCTGGAGAGCACATGAGGTTTGGGTCTAGTTTCTGAAAATCGGGCTACTGATGAGGAAGCAATTCTTGACAGCAGTGTACAGCTTTCTGTCATTTTCTCTTACGACTTTGCCCACACTCAAGTGTCCTTTAGCAAAATGACTGGAATAAGTGGTGCATTTTCCGGGACACTTTCTTCCATCTTGTGCATCAGCAGAAAATCACAGCAGTGGTCTCGATGGACAATGGTAAAAACAAGACAGAAACTGCTATTATAAATGTGAAAAGTCAATTTGAATGTCAGCAGCTGAGGTAGGGGAGGCAAGCTGAAAGGAACTGTAGTCTGAGAAAATGAAGAAATTCTACTGCATCTTGCTCAAGCTTAAAGCCTTACACTCAAGCCACATTTGAGCATATTACAACAAGTGATTTGCATCGTACTTGGTCCCAGGGTTGCTTGTTTTCCCGTACGGAAGTTATACTTGTGGTTGGGAGTATACAGTGCCCTAAAACGCAAAGTTCATCATAGACAGAGTTAATTACTGAAGTTACCTTGGGAAGTGTCATTTTCTTTTAGAAATCATTTGCTCTTGAATCTAAAGGCATGAGCCTGATACTTATGGAAAACTTGAAGGTGATTGATTTTGAACAATTTGGCATTTGGGAAAATCTCTTTCTCTATAGCTATTCTCCAAAAATCAGCATGATTTTTTAAAGGGTTTTATGGAAATATCCAATTATTGACATATTAATAAGGGTTATTTGAATAAAGGGGGCAGCATTTAAGTAACTTAGGGCTTTTCAGAGCTTAAATATGCAAATGAGCATTAGAAATTTTTAAGACAGAACTATAGTATATAGTATATATAGAAACAAAGTATTTGATCATGGAGTTCTTATCTTTTAATTTTACAAAAGAATACACACATTGTTAATTCAAACAATGTAGCATAATACAGAGTAAAAAGTAAAATTCTTTCTAATTTACTCAGTTCCTGTAAACCAATTCCTCTTCCCAGAAATAACCTCAGTGAAAAATTTCATGTGTTTCTTTCCAAGTTTTGCTTCTTTGCTAGATACTGACAAATTGTCCTCAAAAGAGATTTTTGCCAATTATTCTCCCACTAGTAGTATAACAAGATATTTGTTTCCCTATGTCATGCCACGCCAGATAGCATCAATTACTTACATTTTTCGGCAATCTCAAGGGTAAAAAAATCTATTTCAAAAGGCAACTTCTAACATTTATTTTATTATTGTTTACAATAAATCATTATGGAGAACCTAAATATCTATCAATAAAGAAATAATTAATTACATTATGGATACATTTATGCTTTGTAGTGGTTTGAGAAACATAAAAGATGTACATGTGATAATAGAAAACGACTACTATAAAAAGACCTCTATGACCTACCATAAAAGGAAAAAAACCAATTTTTTCCCTTAGAAAAATAAGAACAGCTACCATTACCCCAAATCCAGAAATCTCAGTGATATGCACATATATATATATATATGTATGCATATTTATTCATAGATAAAAGTCCAGAGGCATAAATCCCATACTTGGAAAAGTAGTTATCTTTGGGGAAGAAATATAGAATTTACAATTTTGAATGAGCATTTTTTTCTGTAAGTGAAATAATATAAAACTATTAATATATTTAACTGCTATTCTATTTTTTTATTTCTCAATTATCAATGAAGTTGATGCCTTAGCATTTCTTATTCTGTGATTAGCCTTTATATGCAGTGCTCCTTTTCCAACTGGGCTTTTTTTTCTCTAAGGTTTTTGTTTTTGGTCTTAGGGAAGTTCAGTTTTTTTGTTTTTTTTTTTTTCTATTTTACATATTGCCTTTAACTTTGTTTATGTGTATTTTACTGTACAAATGTTTAAATTTTAAATGTAGTAATATTTTTACTTTTTTTTTTTTTTTTTTTTCCCTGCAGACGGAGTTTTGCTCTTGTTGCCCAGGCTGGAGTGCAATGGTGCGATCTCGGGTCACTGTAACCTCCACCTCCCGAGTTCACGCAATTCTCCTGCCTCAGCCTCCAGAGTAGCTGGAATTACAGGCATGTGCCACCATGGCTGGCTAGGTTTTTTGTATTTAGTAGAGACGCGGTTTCACCATGTTAGTCAGGCTGGTCGCAAACTCCTGACCTCAGGTGATCCACCCCCATCGGCATCCCAAAGTGCTGGGATTACAGGCGTGTGCCACCATGTCCAGCCTATTTTTACTTTTTATGGCTTCTGATTTCATGTTTTAGAAAAACCTTTGTTTTGCAAGATTATAAAAAAATTCTAATTTTTTATTCTCATAACTTTAGAGTTTTAAATATATATACATTCATAATCTACCTGGGATGGCTCTTATGTCAATGTGAGAAAACAATCTAATTTAATTTTGACCTCTTTCCCTTCTTCATATATCCAAATGAATAAAACCCCTTTTCCCCCACAGAGTGCATGAAGCACTATTATTAATACAGCAGTTTGGGAAATACTCTCCAAGCCTCCAGTAATTCATAATTTGGGGCTCTGATCCATGAATATTCTTCATAAATGGCCATGTATTCAGGAAAATAGTTCAGGTTTTTCATTCAGTTTTCTACAAATGTCTATTAAAACTCTGGGAAACACAAATTTTAAAAACCAAAATCCATGGTTCAAACATACAATTATTCTATAACTGCCTCCACAAACTTGCCTCCCAGTGAAGACTATGGAAACTCCTCTTCCCCACTTAAATAGCCTTTAAATCTTGAGAGGTTTCTTTTCATTTAAGTTCACTTAAACAGAAACTTATTTAATCTCCACAGAAGTATTAATACTTCAAGTTAGGGTTTATTATACATTAAATAACTGAATAAAAGAAGGCTTTCATGTTCCCAGCAATAATTGGCAGAGTCAGTCTTTAAACACAAGCTATCTACCTGCTCCCCCATCTCTCTGTCTGTGCTTATTTCATTAACCACACAGCTTGCGTATCTGTAAAAATGTAGGTTCTTTGTGTTGATTGGTTCTGTGATTCTTACATTTGTCCAAGGTGAATGCAAATACTTTCAATCAACTTAATCAATGTTTACAGTCCATATTAACTAGTTTGGATTAGTAAGAATGATCATATAAAACAATTGGAAATAAGAAACATTATATGTATGTATCATTTATACGTATGTATCATTTATACAGTCATAGATAAATATTCAATTCCAACCACAGGTCCACAAGTTCCATGAAATTGTATATGTAAATTTCTTTCTGAATAACTTTTTAGTAACTGTAAAATTTTCCATTCCAGTATGCACAAAATTGATTTATTTGAGTAGAGTTAGAGAAAAAGGAAACTAGTTGTGGTTAATAGGGAAGGAAGATAAAGCAAATGTCAAAAATAAAACTTTTACAAAAGCTTTGCCAAAGCTGAAGGAAGATGAGAAAAATAAATTTTGGTCTTAGATGAGTTCTCTGTGACTAGTTTTTGTGAGAAGAGAAATAATTGAACCAAATCAAAGGAAGTAATAGAGGGAGCCTTGCAGGGCTGAAGTTAGGACCCACTGAGAACTTGAGAGACAAGAGTGAATTACTCTCCGGTCATAAAACAAAAAGCTGCTGAGGGTAAGGCAAACAAACATGCCTCATATCTTCATCAGTAAGTGTTTATCTTCAAAAAGTACAAAAAATTATATGGACCTTTTTCAAATTGTAGGGAAATCATAAAAAGTTTCTAATAAGCCATGATATAATAGTTGGAAATGTATAGTACTCCACCCACTATTCTTTGTAAAAAAATATTTAAAATTGTTGACCTTTTCTTACTTTTATATATATTTTTATGTATTACTAAGCTGTTTTATTATTTGCTGTTGGGAAGATTGATTTATTTACAAAGGTTTTCCGTAGGTTAACCATACATATTGCCTCTCTTAATCCTATTTTCCCCAGAAGATTTTAAATTCTTTCATGTCAAATTGTCCTGCCATGGTGGCTGACAGAAATCTGACCCCTAGAGTTGGGGGGAGCCTCTTTCGAATCTAGTTCCAAGTGGTATCTTACGAGGGAATAGAGAAAAATGAGACTGGAAAAATAGGCTGGAACAAGTCTATGTGCCAATTATATCTTCTTACCCTTTAATATATAATTAGACCTGGCAGGCATATGGCAAATGCTTTTTCTGTGTACTTTGTGCACACAATACTCAAAACCATTTCCAAATTTCTGGTCCCTCCTTTCTGGCCCACCAGTGGTCTGTGTTCTGTGCGTGTCCTGTGTAACTCTGACCCCTAGTGGCTGAGGAGGCTAAACCTAAGACACATTTCAATCAACATTTTTCGTAAGATGTCATGCACTAAACTGCTAACCTATTTAATTTTCTTTTTAATTTTAATTTTTGCATCTAAATCTGACTTGAAGTCAGCTCCATCCGCCCACTGTTTGCTGATTCAATGTACCTTTTACTCTATCTATCATGCAATAGACAACCATGAAATCCAAAGCTGCTTTTATTCCTGGTTGATAGGAATGGGATGTAATGTTTAATGCGAAGGAGAATGGTATAGGTCTTATACCCAATCAAAAGTTTATCCTTCTTTATAGGAGGCTGAAAATAAAAACTACATTATGAAACCAAAAGTCCAACTTGTGTCAGATATATTTCCCAAGATTTTCCAATTTGAGCTCAGGGAAAACTATTATTTTCACTAGATAAATTCCTGATAATTACACTTTGTATCTAGAAACTTTCTGTCAAAATCCAACTATTTCACAGGGTTGCATTAATATCTAATATCAAGTAAGTACCTAATAACACTAATAACACCTTAAGATAGTTGATGGAGTAGATTAAAATGATTAAGCCAGAGACTGGAAAAAAATGCACATAGACTGAGTCATTTTGAAAGCAGGATATTGACAATGGTATAATCTGGACTATGAAGAAAAATAGCATGCCTAACATTAAGATATCATTGTAGATGGTAACTGTATGTTCACACACAGAAAAATGTGTATTGCCTTCCATCTTTACAGGCTTTTGTGGTGAGGAAAGCAGGGATTGTCACCCCATTTTGCAGTTACATAAAATAAGGCACAGAGAGGCTACTCATCTTATCTAAAGTTACAGTGCTAGTTTATGGCAGAGTTTAAAATTAAGTGCATGTTTTATATTTAAAAAGGAACATCTTTTTTTATTATTATTCACACTAGACGTATGGGAGGACCACTTCTGCGGGGTCCTTTGTTAAGTCACCTTATTCTAAGAGGACATATGGCAGTTGAGAGAGTAGGAGAAGGTGCAGAAGACAGAGCAGTAAAATGAGGAAGCATGACATGAATTTAATTATGTCATCATTTTTCTAATAGAGAGCCAACTAGATCACACAGAACTAAAAAGCAAATGTGGCATTTTCTGAGAGAACTGAGACTGTGAGTGTTACCAGTTAATAAAACAGGGTTCAGGAGTGGAATTTTAGTCTCTGGTTGGACTTTATCATTATCAATATATTTTTGAGTCCTTCATTATTTTAGGCACTGTGATAGGTAATAAAATTATGATAAAATTGATGAGTATTTTATTGAGCATTTAGTATCTGTTTTAAACAACTTATGCCATGTAACCTCATGGTAAACCTGGGAGGTATATATTATTATTAAGTGTTAAGTTCTTTAATGTCAAATTTTCCTGCCACAGACAATTTGGCATTAAAGAACTTAAAGACATTAATTTACATTTTTACTTATGGAAAGTTAATCTTTAAGTTTCTTTCCATAAGTAAAAAGACTGAGGCTTGTAAATGTCAACTAACTTGTCCAAAGTCTTAACCTTATACACAGCAATCACTCTAACCTCCATATCCCTTGGGCTTAACTGCAAAGACAAATGCATGAATAAGACAGGCAACTCCTGCCTCCTTCTAGGAGCTTTAAGGGCACACACATAAAGTACAAACTTGTCTAAGTGCCCTTGCAAAATATTCAGAAATAAAGTAAATGCGAGATAAAAATAAAGACCAAAACAGAGTAAAGTTAGCTTGAATTTCAATGTGTAATAAAATTAGACCATTAACAATCAAATTATATAAAAGGAGCTATTTCGTGTCAAGTAAATCGCTAAGTCAAATTATTTTTGGTTAGTTTTTTAAAGGAACGGGTGCAGAGAGAATATTTAAGAGTTTTTTTTTTTTAATCGTCCATATGAGATACGTGGAGGATTTCCTTACCCTGTGACTTTCTCATGCAGATGTATGCTTGTGTGGAAAAGTCACTGAGGCAGGAAATTATCTGCCTATGACTGCTCTAGTGGATGGGGCATGGAAAGAGATTTTCATCATGATCCCTTTATGTAAAAGGAGAAGGAGGAGCAATGGAGGACCATTTAAAGAAAAGAAGAAGGAAATTTTAAAAATAAAACAAGAAGAGAAGTATCTACTGTGATTATTTTTCATTAGTCTAAGTGACTGGATATGGGGACTATTAAACAAACAAACAAAAAAGAATGTAAATTAATCAGCCATTTCTAACTCATGCTGATTGAATATTAAAGTGTCACTCAGGAGTCTACCAAGTCTTCAGCATCTGGGAGTGAAATCATATAGGCTTTTCTATCCTTGAGCAGGACACAGCACCAGTTTGACATCCTGGTATTCATGAAAGTTCCTGGTTTCTTTATGCTTTTTAATTTGGCAATATTAACTGTTTTCTAAATTAGGTGTATCTTACCTCTAATAAGATTAGAGCATTAGGAAACTCTTGGATGCCATTTACAGATTTATAATAATGTATCCCTTCAATGGAGTGGTTCCTAAGCAGTTCTGAAAGTCAAAGATGCAATCAAAATTAGATATTTAATTTAACATCTTGAACTTCATATTCATGATTCATGTTGAATATGTTTCTTAATTACTTGGAGCCTTCATCTCCTCATTTGTTAACTAGAATGAGTTGCTTCAGCAGGGTCTTTGTGAAGAATAAATGAAATACACATGTGAAAAATACATAGTGCCCCAATACTAGTAAACTGGTGTCTATTTTGTACGCTTCCTTTCATCTACTTTGCAGGATCCTAAGCTGTGAAGTACTGTTGGCCTCATGCTGAAAATCTGCTGATTGATACAGGTTCTTTGTGTTTGTCTGTTTGTTGCTATTGCATACAAGCTTTTTATGATTTTATTGACATCCACGTTGCTACTGGTTTTTCATTTCCCCACATTTCTTATTTGTGTATGTCCATTCAGTCTTTCTTTTCTGTTTAATTAGCCACTTCTAATCTTCTGAAGGTCAAAGAAACAAGTCATAACCTTGTTAGAATTGCTTTTGAAATAATGAGTCCTAAACTTTAAAAGGAGGTTTGTGTGCATCTGTGGACTTTAGTGGGTGGGCTCTGGGGCACCTATTTTGGCCACCAATAATTTTAACTAATTTTTTTTTTTTCTTTTGAGACAGAGTCTCGCTCTGTCGCCTAGGCTGGAGTGCGGTGGCGTGATCTCGGCTCAATGCGAGCTCCACCTCCTGAGTTCACGCCATTCTCCTGCCTCAGCCTCCCGAGTATCTGGGACTACAGGCACCCGCCACCATGCCTGGCTAATTTTTTATATTTTTAGTGGAGACGGGGTTTCACCGTGTTAGCCAGGATGGTCTCGATCTCCTGACCTCGTGATCTGCCCACATAGGCCTCCCAAAGTGCTGGGATTACAGGCATGAGCCACCACACCCAGCTAATTTCAGCTAATTTTTATCAGACTTCTTTCTTGTGCCATAGCTGTGCTAGAAAAGTTTTATTTTATTATTTTACTTTTCTTTCCACATTTCTAGAGGGCAGAAACTACGTCTTGTAAATCTTTGTTTCCCCAGTGCCAAGCAAAGTTGTTACAAAAAGGCATTTCATAAGCATTCTCAAATACACAGTGACTGAAAGTTTAAACTCTAGAATAGAAGACCTGTGCTGCTACTGGTGAGGCATCCTGTCTAAAATGGCAAGTAGCTCTGTTGTGCTTCCCTATGTCCCACAGTTGTTCTTGTACTGACTCAGCAATAAAAAAAAAAGAAGTTCAATAAAATGTTGTGTGAAAGCTATTTACATATTATATCAATCTCTTTTTCATTTGCTTTTTGTAGATATTCCAATATTGTCTATTCAGGCTTTGGTGCTATCAACATAAAGGTGGAAACCCACTGGCTCATTAGGACAAATTTCTTTGTGAAACTAATGATCAGCAACATTAATAGACCTGAAGTCAGAAGCTGCGAAGAAAAATAGCCTGCTAATTTTGCAACCTGAGTAAAAGTACTCTTAACATGTTGGAATAATCTTAGTAACTCCATGCCTACAACTTCTCTTATGTCAGAAATAAGGAGTACCGGGGAAATTCCAGATGAAGATGAATATAAGGAAGTCTTTTCC
Source organism: Nomascus leucogenys (assembly GCF_006542625.1). Lineage (NCBI taxonomy): Eukaryota > Metazoa > Chordata > Mammalia > Primates > Hylobatidae > Nomascus > Nomascus leucogenys. The sequence goes on from NC_044384.1 coordinate 35,677,796, forward strand.
TTCAAAGAGGAGCCTTTTCTAACTCTGTGATGAAGATCTTCAGGCTAGGAAATATCTCGTTTCAAATGTTTCAAACTTCCAACCACTGTACTCTGAATGTGATGAATAATAGAACCTTGAAATCTTTAACATGTAGGCAACAAAGATCGGAGGTTGTTAGATGGTATATTATCCTATGGAATACATATGTACTAGATGATTCCTATGCATTTATACAGGACTCTTCCTACATGACTAGAACTATTTCAAACTCTATGACATATGATACATTCCCTCTTTTAACTGATAATCTCTATAGATAAGATTAACACAAATGAAAGTTTGTCAGGCTTTATGACAAAGTATAATATAAATGCTACATTGTCAGAACAGACTGTCAAAGGTAATATAGGTTATATGTATTCTGCTGTGTCAAAAATAAATATCACTTCAAGTTATGAGGATAGTCTCAGGAAAGAATTAAGAAATTGGGATTTAAAGGCTGGAATGGAAGTTAGAAATCAGTCAGATAAATGTTTTTCAAACATTTTCTAAAAAGTGAAAATAAAAAAACTCTTAAGCAGAAGGTTAATAAGCAACTGTTATAAAGTATAATTATTGTGGTTGAATTTAGGGGAGGGGGGACTATCCTCAGTGCCCCACATCCACCTCCTCCATCTGCCACAACATTCTTAGTACATCTCTCTGGAGCCTCAGAGCCTTAGTCCAGTATGAAAATTTTTGAAAACAGAAGTTGGAAATGCATCAGTTACAACTAACATTAAATATGGCCAAAATCCAGAATAACATTTAAAGGGAAGTAATATTTCTCCCTTAAAAACAAGTCTGAAATATTGCTGGAATTGATTCAGATATTCAATAGTTCCATCAGTAATGAAAAGTCTTTTATTGTCCCAGTTGGTTACATATTTGTATCTTTTTCTTGCCTCACCATGGCAATATAGCTGCTGCAGCTCCAGATATAATAGTTTCTTTAAGACAAGAAAAAGGAGGCTCAGCACAGGGGCTCACACCTGTAATTCCAGCATTTTGGGAGGCTGAGGCAGGCTGATTGCTTGAGATCAGGAGTTTAAGACCACCCTAGGTAATGTGGTAAATTCCATCTCTACAAAAAACAAACAAACAAAAATTAGCTGGGCACAGTGGAACACACCTGTGGCCTCAGCTACTCGGGAGGCTGAGGTGGGAGGATCACTTGAGCCTGGGAGGAGGAGGTTGCAGTGAGCTGAGATCACACCACTGCACTCCAGCCTGTGTGACAGACAGAGACACTCTCAAAAAAAAAAAAAAAAAAAACAAACAAAGTGCAGGGGAGTAGCAGTGGCAATGCCAGACACAAGTGTCTTCTCTCCACAACAACAACATCAAAAACAAAAGCATATCAGAACCTCCTTACATGTCAGCTTCCATCCCTTTTGGCATAATTGCGTTAGATGGCCATCCCTATCTATGAAGGCAAATGAGGAAGAAGTTGTCTCACCTGATACTGCATATATTTATTTGCTTCTGAACAAAAATGAGGCTCTGTTTTCTGGGAAGAAGGTGGGGGCGGCGGCGGGGAGGTGATTAATCAACAAACCACGTCTGCCACTTTATATCTAGCCACAAACTTTCATACCATAACTAGCAACACTTCTGTCCTTGGGTTTGGTTAACATTAACAAGTAAATTGATAGTGGGGCTTGTGCCTAGATTCTCAAACTAGATCTGATGAATAAATCAAATGTGGAAAAGTGGCAAGAGAAGGAGAAAATATTTCAAATGGAAGAATAGTAGTTCAAACACATGAAACTAGACATGTACCTTCATATCTAATAGGTGTTGCTCTGTTGCCCAGGCTGGAGTACAGTGGCACAATTTCAGCTCACTGCAACCTCCTCTTCACAGGCTCAAGCGATCCTCCCACCTCAACCTCCCAAGTAGCTGGGACTACAGGCGCATGCCACCATGCTCAGGTAATTTTTTAAAACTTTTTGTAGAAATGGGGTCTCATTATATTGCCCAGGCTGGTCTCAAACTCCTGGGCTTAAGCAGTCCTCTTGTCTAAGCCTCCCAAAGTGCTGGAATTACAGGTGTGAGCCACTGGGCCGTGCCTACCTTGATTTTCAAACCTCATTTGAAAATCATTCTTCTGTTCTGCATTCCATTCATATTTGAATATAATTCTTCAATATTTTCTAGTTGTAATTGTTTTACTATATGAAAATCCTTTTCACTTCACTTCTAATTACTTGGCTAAAATATTTCTCCTTTTCATTGTGACTGTATTATTTGTTTGAATACTAAAGTTAAACACATTAGGGAATTCTTCAATTTCTGACTTTTATAAACTCAAATTCCAGCTCTGTGTTTTACTGGGTATACAAATCTGGGTGAGTTACCTACCACCTTTGTGACTCATTTTCATCATCTGTGAAATGAGAGTAATCATAGTGCCTCCCTCATAGGGTTGGTATGGGTTATACTTGAGTGACCGCAGGTATTCCCCTCAGAACAGTGCCAGACACACACTATGCACTCGCCAAGGGTTGGCTATTTTATTACCCAGCTTGAGCTGCCATAACAAGATACCATAAAAACGGGTGGCTTAAATAACCCAAATAAATTTTCTCTTGGTGCTGGAGGCTGGAAGCCCAAGATCAGGATGTAAGCATGATCAGGCTCTGGTGAGGGCTCTTTTCTTGGCTTGCAGACAATGCCTTCTTGCTATGTCCTCACATGGCCTCTTTTTCATGCATGCACTCAGGGAGAGATGCTCTCTCTTTCTCTTCTTATAATACCACAAAAACTAATGTCATTATAAGGGCTCCACTCTCATTATCTAATCTAATACTAATTGAATCCCACAGGCCACCTCTCCAAATATCATAATATTGGGGGTTAGGGTCTCAACATATGAATTTGGGGAAGATACAAACATCCACTCCATAATGTTGGGGACTATTATTACTGGATGGTGAGTTTCCAGTGTGCTGGAACTCTCTTTCCTTACATATTTTAACAAAATGTGTCACTGTTGACATAACACTTTCCATAGGCAAACTCTGAAATTAGAGTAATTTACCTTTCATATAATGATATCTGATTCTTATGCCTCTTCTCTCATTCAACTAGCCCTTTTATTCACTTTATTTTCCCTTAGTTGAAAAACTCTGTCTGATGAGCTAATTATTACTAAAATTTTACTGACTTACTATTTCACTCCATTCATATTTCAATAGAAGTCACAGGAAGTAGAATATGCTTAGAAAAAATAAATCACCAGTAGTAGAATTTAAGGCAACAGAAAAATGCTAGACAAAAGTAGCTTTCCCATTTTTTCCTAGTTACTATTACTGAGATAATTATGTACTAACTGCATATGTAAGTGCCATTTTAGGCATCTCTTTAAATACTCAAAAACCACCTATCATAAAAAACGAAAGAGGAGAAAACAGAGCTAAGTAACTACAGAAAACCGTCTGGTTTGGTAAACACTTATAAGCCTAGTGTTTCTATTCTTAAACAAAAATAGTTAATGTTTTTCAAGAATTGGGATTCCTGCTTATTAGAACTATGAAAATCATCATTATGTAATTTATCTTAAAGGTCAAACCCTTCAAAACTCCTTGTTTCCTTGACTTAGCCACAATTCACCAGGGCTTTACGCAGGTGGAAGAGGTCAAGGCAAGGGTACCAGGAGCCTTCAGGTATCCCTTGAACAATGATGTATTCTGGCAAGGAATATCTGATTTTGTTTTTCAATAAAAATTCAGCTATAGACATGAAAATTCTTGGCAGAGTATACCAATATCGTCTTTATAATGTTTCAATTTGATCTAGCTGAACAACGTTTCCCAGAACTCATGTCTGTACATGTCACCGATTAGAGTCAGCCACAAAAGAAAGGTGTGCAAGCTGAGCAGAAGAGTCTACTTTGGGGACTGTCTGTTTGGCTCTGGTCTAGTGCCCACATGCTTTAGCAGCTCTGTTGCTCACCTTGCTGGTTAGGGCAGCAGCAGGGGACATTGCCTCCTGGAACTCCATAGGAACCCTTCCTTCAGTTTCTTCACATTCTAGGCCAGGTGTGAGTGTGGCTGCACCACAGAGGTGCCAGCTTTTCCTGCAGCCTCCCATAGCAGTAAAGTTAGCAACTTGGGCATGAGGAGATACCAACATGGGTTTTGGTAAGAAATAGACCTGGGTCTAAGCTTTCCCTGCTTTCTCCTATTTCATGTTCATCTTTTCTTACCAACTGCCTTTTCTGTGCCTTAAGGCTCTGGCCCAGATGTAGAAGTAGAAGAAACAGCTGAGCCAATGCTGGCAAACCAGCTCTAATAATTGCATGAGGTCAAATCCCTATAATAAATCCCTTATTCTAGTGATTTCTGGTATTTTATTACTCAGATTGAATCAGTATGAATATATGACAAAGTGATAAAAATTTCAACATTTTCTCTGATCATTCCAACCCTTTAAAACGTGCCTTTATTCTGCATTCACGTCTCATCTAAAATTTTAGTGCCAGTATGTATATATATAAAATAAATATTTATAATATATACTATATATATAGTGTGTATATATATGTGTATATATGTGTGTATATATATACATATATATATATATATATATATATATATATATATAGAGAGAGAGAGAGAGAGAGAGAGAGAGAGAGAGAGTGTCTTACTCTGTCGCCCGCCCAGGCTGGAGTGCAGTGGTGCAATCTCTAGTGCCAGTATATTTTTTTAAATGCTCATGTTTTGTGATTGTGCAACAATTTTCATCTTATAATAACCCTTCCATCTTTCTTCATGTCTTCTACTTCAGCTGTTATTTATTTATTTATTTAGGAGACAGAGTCTCTCTCTGTTGCCCAGGCTGGAGTGCAGTGGTACAATCTCTGCTCAGGGCAATCCCTATCTCCTGGGTTTAAGTGATTCTTGTGCCTCAGCCTCCCGAGTAGCTGGAATTACAGGCAGGTACCACCATGCTTGGCTAATTTTTGTATTTTTAGTAGAGACACGGTTTCTCCATGTTGGCCAGGCTGGTCTCGAACTTCTGACCTCAAGTGATCTGCCTGCCTCGGCCTCCCAAAGTGCTGGGATTACAGATGTGAGCCACCATGCCAGGCCTTGATATTTACTTTAGAAATGGTAATGTGAATTCCCTACTCCTCTGGTCCCAGACCCTTAGAGAGTTTCAATGAAGAAAACCTTAGTCAATTGACTCTCTGAAGGAAGGGGTAGAGATTCACAGAAGTAAAAGCAGGTTTGGCATAGTACTGAGATGTTCCTGTCATGTGAAGGATCACGTCCACCCTGTAGTCTGAGTACTGTGAGGACATAAAGCAACTACTGAAGATCATGGACTAACTTATTTTGAGGACTTTATTACACGTTAGTTAGAGATTTATGAAAGTTCTCTTTGATTACAGACAGGTGTTCAAATCCAAGTAGACAGAGAAAAGGAAGAGAGTCAAACTGTAAAGGCTAGAGCTATCCAAAGTCTGGGCTTTGGATGTCCAGCACTGCAGCACTGGGAGGGAAAATGATGAATTCTAGAGAAATGCGACTACAGTGCTGTTTTGTAAGGTTTCTATGGCTTAATGTGCCAATTGGGGTGAGTGTTGGGAGGAAATAGGAAGTATGAGGTAGGATTAGGATATTGAGAAAATGTTAAGGCACAGACAGGAAATCTTAACCATCAATTTACACTTCAAAAGTTTCCATTGTGATTTAAATAAAGACCATGTAAAGTTCCTATCTATATTTGTGAACAGTGTTTTCCTCTTCTTTCAAAGATGCCAAAAAGAGAGAGTCTATACTACATAGTTTACTTAGAAAATCTTCCACTATTCCTTCTGCCATCATTGTGATATAACCATCTCTATGGATATTTCTGACTGCATTTCAGTTTCTTGTGATATGGCAGCATATAGTAGTGTATGCTTTTTTTCAATAGTGTTGCATAGATAGACTTAGCAAGCCAAAATTACTTCTGCATTGTGATCAAGGCTATGGAGGGAATATCCAAGCAATGTTGCGTGTGTGTAAATATATGTATGTATGTACATATGTATTCTCTGACTCAAGTATTGCTACAGTCTCATTCTCGGGCATTGACCCAAAGGAGGTTGTGGCCAAAGTCAACCAAAGGTTCCCCACAAATTTACCCACATATCCTTCGCTATATTTTCTAACCCTTGTACCCCTACCTGAATCAACTAATTTCCTTCTAGACATGTGTCGTCCTCTACTTGTGCAATTTACAAGGATTTGAAGACTCACTCTTTTCCAAAAATATTTAGGGATTATAGTCCTAGAGACCAACATTCGTCTTGACTTTTATTTCTCCTTCATTCTTCTTTAGCCACAAAACATGTTTCTAAATATCGCTCAAATTAATCCACTTTTATCAATTTCCTTGCTATCATCACGGTATAAATGATCATTCTCTCTCAATTCTTAGCATTTCTTACTGGATCCTAATCGTCACTCTCTAGTCTGTTACTCACATGGTAATTAAGAATGATATTTTAAAGGAAATATAAGAAATTATGATTATGTCATTGCCTTGCTTAAAGTTCTTCGATGCCTTTTATCACTGTAAGAATAAATATTTAGAACACATGCAGAATATGTCTGCTGTCCACTTTAGAGAGTCAGTTCTAGCTCTTTTCTCCTTGCTTTATTGTTTCTGCCACATTGACATTCTTTCAATTCTTGGAGTATGTCTATGTTTTTCTATATCTTAGAGTCTGTGCAATGCTATTTCCTTTGAGTGTCACACTCTATTTTGGTATACATCTTTCACAACTAATTTCCAACTCTAATTCTTCAAGCAAATATTCCCATGCTTGGTTCTTGACTCTATATTATATAATTTTATTGCACCTATATTACTTTTTATTACAGAGCAACTGTAAAATAATTAGGTAATGATTTCTGGTTGTAACATTTGTTACTTCCCAGAACGTAAATACCTTTAGGCAGATTATATTTGTCCTTTTAATGATGTATTCCCAAGGAATGGTATGTTGGATCATATTTTGAGAATGTTCAATATATCTATTTCAAATAAATAAATGGATGGTGGGGCTAGGATAAAATTCAAAAAATCCTTAGAAAGTCTAAATTTACAGGATTGGAGGTTACACATTCTGTAACAAAGACAAAGGTATGTCTTCCTTTGTCTGGGACCTCTCTCTCACTCCCTTTCTATTCTTGGGTGCTGTAGTACATGTGAAACAGTTGATGATTAAATAACCAATAGTTTACAGATATAAAGAAAAAAATATGATTTCAGAATTATAAATAAGTTCCTTGCTTTAGTTCAGCTATTTAGAAGTAGGTGTTCCCCAGATCTCATACATTAAAAATGGAGCTAACCTCTATGGCAAAGCTTCCCTTCATTAGTCTATTTAAACGTTAGAGACAGGAACACTTCATCAGTACTTGGAAGATGGCTAAAGTTCAGTCTGTCTTTTTTCTTTTTTTTTTTTTAAGTGACAGCAAGTTAATTAAGAAAGTAAAGAAATAAAAGAATGGCTACTCCATAAACAGAGCAGCCTACTTACCTACTATTGTAACATGATGCTTTATGGAATAGCTTCATTTAAGATATATTCCACTGAGGCAGAGAGAGAGTAGGGGAAACTAGTTTTAGAGTCCAAATCTAGCAAGCGTATTTGTATTCATTGCAGTGGGCATTGAAGCCTATTTAGGATGGGGTTATTACATTGGGAGAGATAAGGCAAAAGGAGAGCAAAAACGTCCTTCCATTGCCTCAGGCAGTGGACATAGGAGAAGAATGATAAACACATGCATCTCTCATTAGAAAGTTAGATGCTGGAGACATTTTTGTCCTCAATGCTCTTTATCAGTATGTATTTCTTTGAAAACCATACAATATTAGGTTAATTTTGCTGCTACAAATGAGCTATTTGTTTAATAATTTATTTGTTCTTTCTTTTCAGAGGGCACTTGGCTTTTATTCACAGATGATGAGTATGCTGTCTTTTTCATTTTTTGCATACCCATTATGTTTTCCAAATGAAGGGTCTAAACAATTCTCTGGGAGAAAATTATCCACAATACCTTTATGAGTTAATTTATGATATTGAAATAAAGCAAGATTTCAAAACCAAGTCCAATGTATATAAAAGTAAGAGAAATAGTACCTTACATTTTGATTACTGGGAGAGCTAAAGGTTTTTGTAGCTGGGCATGGTGATGTGCACCTGTAGTTCCAGCTAGTTGGGAGGCTGAGACAGGAGGATCACTGGAACCCAAATGTTCAAGGACTCTCTGGACAACATAATGAGACCCATTTCAAAAACCTTTTTAAGTTTTTCTATGTAGATACAGCATGTTGCCATGATAATTATTAGGGTGTTTTTAATTGAGATAAAGCATTATTAACCAAGAAAGCAACCCCCCAAGCCAGGCCCAGTGGCAGGTCCCATGAATCATACCCTGTGAATGACTAAGCCACCATTGCTGATCACTTAACCAGGATGGCATCATGTTCTTACAGGCAACAAAACAAGAAAGGTTGATGAGCAGCACTGGGCAGGCGTTAGGAACAAAAGCGGAAAGAAGAAGAAGCACTAGCAGGAGAGGGGGAACAATAATTCCCAATATGTTTTAGACAAATCACTAAAAATCTATAGGCCTCAATTACTCCAAAATGTAGGCTTAAAATTTACCTGTATCTAATCTAGCTATTGACTCCATAAGACTACGTCTAGATATGTGTCTTAATAATTAGAAATGAAAAAATTATGAGTGAAATATTTAGCTCAGTTGTATTTATAAATAAATATTGAAACAATAGAAATGTTAACAATAGCAGGATAATTAAGTAAATTATGTTAAATATTATTTCATCATAACAAGGTAATGTTGTTTAATTATTTTAGCAAAAATGATGCTTACAAATGTTGCCCGAGAAATATCTACAGCTACATGCCACACTATATTGTTCATTTGTGTCTGATTGTTTATGTGTGTGTGGGTGTGTGTGGGTGTGTGTGTGTGTAAAACCTAGAAGGAAGACCCAAAGTTTTATTTTTGATTTTCTCAGTATGGTAGGAAGTAAGATTAAAAATACTATTTTTTATATTATAGTTTCTCAGGTCTCAGTTTTTTCAGCTTTTCAGTTGTTTCCATGAAAGCATCTCCTATTTTTGTCAAGTGCCTCTCATCTCTCACAGCACCCATTCTTATCACTTTCACATTGTATTGAAATTCTTCGTGTGTGTGTATCTGTCTGCACTTTTGCCCTTTAGAATTGATCAAGAATCAAGTCATATTTATCTTCATATTCTTAATGTTTAGCATGGGAGGGCTACATATTAAAATGCGTTTCTTGAACTGCATTAAACTGCAGAAACATAGATGGCTTTTGTAATTAGAAGGAAACAATTACAATTTCAAAGATATGAACTTAATTATTTTTGAAATTCAATTCAGGGTACAGGTTCCATGAAAGTAAGATGAAAGAAGCAAGGACATATTCTTCATGGATTCATAGCCTGACAGAGACTAAACATAGAATAATAATTTGTTAAGGTAATATTGGAAGGGCATAGGTATATATCAGAGAAGTAATAAAAAATATTCATTCTGGTTGCAAGTGATAGAAACTAAACTCTAAGTAGCCTATGTGCAAAGCTCATTGATTAGCTCATGGCATCAACCAATGAGAGGAAAGGGGGATTAACTAGTCACACAGAATGCTCCCAAAGACCTAACTCTTCCAGAATTCTTCTCTCTCTCTCTCTCTCTCTCTTTCTTTCTATATCCCCTTTTTGTTTCTTGGTGCATGAAATTTTTTTAAATTGACTCTCTCTACTATCCAGAAACATAACTATTCAGTTGCTTTGGTGCATTTAGCTTAGGTTTATAGACAGAGAATGAAATCTGCTTTAAGTTAACAATTTTAGTAACGGTACTTAATTGATCTTCATTCATCAGATGATATTCTTTGATAGCAGTGAATCAACAGCACCCATGTAAACAACATGTTTTTGTGAGGAAAATCAGCTTTTACCAACAACAGTGGCCCAGTTCTGGACAAGTAAATTCAACCTGTAGATGTATACTACATGATGTTTCGGATGTTGTTAAATAAAAATTAGTATGTGAATTTGGTTTCGCAGGTGAGTTAGACTCTACAGGTAATGTAAAACAAGAACCATTATTTTAAACATAATAAACAAAAGATTGAAGCAATACAATGTTCTTGGGGAACCTATGGTTTTTGGAGATACATCTGGGACAAAAGGTAAAAAAGGGCAAGAAGATAGGATAGGGCTAGGTCATGAAGAGAATAGAACACTGTCCTTGATTTTTTTATAGGTAATTGGAAACTTTTTGGTATTTTTTACTGTAGTAAAATTACTATTCATTTACAGAACTTTTTCATCATCTCAAACAGAATCTCTGTACCACTTAAACAGTAACTTCCTACTCCCCACTCCCCCTAGCTTCTGGCAACCTCTATTATACTTTCTATCTCTATGAATTTGGCTATTCTAGGTACCTAATATAAGTGGAAGCATAGAAAATGTGTGCTTTTGCATCTGGCTTATTTCATGTAGCTCAGTGTTTTCAAGATCCATTCATGTTGTAACACGTATTAGAATTTGGTTCTTTTTAATGCTGGATAGTATTTCATTCTTTATCCATTCATCTGTTGATAGACCTCTGGATTGTTTCTACCTTTGAGCTATTATGAATAATGTTGCTATGAACATTGGTATGCAAGTATTTGTTTGAGTCCTTGCTTTTGGTTATTACCTAAAACTGGAATATATACCTAAAAGTGGAGTTGCTGGATGATATTGTAATGCTATGTTTAACTTTTTGAGGAGCTACCATACTGTTTTCACAACAGTTGCATGATTTCATATTGTTACCAGCAACACCAGCAATGCACAATAGTTCCCATTTCTCCACATTGTAGCCTATAATGGTTATTTTTCTTTTCATTACAGCCATCCTAGTGGGGATAAAGTCATGTCTTTTTGTGGTTTTGATCTTCGATTCCCTAATAACCAGTGATGTCAAGCATCTTTTTATGTGTTTTTTGGCCATTTATATATCTTCTTTGGAAAAAATGTCTATTCAAGTACTTTTCTCATTTTTGAATTGGGTTTTTTAAGCTGCTGAGTTGTAGTTTTCCTAATCCGTTATGAGATAGATAATTTGCAAATATTTTCTCCCATTCTAGTGGCTGTCTTTTCACCCTTTGATAGTGTCCTTTGTTGCGCAAAAGTTTTCAATTGTAATGAAGTGTAATTTATCTATTTTTCTTTTGTTGCCTCATTTTAGTGTCATATACAGGTAATTGGAAATTTTCAGTGGAGAAGTGATATAACTAAATTTGGATATTAGAATCCCTTAAATAAAATAGTGCAGGATGATTTAAAAACAGAAGAACTTAAAATAGAAAGACACGTTTATAAGCAATGGCAAAAGGTAAGCAGATTGAAAAGCTACAATTCTCCCTTGCCCCACCTTCAATATCTTATAAAATGAATAACAAAAATACAAATGATAAACAATTTATCAGCAGAAATCATATACCATACAGTATACCACAAAATATTTTAAAAAGTGTCCATTTAGGAAATAACATGGAAAATTTGGGTGCAGCTTAGGCAGCTACACACCTTATACCTACTCCCTTTATCTTCATGAAGAGGTATTAAATAATGGAAATGAATCAAGAAAACCCTGAGAATTCTCATTAATAATTCCCAGATTGAAACTAAGAAGAAATGGTATGATTAAGCAGTCAATTGAATAATGATAGGAAAATCCTCATAAATAGAAATTCCTACTTAGAATTCTTATAACCTCGTCAGAATTAGTAAAATCCTGTAGGACTCCCCATTTCCAAGTTTCACAGTGAAGTTATGAAATAATCTGAAGATCAGTTTAATCTATCCCATAAGATAATGATAACCCTCCTCTCCTACTCTCCTGCAGGTAGAGAAAATATTTAGCCAACCTTTAAAAGAGACATAAAACCAGGCTCTACAACAAAGGGCACACACTGTCCTAATGGTATATATCTCTCCTTTCTCCCTTCTGTTCTCAGGTTAAAAAGTGTAAAATGAAGAAAATATTCCTGTTTTCAATGTAAAGCTTGAAAAATAATACAAAGAGATTTCACAAAGCAAAGTAAATCATTGTATATTAGAATAAATAAAAACATTAGATTAACTGCTCAAATAAAATGTAAAAACGATCAAAACAATTACATGGCAACTATACAAACATTATTAGAAAAAAATCATTTTAACATGAAAATGGAATAAAAGAATATATAAAAGAAGAAAAAGTGGAAGAACAAGGAAGAAGAGGAAGAGAAAGCAGGCTGCAGCATCAGCATCTCAGAATAGAATAAAAGTTAATTCAAAGAATTTAATCCAAACTTTCAAGGACTATTAGATGGGATACGTAAATTTAATAAGAAGATAGATTCAAATCAAACTGAGAGAAGAGCCATGGGGGGAAAAAAGAAAACTAACTTTTTAGAATATAAAAAGATAGAGTAAGAAAGAGTTGAACACTGACATAGGAAACATATTTTTCCAACATGAATAAGTGGCTCTTTTTATTCCAATGCACCTTCAGACAACAACTACAAACTTTTGGGGCAAACACACACACATACACATGCACGCACACAATGAAACCTACCTGAAAATATAGGAGAGTTACCAGAAGGAGCTGAATATTGGACCAGAATCAACACAATGAGACAGTTTTCCAGCTCCACAGTTTTCAGATTGAGGGGAAAATCAATTTGTACCAAATACTGTACAGAGGAAAAACTCAGAAAACTCACAGACTCTGGCATGTAGGACCAAAAACCAAAGTAAAAGCCACCAACAGCAGTCAATGGAAATTGAAGATGAAAATTCAGGAAAGGAGAAAGCTGGAGAGGAAAATCTTCAAATTCTGTGTATAAATAATTTCCCAATCTCTTGCCAGTGACTAAAACTTGCATAAGTGGCATGGACACCAACAGCACAGCTGAAGAAAAAAATGCCTAAACTAAGATCCTTCATTCTACTCCCTGCAGAAGGAAAAAGAGTTTGCAATTTCAGTCCAGCTAAGTGTTTGCTAAAACAAATAAAATTATTGAACATTCACCATTTAATCCTCGAGAGGATTATAACAAATTCTCTGTAGCAGAGCCTATCATTCAAAATGTCTAGTACACAATTCAGAAATAGACTATATTCAAATAACTGGAAAACACAACCTACTTAAAATTACAATGTAGACTAACCCTGAGACAACATAGATGTTGGAACTAGCAGAAAATAATTGTGTTTTTTTTTTTTGAGACAAGGTCTCACTCTGTTGCCCAGGCTGGAGTGCAGTGGCATGGTCTTGGCTCACTGCAACCTCCACCTCCCAGGTTCAAGTAATTCTCCTTCCTCAGCCTCCCAAGTAGCTGGGATAACAGGTGTGTACCACCACACCAGGCTAATTTTTGTATTTTTTTTTGTAGAGATGGGGTTTTGCCATGTTGGCCAGGCTGGTCTCAAGCTCATGACCCCAGGTGATCCACCTTCCTCGGCCTCCCAAAGTGCTGGAATTACAGGCATGAACCACCGCACTGGGCTGTAAAGAATTTTAAAGCAACTCTTTTCACTGTGCTCAAAGATATAAAGAAAAATATGACTTTACTATTAAAAAGTAAGAAATCTCAAAAATGACTGAAAGAAACAAATAATTAAAAATAAAACATTTGAAATTTTAAAATGTACTACTTGAGCTTAACAGCAAAATGAGTATTACGGAAGAGTGTGTGAACTTGAAGATAGATCAATACAAATGATTCAATATGAAGAAGAGAAAAAGGAAAAAGATTCAAAAAAGGATAATGGTTTTCAAGGGCTCATGAGGCAATACAAAAAGATCTAAAATACTTTATTTAGACATACAAAGGGAGAATAAAGAAAGGGAGTGGAAAAACATTTAAAGAAAGGGAGTGGAAAAACATTTAAAGAAATGATTGCCAAAATTTTCTCAAATTTGGTCATGAACATAAATGTACAGATTTGAGAAGCTCAGCAACCCCAAGCTGGATAGAAACACAGAGTGCCACACCTTGACATATCATAATCCAGCTACTAGGAACCAAAACTAAGAAAAAATCTTGAAAATAAACAGAAAGAAATCAACACATTGCAAAAAGGGTTACATCAATTTAAAACCATTGACTTCTTATAAGAAATTATGTGTATCAAAAAGACAATAAATAACATCTTTAAGCATCTGAGAGGAAGCTTAAATACCAAAACCTGTCAACTTGGAATCCTATATTTGGAGAAATTACCTATAACAAAATAAAGGTGAAATAAAATATCAGATAAAGAATACAAAGAGAATTTGGTAGCAGATGTGATTGCAAGAAATGTTAAAAGAAGCTCTATAAAAGAAAATGACACAAATGGCAACTCGGACCTTCTGAAAAGAATGAAGAGCACTATAATTTGTAACCATCTGAATAAATGTGTAAGACTAATATTCATCAAAATTACATTATGTGTATGATCCTATAAAGCAAACATTATAATATAGGTCTACAATGTATGCTGGTGTAATTCTACATAGCATGATTAATATTTTACATAGCATAAAATTGATGGTGTTAGTGAGGGATTAATTGACATATTAAGGATTCTGCATTTTATATGAAGTGGTACAATATTACTTCCAAGTAGACAGTTAAAAGTTACAGGCCTATATTATAATCTTTACTCAATAAAAAATGATGCAAAGAGGTATTACTTAAAATGAAAAAAGGGTACTTCTAGAATGTTCTTTGGCTCTCTGGAAAAGACTATAAATTGTAAAACTTTGAGTTATGATATCACAAAACCACACACACCACCACTGTACTTAAAGGGATAGCCACTAGTACCAAATGGTTTATTAATAAGATAAAAGATGAGCCATTATCTTGCCCTACTTCTTGATAATTTTTGGTCACAATGAGCTAATTTTAGGGATATTTAAAATCTGTATTCTTATCTAAGTAATGTGATCAATTTTACCTAATTATAAGATCAGGAGTTGTTATTTGCTTTACTGCCTCGCTCCATGTACTTCTTGGTGACAACTTCATGTATATTAGAGCTAACAAAAGATTATTGCGATAATCAAGGTATGTCTAGTAAGTTATGGTTTTTACATATGCCATGAATGTCTTATTTATGCCCAACACAAAACCTATATAAAGCTTTCCAAGATAACTGTAAAAAACAATATAAAAATCTATCTAATACAGCAAATTTCAAAACAGACAGAATGCAATATAATTCTACAAGAAGGCAGAAAAGGAGAAAAAAAGAACAAACCAGCAATGACAAATAGAAAACAAGTATTAAAATAATTCTATATCCAAACAAATTAGTAATTTTTATAAATGGCAAAGCTAACTATTCTAATTAAAAGAGATTTTCACAAAGAGTAAAACACACACACACATGAACACAAGCACTCAGCTATTTACCCTCTGCAAGAGATAACACTTGAAGTTAAAAGACACATAAAAGTTGAAAATAAAAAAAAATAAATGGATGGCAAATGACATGCTATACAAGGAACATATGTATATGTTTATGAAGGATAGAGTAGAAATGACACTGATATTATATATAGTGTATTTTAAGGACAAGTTTTTACTTGGGATGAAGAGGGATATTTTATAATTATAAAAGGGTTAATTCTTTAATTATAAATGTGTAGCAAAGTCTCAAAAATATATAAAACAAAAGTTCACAGAATTAAAATGAGGAATGGATAAGTCCATGATCATATTTGGAGGTGTTAAGATTCTCCTATCAGTAATTGAGGTTATAAATAGATAGGATCTTATAAAATTAAAGAAGCTCTCAATTGTACTATCAACTACTTTGGCATAATTTATTTCTATAGAACATTATATTCCTAACTTGAAAATTATTATCCCAGAATAAAAATTATTTTCAAGTACACAGGGTACATGGACCAAGATAGAACATATGTGGAGCCATAAAATAAGTCTAAATATGTTTAGTATGATCAAGGTCATCTACAGCAGTGGTTCTCACTAAAGAACAATGTTGTCCACTCTCCCTCTTGAGGACTTTAAACAATGTCTAAAGACATTTTTGGTTGTTGCAACTGGAGGAGAGGGTATTACTAGAATTTATTAGGTAGTGACCAGGGAACTTCTAAACATACTACAATACACAAGGAGGCCTCTACAACAAAGAATGTGCTCAGGTTGAGAAACTATGAGAGAGAGTATATTAATCAGCGTTCTCCAGAGAAACAGAACAAATAGATTCTGTATGTATACATACATGTGATATGGTTTGGCTGTGTCTCCACCCATATCTCATCTTGAATTACAGCTGCCAGAATTTCCACACACTATGGGAGGGACCCAGTTGGAAATAATTTAATCATGGGGGCAGTTTCCCCCACACTGTTCTCATGATAGTGAGTAAGTCTCACGAGACCTGATGATTTTATCGGGGTTTTCTTTTTTCTTTTCTCGCATTCTCTCTTGACTGCGGCCACGTGAGACATGCCTTTCGCCTTCTGCCATGATCGTGAGGCCTCCCCAGCCACATGGAACTGTGAGTCTATTAAACCTCTTTTTCTTTATAAATTACCCAGTCTCAGGTGTGTTTTATCATCAGTGTGAAAACGGATTAATACAACATATGTGTGTGTATATATATGTATATAATGTATGTGTGTATGTGTCTCTCTCTTTCTATACAGACACATTTATATTCCTTCTTAAGAGATACAAATATGTATCACATTCCAAAGGCTGGCAAGTCCAAATATAAAGGGTGGGCTGGCAGGCTTGAGACCCTGGAAAGCCAATGTTGCAGATGAAGTGAGAAGACAGCATGCTGGGGAATTTCCTCTTGCAGTAGAACACTGGTTTTTATTTTTTTAATTTTTTTTATTGTGTTATTCAGGCCTTCAACTGATTGAATGAGGCCCACCTACATTATGGAGTGTAATCTGTTTACTCAAAGTTCTGATTTAAGTATTAATATAATTTAAAACACCCCTAATGTTAACACATAAAATTAACCAATGCAGAGAGTACAGTTGACAACTTGAACAATTGGGTGTTAGGTGAACCCACTCTCTGTGCAGTTGAAAATTCACTTTTAACTTTTGATTTCCTCAAAATTTAACTACTATAGCCTACTGTTGACTGGAAGCCTTACCAATAACATACACAATCAATTAATATATATATGTTTTATATATATATATGTATATAAAATCCACTGCATTCTACAATAAAGTAAGCTAGAGAAAAATGTTCTTAAGGAAACCACAAGGAAGAGAAAATACATTTACCATTTATTAAGTGTACGTGGATCGTTATAGAGGCCTTCATCCTCATCATCTTTACATTGAATAGGCTGAGGAGGAAGAAAACAGGCTGCTCTTGCTGTTTCAGGGGTGGCAAATGCAGAGGATGTGGAGGAGGTGAAAGGGAAGGTAGGAGAGACAGGCAGAGTAGATGTAAGATTACAAAACCACATCGTCATTACTAGTTTTTATTTTTTTGCTATTTCTTAAATTTTTTTATACAATATCAAGCTTTCTTCCACCATTTACTTTAGTTTCAACAGTTTCAATGCCTGTATCGTAGAAGCCTTTGTGTCGTGAAAAAAGTCAAAGCAGTCTTGAATAATGAGAATGCTTATGCCAGATCGTCTAATGTCAATTTCTTTTCTGGAACTGCTTTCTCTTTTTCCTCATCATCTGGCACTGGTTCAGAAGCATTCATCTCCATCAAGTCATCTTCTGTTAATTCCCCTGGGGTGGTGTCTATTAGCTCTTGAATTTCTCCAAGATCCCTATCTTGAAACCCTTCTTTCTTTACTTTTTTTTTTTTTTTTTTGGTCATATTCACCATCTTGATTAGCTCTCTTGTAAATCATGTGAAGTCATGCAAAACATCTGAACACAAGATTTTCCAGCAACAATATATTGCTTTGGGCTTGAAAGATTTTATTTTTCTGTAACAACAATGTCATCTTTAATGATAGAAGCTTTCCAGATATTCATGATGTTCTATTTGGGTCCTCTTTAATAGAGCTGACAATCCTTTCCAAACAGTATACTGTGTAAAGACCCTTAAACGTCCTTATGACCCTGTCCTTCAGAGGCTGAATTACAGAAGTATGTTTAAAGGTAAGTAGACCACTTTTGAGGTAGGAGGCAGGCAGGATGCGTCTTCAGACCAAATTGAAGACTGATCAAAACCAGGGAGAGGCACCAAAAGCACCTCCCATTGCTCTCACTGCCTACAAGCACCATGCCAGTTTATCAACAACATGTCAATGCCCAGAAGTTACTACCTCTTGCCATGGCAACACCCAGAACTTATGACCCATTTTCCAGCTATTTCTGAACAACACACCCCTTAATTAGTACGTCATTAAAAGTGGGTATAAATATGACTAGAAACCGCCCATAGGTTGCAGCTCTCGGTGCACTGCCTATAGGGTAAATGCTGCTCTTGAATTCTTTCCTGAGTAAAGTCAAGAACTTCCCTGCATCAGTGGCCATCCAGCGAGGAGGGCAGAGAAGCGAGGAGAGAAACTAGGAGAGATGGTGATCAGTGAGGTGACAATGAGAGATGGCAGTCTGTGATGAGCAAGATGAGAAGCAGAGAGGTGATGACTGGTGAGTCAGTGAGAGATGGTGAGGCAATCAGTGATCAAAGCTTCATGAGCTGTAATACTGAGGCTGTAACTCCAAAGAACTACTAGCACTGCAGAGAATTGTAACACTAACCAAAGGCTCTTTTCAGAGCCATCCTCTTTCCTGGCAGGTGATGGAGCTGAGTGGACAGGTGAGCATTCTTACTGCTACCGCCTTGTGTAAGACCCACCACTCTGGCTGGCAGGTCAACAGTCCTAGTGCTGGGCCCCCTATGGCAGCCAAGCCCACCTAAGCCAGGAGAACTTGGAGAGACCTTCACCTGGGTCCCATGGAGAAGGCTGGTCAATGGCATTTTGGCTTTTGTGGACAGGTGAGTGTCTCCTCTGCACCCCCACCCCATCCCTCTTGATGATATTGGGTGAGCCAGGGAAAAAAGCCTGTAAATAGGTGGTCAATTTAAAAGTTCTTTGTCATTTGGGTACCCAAATAGAAGTACTTCCTTTTCATCACTTTCCCCTGGTCTTTTCTCCTCTAACATCATTGAATTGCTCCACCAACTATTTTATTTTATTTATTTTATTTTATTATAGTGTAGGCTCTGAGATATATGTGCAGAACGTGCACGTTTGTTACATAGGTATACATGTGCTATGGTGGTTTGCTGCACCCATCAACCCATAATCTACATTAGGTATTTCTCCTAATGCTATCACTCCCCTAGTCCCCCATCCCATGACAGGCCCTGGTATGTGATGTTCCCCTCCCTGTGTCCATGTGTTCTCATTGTTGAACTCCCACTTATGAGTGGGAACATGTGGTGTTTGGTTTTCTGTTCTGGTCAGGGCATTCAGACAAGAGAAAGAAATAAAGGGTATTCAAATAGGAAGAGAGGAAGTCAAATTGTCTCTGTTTGCAGTTGACATGATAGTATATTTAGAAAACCCCATTGTCTCAGCCCAAAATCTCCTTAAGCTGAAAAGCAACTTCAGCAAAGTCTCAGGATACAAAATCAATGTGCAAAAATCACAAGCATTCCCATACACCAATAATAGACAAACAGAGAGCCAAGTCATGAGGGAACTCCCATTCATAATTGCTACAAATAGAACAAAATACCTAGGAATACAACTTAAAGGGATGTGAAGGACCTCTTCAAGGAGAACTACAAACCACTGCTCAAGGAAATAATAGAGGACACAAACAAATGGAAAAACATTCCATGTTCATGGAAGGAAGAATCAGTATCATGAAAATGGCCATACTGCCCAAAGTAATTTATAGATTCAATGCTATCCCCATCAAGCTACCATTGACTTTCTTCACAGAATTAGAAAAGACTACTTTAAATATTTTATTTATTTTACAAATTGTATGTTCCATTTGTAGTTTTTGGTTTGTTTTTGTTTTGACTCCCTGTTAACTATATTTGGGCAATTGTTTAATGTAAGTCACTTGGTTGTGAGAAATCTCCCATTGTGTTGAACCTGGGATGACAGAGTCAGGTTTTTCTGTGACTCTTGGCATTGGGTTCACTGTTGGTCACCCGTTGGGTACTCTGGACTTTTTGCATTTGGTGAGGGGACCTTCATTGGCCAATACATGGGTACTCTGGGATTTTTGGCATTGGCACTGTCGGCTGCTGCCCAGATGCTCTGGGGTTTTCAGCATTGACATTCCCTCTAGGATAGTGGGTTGCAGCCACACCCCACCCCCTCAAGGGAATCTTGGTCTCACCTTTTCTGCCCTGAAGTTAGAAGTTATTATTTTCTGGAACAGCCAGTTATGGGCCCCTTCTTGTGTGCTGTCTTCCTTTCTGTCCAAAAGCTGCTTTGCTCAAGCCCATCTTAGTGAAAGAAACTGGGAGTTCCCAGGCCCTTTGGCTGACAGATGGCCACCTAGAGTGGTAGACAAGCAGCTTCCCAAACATGTTTTTCAGTGTCTTCACTGCTGGGTAGGTTCTCCAGCAAGTCAGGGCCTCTGAAGTCTCCCCTTGAGCAATGCTCTTCACCCTTTCCCTTCTTCCCTTCCATGATCACTATCTGTTTGGCCCCTCTTTGCCCAAATTAAGGCTCTACTTTACTTTCTGTGCAATTCAGGCTCATTATTCTACTACCCATTAACTTTTGTAACTCTTTGCTATCTATATTTACAACTTCTTTGAAAAAAGTGTAAATTTAAAAGGAAAAAGTAACTAGGCATTTGTTAGACTTAGGCCAACTAAAATTTCCTGCAGAGATCCTTACTAAATATGGGGACTATTGTGGGCATCCCAGAAGACTTGCCATTAAGGTGTCTTTTAGGCAATTGGAGCAAATTTATACAGTTTAAAAAAGAAAATTCTCATATTCCATTGCAATGCTATTTGAATCCAGTACAGATTGGAGAACCATCACTTTTGGCCTATATATGGTTCTTTACATTATAATGTTATTTTACAATTACAGTTATTTTGTAAAATGGAAGGAAAATGGGGAGGATTTCCTTATGTGCAAGCTTTTGTAGCTCTCTGCCAGGACCCTGACCCTAAGGGAGAGCAGTAAAATGTATCTAGCTCATAATAGTCCCTGGCACCAGGAAGCCACACTGGGTATCCTAGATGACCCCCTCTTAGCTGCTCCCCCTAGAAGGCCTATGCTCCTCTTGGAGCCTCCTCAGACCTTCAATTGTGAGGGTAGCCTTGCCAGTTCTTTAGCACAGGATTCCATCCTAACATCCTCAGGCACTCCTCCCTCTTAACCAACAAGCCCCAGCCTATACCACTGTCCAAGGAAGTAAGTCCAACCAGTACCAAAAGGAGTGGGGCCCCCGTCAGCCCCTAACATTGAAATTACGTTCAATGCAGGAGGTGGCTGTTGGAGATGGGGGAACAGTTAAGTATGTGTGTCTTTTTCTATTTCTGTTGGCTTTATGCAAGGAAAAAAATTACTAGTTTTCAGAGAATTCAGGGATGTTTGAAGAGGAGTTTGTTAAGTTGGCCAAGTCTTTTGACTTAACTTGGCATGACATGCAAATATTATTATCCACTTCTTATACCATAGATGAAAAAGAAACGATTCCAAGTACTGCTCATGAACATGCAGAGGGAATGGCCACTCATAATCAAGGCTATGCCATTTATTGTGTGGGAGGAGATGTGGTTCCAGAAATAGATGCCACCCAGTGGGATTACCAGAGGGGTTCCCAGTGTCTCAAATGCAATCACATGCTAGCTTGTTTCATAGAGAATATTTAAAAATGTGTAATGACAGTTATGACAAGTTTAGAGAAATAACTCAGGTGAAAGATAAAAATCCCACCCTGTTTCAGAGCCACTTGCTTGAGGCACTCAGGAAATATACTAGTGCGGACCCAGACTCCTTAGAAAGGTGAGTTCTTCTCCTGGGTGTGCATTTCATTACTCAGCCTGTCCCTGACATTAAGAGGAAGTTACAAAAGGCAGCAGTGTGCCCTATGAGGCAATTTTTAGAAATGGCCTTTGGGCTTTACAACAATAGGGACAGGACAGAGAAAGAAGCAAAAACCAAAAGAACTGGCCAAACTGTACAATTGTTAGTGGCTTAGTTAAGCCTCCTGCTGCCTCCAGGTTACCCATCCTGAGGAAACATGGCAAAATTGGCTTCTGTGATGCCTAGACAAGATTCCCCAACTCACCAGCCCCTGGGCTAAAATTAAAGCTAAAAGGAAAGAACTGCTCCAAGCTTAAAAGGGAGTCTGGGCCACCCAGACCCATAATGGCCAAGAGAACAGAGAACAGAGCCCAAGGTCCTCTCCAGCTCCCACTGGACACCTTACTGTCTCCACAGAGAAGCCTTGGGTAACCCTTGATGTATTAAGCAAAGGGAATTCAAGAGTTCCTAGACTCTTTGGCAAAGATAGTCCTTGATAACAGACTAGCATTGTATTATTTACTAGCTGATCAAGGTAGCATCTTTGCAATTATGAATAAAACCTTCTGCAAGTATATTTACAACTCTAGACAGGTTGAAGTTAACATTCAAAAGATCAATGAGCAATCTACCTGGTTACATAGATATAACGAGGGCACTGACCCCAACTAGCAGTTGACTATTTTTGATAGTGGTTGACTATCAGAAATACCCTTCCAAATCTCATCTGGTTTTTACCTGTTCTAGGATCTTTAATTAGCTAACTTGTTACTACTAATTTTTAGCCCTTGCTGATTTATCTCTCAGAAGGGTTTCTGCCTTCTAGATTACAACAGTTCCATGTAAAGACAATACTGGTACAAGGATTCCAACTCGTCTTGTCTTCTGACCCAGAGAATAAAAACATCCTGCCTTTGGGCCCCTTAGATCAGGTATCCAGAGATTTTTTTACTCCTTCAATGCAATGCTAGGTAGGGCCTATGCCCATAAAACCATTAGGAAACAATTACAGAAGATAGACCTCTGCCTATCTGGAATCCCTTTAAGATTAAAGAGAAATATCTAATCTCTAAGTGGGAAATGAGGTAGGAGGCAGGCAGATTCATCTTATGATCAGATTGAAGACTGGCCCAAACTGGGAAGAGGTGCTTAAAGCCCCTGCTGTTGCTCTTGCTGCCCATCACTGTAAGTTACTCCAACCAGTGCTATGACAGTTTACCAATGCCATGGCAATGCCTGGAAGTTACTGCCCATTTTCTAGCTATTTCTGAATAACTTGCCCCTTAGTTAGGATGTCATTAATGTGAGTATAAATATGATGCAAACCTCCCATACGCTGCTACTCTCTGTACATTGCCTATGGGGTATCTCTGTTCCACAGGAGAAGTCACAGAGCATTAATGGAACCAATCCAGAAAAAGATTTCTTGCTTTTCAGGCCTTCTTGCTGTACAACCAAAAGACTGGTAACTGGTGTTTATCTTTTCCAGGGGGGTTAGCAGTTTTATAAATCAGGGCAAGTCCTAATCATAGACCCAACTGCATTTGCACAAAACAGTAGTTAGCATATAGTTTCCTGCCTTAAATCCAGGTAATCACTTCTCTTTTCTATTAGTAAATGTCCTTTGTGGCACCTTTTTTTTTTTTTTTTTTTTTTTTTTTTTTTTTTCTAGAATAGGGATCTTTTGTTTGCATTAAAAACTTGTTTAGGCAGACATTCTCTCTCCTCAATAATTTTCTTAATGGTGTCTGGGAACTTGTCTGCTGCCTCTTGGTCAGCAGAGCCTGCTTCTCCTGTTGCGTTGACATTTTTAAAGCCAAATATCTTTCTAAAAATATTGAACTATCCTTTACTGGCATTAAATTATTCAGCTTTAGATTTTTCACCAACGTTTTGCTTTAAGTTGCCATATAATGACTTTTTCTCAAATCATATTAGAGTCTTTAAGTATGCCTTTCTTATAGTAATGCTGCACTCCCATGAAAGTTGTATTTAAAATAAGAGGTATCAAAGGTATTTAACAAAAAGTACAAGGATTTTGTGCATGCTAGCATAGCTGCAGAGATATATTCAGGAATTTCTTTTTCTTTTTTTTTTTTTTTTTTACAGAACTCTTTAAACTGGATTTATTTATCTTGAAATAGTGGGAAACCATAGTTGCAGACCTTAATCTACAAGAAGTAACAAACAATTTAACTTTTTTTTGTTATGTCATGACATTTTTCTGCTTCTTGGGAACACTTTCGGTATCATTAGTGGTATTTTGTGTGGATCCTATGGTGTTATTCAAGGTTTATAGTGTATGGTGTTGCTTTAAATATAATTAAAAATATGCAAGAACTGCAAGAGATCACTTTTTACTGTGGCACACAATTTACTGGAGAGACGAACTGCTTGAGCTCACTACAATAGCAACAGGCCATGGCTACAAAATTATTACTGTAGTACAGTATATATTGCAGTAAATTTTATTCAGTTATGATTTAATAATGCAACTTTCTATTTGTTTACATTTCTCTTGACTACAAAGGATGCCATGTATAGTCTATAAGTATTTGTGAGTTTTTATTTTTAATTTTAACATTGTATAATAGATTTGTGTATATTTTTTGGTAGCAAATAATAAAGACTATTTTTTAAATATATTTTATGCATTCCTGACATACCTAACTTTTTTTTTAAATATGTCTAGGCTACACAGATTATCTGTGAGTTTTTTTTATTAAATTGTCATTAACCTCCAAAAAAATTTCCTATATATTTATTGAGAAAAAATTTGCATATAAGTGGACCCACGCAGTTCAAACTCATGCTGTTCAAGGCTCAACTGTATATTTCCTGACCACAGAACAATTACATTACTATTCAACAGCAGGAAGATATCTAGAAATATTCAAGTATTTGGAAATAAGACAATACACTCTTAAATCCATTAGAAAATAATCAAATTAAATAATAATAAAATACACATAAAAATTTGTGGGATGCAGTTAAAGCTATGCTAAAAGGAAAAACTGTAGCTTTGATGTCTGTAATATAAAAAGAGAAAAGCTTGAAATAAAAAACCTATCTGCCGTCTAATGAAACTGCAGAAAGGAGCAGTGCCAAGATGGCTGAGTAAAAGCAGCTATTGTGTATCACTTTCACAGAGAGGAGACAAAATGGGGAGTAAGCAGTAGTTATTCAAGTAGATCATCCATGAGTCAACATTAGGATTCATCAAGGAAGCAATAGTGACCCACGGAGAGCAGAAAAGAGCAAGGCAGGACAGCCGCCCACGAGGGATTGGTGCCAATCTAGGGAAAGCTTCCTACCAGGGGGCAAGGGTAAAAGAGTGAGAGCCCCCAGGGACCCACACTTCTGCCATGGACCTTTGCAACCCTGGACACAGGAGATCTCCCATGACCTCCCCACACCTCCAGACTGACACAGAGAGCTGCCTGGAGTCTGGGCAGAGTTGCTGCTCAGGCCCATGTGGGACCCTGTGGGCCTTAGATACCTGAGTACCCTTCACATGATTGTGAAGCCTCTCTAGCCATGTAGAACTGTAAGTCCAATAAACCAGCTTCAATAATCCTGCCAAAAAGGGAGGCCAGGCTCTCTCCTATGCCCATAGGATAGGGGCTGCATCCGTGGTGCTGAGGAACTGACGAACTGTAGGGTTTGCCTCTGCTGCACCTCACCAGGCAAAGCAAACTGCTGTGGGACGCCAGTGCGGCCATCCCATCTCCTTCTGAGCACTCCAGTAGGTCTCTGGCACTCCATTTCTCTGGGTTAAGAGTTCCCAGAGGTAACTGACAGGCCTGTTGTGATTACCACTGCCCATCCCGTTGCCCTCAGGCTGGGGAGGGAGCAAAGAACTCCTCCAACACACCACAGCTGATATAGGGAAAAGTGGCCTGATTATTTTACAAATGCTGCCCCCGCTGCTACTTCTCACTGGGCAGGGCCTCCCAGCATGGGGCACCAGCACAACTGTCCCACCCTGGCCTGATCACTTGGTGGCAGCTCTGCATTTCTCTGGGGTAGAGCTAACAGAAACAACTGGCAGGCTGTCATTGCCACCACAGTGGTACTCACCATTGCTCTTCCCAGGCTAGGGAGGGAACAAAGGGCCTGACTGCTTTTGCATGCTGTATTAGTCCATTTTCATGCTGCTGCTGGTGACATACCTGAGACCAGGCACTTTTACAAAAGAAAGAGGTTTATTGGACTTACAGTTCTACATGGCTAGGGAGGCTTCACAATCATGGTGGAAGGCAAGGAGCAGCAAGTCACATCTTACATGGATGGCAGCAGGCAAAAGGAGAACTTGTACAGGGAAACTCCCATTTGTAAAACCCTCAGCTGTCATGAGACTCATTCACTATCATGAGAACAATGCAGAAAAGACCTGCCCCCATAATTCAATCACCACCTACCTGGTTCCTCCCACGACATGTGGGAATTGTGGGAGTTACAATTCAAAATGAGATTTGGATGGCGATACAACCAAACCATATCACATGCCTATAGAATGCAGCAGACATCCTATGGAAAGGAGGCCAGACTGTCTTCCCTGCAAGCCTCTACCTCCCCTGCTTTTCCTACCTCCCCTGGCTTGGAGCCACAGCTCAGCCACCCCAACCCTGGCTGAATACTCCAAGATCCTGATTGCCCTGGCTACACTTTCAGCAGCAGCCCTGTGGAGAAGAGGCTAGACTGTCTTTCCTGTAAGACTCTGACCCTCTGATCTTTACCAGGCAGGGCCCAACACCATAGCAGCTTGGGCGCATGGCATAGCCACCCCACACCAGCTGATCACTCTGATTGGCAGTTGCTTGGTGTTCTCTGGGGTGGAACTTCCAGAGACAACTGAGAGGACCTCTGCTATTGTTGCTGAGGAGGTTCCTGCCTCTGCTACCCCCAAGCTGAGAAAGGAACAAAAAGCCTGAGCTCACCCCAGAGCTACAGTGCAGTTTGAGAATGCCAAGCTAAGATCTGTGGCCAGCACCTGAGCAGGAGAGGAGCTTACACTTTCAGAACACTGAGAGGGGTGAGTCCTGCAGCTTTTTGTGCTGCTCTGGGAGTGGAGCATGTCTCCCTCTGCAGGGTCAGCCTGGAAAAGGTGTGGTCTATATTCCTGCCATAGCCTCTGCCCAAGGGAGCACAGCAGCCTGAAATACCTAACAAAAGAATTGTGGGTACATTGCCAGTGATTACAGGGGGCTCTCCTTAGTCCTACGAGTGGACCTGGTGAGGGGGTAACCTCTCTCCACGCACCACAGAGCATGGCTACAAATATAAGGAAATACGAAGGAGCCACGTGGCCAAGAGCCTATCACTAGCCATTACTCTTAAGCACCATCTACTGGATCACAAACCAAACTACAACACCAAGAATATCTTCATAAAATTCCTCCATGTGAAACCCAGGGCAAGAATTCAGCCACAAATAAACACCCTGGGCAGAGGCTTGACCCTCTTAAAACATCCAGAAAGAAGCCAAGTGACTATACTCAAATTACACCACAGTTAAAGGAACAACAATCCCCACCCCTACAACCCCACAAATGAAAAAGAATAAGCACAAGAACACTGGTAATTCAAAAACGTGGAGTGTCCTCTTGCTTCCAAAGAAGTCCACTAGCTCCCCAGTAATGGTTCTTAACCAGTTGGAAATGACAGACATAAAATTCAGAATCTGGATGGCAATGAAACTCATCAAGATTCAGGAGGAAGTTGATACCTAATCGAAGGAACTCAAAGAATCTAGTAAAATTATCCAAGAGCTGAAAGAGAAAATAGCCATTTCAAGAAAAAAAAACTAACTAAAATTCAAAAGTTAGATTAATCACTACAAAAATTTCATAATATAATGAAAAGTATTAGAGCAGAATAAAACAAGCTGAAGAAAGAATCTAAGAGCTCGAAGACTGGTTCTTCAGATCAACTCAGCTGGACAAAAATATGGAAAAGAGAATTTTTTTAAATAAACAAAACCCTCAAGAAATATGTGATTATATAAGAGACCAAATCTATGACTTATTCACATTGCTGAGAACAAAGGAGAAAAAATAAACAACTTGACAAATGTATTTAAGGATATAGTCCACAAAAATTTTTCTAATATTGACTGGCTGTATACTATTCAGGCCCAACATCCCCAAGGCTTATAGTGATAAGATTCACAAACTTCAAAGCAAAAAAGTAAAGTCTTAAAGGCAGCTAGAGAGAAGGTCAAGTCATGTACAGAGGGACCCCTATCAGGCTAGTAGCAGATCTCGCAACCTTACAAGCCAGAAGAAATTGGGGCCTATTTTCAGCATCCCTAAAGAAAGGGAATTCCAAACAAGAATTTTATAACCTACCAAACAAGCTTGACAAGTGGAGGAGAAATAAAACTCTTCTCAGACAAATGCTGAGGTAATATATCTCAAATAGACCAGCCTTACAAGATGTCTTTAAGGGAATGCTAAATGTGAAATTGAAAGAACGACACTTGCTACCACAAAAACACACTTAAACAGGTAGTCCACGGGCCATATAAAACAATCACACAATCAAGTCCACATAACAATCAGCTAACAACACAATGACAGGATAAAAGTCACGCATATCAATACTAACCCTAAATGTAAATGGACTAAATGCCTCACTTAAAAGACATAGAGTGATGGAATGGATAAAAAGACAAGACTCAACCATCTGCTGTCTTCAAAAAACCCATCTCATGTGTAACACACCCCACATGCTCAAAGTAAAAAGATGGAGAAAGATCTACAATGCAAACAAAAAAACAAGAAAGAGCAGGAGTCATTATTCTTACATCAGATAAAACAGATTTTATATCAATAAAAATTAAGAAAGACAAGGACATTATGTAATATTAAATGGTCCAATCCAACATGAGGACGTAACTGTTCTAAATATATGTGTACTCAGCAGTCAGATTCATAAAACTTAACACTTAACCAGTTGGATATAATGGACATCCACAGAATCTCCACCCAACAACCAAAGAATATACATTCTTTTCATCTATACATAAAACATATTCTAAGATCAACCACATGTTTGCTCATAAAGCAAGTCTAAATAAATTAAAAAAAGAAGTCATATAAAGCACACTCTCAGACCATAGTACAATAAAAACATAAATTGATATCAAGAAAATATTTCAAAACTATACACATACATAGAAATTAAACAACTTACTTCTGAATAACTCATAGATGAACACTGTAAGGCAGAAATCAAACAATTCCTTGAAATTAAGGAAAATATAGACACAACTTGCCAAAATCTCTGGGATGCAGCTAAAGCAGCGTGAAGAGGAAAGTTTCTATCACTAAATGCCTTCATCAATCAGTTAGAAAGATCTCAAAATAACAATCTAATTTTGCACATGAAGGAACTAGAAAAAAAAAGAAACCAACCCAAAGCTAGAAGAAGAAAATAAGTAACTAAATTTAGAGAAGAACTGAATGAAATTGAGATGCAAAAATCAGTATAAATAGTCATTAAAACTAAGAGTTCTCCATTTGGATAAATAAACAAGATTGATAGACCACTAGCTAGATTAACAAAGAAAAAAAAAGAAGATCCAAATAAGTAAAGTCAGAAATTACAAAAATGACATTACATCTGATCCCACAGAAATACTGAAGAGCCTCAGAGAATACAATGAACAACTCTATGGACACAGATTAGAAAATGTGGAGGAAATGTATCAATTCCTGGAAATACGACCTTGCAATATTACATCAGGAAGACATTGAAATCTCAAATAGACCAATATTGAGCTCAGAAGTTAAATTAATAATAAATTATCTACCAACACAAAAAATCCTGGACCAGATGGATTCATAGCTGAGTTTTATCAGACATACAAAGCAGAAGTCATACAAATCCTACTGAAACTTTTCCAAAAAATTAAGGAAGGAGGCTTCTCCCTAACTCTCTGTGAAGCCAGTATCGGCCTGATACTAAAATCTGGCAGATACACATGAAAAAAGAAAACTTCAGGCAAATACCCCCAATGAACATAGATGCCAAAATGCTCAACAAAATACTAACAACTGATCTAGGAGCACATCAAAAGTTAATACAACATGACTGAGTAGGCTTTATTGATAGAATGCAAGGCTGGTTCAACATACACAAATCAATAAATGTGATTCACCACAAAAACATAATAAAAACAAAAAACATGATTATATCAAAAGATGCAGAAAAAGCTTTTAATAAAATTCCATAACGCTTCATAATGGAAAACACTTAATGAACTAAGCATCAAAGGGAAATACCTCAAAATAATAAAAGCCATATATGACAAATCTACAGACAACATCATACTGAATGGGCAAAAGCTGAAACCAATCCCCCTGAGAAATGGAAAAATACAAGGATGCCTACTTTCACCACTTTTAGTCAGCATAGTGCTGGAAGTCCTAATCAAAGCAAGTGTAATGCTAAAGGTTCTTGCCTTAGCCACGCCAAAGATTTGGTGTGGCGGTAGCGCACAGTGAGAGAGAGACATGGATCGGACCAAGAGAAAAAAGGCTGTAGACTTTATTAAGCAGAGTGACAGTACAAAGCTTCCACAGCGTGGAAGGGGTCCTGAACGGGTAGCCAGTGTTAGATTTTTTGAAATACATGTGGCGGGAAGATGTTACCAGAGCGAGAAACAAAAACAATTAACGTGTCTCAGATCTTGAGGAAAACTGGAATTGTAACTTAAGTTTTATTCTCTTTATGACCTTGCAGCGGCATGGCAAAGGAGACAGGATCTCACAGCATTTTACAAATTGTGTTTACAAGAAATTGGAATTGGGAACATAGATAAGGTCTGCTGGTCACAGAAAAATAGGCTTTTAACATTCCTTTTAGTTTCAGGGGAGGAGGAAGGGAGAGAGGGAGAGAGGACACAGGGAGGCTTACAACAAAATTTTTTCTGTTTATAGCTTTCTTGGGGAAGAAAACGCCGGCACAAATTCTGATGCTAGGAATATTTTAAGCATATATCTTCAATATTATTCATCCAGGACCAAAGTAAGTCCTGATGCAGGAAATGACTGAGTTTCACAGCTTTCTGAGCCCCTACTCGACCCAGGAAGCCCAGCTGACACCTCCTCTTACAAGCAGGGAAGAGAGAGAAATAAACGGCATTCAGATAGCTAAAGAAAGAGTCAAAATATCTCTCTTCACTGACAATATGATTCTATACCTAGAAAATCCTAAAGACTTCAGTAAAAGGCACCTAGAACAGATAAATAATTGTAGTAAAGTTTAAGGATACAAAATGAATGTATAAAAGTCAGTGGCATTTCTTTTTTTTTTTTTTCAGATGGAGTTTCGCTCTTGTTGCCCAGGCTGGAGAGCAATGGCGTGATCTCGGCTCACCGCAACTTCCGCCTTCTGGGTTCAAGGATTCTGCTGCCTCAGCCTCCTGAGTAGCTGGGATTACAGGCATGCACCACCACGCCCAGCTAATTTTGTATTTTTAGTAGAGATGAGGTTTCTCCATGTTGGTCAGGCTGGTCTTGAACTCCTGACCTCAGGTAATCCACCCACCTGGGCCCCCCAAAGTGCAGGGATTACAGGTATGAGCCACCACACCCGGCCAACTCAGTGGCATTTCTATACACTAATAATGTCCAGGCTGAGAGTCAAATCAAAAACACAATCTGATTTACAACAGCAAAAAGAAAATGAAATACCTAGGAATCCAGTTAGTAAGTAAGGGAAAGATCTCTACAAGAAGAACTCTAAAACACTGCTGAAAGAAATCAGAGATGACACAAATAAATAGAAGAACATTTTATGCTCATGGATTGGAAGAATCAGTATCATTAAAATGGCCATACTGCCCAAAGCAATTTACAGATTCATTGCTATTCCTGTCAAACCACCAAAATCATTTTTTACAGAATTAGAAAATAAAAATTATTCTAAAATTCATATGAGCCAAAAATGAGCCCAAATAGCCAAATCGATTCTAAGCAAACAAAAAAAACAAAGCTGGAGGCATCACACTACCTGACTTCAAACTCTACTATAAGGCTATGGTAACCAAAATAGCCCGGTACTGGTACAAAAACAGACAGATAGGCCAATGTAACAGAATAGAAAACTTAGAAACAAAGCTGCACACTTAACCATCTGATCTTAGCCAAGCTTGACAAAAACGAGCAGTGGGAAAGAGGACTCTCTATTCAATAAATGATGCTAACTGGCTAGCCATAAGAAGAAGAATGATACTGGACCTTATCTTTTACTATGTACAAAAATTAACTCAAGATGGATTAAAAATGTAAATATAAAACCTCAAACTATAAAAATCTAGAAAATACTCTTCTCAAACTAGGTGCAAAAATTTTTGGCTAAGTCTTCAAAAACAATTGCAACATAAGCAAACATTGGCAAGTAGCCTTGGAAAGCAGTCTGAAGATTTCTCAAAGCACTTAAAACAGATTTGACCCAGCATTCCCATTACTGGGTGTACACACAAAGAAAAATAGATTGTTATACTGAAAGACACATGCACTCATATGTTTATCACTGCACTATTCACAATAGCAAAGAAATGGAATCAACCTAGGTTGAACCCACTGATGGTGGGTTGTTCAATAAAATATGGTCCATACACACAATGGAATATTATATATCCATAAAATATAATGAAATTATGTTTTTTAAAGCAACATGGATGGAGCTGGTGGCCATAATCTCATGCAAATTAACACAGGAATGAAAATTAAACACCACATATTCTCACTTATAAGTGAGAGCTAAACACTGAGCACCGAGCACCCATGGACATAAACATGAGAACAATAAACAGTGCAGACTACTAGATGGGGGAGAGGAGCGTGAGTTGAGTAACTACTGGGTGCTATGCTTACTACCTGGGTGCAATATATCCATGTAGTAAGCCTACACATATACGCACTGTATATAAAAGCTGAAAGAAAAGAAGCTAGAAAAAAATCAAAATAAATGGAATGGAAGAAATGAGTGAAAATAAGAACAAAAATGAATAAAATAACAAGCAATAAATAAAATTAGCAAAGCTGAAATTTTATTCTTCAAAAAGTACTTAGCAGGACTCATCAAGAAAAAAACAGCAAGTACAAATTATCAATATTATGAGTGACAGGAAAGTTTTCACTACATATCCTACAGATATTATTTCTTATTTTTTATTTTAATTTTTAATATTTTTACTTTGATAGGCTTTTGGGGAACAGGTGGTGTTTGGTTACCTGAATAAGTTCCTTAGTGGTGATTTCCGAGATTTTGTTGCACTCATCACCAGAGCAGTGTACACTGTACCCAATGTGTAGTCTTTTATTCCTCACCAAACCCCAACCTTCCCCCAAGTCCTCAAAGTCCTATCATTCTTCTGCTTTGCATCCTCATAGCTTAGCTCCCACATATGTGAGCATACAATGTCCTAGAGATTTTAAAAGGATTTTAAGAGAGTATTATAAACTATGTAGTGCCTGTCATAGTAAAGTTGTTAAATTTCTTTTGGAAATACAACTAACCTAAAGTAACCAGACAAAAAAGATGAAAGAGAAAATGTGAATATCCTGATGTTTAATAAAATAAATTATTATAATACTCCTTCCACAAAGAAAATTCCAGGCATTTGTTTCACTGGTGTATCCAGGAAAGGAATCAAATCAATTTAAAGAAACACTTTTAGAAAACACAGAGGACAACAGAACACTTTCCAACTATTTTCATGACGTCCACATAATCTGAATACCTAAATCAGGAAAATGCATTACAAAAACTGAAGTTACAGATTATTAGCCTTCATGAATACAAACATAAAAACATGTTACAAAATATTATCAAATCCAATCTAGCAACATGTAAAAAACTATAAAACACCAAGACTAAGTAGATTTCATCCCAGGAATTCAAGATTGGTTTAGTATTTCAAAAACAAACAATGCAGTATTCATTATATTAACAAATGCAGGGGAAAAACAATCACTTCCATGGATGCAGAAAAAGAATTTGAAAAATTCAACTTTTATTTAATATTTATGATGCAAAATCTCAGAAAACTACACAAAATTAATCTGATAAAGGGCATTAATGAAAAATCTACAGTTAATCTCATATTTAATCATAGAATGTTTAATCTTTTTATGTCTATGGTGGAGAATAAGATAAAGATTAATAGTTTCACCACTTTTATTTAACCTTGTACAGGGGATATTGTAGTCAGGAAAGAAATGAAAATAAAAGGTATAAAGAATATTAAAAAATAAACTTTCTATTTTCTAATGATATGATTGTTTGCATAGAATGAACTAAAAAATATAAAAAATAACTCTTAGAGCTAATAGTTGAATTTTATAGGGAGGTAGCATAGGAGGTTAACATATAAAAATCAACTGTATTTTTTATCCAAAGAAAATATTATGAAAATTGTGGGGAACATCACACACCAGGGCCTGTGGTGGGGTTGGGGGAGAGGGGAGGGATAGCATTAGGAGATATACCTAATGTAAATGACGAGTTAATGGGTGAGGCATACCAACATGGCACGTGTATACATACATAACAAACCTGCATGTTGCACACATGTACCCTAAAACTTAAAGTATAATAAGAAAATATTAGGAAAATAAAGCTAATAATATAGTATTAAACATAACAGACATACATTTTACCAGAGACATTCAAATATTCCAAAATTTTGAAAATGCCTAAAAAAAAAGACATGTACCATGTTATTTTATTAGAATTATCATGAGTAGCAAAAAGGCATTGTTCTTGAATTAATCTTCAAGTACAATGACATTCTAATGATGATCACAATAGGTTTTGTAGAAAAAAATCTAGTAAAATGTTAATTGTAAAATCTAACCAGTAGCCATATGATATTGACTGTAAAATTGAGTTTTTCAGTGTACTTAAAACTTTCATAATAAAAATTGGAAAAACATAAAGGAAATATTTGAAATAGAACAAATCACAAACAGAAAAGAGAGGTAAGAAATGTCAGGATAACAAATATGAAAGTAAAAGTTGATCCAAATGAAGATGATAGGCTCTCAAAATTTAAAAAAGTGGACCAGTTTTGTGGTGTATCCTTAGACTCTCAAACTTATATTTTGCAACACTTGATTTGATAACAAAAATTATATTTTGCAACACTTGATTTGATAACGTAACGTGCAGGTAGTGTATACAACGTGGTTGTGCTAGACAAAGGAATGATTCACATCCTTGGTGGTACAGAGAAGTATGGTATGAGATTTAATTACACTACTCAGAACAGCACACAATAAAAAACGCATGAATTGTTGATTTTTGAAACTTTTCATTTAATATTTTCAGACTGTGGTTGACCTCAGGTAACCAACATCATAAAAACTGAATCCATAGATAAGGCGGACTACTGAATTAATACAAGATTGACAGCTTTGTTGTATTTACCTTTTGCATGGTGTATCACTGTTCATATTTTTCTTTCAAAATGTTTGTCCTTTCCTATTTAAAGTCTACCTTTTTTAGATAGCACATAAATTAGTCTTGCCTTTTAAGTGGAGTTTTTAGATCATTTGCATTTCCATTGATGTTTTCATAAAACTTCCTTTTCGGTCTACAATCTGACCAATGTTTTCCCATTTGTTTTTTTTGTTTTTGGTTCCTCACTCACTTCCTGTTTCCTTTGAGGATTATTGAAATTTTTTTCGTATTCTATTTATCGCTCCTATTGGCTTCTAAGCATACCTCTTTTAATTATTTCCAGAGGTTGCTCTAAGGCTAACAATATGCATTCTTAACTTTTAAAATCTATTTAAGAACAATTTTTTGACGTTTTACCCTTTATACTTTCTACTTCACTTTCAACAGTGTTTTGTTCCATCCAAGAAGGTAAAATATTTCTACAAGCAGAACTACATATACATACATAAAATATGTATGAATATTACTACATATACATACATAACTACATACATACTTTCATGCACGTCCGTGTGAGGAGACCACCAAACAGGCTTTGTGTGAGCAACATGGCTGTTTATTTCACCTGGGTGCAGGCGGGCTGAGTCCAAAAAGAGAGTCAGCAAAGGGTGGTGGATTATCATTAGTTCTTATAGGTTTTGGGATAGGCGGTGGAGTTAGGGGCAATGTTTTGCGGGCAGGGGGTAGATCTCGCAAAGTACATTCTCAAGGGTAAGAAGAATTACAAAGAACCTTCTTGAGAGTGGGGGAGATTACAAAGAAACTTCTTAAGTGTGGGGGAGATTACAAAGTACATTGATCAGTTAGGGTGGGACAGAAACAAATCACAATGGTGGAATGTCATCAGTTAAGGCTATTTTTACTTCTTTTGTGGATCTTCACTTACTTCAGGTCATCTGGATGTATACGCTCAAGTCACAGGGGATGCGATGGCTTGGCTTGGGCTTAGAGGCCTGACACATACAGAACTACATATACATACATAAAATACATATTCCTATCTATTTTTTTTTGGTGGCTGTTGTAAATGGGATTGTGTTTTTGATTTGGGTCTCAGCGTGAAACTTATTGATGTACGGAAATGCTACTAATTTTTGTACACTGAGTTTATATCCTGAAATTGACTGACATTATTCATCAGCTCTAGGAGTCTTTTGGCAGTCTTTAGCATTTCCTAGGTAGAAGGTTTGAGACATTCGGAACCAGAAACTAATACTCTTATATGAATATCTTGTTGATAGGCAATGACAGTGGCAAGTTGTCTCCACATAGCCCTCAGGCAGAAGACTGGGGCTGGGAGAATGTAGAAGAGTGTAGATGATACAAAGTGCCTGGAGTATATTAAAGGTTAGTGGCTTCATGTAAAGCTTTTCTTTAGAAATATCCTATATAACATCAGATAATAAAACTGAATGGACAGAAATAAATTCTAGCTACATGGAAGATGGCTGTGGAGCTAGAAGGCATTTGGGATATATATGGACTACATGAACATATAGACAAACACTCTGAAAGAGAGCAATTAAAATTATAATTATTATAATAACAACATTGCTATTATTATTATTTTAGTCTCTTTGATGGTTAATATCTTGTGTCCACTACTTGACTGGGCTGTGGGGTGCCTAGACATTTGGCCAAACATTATTCGGGTGAGTCTGTGAGGGTGTTTCCAGATGAGATTAACATTAGAATTGGTAGACCAAGTAAAGCAGAGTGCTCTCCTTAATGGGGGTGAGGCTCATCTAATCAGCTGAAATGCCAAAACAAAAAGGCTGATCCTCCTGTAAGTAAGGGAGGATTACTCCTAACTAACTGCCTTTAACCTGCAGCACTGACTTTTTCTTGCCTTTGGACTTGAATGGAAATATCAGTTCATCCTGGGTCACAAGCATATCAGCCTCTGGACTGTAATTATACCACTGTCTCTCTTGCTTCTCAGGCCTTTTGACTGGAACTTCATCATCAGCTTTCCTGGTTCTTTTGCTTGTAATTCACCCTGCACATTTTAGGACTTGCCAACCTCTGTAATTATATGAACCAATTTCTTATTCATATATGTATGAATATATGTATATGTCTCTTATTGGTTCACTTTCTCTGGAAAATGCTGATACAGTCACCATAAAGATGGTACACCCAATTAAAAAAAATTGCCTATTTTCTAAACAGGAAGAAATGGGTTTGATAGAAAACATAATATTGCCATAAATTTGGCTTTTTCCTGTGTAGTTCTTAAATTGTCTACATATCACATCATGATTTAACTCTTCAGAAATCCATCCTGTGTATAGTATAGCTCTAATTCAAAGAATTAACAGACTTTGCTCGAGAATACCTGACTAATACATAGCATCATCCAGACTAGAACCTGAGGCTCTGACACATAGTCGTGACTCTTGCTTATATGTTCTGTTTTCAGGGTCATATTTCTCCTGCCTATAGCCACCTGTGATCTGAATTACTGCCCTGGGGTTTGAACACAGCAAGCACGTGATCTCTTATACAAGGACTCTGTTTGTCTATGACTTTTCAGACCCCTCTCTTCATCTACAATTTTCTTACTTCTGTCCATCACAGCTGGAAGCAACCACATCTAACCGCTTGATGAAATCTGAACATATGAAGTGATTTCTTTTTTACAAGAGCAGACCATTATAAACAATTTAGACTTTGGGTTGGGAAGAAGAGAATACTGGGCTGTGACGAATTTAATCTCTTTTCAAATCTTCAGTTCAGGGCAAAGTCTAAGAGTTAGAAATGAAGACAGAAAAAATTCTCTCAATAATGTGGTTTCAAGGCTGCAGGGAAAGTCCTTCTCTCCACAAATGCACCTCATCACATGCATATAATCTTTTTAGCAGGGGACAAGACCCTTCCTTTTGCAAGAAAGAAAAATGACATTCTAAATCTCCCTGGGGAAGTAACAGTGTGGCCAAGTGCAGTGTTGGCAATAATAAAAGCTAAGACCTCTATATGGTGTATTATGTATCAGATACTCTTTTAAGTACTTTACATTTATTATCACTCCTACTTATCTCAACACATCTCTGAAGTAGGTTGCATTATTATCCCCATCTTACAGATGAGAAGACAAGCAGAGAAAATAAAATGACTTGCCTAGCATCATGCCGGTAGTCAGTGCTTAAGGAGACATTCAAATCTAAGTAGTTTGGCTTTTGAAGTTTTATGATTTTTTTTAAACTTAAACACTACACAATACTACCTCTCAGCAACAGGATAAAGAAAAGGAAACCTGACTCTTACCCTCGGGAAAATTGTGCTCTAAAGGAGAAAAAGGCATTTACAACAGGATGTAATGATTATGGTGGGGAGAAGGGGCTAAGTAAGCTGTGCGGTGGGTCACAGGCTTTCTGACAAGAATATTTAGATGAGGGGGTTTCAATCAAATGCCTTGAGAGGAGATGGTAAATTAAATGAGGTTTAGTGGTAGACATAGGGAGAATGAATTGTTAAGTGATAGGGCTGGCTAGAATAACATCTGTCTCCAAGATATTGCCAAGTGTCAGTTCCTTCTTTCTAAATTCATTTTTTAAAGACATGATTTTAGAGCATTTTTAGAGCTTAGCATTTAAAGCTTTTTTTTTTTTTTTTTTTTTTTTACAGCAAAATTAGGCAGAAAGAACAGGAAGTGTCTGTTTACCCATTCCTCAACTTCTCCTATCTACTTCTCACACCAGAGTAGAACATTTATTATAATGGATGAACACATCATTATAACCCGAAGTCTATAGTTTATATTAGGCTTCACTATCGGTGCTGTACAATCTCTGTCCTTTGATAAATGTAAGCTGACATGTATCCACTATTATAGTATCATACAGAATAGCTTCACTGCCCCCTAAATCCTCTGTGATCCACCTGTTCATTCCTTACCCAATCCCCTATCTGCAGGCAACCACTCATCTTTTTGCCATTTCCATTCTGCTTTTTTCAGAATGTCATATAGTTGGAGTCATAGACCATGTAACATTTCCGGATTGGCTTCTTTTATTTAGTAATATGCATTGAAATTTCTTTTATGATTTTTCATGGTTTGATAGCACTAAATAATATTCTTATTATTTTTAGCACTAAATAATATTCCATTGCCTGGATGTAACAAAGTTTATTTATTCATTCAACTACAAAAAGATATTAGTTGCTTTCAATTATGAATAAAGCAGCCCTACACATCCATGTATAGGGTCTTGTCTGGATATAAGTATTCAACACATTTGGGTAAATACCAAGAAGTTTGATCATTGGATCAAATGCTGAAAGTAAGTTTAGTTTTATAAATTATCCCACTATTTTTCAAAGTAGCTGCACCATTTTGCAATTCCACCAACAATAAATAGTTTCCTCTTGTTCTACATCTGCATCAGCATTTGGTATTGTGTTTTGTTATTTTGGCCATTCAAATAGGTATGTATCTTAATTTGCATTTGACTTAATTTGACTTAATTTGCATTTCCTTAATGATGTATAATGTTGAACATCTTTTTATATGTTTATTATCTATCTTCTTTTGTGATGCATCTGTAATGTCTTTTGTATATATTTTAATTGTGTTATTATTGTTGACTCATAAGAGTTATTTGAATAACTGGATAAGAGTTCTTTGCTAAATATATATTTTAAAAATATCTTCTTCCATTCTGTAGTTTTTCTTTTCACTCACTTAACAGGGTCTTTTATAAAGCAGAAATTGTAAATTTTAGTGAATTCCAGTTTATCAATTCTTTCTTTAATGGATCAAACCTTTGGTGTTGTATCAAAAAGGCAATCACAAAGCCCAATGAGTTCTAGATTTTCTCCTATGTTTCTCCTAGAAGTTGAAAGAGTTCTCCTTCTAGGAGTTTTGTAGATTTGCATTTGTCATTTAGGTGTAGGATATATTTTGAGTTAAACTTTGTGAAGTTCATAAGCTCTGTGTCTAGATTTTTTTTTGCATGTTAATGTCTAATTATTCCAGGACCACTCATTTAACAGACTGTCTTTTATTGTGCTGCCTTTGCTCTTTTGTCATAGATCAGTTGATTATATTTGTATGGGTCCATTTTAGGGCTCTTTATTCTGTTTGATTGATATATTTGTCTATTTTTACCAATACTAGACTGGCTTAATTACTGTAGCTTTATTCTAAGTTTGGAAGTTGGGTAGTGTCAGTCCTCCAACTTTGTTCTTCCCTTTCAATATTGTTTTGACTACTCTGGGTATCTGCCTTTCCACATAAACTTTAGAATCAATTTGCTGATTATCCACAGAACTACTTATTGGGATTTTCTTCAAATTGATATGAATCCATAGATCAGTTCAAAATAATTGAAATCTTGATCACGTTGAGTCTTCCTACTATTCATGAACATGGCATGTTCTTCACTTAGTTAGTTCTTTTTAAATTTATTTCATCACATGTTTTTCTTTTTCTCATATATCTTGTACATATTTTGTTACACTTATAATTAAGTATTTCATTTTTGGGGTTCCAATTTAAATAGTGTTGTGATTCTAATTTCAAATTCCAGTTGTTCACTGCTGTATACAAGAAAGCTACTGACTTTTCTATATTGACATCATATCTTGCAATATTTCTAAAATCATTTATTAATTTTAGAATTTCTTTGATGTTGATGTTGATTCATTAGGATTTTCTACACAGGTGATTGGTCATGTAATCTGCAAACAAAGATAGTTGTTTTTTTCTTTTTTTTTTTTTTTTTTTTTTGAGACCACTCTGTTGCCCAGGCTTGATTGCAGTGGTACAATCTCAGCTCACTGCAACTTCCACCTCCCGGGTTCAAGTGATTCTTCTGTCTCAGTCTCCCAAGTAGCTGGGCTTACAGGTGTGAGCCACCATGCCTGGCCTAAAGACAGTTTTAATTACTACTTCCCAACCTATATACTTTTTATTTCCTTTTCCTGTCTTACTTCATTGAATAGGACTACCGGTAGCATGTTGGAAAGGAGACTTGAGAGGGAACATCCTTGTCCTGTTTTGGATCTTAATTTCTGAACTTAACTTCTAATTTCTCACCATTAATTATTATGTAAGCTGTAGGTTTTATTGTAAATGCCCTTTCCAAATTAAGGGAGTTTCCCTCTACTTTAGTTTGCTTAGAGTTTTTATCACAAATGAGAGTTGGATTTTGTTAAATGCTTCTACTCCATCTATTAATATAATCTTGTAATTTTTTTTCTTTAGCTGCTTGATGTGATAGATTGATTTTTGAATGTTGAACCAGCATTCTATACCTAGGTTAAATTACATTATTGTGGCATATAATGGTTATACATTGCTGGACTTGCTTTGCTAATATTTTGTTGAATATTTTGGCATCTATGAGAGACATTGCTATGTCATTTTCTTTTCTTGTAATGTCTTTTTCTGGTTTTGGAATTAGGTTAATGCTGGCCATATAAAATTAGTAGAATGTATTTCTTTTGCTTCTATATTCTAAAGGAAATTGTCAAGAATTTGTATCATTTTTTCTTTAAATATTTGGTAGAATTCACCAGTGAACTCATTTGAGCCTTTTGCTATCTCTTTTGGAATGGTATTAATTATTGAATATTTCTCTAGGAGATACAGGCCTATTCATATTATTTCTTCTTGTGTGAATTTTGGATCAGTTCACAAAATTTGTTCATTTATCTAAGTTATCAAATTTGTGTGTGTAAGTTCTTTATAGTATTTCTTTATTATTTTTTGTGTCCATGGGATCTATAGTAATGTCCTTTTATTTCTAGTATTAGTAATCTCTGTCTTCTATTTTTTTTAGTTAGCCTGGCTAGAATCTTATACATTTTATTGATCATTTCAAGAATCAGCTTTTGGTTTTATTGATTTTCTCTTTTCTTTTGCTATCTTCCCTTTCATCGATTACTGCTCTAGATTTTATTATTTTCTTCTGCTTACTTTGGATTTAATTTGCTCTTTTTGTTTTTTCTAGTTACCTAAGGTGGAAACTTAGCTGATTTATTTTTATATCTCTCTTTTTAAATATATGCATGCATTCAGTGCTATAAATTTATCCTAAGTATTGCTCTCACTTATCTCATGAATTTGGATAAGTTATGTTTTCATTTTCATTTAGTTTATAATTTTTCAAAATTTCTTTTCAGATTTCTTCTTTTACCCATGTGCTATTTAGAAAATTTATGTTTAATCTCTAAGTATGTTACAATTTTTCAACCATCTTTCTGTTATTAATCTTTAGTTTAATTCCATTGTGGCTTGAGAGCAGATATTGTATAATTTACATTAAAAAAATTTGTTGAAGTGTGTTTTATGGCCCCAAATATGGTTTATCTTGGTGAGAATTCCAGAATCTGTCTTTTAATTGGCATATTGAAACCATTGACATTTAAAGTAATTATTGACATAGTTTAATTGAAAAGATATTGTGAGTGTGAGGAGAATGTTTATTTTGCTGTTGTTGGATAAAGTCGTTTATAGGTCTCAATTTTATCCAGTTCATTGATGGTGCTGTTAAGTTCTAGTAGGTACTTACTAATTTGCTGCCTCCTGGCTATATCTATTAGTGGTAGAGGAGTGTTCAAGTCTCTGACTGTATTAAGAGATTCATCTATTTTTCCTTGCATTTCTATCAGTTTTTTTCCTTATGTATTTTGAGACTCTGTTATAAGGAACATACACATCAAGAGTCCTTGTGTTTCTTTGGAGAATTAATCCCTTTATAATTTTGTAGTATTCCAGTTTTGCCCCAGTAATTTTTCTTGAAGTTTGTTCTGTCTACAATTAATATAATCATTTCAGCTTTCTTTTTATTAATGTCAGCATGCTAGCTATTTCTATTCCTGTCCCTTTACCTTTAATGTATTTGTTTGTTTATTTAAAGTGGATTTACTCTAAGCAGCTTATAGTTGGGTTGTATTTTTTGACCCACTATGATAATCCCTGCCTGCTCATTGTTGTACTAAGACCATTGATATTTAAATTGATTATTC
Source organism: Nomascus leucogenys (assembly GCF_006542625.1). Lineage (NCBI taxonomy): Eukaryota > Metazoa > Chordata > Mammalia > Primates > Hylobatidae > Nomascus > Nomascus leucogenys. The sequence continues at coordinate 35,721,339 of NC_044384.1, forward strand.
AAATAATTGGATTAATGTCTACCATATTTGTTACTGTTTTCTGGTCATTGCCCTTGTCCTTCTTATTTTTGTCTTCCACTCTTTTTCTGCTTTTTGTAGTTTTCATTGAGCATTTTATGTAATTCTACTTTCTCTCGTTTTTTAGCATTTTGATTATAATTTTAAAAATGCTTTAGTGGTTACCCTAGAGTTTGTAATATACATTTAATTTAAAAATAGTCCAAGTCCACTTTCAAATAACACTATACTGCTTCACAGGTAGTTCAAGTACCTTATGAAAATAAAATATTTCTAATTCTTCCATTCCATTTCTTGTGTCATTACTGTCCTTTTATTTATATACTTATATATACATTCATTGCACTTATACACCTACATCTTTTTAAAAAACTTTAATTTTTTCTTATTCTTAGTTGATCAAATAGAAGTTTGTTCAAGACAACAGCAAAAAATGTATTTAAATTAGAATACTTCACTCCATTCTCTTCTTGCTTGCATAGTTTCGGACGCAATTCTAACCCAGCTACTCCGTAGGTAAGATGTTTACCAACTCCCCTTGGACTTTTCAGGATTTTTGGTTTTGTTTTTGATTTTTTGGAATTTAAATATATATGTAAGTGGATTTTTTTGTTTCTTGGTTGGTTGAGTGGTTGTTTTTTGTTGTTGTCATTTTGGCATTTATCTTGCATGGTGTTTTCAGAGACTCCTGGAATTCTGATTTGATATCTGACATTAATTTGGGTAAATTCTCAATCACTACTGTTTCAACTATTTCTTCTGTTTCTTTTTCTCTTTCCTTTCTTTCTGTTCTTCCCATTACATGTAGGTTACACCATTTTTAGTTGTCCCACAGTTCCTGGATATTTTGACTATTTTATCCATTCTCTTTTTTTTTCTTTTTCCAGTTTTGCATTCCTATTGATGCATCTCCAATTTCAGAGATTCTTTCCTCAGCTGTATCCAGTCATTAATGAACCATTCAAGATCCTTCTTCATTTCTGTTACAGTGTTTTTGATCTCTAGCATTCCTTCTTGATTCTTAATTACAATTTCTTCCTCTCTGTTGCTAATACCTATTTGGTTCTTACATGTTGTTTACTTTTTCCTTTAGAAACATTACATATTAATTAGTTCTTTTAATATCCTGATTTGATAATTCCAGCATTCCTTCCATACTTGAGTCCTATTGTAATGCTTGCTCTACCTCTTCAAACTGTGAGTTATTTTTCCTTTTAGTAGCACTGAAATTTTTTGTTGGTAACCAGACATGATGTAGTGTGTGAAAGGAACTGCAGTATATATGCCTTAAGTAATACTGCAGTAAGGTGTAGAAGAAGGGAATCATTCTGTAGTCCTATGATTATGTCAGAGTGTGAGTAAGACTGCTCAGACTGTAAACTTCACATACACTTCAGTCTTTTTCCTCTTAGGTGGGACAGTATGGCTAGAAATGGCTGGAATTGGGCATTTCCTTTCTCCCACATGGATGGATAGAGGAAAATGGAGTTGGGTAATTCCCTTCCCTCAGTTCACTCAGATCCTGATAAAACCCCAATAGGTTAGGCAATGGTAAAATAACTTCTCTTAAAGATAGTTCTTATTAAGAATAACATAATTCTGAGTTATTTCAAAAGAGTTAATTTTCCCCTATCCTGCCAGAAGCATAGAGAGATTTTTCTCTAGTATTCACTTTGAAGTTCTGATAGAGTTCCTTGAGGCAGAACTCACAGACATGTGGGTGTACTGCTTTAAGCCTGGGTCCATGGATTTCACAATTCCCAGACTTCTCTGCACTGAGATTTCAGCAATTTGTCAATTAGAGTTCTAGTTTTCCTATCCCAGTAGTTGCTCCCTCAGAAGCTTCTGTTTTCTGGTCTCCATTCTGGAAAGTTTTGAATTTCTGTATCTGTCTATTTGACTCTCCAATTTTGGAGACAGCAGTTTTCCCTGTGACCTAAGTTCTTCAATATATTCAAGAGGATTTTTGTTTTTCAGTTTGTTCAGATATTTGTTGGAAAAAAATGACAACCTCAAAGCTCCTCACATATTGGACCTTTTAAATTCATTTTTAATATAAACGTGCTAACTATAAGACATCTCCCTGCTGGTTCATTTCTTTCCCCTTGGAAGAGCTAAATAATTCCAGTAATTTGTACTAAAATATATTGGAACATTCTGTTCCCCAATTATGTCCACTAGATATAACTCAGACATAGTTCAATTAAAACAGTAGGACGTTGCTGGTGTTATGGGCAGTCTCATTCTAAAATATGAAGGCAAATGAGTTGGGTTATTCTTGATGGATCACACTAAGTCTCCCTGCAAGAAATCATATAAATCATGATGAGAAATGGACTGTGAGATCCACTTCATAAATCCTGGCCAAGTTTCCAAAGGTAGCATCTTGCAGTCTCAAAGTCAGTGCTCAGCATTTCAGACACAAACCTGCAGCCCGACTTCTGCAGGAGTTAATGTGTTAGCATTTTAACAAATTGAACCACTTTGGTGGCCTATTTATCAGTTCAAGCTATTTGGAAATGTTGAGACCATATGTCGTCCATTGAAATGAACACTAAACACTGCATTTATAAATGGTAATTTATGACTCATAAATGTCTTTGCTATTAAAGCCATTCTGCCACTGTGAATGGAATTGATAGCAGGTTCTGAGCTCTGTGGTATGTGTAATTTTTTTTTCCTTTTTAGGAATGTTGTAGATATTAAAGCTTTGATGCCTCATGAAAATGTTATTTTTAAAAAGCTATGCATATCAAAAAGATTATGTTTTTATGCTAGATTTTCATATTCACAAATTTGACAGACAGGTTAAATATATGTCTGCATGTGCATATGGTGAAGATTTTTTATATGTTTGTATAGACAAAGATTATAGAATTATAGCTCTAAAATGTGGAAGTTACACCTTGTTATCTGTCCAGGCCTTGGATTTACTAGTGTAGTTGAAAGTGCAAGTTATCTACTCTCATATCTCCTTTCTCCTTCTTTAGTAATAGATTGCCAGACTTTGAGCTGGACATGTGGCCTCCTGGAATAAAGACTGTATTATTCATGTCCCTTGCAAATAGGATAGCAAAATGACGGGTCAGTGTAAGCAGAAAGATCATATAGAAACTTCTAAGAAACCACATTAAAATACAACTGGATTACTTTACATAACATTATTGATCCTTTCTTCATCCTTCTGGCTGAAAACTCAGATGTCAGGCTGGAACTTGAGCACTCATTTGGACATTGAGTACTTAAGACTGACTATATCACAGTTGGAAGAAACCCAGACCCCAGACAAACCCTAAAGGACATATATTGGCCCTGGAAAATGTAGCTCAGACTTATTTTATGTAAAAAAAAAAAAAAAAAGAAGAGATGGCAGAAAAAATATTTTTTACAGAGCCATACTTATTTTTTGAGGTGTGCAGACATTAATACAGTCAGATGATATCAATTATCCTGATTTGAAGATGGAATCATTCAAAGACCAGATAAATTATTTCACCTATCCAAGGTCACAGACTTCTTTGTAACTGAGGATATGTCTAGAATCCAGGTTTGTGAGTCTTGCTATTTACATCATGTCTGTAGCATTTAATGAGGCCTATATAGGAAGCACCATGCCCTAGTGTGGCTTGTAGGATTTGTAGTCAGGTAAACCTGATCACCTGGCAGGTAGGACTACCTCTTGGGGAATTGGCTGGTAGTCAGGAGACAAATTTATATTATAATGCAGGAGTACCAACATTTCATCACCTGTTACCCTTTATGTACATAAAAGTCTAGATATATCTGTAAAATTACATGACTTTCTATCTCTGGTTTATCCAAAATGATTAAGTATTTGTAGATATAGTAGTCTCCCTTTATCCATGGTTTTGTTTTCTACAATTTTAGTTATCTGATGTCACACTCTGAAAATATTAAATGGAAAATTCCCAAAACAATTTAGGTTTGAAATGTAGCGCTGTCCATGGAGCAAATGAAACCTCTCTTCATCCCACTTAGGACATGAATCATCCCTTTGTCCAGTGTATTCACACTGTCTATACTACACTGCGTAGCCATCTTTGTTACCAGACTGACTTTTGAGGTATTGCAGAATTTGTGTTCGAATAAATCTTACTTTACTTGATAATAGCCCCAACGCACAAGAGTAGTGATGCTAGCTATTTGGATATGTCTAAGAGAAGCCATAAAATACTTCCTTAGGTTAAATGTTGAAAGTTCTAGCCTTAATTAAAAAAAAAATTATGTTGAACTCACTAAGATCTACAGTAAGAATAAATTTATTTGTGAAATTGATAAGGAAAAAATTGTACATAGTATATATAGTATATACATATATAGTATATATATTATATATATACTACATATATAGTATATATAATATATATACTACATATATAGTATATATGTATATGTGCATATATACACATATACTATATAGTATATACTATATATATACATATACTATACACATATACTATATATATACATACACTATATGTATATATGTGTATATATACTATATACACATATACATATATACTATATAGTATATAGTATATATATGCACATATACATACTATATAGTATATAGTATATATATGCACATATACATATACACTATATAGTATATAGTATATATACACACATATACACTATATAGTATATAGTTTATATATACACATATATGTATATATATATACACTATATATGTATATATAAACTATATACTATATATACACATATATGTATATACTATATAGTATATACATATACATACTATATAGTATATATATAGGATATACATATATAGTATATACATACTATATAGTATATGTAGTATATACATAGTATATAGTATAATATATATAGTATATACATACTATATAGTATAATATATATAGTATATACATACTATATAGTATAATATATATATAGGCTTCAGTACTATCCGTGGTTTCAGGCATCTACTGGAGGTCTTGGAAAGTATGACCCATGGATGGATAATGAGAGAATACTACATAAGTGTGTGTATGTTCGTGTGTGTGTGTATGTGTGTGTGTGTGTGTGTATATATATATATATAACTATATGTGTTTGTGTGTATATATATATATATATAGTTAACATAGTTTGGACATGAGTTTTAGTATGCTATTTGGAAGTTCTGATGCTTTGAAAAATTGTATTATATATTATGTATTGTTAATATATTCAGTTAATACCATGATATTTATTTCTAAGGAGAATCAAGTATTTGAAATTCTAGTGAAGCAGTGAGATAATGTGAGAGCTAAAACACTATACTCTGTGAACTTGTAGAAAAGAAAAAGGATTTCCTTGTTGTTAAAGGAAAGTTGTAACCTTCAGCAGGCATGACTCCAAGCATGATAATTAGAATGGAATTTTAACATTGACTCAAATTCAAAATGTAATTCCATATCTAAATCCACATCCCTCCATCCCCCACTAACTCTATTCAGATTTATAAAGGAATTTAAATCTTTTACTGGATGTTCTCATCTGATGTGCTAGGAATTCGTCTCCATTTAATCAATTCAAGCATTTGTTTAAAGAGAAAATACTCTATAAATATTACTGTTTAGAGGCTGAGGGTCATAAAAGATGTATTTCTTTAAGAATTCAGAGTTTTGTGACAAGAAAGATGTTTGCACTAATAATGAAAAACTCATTAGATGGAGTAAAAAAATACGAAGTGTTTCAATTCAGCCAAATGGATCCAATTGTAAGAATATCAGAAACTCAACTTACTTAGCCACACATTTTTCTTTTCAAATAGATATTCTTACCTTTCTTACAGGTTTTATGTATTGATTACTGTTGATGTTGATGCATGTAAACTGCACAAAACGTTCTATGGCATGTATGTTATACTCAGGAAAGATGGTATTAACTATAAGAGAATTGTGAAAGTGCAAGAATGAAGAAAATGTTGAAGAATGCTTCAGCTGAAAGGAAGGATTTGAAGTGAAACTTTAAGTCAAATAAATTTTTTATTCAATTGAAAAAGTTCAAATATATGAAAATATAAGGAATACCCTAATGTACATCTATGTGCTAAATATAGAGTATAATTGCATTCTAGTAAGTGGCCATATTTGCTTTCAATTTTGTTGAGAGAAGAAAATATTACAGGTATGTTTCAAGACATTTATGTACCTTTTGGAATAAATATGTCTGCTTCCCTCCACTTCTGAAGTAAGTAATATTATTAAATGGTATTTATTTTTTTCCATGCATTGACAGGCAGAATTCTAGGATGGCTCCTAAGATTCCCCTATCGCTGTTGTACACACATCTTCTCCCAGTTATTCAATCAAACAGTAATCTAGGTGCTGCTGTAATAGAATGCTGCCAATATAATTATGATCTCAAATCAGCTTACCTTAACAAAGAAAGCTTATTCTCAAATAGCCTGACCTAATCAGAGAGTTCTTAAAAGAACTGTTTCTAGAAAAGAGATTCAAAGTGTGAGAGACAGTCAACATGGGGAGGATTCTCTATTGTTGGCTTTGAAGATGGGGAAAGCCATATGTGGAAATGAACTCCTCCAGCAAAATTCTAGACAGCCTCTAGTTGCTGTGGGTGACCCCAGCTAACAGACAGCAAGAAAACAGAGACCTCAAATGTACAATACAAGGAACTAAATTTTTCCAACCATCTGAAGGAGCTTGGAAGAGAACCTCAAGCCACAGATGAGACCCTAGCTTTGGCCTAGATTCCAGTCTTGTGAGACACTGAGAAGAGAACTCAGCCATACCATGCCCGTATTTCTTACAGAAATGTAAGTGAGAATAAATGCATTTTGTTTCTAGCCACTTCGTTTGTGATAATCTGTTATGCAGCAATAGAAAATTAACACATGAATGTTTTTCACATTAAAATTATACACACTCACACACACTATTTCAAATGGTCTCAAATTATTTAAAATGGTACATTATTCTGTGATGTTTTTGCTATAAATATTATAGTATGGTGATTTAATGATGTCAACATATGTAACTACATGTTAATCATTTTTACATAGCAGTGGTCAGCAAACTTTTATTTGTAAAGGCCTCGGCAGTAAATATTTTAGGATAAAAGCGCTATAGACAATACATGAAAGAATTATTGGCCACGTCTCAACAAAACTTATGAAGAAAGGTAGTGGGCTAAATTTGACAAACAGGCTATAGTTCATCAGATCCTGGTATATAATATTCTACTCTACACATATGGCACAACTTATTTATTCATTCTTCATTAGCTCTACATTTGTTTCCAATTTTTTCACTTTCACAAACGTTAAATTTATTCTAACCTATTTTTTAAGAGTGCTAGAATTTCTTCAGACTGGTGGTGTTAACGCAATCCTCAATAAGAAATATATTGGATAACACATTCCAATTCACACCTACACACACAAACAGAAGTGTTCTGTATGCTAAATTGTACATGATGGCACTGTGCACATGTACTTAAATTTGCTATTCACAAAACAATACTCCCATTATTTTGTACTGTATTCTTAAAAATTCTGGGTTAACCACCGAATAAATTTAAAACTTCGAAAATAATTTGCTAAAGAATATGCTTTGAAGGGATATTGTTGGGCTAAAGAATATGCTCATATTAAATTTTACTATATGGCATAAAATTTCTCATGAAATTCTCTCCAACAATTAGTAAATGTTTGCTTCTCTACAATCTTTTTGTGATTTTTACTTTCAATATTGAAATAATTGTAGGCTTACAGGAAAGTTGCATAAACATTAAAAGACAGTTCCCATATTCCCCTGATCTAGCTTCATTTAATGTTAACATCTTACGTAGTTTAATTATTGAAACCAGGAAACCAACACTGGTAAAATTTGGTACTTAAAAAGCTACAGACTTTAATTCAAATTTCACCAGTTTTCCTTCGTGTGTGTGTGTGTGTGTGTGTGTGTGTGTGTTTTCATTCTAGAAAGGATCCTGTATTGCATTTAGTTTCTGTTCTTCCTTAGACTCTTCTAACATGTAATATTTCCTCAATCTTTCCTTGTCTTTCATGGTCTTGACAGTTTTGAAGAATACTAATTGGTTATTTTGTAGAATGTTCTTCAATTTGAGTTTATCTCATGTGTTTTTCATGATTGGAATGCGATATTTTTGGCAACAACATCACAGAAATGATGTGCCTTTCTTGGTGCATGGTGTCAAGGAATTCACAACTTCAATATGTCATTACTAGCGATGTTAACCTTGTTCATTTGGTTAGTGTTTTTCTGGGTTTCTCCACTGTAAAACTACTCTCTTTTGCTTTGTAGTTAATACATATCTTGAGGAAGATACTTTGAAACTTTGTGAAATCTATTTCTCTTTAAACTTTCACTCACTAAATTTTGCATCTATCAGTGGATCTTGTCTGCAACAGTTTTCACTATACTTTTTGCCTACTGATAATTATTTCCCTTTTGCCTTTTGAGACAAAGAAATGAATCAAAAAGTGTCTGTTGTTTTATGAACATTTAGAGATTTCAAGTGCTGTTGAGCATCTTTTCTTACATTTATTGGCTACTAGTATTTTGGTATTTTGTTTGAATTGTCTATTACTCTACTTATTATTTTCTTCTGTTTGATATCATCTTTTTCTAATTGATTTGTTGAAGCTCTTTATGTATTGTAAATTCTAATGTTTTGTCATATAGGTGTGGTTGTAAATACATTTCCTTTGCATGTAGTTTGCATTTTTAATCATTTATGCTTTCTTTTTTGGACATAATTATACTATGTAGTAAGTTATGGGAAATTTTGCTTTATATTCTATAACTTTTAAAATCGAGTTTTTATAAATCCATTTCTAACTGAGGTTTTAGTCTATATTTTATCTTTTAAAAAATAATTTTCACATATAGATGCTTAATCTATCTGGAATTTATTCTTATTTATTCCTATATATGGTGTGAGGTAAGAATAAAATTTTTTCACTGATTAACCTATTTGATTAGGAATTGTATTATTTATTTCACCGAATTAGAAAACCATTTTTGTCATATATGAAAATCCACATATATGTGCCCCTTCTATGGGTCTCCACTTTGTTTCAATGCTTGGTTTTACTCCTGAGTGTTTATAACACAGTATTTTAATGTAGACAACTTTATTGTAAGTCTTGATAGCATAGGAAGTCCTGCTTCTTGCTTTCCTGCACTAGAAAAATTTCTTAATCTACTATATTAGAATCAGTTGCTTGATTTCCACAAGAAATCAATTCATAATTACTTTTGGTATGTGTCAAATTTATAGGTTAATTAAGTGAAAGTAGATTTTTTAAGAAATTGTCTTTCCATTTTTGAACATGGTATAGCACTTCATTCATACAGGTATTCTTTTGTCAAAACAAATACTTTATGTTAAATGTTATAGAACTTTTTTTGCAATACTCTATAAAGAGTCCCATTTCTGTGTTACTTAAAGTCAACATACATTTTTATGCATGTTTAAATGCATAAGAAAAGTATTTTAAACTCAGTATTTCAACCATAATATGAAAAAAATCTGAAGAATCATGAGATGCTTTATGAAGGGTCTTCAGTATATAGCTCTTCCCTCCAGGGCTTTTTTTTCTCTAAAGTCTCACGACTTGGAGAGGATAAAGACCTATTCAAAAAGTTTTTTAAAAAAGTAAATTGTATTTGTACTTGAGTTTATAAATTGTTACGCAATCCAACTCCAGGTGTCATTATTTAAAATACTGAGTTTGGGAAAACAATCACCAGAGATCATATGAAGATTTCAAGAGACAGCAGGTAATGGATTCTTGATGATTTTATAATTGTAAACAGCCCATCTATTTGTCTCTCTTTTGTAAAAATTGTTCAGATCTCCATGAATGAATGAACTTGTATGGAAAGGTACAGGCATACTTTAAAGATACTGCAGATTTGATTCCAAACCACTGTAATAAAGTGAATATTGCAATAAAGAATGTCACAAATTTTTTGTTTCCCTGTGCATATAAAAGTGATGTTTATACTATACTGTAGTCTACTGAGTGTGAAATAACATTATGTCTAAAAATATACATAACAATTAAAATATTTTATTGCTAAAATATGCTGACACAGAGACATAAAGTGAGCACATGCTGTTGGAAAAAATGGCACCGATAGATTTGCTTGATGCAGGGTTGCCACAAACCTTCAATTCGTAAAAACAAAAATTGCACGGGCTGCAAAGTGCAATAAAGCAAGATAATGCCTGTATTTCTGAAATGAGGGCATTTTGCATGAGGACATGACCTTTAAAAGCAAGAAACCTATTTGACCTTCTATAACTACCATTTCCAATAAATTAGTTAGAAATAGCATACCATATGAGCAAATTACAATGGAAACAGATTGAGAAATAGACACCGTTTTGAGGAAAAGGTCAATATAAATGTAATGTAAAAATACAGGACATGGAAAATTATCAGGGTAATCTTTAAAGTGAGTAGCTGTAATAGAACATTACTTCTAGAAATGGTCTTAAAGACTGAGTAGTACAATCCTCTCATTTTGCAAATAAATAAAATGAGACCCTAAGAAGATACATAACTTACTTAATAAAAATGACAAACAGGTGCTCTTTCTCCTTGCCATTTTATTTTTTTTTCTTTCTGATTGTTAATTGTGGAAAGACTCTATCATCCTTATAAATGAAATGGGCCTGTCTTTTTTCACATTGCAATGTATGGCAATTGGTAAAGGTATGTCTGACAAGACTAACCAGGGAGGTGAGAGACTTTGGGACATACTGGAATTGAATTGGGAACTACCGTATAGTAGATCCATTTCAGAAATAGAAAATAATAATAGTAGAAACAAGCAAGCATTCATATGTGGGATTCTATAGTTCCAAAAACTTAGGGGCAGTAGGTGTTGTTTTTGATTCAAAGTAGGTAATCTAAATCCCAGAAACGTAAAAACTAGTCAGATTGTGGGGAGTTCACGAGGCAAGGAACATTTGGATTCTAAGAAAATCAGCAAAGAGGAATATATAAAACAATACAAACTCATTATATCTTATAATATGTATAGGGTTGAATCTTCTTATCCTTACCCCAAGGCTGTTCATTAACTGCTCCAGTTTTTTTAAGTCCTGATTATTATAAGCACACGGGATTTCAGTTCAAATTAACTAAACAACTACTAAGTACCTATTTTGTGTGGCAACTCCATTCAAAGTTGTAGCTTTTCCAAAGATATTCAAACTATGTGTCTGTTTTCCAGGACATTAAATGTAATGGAGAAGGCAGATGTACAAAAATCTGTGACATAGAACAGAGCTGACCTAGACCTATCCTCCACACTACATTCACATTTATCACATATTTATTTTCTTTTTTTTTTTTTGAGACGGAGTCTGGCTCTGCCGCCCAGGCTGGAGTGCAGTGGCGCAATCTCGGCTCACTGCAAGCTCCGCCTCCCGGGTTCACGCCATTCTCCTGCCTCAGCCTCTCCGAGTAGCTGGGACTACAGGCGCCCGCTACCACGGCCGGCTAATTTGTTGTATTTTTAGTAGAGATGGGGTTTCACCGTGGTCTCGATCTCCTGACCTCGTGATCCACCCGCCTCGGCCTCCCAAAGTGCTGGGATTACAAGCATGAGCCACCGCGCCCGGCTATTTTCATTTTAACTTTTACTTTTTCTTAATTAAAAGTGGAGTTTCACTACGTCACCCAGGCTGGAATGCAGCAACACGATCATTGCTCAGTGCAGGCTCGAACTCCTAGGTTCAAACAATCCTCCTGTTTCAGCCTCCTGAGTAGCGGGGATTAGAGCCTTGAACCACCACACCTGGCTCATCATACATTAAATGCATAGGAATTTCAGAAAAATTTGTATTTTAGAGAATAATGGATACAAAATTATTTAGATAATTTGATGTCAATTACCATCAGTGCTACTTAAAGACTATTTAATGGCTTGTAGTGATTTTTTTAATGATCAAATTATAGGAATTTTCTCTGCAAAACAAAATCTTTTTTTGTTGTTTATTTAAGCCTAGGCACCTGATATTTTCAGGCAGTCTCCCATTCAAGTCCTAACCAGGCTCAACCCTGCTTAACTTCTGAGATCAGATGAGATCCGGTGTGTTCAGGGTGGTGTGGCCATAGACCACCCTAAATTTTCTATAGCAGTCATATAACTGTTACAAAAGAAAGGTACTTAAGTGTTTTTTTTCTTCTCTTCAGGGCAGCAAGAATCCAGACTGTTAATATGTTTGAAATTGATGACTTTAGAAGTAAATGTTTGAATCTTACTCTCATTTTTATTAAAAGGATAAAGTATTACATGCTCAAGATTTTAAGAAAAATCTTTAGAGATATAAAAGTAAAATTTGCTCCTCTGTTTCTGTTCTTTATCTAATTCAAATTAATACATTTACACCTTAACACAGTATAATCTAGAGTTATTAAAAACCTAATTATGAAAGTAACCTTCAAAGTATTACAAAATACAAAGGATCACATCATATCAGAAAATATCCTCAGAATGATTGCATTTATAATGCCTGCTTAAATATGAACATAGGAATTCATGTTTCTAATTCATAGATACAAATATTTTGATATATTTGACTGTATTAAAATGAAAATTGTTTCAAGGGATACTACAGATGGAAAGTACATATTTGCAATGTATATGAAAGAGGAAGTGTTAGTACAGACTCTACACAGAAATTCTGAAAATTAATAGTAAATCATAACACAATCTAAGTAGCTAAAGGTTGTGGACAGGTAATTCTCAGGATAGAGATATTATTGACAATAATTATCCAAGAAAATAATAACCCATACTTGTAGTAAACACAATATTAAAACAAGATATAGAATCGTTATTGTTCATTTGGTAAAACAATTAAAAGTCTGATAATATCAATTCTTGTCAAGAATCTGGAGTAATGAGAACTTTCATGTATTTCTTGTTGGGATATACATAGAACCAACCTGTGTGAAGATCACTTTGGCAATATTTACTAATAATAGAACAATGTCCTTCCACTTATAGAGCAGCTATAAAGTCTCTATGCATGATATCCCTGCTTATAATAATGACCTGAAGAAAACTATCAGGTACCCTCCCTGTTAATGACTCCCAAGGAGTTGTCTACAAGATCAGGTTTGAAAACATACATTTGTGCTAATAATAGAACACAGAGGTCACTAATTAGGATATAGAGACTTTGTGGCCACCATAAATAAACTTTGTAGAAATGTCTGCACATATGCACGAAATGTTTATTCTAGCAATGTTTGTAGTAACAAAACAGAACAAAACACAAACTTAAAATAATTCTAATGTCTAAGAAGATAGCATGAAAGATTTGATTGAATTCCTATGAAGATTTAAAATTAATGACCTATTGTACCATATAAACCTATTAACCTACATACATTACTAAACATAATGTTTAGTGAAAAATCCAGGTGCGAAGCACTGTGTACAGCAAGCATTTTATGAAAAAAAAAACCCACAGAAATCAATATTATGTACTCTAAGAATATACACACATACACACACACACAGTTCTATGTTTATTTTATATACATCTAAACATACTCACATACATATAGGCATTCAAAATAAAAAGCAGAATGAATAGAATATTATTTCTAGGTGAAATTATTTTATCACAGCAGTTTTCCCTTGAAAAGCAGGAGGATTTTATCACGTACATAATTTTTTTCTAAAAATATATATCTAAAACAAGCATAACAAATGTTAATATGTATTGGAGCATATGTCTATTATGCCATTTTTTCTCTCTACTTTTGAAAAATTTCATAAACAAGAAATAGCAGCAAAAGTCAATGTGAAAAATATTACTAAGTGCTACAAAAGCACAAAGGGAAGCATTATGTTTTGGCTAAGAGAAAACAAAATGTTTATGGAATGAGTGATACTCACTTTAGAAGATTATTGATGCATAAAATTTCAGACGACAGACAAGAGGAAGGTCATTCCAAGCAGAGGCAATATTTGATTTGTGTACAGAAATAATATTTAGAAGGCTATTTAAAGAGTTTGAAGGACATATTAGAAATGCATTTAGGAAAATGCTGCTTGAGAGACATTTTTTGGAATTTAGGAATAAGAAAGACATAAAGAGGAAAAGAATTGAGTCAAAGTCAAATGTTGATGAAATATAAAGCAGAGTGGAGACTGAGAGCAATACATTGGATTTGAACAGATGAGTAGAGAAAGTCAGTGTAGTTTCCTTAGAATTATAAGTTCAGGAAAGTGCAGGAAGACAGGGAAGTGGCAGCAAATAGTCCAGGCTAGTTTGGAAATGTTTATTGGAGAAAGAAAACATATATGCAAAAGTAACTTAGCTCAGTGCTTTGGGAGGCAGAGACAGAAGGATTGCTTGAGGCCAGGATGAACCTCCCTTAAATTCAGCCCAAGGGAAACATATTGAAAGCAGCAGAGAGCAGGCTTCCTTACACACAGCCCAGGCACCAACTTTGCTGCCCTCACTGACATCAAGGCCTGGCTGTACCTCCCTTGGGGAGTGGGTCAAGTCATACTTGATACACTTATCTAATAAAATTGTAGGAAGATGCAGAAGATAAGTAATCCTTGAATAAAAATAAACCATTAATGAACTGTACAAGAGAGTATTTATTTACAGGATCAGATTGCAGAAGCCAGGACCCCAAGACTAGCCTGGGCAACATAGTAAGACCCCTGACTCTACAAGAAAACAAAAGCAAAAACAATTGTCCAGGTGTGGTGGTGGGTGCCTGCAATCCCAGCTACTTGGGAGGCTGAAGCCAGAGGATTACTTGATCCCAGGTGTTTGAGGCTTAGGGGAACTCTGATCATACCACTGAACTCCACCCTGGGCAAGAGAGAAAGATCCCATCTCTTAAAAAAAAAAATGAAAGCAAGGAAAGAAAAGGAAGGAAGGAAAGAAAAGGAAGGAAGGAAGGAAGGAAGGAAAGAAAAGAAGGAAGAAAGGAAGGAAAGAAAAGAAGGAAGGAAGGAAGGAAGGAAGGAAGGAAGGAAGGAAGGAAGGAAGGAAAGAAAAGAAGGAAGGAAAGGGAGGGAAGGAAGGAAGGAAGGAAGAAAGGAAGGAAGGAAGGGGAAAGGAAAAGTAACATATTGCTGGTGCTGTGTCTTTTGTTTCAAGCATATAGGATACTTGGGCACTTTTCTAGTCTGAGTAATGGGAATAAACAGGCCAGATCCTGGAGGACCTGGAGGAGATGGGAAATATTGCTATCCAGAACAGCGCCGGAAGAGTTATCTTTGGTTAGCAGAAGAGAGTTTTTTGTTTTTGTTTTTTGCTTTTTTTCTTTTTTAAATAAAACAGAAGAAGGACAACAGATTATAGAGATTGCCAGACAGAAAGAACACTAAAAGGCTCATTAGAGAGGGGCCTTGATCTTTGCAGTAAAGGGAGAAGATAACAGCAGAGACTGTGTTGCCAGCTTGGAGAGGGCAGAAATTGAGAAACATGCTACAGGAACTAAAATCAGCCATTGAATGGGGACATAAAGCCTCCTATGATACAACTCCATCCCTGCTGCTTGGTCCAGAGTTAATACTATCCTCTGCTGACATTTTTTAGTGGTTTGTGGTAGCCCATAATGCATATTTTGTAACTTTTTAAACCTATTTTTCATTCTAGAACATTCACCTATATGTGCCAGGAACATAGTAAGTGCTTAATAAATGCTTCTAAATTGGATAAAGCAAGACATTACATTAGTCAATTCATAACTTATATTTAGATTCTCTGTGCCTGATCCACACTCTTTGGTCCAGAAAGACCTATGAATTAAAACAAATTTCCTGGGAGTTATTAGAGATGAACAACAACCTGAGCAGATATACTGCTAGCATTCACTTTTTACCATGAGGTATTTCACAATGTCTGTCTGGAAGATGGACTAAGTCACCACCTAACAACTGTGTGACATTGCAGAAGTTGCTTTACCTCTGTATAAAAGAAGTGGTATGCTTGTCATGAGAACAGTTTCTTATAGTCCCTACTCATAAATTTTTAGCTGTTTTTCTATTATTAGAAATGATTTTATACCCTGATGCTCCATCCACCAGATGTGCTATGAAGTCATTGAGGACTTCCTATGGTCATATGAGATGTACCTTTAAGTGAAGGTAGTCAGCATTGCGTTTTATCAGTGGATAGCTAGGAGGAAAGTTCTCGATACTTTGGCATTAAATTTATATGTATATTCAACTAGCGACGGATTAGAATAAATCCCTTCACTGTCTCAATAAGCTTTGTAGCACTGCATTTTAAAAAGCTTAGATGATGTACTGAATACCCGTTTGTGAAAGTTTATGTGCAAATTTAGGCAAAAGAATTAAACATTAAAGGAAAACTATAACGGTAATCTAAAAATACCCTGGACAGCTAAATTGAATATTTACTAGATGGATGTACCAGGCTTAGCAAAATTAAATTTTAAAACTGTGCCTATAACAAAACTATGATAAAAGTAAGAACTCGTGCTTAGAAGGGAAAGGAAAAAGGGTGACGATGCAGCCTGGCAGGCGGATTCTTAATTTGTATTTCCTTTTATACATGTTGTTTGCTAAAAGACCTCAGAGCAAATAACTTGGATCCTCTTGACTTCTGTCTCTCGCTGGATTGGGAGGCTGATGATGTAGTCTGTTTATTGTATGACTTCAGTATAAAAATCTGTGTGTGCCTTAGAAGAGCATGGCATTATTGTACTCTATAGAACCAACTCCAGTACATAATCATAATTATTCTTGTCTTCCATCCTTTAAGAATTAATTATGTCTACAAGTAGAATAACAAATTTGAGTGTCAGTTCACAAGATACCTATGTCAAACAAAACATTATTTTGTAGTTATATGGCAGTATCAGGAAAAAAATAAGAAATTCAAATAAGAAATGAGAAAAATTTGAATTGTTCATCTGCCTATAGGAGATATAGGTAAAAATGTTATTTGTTTCCAGTTTTCTTTCACACAAAGGGAAAAATGGGTTTTTATAAAGAATGGAATGAAACCTTAGCAGATGGAGACCAAAGCTTGAAGCACTAGTGTGGGAAAGGATATACTCAGAGATAAACCTCCCTTAAATTCAGCCCAAGGGAAACATATTGAAAGCAGCAGAGAGCAGGCTTCCTTACACAGATCCCAGGCACCAACTTTGCTGCCCTCATTGACATCAAGGCCTGGCTGTACCTCCCTTGGGGAGTGGGTCAAGTCATACCTGATACACTTATCTAATAAAATTGTAGGAAGATGCAGAAGATAAGTAATCCTTGAATAAACATAAACCATTAATGAACTGTACAAGAGAGTATTTATTTACAGGGTCAGATTGCAGAAGCGATAATAAGAAAGCTAATGGTAGTGTCTACATGCCAGCAAAAAGGCAGATGTAAAGCGAAACATTCACTGTCCAATCAATTAGATGAAGGAGCTATATAATGCCAAACAGCTAAGTATTTGGAAACACCCAGATATTTGATAGCACAGTTCCCATTTTTTAATGAATTTTCCTTCAGAGCCAGAACATATTCCATACAAGGCAAGTGGTTTCCGTCAGCACCTTCTTTTTTCTTTTTAAACCACAGTGGGATTACTCAGGAGTCTCACTTTCTTTATTTGAAATACCTGTTTTGAAGGGATTTTCAATTGATTCTAAAAACAAGTTGAATACACCATCAAAGAGCAAAGATTTATGCTTCCTCAGGCTATTTAGTAAAATTATGTGTCATAGGCTCTTAGGACAATGTTTTATTTTTATTTTTTTTGACTAAGTCTCGCTCTGTCACCCAGGCGACAGAGTGGTGCAATCTCGGCTCACTGCAACCTCCACCTCCTGGGTTCAAGTGATTCTCCTGTCTTAGCCTCCTGAGTAGCTGTGATTACAGGTACGTGCCACTATGCCCAGTTAGTTTTTGTATTTGTAGTAGAGTTGGGGTTATACCATGTTGGTCAGGCTGGTCTCAAACTCCTGATCTTGTGATTTGCCCATCTCGGCCTCCCAAAGTGCTGGGATTACAGGCATGAGCCACCACACCCAGCTAGGACAATTATTAAAGGTGTTCCAACAATGGTTCAATAATGAAAAAGGCAGGTGGCCTTCCAAGAAACTGCTAGAAGGATAACTTCATTTGGATATTTAAGTTCTGATTTATTTAAAATATGAATATGAGTTGCCACCTCAATTAAAATATAAATTCTGGATTTTTAAGGACATTCTTGATATTATTTTTAATTCCCACCCTGACTCTCAAATATACATAGTACTAAATTTATAGAAGCATATTATATGCTCAATGCTTGCCTACAGAATGAATGGTGAACTGAATGTCTTTTTAAAATGTACTAGAATGAAATTTATACTGAAATATCTACCATCTGTTAAAAAAAAAACACACACACACGCACAAAACCCCAACATTTTAATTCCAGAGCATGTGGTTACTGGAACTGAAGGTCCTTAATTGCATCTTTAAAAAAAGCAAGGGCATCTCTATTTATTAGGCATTTAAATTCAATACACTGCAATGTCTCCTATCTTTGCACTTTCCTTAGTAATTGGGTGTTGACTCTCTGTCTTCAGGCTAATTCAATGCTTATGTTGTTAAGATATAGACTGGCTGCTCCTGTGTGAATATTTTCTGGCTTTAGTCCATTGCTCATCCTTTCCCCAGATTTCAGTAATGAATAGAGTTCTTCATTCACTGAAAGAATGTCCTTGGACCTGTTTGTGCTCCATATTGCTCATACACTGCAATATTCCCTTGGCCTCCCAACTTTGCAGCTTGCAGTTGTCCAATAGCCTAGTTTCCTTTACAGGCGACCATATGCTGTGGTTTTATAGAGGGAGAGCCCTTCCTACCACAACCTAATTCTAGTCTCTACACATATCCTTGCAATTGCACACACTTATCTAAAAACACTGCTTTAACATACTAATTCCTGTTCAAAAACTTTCCATTGCGCCTTATTTTGAGTGGTGGGGGTGGGAGTCATCAGAATAAAAGTCTGCTTGGTTCTCAAAGATTTCTATAAACCAGATATCTCATTCTTACATTTTTAAATTTCTGGGAGTATTCTCACAGACTTTGGTTGAATTGAGGACTTCTTCACTTTAGCAGGTATATATTCTATTTGTTGACTCTCTCAGTGTCAAAGAGGGGTAAAAAGATGTATGTCATTAATAATGACCTTCTTTGTTTTAATTAAGTTTTGTTAAGTTTATCTGGTTTATGGGTAACTGCTGGAGAAGAAAATACCATAGGTTCCTATTTTCATCTTCCAGCAGCTTCCATGCCAGTCAAGTTCCTATGCAATCACTATTTTCATTAAGACACAGAATCCTTACTTAAGCTAACATATGCTCCCTTTCTGAAAGAAATATAAAAAGGACTGAAATACCAAATTGGCTATCAGTAGTTATCATATTATTCCTCTTTCTATTTTAATCTAACTAGATGTTTTATCTGCAACAAGTTACACATTTTTCTTCAGGCCTCATTTTTCCACCAGTGAAATGAAAGTCAATTCAAATGTTCTCTAATATTTCTCCTCGTTGTGATAATCTGGGACATTATGATTCCATAACTCTTCTATATTTTCTACCTTATTAGGAAAAACAGCAAAAATAGTGTTTACCTTTTTCCCCCTCACTGAGTACATTGTTATATGATTAAGGGAGGCTAAGTATCCACTGGATGAAGAACTTACTACCTGTTGTTTAAAGTGTGCTCACAGTTCTGAATAATGAGCTCTCACCTTGTTAAAATCATGAACCATTTGGTGCAATCATAAGTCCAAAGACATTCATGGGATTAGCCAGAGCAATCCAAATCAAACAGAAGCTTCTCCATTATGTCCCTCCCTTCGTAGACCCAATGCATTTCAACAAGGAAAATCATGCCATGAGGTTGTAATAGGAGCTAAACAAGAAATATTCTCTCTTTAAATGTTTGTTTAGTTGCTGAGGAGTCAAAAATGACAGCTCCACACATCCGCATTTATAGAGATTATATTTTTTCCCTTACGTTTCCTGAATCTTTTTCTCACCAAAGTCTCTATTCCAGAAGGCATCAGAGAAGAGAAAAAGCAAATTAAAAGTATCTGCCATTACCTGGAGGGTCAATTATGCTCCAAGCTTGAATTACGAAAAGCCCTGGTGGTGAAGCATAGCTGGTTTGATTTGGTCCACACTTGCAGCAAAAATTTAAAATCTTGATGGGGCTGCCCGCCATGCTATGGATCAAAGAGAAAGGATAACCTGGGCTGGGAATAAAATGTATAGTCTAAGCTCTGTTTAGCCCCAAGCATCCAGCACTCCTCTGTGATGGGTCATCAAAGGCTCTGTGCAAATGACGTCTCAGTCAGCCCAGGGAGTCAGACACCACCGAAGGAAAGAGAGGTGGTAAGCAGACACCAAGACACGTTTCTTTTATACTCTCAGCACAGCCTGGGAGAATCCTAAAATCCCTCTTCAAGTTTGGCTTTCCCCTGAATCAGCAATCCTAAACTTGACTTCAATCTTGCCGAGCCTCATTTTATTCTTCCAGCATAGTTTTCCTTAATTTCTGAAGTGGAAACCACCTATTTCCCAGTTTCTTGCAGTGATGGTTAAATACACAGTACAAAAATCTAGGACCCTACCACTAAACCTACTGAATCCAATGTAAGGGTGTACTCAAGGGACCTACATATTTAAGAATTTCCCCCACACTTCTTCCCATGCTTAATTTCCCAGTCATGAACAGTAGCAGCTATAGTCTGCTTCCTAGCAGACTCCAAATCGCACTCAAAAAAATTAAAATGCACTTACCTTCTATTATAAATGAAATGGCCAATTACCATCAGTAACTGTTATCTGTTACCCCTTTTCTAATTCAAGCCTACCCTTCTATGCAAGAAAGCCTACTTTATCATCACAATCACCAGGCCCTATAAAATAGCAGAAAAAATAAATTATACACACATACATAGAAATATGTATGTAATATATACATATATATATACACATATATAATTTTTTTGAGACAGAGTTTTGTTCTTAGTGCTCAGGCTGGAGTGCAATGGTGCAATCTTGGCTCACTGCAACCTCTGCCTCCCAGGTTCAAGCAATTCTCCCACCTCAGCTGACCAGTAGCTGGGATTACAGGCATGCACCACCACACCCAGCTAATTTTGTATTTTTAGTAGAGACAGGGTTTTCCCATGTTGGTCAGTCTGGTCTCAAATCCTGACCTCAGGTGATCCACCCGCCTTGGCCTCCCAAAGTGCCCGGATTACAGGCATCAGCCACCACACCAGGCCTGTATTATATTAATAGATATTACCTAGATCTATCAACCTATTTATCAGTGGCTATCTGTGTTCCTCAGTGCCAGCTATGGAGGCTGCTTGCGGTATGCCTGGTACAGCTGCAGCCTCATAGGGAGCCACCCATGGACCAATCAGCACACGCCTTCTCCCCTCTGAAGCCTATAAAAACCCCGGATGACTCAGCCAGACTTGAGGACGTGAAGGGATGACCAATATACAAATATCTATATATGTTAATATGTAAACTATCTATCTATATATATATAGATATGGTTAGATAGCTATATATATATTTTTCTTGTGTTCTCTACGTAGCTATATATGGAGATATAGATCTTGAGATATATATCCAGATACGCAAGAGAGAGCAAGAAAATAAAAACGGATAGGTTGCAGAGTTCTTATTTCTACAGCTATACACAAAGCTGAGTTGATATATTTGACTTATTTTTTTACCGCCTGTTTGAAATTCCTTTTGCCCTTCACCACCACTCTAGGTTGTCAGGAGTTTTTTACTGGAATGGTCATATAAATCATAAATCCTAAATAATCTAAATATCTAATGGTTTTCTAATCTGGTTAAAATCATCACATATAGTCGGGTGCAGTGGCTCAAGCCTGTAATCCCAGCACTTTGGGAGGCCGAGGCGGGCAGATCACAAGGTCAGGAGATCGAGACCATCCTGGTTAACATGGTGAAACCCCATCTCTACTAAAAATACAAAAAATTAGCTGGGCGTGGTGGCGGGTGCCTGTAGTCCCAGCTACTCGGGGGGCTGAGGCAGGAGAATGGCATGAACCCGGGAGGTGGAGCTTGTAGTGAGCCGAGATTGTGCCACTGCACTCCGGCCTGGGCGAAAGAGTGAGACTCCATCTCAAAAAAAAAAAACATATACTTTTCTTTTAACCTGAGACACTTTGAAGCATGAGAGTTCTATCAATATCATGCTAGTATAGTATATATAAAATGAGACAATCCCAAGCAAACCAGGATATTTGGTTGCTGTGCTGCCAACTTTCTTTAAATTCATGCCCATGGCCTCATGGAGAGCTCCCCATGACCAGTTAATTGAAGAAGAAGAAATTCAATTCATTTATAAATTGTTTTTACACATTATGCTAGCAGAGCTGGAAGAAACAGTTATATCATCATAGTCAGACTCAGATGTGGCCCTATGTATATATGGTTTTCTATATTACTCCACTGAAATTTACTAATAGACATTGATGGCAGAAGCAGCCTGTCTGGAGTGGCTGTTACCATGATGCCGGCTTCCGTAGGGGAGGCACGGCTAGGGCTGCTCACTCCAAGGAGATGGTGGGAGCCTGGAGCAGGTGGGAGGCCCACCCTTCTGGGTGAAGCTGTGGCCACCCAGCCACAGTGTGAACCCAGGCATCTCTGTACTCTCAGGGGCTCAGAAAGGGCCCCCACTTCCCCCACAGGTTCAGAAGTACCTGCTCCCTCTGCCTGGCCTCTCCCTGCTCTCAGCACTTGCTCTGATCTCTGAGCAAAGTTGAGGCTGAGTCCAGGCGCTATGGCAACCTGGATGGGTGTGAGCATGCTTGGGGCAGTGCTGACATGACAGTCTCATGTTATCTTAGCCCCCTCCACACTTTGGGCACCAACGAGCATGGAGGGAAGCCAAGGGAGGGTTGGGGGCAGTTCAGAGCTAGCCTGCAGGTGTCCCTTGGCAGGAACAGCATGGGCACCATGAACAGAAGCAGGAGGCAGACAGGGTCTGGGGCAGAAAGGGGCAGGTCCCTGTCGAAGCTCTACCTTCAAGCTGGGAAAGGCCTGAGGCCTGGAGGCTGGGCTGCCAGCCCCACGGAATGGAGTGGAACTTATGGTGCTTTTACTTGGTCCACCCATGGCCACCAATGGACCGATAAGCATTCATTCCCTCCCCTCTGAAGCCCATAAAAACCCTGGACTCAGCCAGACTTGAGGATACAACAGGTCCACCAATTGTGGAGAGGAGCTACCCACCACAGGGTCTCCTCCCTGCTGAGAGCTGAACACTCAACAGGATGACCAGCTGCAGAGAGGAGCTACCTACCCCAGGGTTTCATCTCTGCTGAGTGCTAAACACTCAAAGGGACACCCCAACTGTGTAGAGGAGCTACCCACTGTGGGTCTTCTCTGAGCTGTTCTGTCACTCAATAAAGCTCCTCTTTTCTTTACTCACTCTCCACTTGTCTGCCTACCTCATTCTTTCTCAAGGCAGAACAAGAACTTGAGACCCACTGAATGGTGGGACTAAAAGAGCTATAACACGAACAGTGCTGAAACATGTTCCTTGCTTGCCAGGTTGTGAGCAACAAGAAAGAGGGAAGAAAGGAGAGAAAAGCTGCTGCCTTTTGGAGATCCCAGGCCTAGGAGCTCCCCAAGCCAGGGCTGTGACACCCTCTTTGGGGCTCTGCAGTTCCTGGCATCTCCAAGCTTCCATGCATTACTTCATTCTGCATTCCCTGGTGCCAGCCATGGAAGCTGCTTGTGGTACATCTGGTCCAGCTGTAGCCTCGCAGGGAGCCAGAGCCCTGCCTGCACCTGACGCTGCCCACTCTGCCACAGCCAGCATGCCTGTGGCTGGGGCTGGACCCCATGCTTGCTTGCTCACACACCCCTTACCACTCCACTCTCTCTTGGCAGGCATGGCATCCAGGTCAGTAGCACGAGCTGAGCACAACCTGCCAGGCTGAGTGGGGGCAGTGGGCTGGAGCAAAAATCAGGCAAAGGCACCACTGGCCACAGAGGTTTCCAGGTGGTGAAACAGCACCCCAAGGATCTCGTAACAACGTGACAGTAGTAGAAGGAACTTCACAGTATTTAATGGGTTTCATATACACTCTTTCTTACCACGAGTAAATTGATTTGATAACACTAGTAAATCAATTTGTCTGTAATAGTCAGGATTAATTACCCTAACAAACATAGTTGTCCCTGTTTGAAGGCACACATAGCTAAGTGGCAATCCAAACTTCCAGTTAAAAGGAAGTATTATATTTTCTTTTATAGAAGTGTTCCTTTTTGGGTATAAAAATCTCTAAACCAGAGGATCCTAAAGTCAAAATAGTAGGAAAAAAGTATTTTATCAATGGTTTATTATATGTAATAGTGAAAGGTGCAAATCACATTTCCACTTTATGTTTCTCTATCATTGTGCTTTGGTACAACAACAATGGTTGTTGGAAAAAAAGCATCGTATATTGAAAAGCTTCTAATTGGCTTTGTAACTGACTTTTCAAAAGGGCATTCCACTGTATATTGGTCCAACTATTTCTAATTGATGGTAAAGCCAGCAAATTGCATCAGTATATGCTAACCGATGTACTTCTTTTGCGTGAAATATGTTTCTTGATAAGAAGCAATGTAGTCTGGGATGTTATGGTGGGTAAATAAGTAGGTAAGGTAGTCCATAAATAGTATTTCTTTTCTTTCTTTTTTTTTGGAGACAGAGTCTCACTCCAGCACCCAGGCTGGAGTGCAGTGGTGTGAGCTTGGCTGACTGCAAACTTTGCCTGCTGGGTTCAAGTGATCCTCCTGCCTCAGCCTCCCAAGTAGCTGGGATTATAGGCACATGCCACCACACCTGGCTAAGTTTTGTATTTTTAATAGATATGGGGTTTCACCATGTTGGCCAAGCTGGTTTCGAACTCCTGATCTCAGGTGATCCACCCAACTTGACCTCCCAAAGTGCTGGGATTGCAGGCATGAGCCACCATGCCCAGCCCTATAAATAGTATTTCTAGCAGATAGAAATTCAGTGCAAATCTATACTTAATATAAATGCAATCCAAGCAAGGACAAATCACCATCCAATCCATAATGGATGGTTTCTAATATAATTGTCCTGGCAGCAGATGGTTAGCTGGTCCCCATGGATATGGGCTAGTAGTGGTGTCTAGATTGATCTTGTTGGAGATCGATCATCTATGTTTTTGAACCCATAAATAATGTATCTCCTTATTACTTTGGCCGTTTTTTGTTGTTTTTTTTTTTATTTCAAGAGCCCAATGAACCAGCACAGGGATGGCTGAGAACAAAAGACTGAAAGAGTGATCTTGTCTAGCTGACTATTGAGAAATCAGTGAACATTTTTACAGTACAGAAATATTTTCAAATTATTGACCTCTTCCCAATGTTTCAAATCTCTCACCCATGTCTCTTTAACATTAGTCATATAATCTTATTCCTTCTCTTTGAACATCTGACCATGTTCCACCAGCCTGTTAGCCAAAGCTTGTGGATTGTTATAAATCCATCATGTGGGCCACAATACCTTCCATGCACAGAGGAAATTTTGCCTATTTGATGAATTTCCTTTATCACTATCTTTCAGGGCCACATCTGAGTGTGACTATCATGATATAACTTTCTCTTCCAGCTCTGCCACCTTTTTGTGTTGAACAATTTATAAACTAGACTTGAATGTCTTCTTTTTCTTTAATCAACTGATTGTGAGTATGGCTTGACAGAGAGTTGACAGGCAGCACAGCAAGAGCAGATGCATTGCAAGAATGATTACCTACTCATGCAGTTTACTTGTACATGTGCTTGAGTTCAGTTTTATGTATACCACTTTCACCTAGTGATGTAGTACTATTAAGCAAACTCGAATTTATGGCTTATGGTTATTTGAACCATTAAGCAAGCAAGCCAGGATATTTGGTTGCTGTACTGCCAGCTCTTTTAAGCCATGCCCAGGTCCTCACAGAGAGTTCCCCTATGACCAGCTAATTGAAGAAGGAGAAATTCAAGTATAGTTTATAAATTATTTTTACAGAATATGCTGGCAGTGCTGGAAGAGGCAGTTACACCATAATAGTCACACTCAGATATGGCCCTATGTATATATAGGGTTTTATATTACTCCATTAAATTTTACTGATAGACTTGACAGTAATAGGAGGAATTTCATAGTATTTTATGGGTTTCATACATACTCTTTCTCACCTGCATTGATACTACCAGCAAATCAATTTTTTCGTAATAGTTAAGATTAATTACCCTGACAAACAGAGTTGCCATTTGGGGGAGTCTGCAGGTCA
This sequence comes from Nomascus leucogenys, assembly GCF_006542625.1. Lineage (NCBI taxonomy): Eukaryota > Metazoa > Chordata > Mammalia > Primates > Hylobatidae > Nomascus > Nomascus leucogenys. The sequence continues at coordinate 35,747,748 of NC_044384.1, forward strand.
CAACTATTTTCATAGTAGCATTAAGACATTCACTATGAACTCAGCATTCAAAAGTTGAAAAGCCTAACTCCCAATGTGATGGCATTAGGAGGTAGGGCTTTTGGGAGATAATTAGAACATGATGGTGGAGCCCTTATAAATGGGATTAGTACCATTATAAAAAGACATGAGATGAAAACATTATTTCTTTCTTTTTCTTCTCACTTCTATGTGAGGATATAATAAAACGGCCATCTGAAAACCGGGAAACTGACCCTCCCCAGACACTAGGGTAGCTGGCACTTTGGATTTAGGCTTTTCAGCCTCTAGAACTGAGAGAAATAAATTTCTGTTTTTGAGCCACTCAGTCAATAGTATTCCATTATAGCAGCCTAAACAGATTAATACAATGTTGTCTGTCTTTTCATCATGCTAAGATGTTTACTGATGGTGCAAAAGAGTGATGGATAAAAATTCTATATTTAACATGAATCAGACACTGGTACCAAACAGTAGGTACTAGCAGTTTGTTAGTCCATTTTACATTGCTATAATGGAATATCTGAGGATGGATAATTTATAAAGAAAATATGTTTATTTGGCTCATGGTTCTGCAGGTTGTACAAGAAACATGACACCAGAATCTGCTTGACTTCTGCTGAGGCTTCGGGAAGCTTTTAGTCATGATGTATGGTGAAGGGGAAGCAGGCATGTCACATGGCAAGAGAAGGAGCAAGAAAGATGCCATGTTCTCTTAAACAACCAGGTCTTATGTGAACTTATAAGAGCAAGAATTCACTCATAACCATGGGGAAGGCATTAAGCCAGTCTTGAGGGATCTGCCACCCTGACCCGAACACCTCCCACTAGGGCCACACCTCCAGCATTAGGCATTACATTTCCACATTAGATTTGGAGGGGACAAATATCCAAACTACATCAAGCAGTCATCATATCTTTCATTACCATAAATTTATTTTTTTAAAAGCCAATGTAACTTAAGAGACCCTTTGGAAAAGTAGTACAAGTTATTTGTTTTATTGTCTTAATGCTTTGGTACATGATTTTTTAATACTTTGTATGACAAAGTGGAAAGTATGTGTAAAGCATTTCTAAATACCAAAATCTAATTGTCTCAAAAAAACTCGTGCTTTTGTTGGAGTGAGAACCTAAACTGGTTGCTTTTTTCATGAAATATCATTTTTATTTGAATAAATGAGTGATACCAATTCACTGTTTTTCAAACTAAACTGTTTGGCAGATTTTCTCAAAAATGAATAAAATGAACTTATTACTTCAAGGAAAACAACTGACATTATTTATAACCCATGATAAAATTCAAGCTTTCAAGTGTAAATTAGAAATTTGAAAATTTTTATCTGCTTGCCAGCTCCCCAATATTGAAAGAGTATCCTAATAAGGATGGTGTTGATATTAAGAAATATAATTGAGAGATTGTATAAATGAAATGTACCAAAATTTGGAAGACTTTCTAAGTCAGTAAGCCAATGGTTTCCAAATAAACTTTGTGTAATTTTTCAAAACCAGGCATGGGTAAAAGATGCATTTAACATGCAAATTATTTGAATAGGTTTTAATGTAACAGAGAGCAAAATGCTCACTGTTATGGTTTAAAATACCATATTATAAGCAACTCTTAAAGCTCAACTATTTGTTGAGTTTTCGTGTAGTATCATAGAAAAACCAGAATAACCGGAAAAGGCTATGAAATTTCTCCTCCCTTTTCTAACTACATAGCTGTGTTTAAAACTACATTGTCTTTGTACATTTCCATTGAAACAATCTATTGCAACAGATTTAATGGAGAGGTAAATATAAAAATTCTGTTTTCTTCTCATCAATTTATTAAACAGATTTCAAAAAATACTAAACAATTTTTCGCTTACTAATTTTTTGAAAATGTAGTGATTCTTTATAAAAATATATCACTTGTTATGTAATTGTTTTATCTTTTTTTTAGATTACTGGTTTCTAAAATTTTTTACTTAATTTCTTATATAATAAATATCAAAAAACTATCTACACAAACAAAATCTCTTTGGAGTGTTCAATTATTTTTAAGTGTGTAAATGGCTCCTAAGAACTTTAGAACAGTTTGGGATTAACTTCTTTAACGAATAGTGGTTATTTGCTGATAATAACATAGTTATGCTCCAAATATCTAGAAGCCTACACTGCAATTTTCTTATCAGAATTTTTTCATACCTGCTTACAGCATCCTGATCTGCTGCAACATCGTAAGTGCCAAATAGCTGAGCTGTCTGTACTGCATTCTGGACCAAGTAAAGAAAGAGATTTATTTTTCCTATATCTTACTCAAAGATGCCAATTTGGGGCCTTTGCAATAAATTGCTAGAGGCAAATCAATCAAATATATCATATGTGGCATCTAAAATTATAAGACCCCTACCAAAACAATAGGCTGTACCTTAGTAGTAGTCATTTCAGGGTGTTCCAATTTTTATTCGCCTCTAAAGGGAATCCCATCAGGGAATCCCAACAGGCCGGGAGATGAATGATTTCTAAAAGTAGGTAACGAATGCAAGTTTCCAAGACATGAGATTTCTTGCTACTTTCCTCTTACTAGGTCTTACTGGCATGAGAAAATCAATGCAGCAAACCAATGTGTCCTGAGGGATATGAGAGAATCAAATTTCCTGCAGACTAATTATAGCACAGAGTTGATATAACTCTGATGTGAGAGAATAAAGTTGTGCTCTTGCCAAAGTCAGGTGAAATAAACCTGTTAAACTTTGCCTATTAGTATAGAGGAAAATACACTCAAACTATTGATAGCTACTTATCAAATATTAGTGATTATGATGGTTTTCTCTAGTAAGGAGACTGCAATTGATGTCACTCACTAATTAAATGTATAATAACCACGGTCATTCACCAAGGCGTGTTTATTTTTTGCATAGTCCATATTTGGTTATTTGAAAGGATATGTGATAGGTATAACCACCCACATATTTTAAGCAACTGATGATGATGGAACTAATCTCCAAGAGGGTCCCAAGAGTGAAATATTGCATTTGTTTTATTATTCTCAAAGAATGGGTAGGTCCTCGGTCTTCACTTTCCAAAGCTTTCACTTAATGGGTCAAAGAATCAATAAAAGAATTCTCAATTTGTTGAGTATATCTACTCTAACTATACTTGTAAGAACAGGGAAATAACCACATGACGGTTTCACTTTAAAGTGAGCTTGAGTCAAAATGCCATTTACCACCTAACCCCATAAGCTTTCACTCTGAGCGGTAGACCATTAGGGTTTTTATTTCAGTCCCCAGAGTTTATTAGTGGCTCAGATTCATGATTCAATTATTCTAAAAAAATTATAGAGATTTTTCTTTCCCCAGTACACAGCCATCTTCTTATACCTGTAACAGCTATCATGTAAATACCAATTACTTTAGAGAGGAAGACAATTTCAGCCCATCCTTGTGAAATTATGTCAAGGGTGTTCCTCAAGCCTCTATAGCATCTTTTTTTTTTTTTTCAAGGTAAACTAGTCTTTACTGTTTCAGATATAGATATTGATAGAGGGGAACTGGTTGAAGACCTGGGACTCAAATCAGATTAAGTAGGATTTTATTCCTAGGGACCTCATGATCAATAAGAGACCATCAAAGTTCTCTGTATGTCCAAACATTCTGGTTTCCATCCCTCTCTTACTTCTGGTAGCTAAGTGTTGCTGCCTTCTATGTTCCAGATATTCTACCATCTCCCCTACAATTGTCTTACAGAAAAAATATAAAGCACTTTTCAAGGATACTAGGACTCCCATCAGCAGTTCTCTTCTCATTATTTTGTGGATGGAATTCTTCTAGAAGCTCTCAAAGGATGGAGACATGGGGTGGGAAGCCCATCACCTGCAGTAAATCCCTCCCAGTATCTCCACATTACCAAATATTGGGACTCTTTCTTTCCATTATATCAAGGGATTTCTGGTTTTTCCACTTTGTTCAGTGAAGGCGTATTTTTTTTTACCTTGGTTTTAGTTAACCATTGGTCCAAACAATTATAACTATTTCTACCTTTTAAACCTCACTTACAGAATCCAAAATAGTAATTTACTCAAGTCAATGAATGCAATGTAATATAAAATTGTTTCTCTTCACTTTTATTTAGCCCTCTCCTACACATATTTCTTATTTTTGGCCAATGTTATTATTATAAGTCAAAAATCTTATAATAGTTTTATTGTATGTCTTTATTTTCCATATTTAACATTTAATTAGCCCCTAAGTCCTACTGCAACCTGAGTGTGATTGTCTATATGGAGGTAACTAAGGATGATGGAACATAAGGACTAGGGTGAAGTGGCTCAAGAGAGATTGTTTCCGTTCTTCAAGCAAGGATTGACTATGTTCCTCAGATAAGTGAAAGGTTGCTTCTAACAAATGATATTGGTTTTGGTGTTTGGGTACTTATAATTATACAAATCCTTCCACGTTTTCCAATTCAAATTCTACAGGTCTCAATCTGAGCCAAGATTGCAACTTTCATCAGTAAGGGTGGTGAACACAAGTTAGACTTGAATGCAACAATACACAGGTTTAGTCTAAGTCTAGTTTTTGGATATGTCAATGCTGAGGCTACAAAATGTATTATTATCTTCAATAACGCACATATTGATGATATTGAGATTTCAAAACCCCCAGCTTGTCTTTTTGCATGTTAATCTCTCCAGTGCAATTAGACTTAGCTACTTTCCCCATTCTCTGTGAACATCATACAGTGATATATCCCATTACCATCACCTCCATTACCAGCCTTGTCTTCCAAAGCTGTTCTTCAGTAGATACTTTATGCCACATTACAAGGGATAATTTAAGTACCTGTGTTATGACTACATACCACTGGTATTCTTTTTTAAAATAATAATTTAATTTTCAGTGCTTTCAATTCTTATAAATAATCCCAGAAGCCCAATCTGAAGTTTTGACTAGTTGTTTGCCTGTTTACCTGAAGCTATATTTGAGTTAATAATATATAAGTTGGCTGGGTACAGTGGCTCACCCTTGTAATCCCAGCACTTTGGAAGGCTGAGACTGGTGGGTCACCTGAGGTCAGGAGTTCGAGACCAGCCTGGACAACATAGTGAAACCCCATCTCTACTAAAAATACAAAAATTAGCCAGGGCTGGTGGCGGGCACCTGTAATCAGCTACTTGGAATGCTGAGGCAGGAGAATTGCTTGAACCCTGGTAGGAGGAGGTTGCAGTGAGCAAAGACTGCACCACTGCATTCCAGCCTGGGTAACAGAGCCAGACTCTGTCTAAAATTAAAAAAAAAAAAAGTTAATATTAGTTAATGTTAAAAAATGTAGTTAAAATAAAATACTATAACTATTTTATGTGGAAATGAATTAATAAAGAGAATGAGGTATTTACAAATTACTCTGAATAATGAATGGAGAAGTGAAAACTGTAGATTGGGTATCCAAAATAAGTTACAGAAAACATTAGTATTGACTTGCCAGTGGAGCTGCTACATCTTCCATAATCAGAAAGACAGAGTGGCAGACTGGGATTATTGGCTTCAAGATCACGTCATATTGGCTGGGATCAGGAAGCTGCCACCTACAACTGTTGCCTCTAGAATTATATTATATCTGCTGTATCGTCACTTGCAGACAATATACGCCCTACTTTCTGCCTTTTGATATGTGTAAAGCTAGTGATAGAATACTAAAAGTTATATTATTGCTATTATAGAGAAACCCAATACCTCCATGGATATGCTTGACATCAGAAGAATCATAACAAGCATTCCTGTGAACTTCACCATACTTCTGCCTTCCAAAACTATGCAAGTGCATCTGATTAGTTGAATTCAAATCATATATAGAACCTAAGTCACAAAGGAGCCTGGAATATTAGTTTATAGACTTAATAATTTCTGAATTTTCAATGGCACAGCTAGGATGATGATAGAATAAATGTTCTGTACCAATTCATTATAGTCACCATTTCCCTTTATTAAATGAATAATCATGATAAAGTAATAATTAAAAGAATTCCCACTTGCGAGCTCTTTCTGGGTTGGTCTTTTCCTTCAGAAAAGGGATCAGGCTATTCATGAGGTTGAAATGAGCATCCCACCCACTCAAACAGCCCACCCTCTCAAACTGAAGAGATAAGCAACAATAAAAATACATTTATATACACTACTGATACTGGTCAGATGTAGACATAACTCAAAAACTACACTCGTACTTCTCAATCCAGGCCATTTTTGACTGAAATATTAACTTAATTAAACAAATGAAGGCATAATTCTTCTGAATTATAGTTACCACAGTCGCACCCTGTATACCAGTATATATTTATCTCTTTCTACTGTTTCTGTAATTCAGTGAGGCCAGTATCAGTACTAAATTCTAAATTTTTGTATCAATTCATAGAAGTAATACATCATTAAGAGTTGTAGGTAAGTTAAAAGCATAAGCTAAAATATGTCTAAGAATATTCTAGAGAGAAAATACAAGCACATATAATGTTTATTCTCATGTTCAATTTCACTTCAGGGAACCTCTCTGCAAATCCCTTTAAAGTGCTGAGTTAAAGGAAGAAACAGTGCTTGTTAGAAGCCTGAAGTTGGCTAAATTTAGATATGTAAATGTCTCCACAGGGCTTGCTTACACTCCATAGGCAGTCTGTACGATCTCTGTTTTTTTTCCCCCTCCTTCTTATTCCATCCCTAATTAAAAGAGCTGTTCAGTTACGGGGTCAAATTTCTCATGCTGACCTAGCTTTGCTGCAGCTTTGAGAGGAGTAGAAACCTGTATACCACAGAGCAGTGGCAATTAGTTCTCCCGTAATTAAGGAGTGAAGGGTACCAGCAAATGGAGGTGTGCCCCTTCCAGCCTGCTGAGTGGGAAAACACAAGTTGGATTAAGGAGAGTTTTCTAAGTACTGTTTCCCCTAGAAATGGGTTCATCATTTCTCGTAGAAATGGCTTGCAGTCCTGGGAGGAATCTCAAATAAAATTACTATAATTCTGAGTTAGATTGGAAAGTGAAGACACTCACACAAACTCACTCAAGAAGAGAGGCCCTTGGAATTCATCGGTGCCACTTATAATGAGATAAAAAGATCCCTTAGCTACCCACTGCAGAACTCTAACATGTTGTCATGTTTATTTTAGAATCAAAGCTTGTTGGATATCATCTGGATATAGAAATATAAGTAAAGTTATTGTTTTTAGTATTATTTTGAATTTTCAGGTGTTTAAATACAAATAATTTTTTTTTCTGTAGGCAAGAGAGAACCAGTAAGTTCACTTAAACAATGGGAACTTTACTGCTGTAATAAATATTAAAAGATTCAAAAATATAATCATAAAACTATCAAGAACCCAAGTAGCTTTAAAAGCTGTTTAATAATTTAATGTCTTTCTCATTGCATCTTTATTTTTTTTCTATGTTCAAATCCCTTCTCTCTTCTGCCCAGTTACTTCCCTATTTTCATTCTGTGACAACTTTGGTCTCCACAGGGCTCTCAGCTTGCCCCAATTCCAATTCTAACTCATAGCACTGATTCACTGCCTTCTACCCTCAACCAATTGGTTCCTTCACTCCCATATTCCTAAGACAGAAAATGTCAGAATAAGACAATTTGAAGGTCAGCACATCCTAATTTTGTCTAATTGGTCTGATCCCATTTTTATATTAGCACTATTTCATGTATTTATTTTAGAGCTCTAACTCTAATCTGCACTTATCTTGCTGGTAGACTATACATTTCTCAGCTCACAAAAAAGGTTACATACATTGTTTTCCTAATACAAGTTTTATTCCACTGGGAGGTACACTTAGCTGCTACCTACATTAATCTATTTTGGTTGTGGGGAAACATTTGGGTCTGGACAACTAGAGATGGCTTCAGGCCAATTGCCTGAACATCTGTACTGGTCAGCTGTACAAGAGTGGCTTATATTGATAAGCATTTATTTCTTGCACATATGTGATGTGCTGACTGAGGTTCAGTGAATTCGGTAATGCTGGTTTAGCTTCAGACTACACGAAAGCTCCATGATCCATGAACTAGCAGTTACGTAAGGAATCTTTTTCTCATAGCGCAAGGAAGGAGTGTAAGAGACCATCATCAACCTGGAATTACATTGTCAAACATCTGTTTGAGTCACTTGCTGAAGCCAAGCTCAAGTTCAACATACTCTAACCTCCATCGGACCATAGGATTGTAGATATTTAATAGTGTTATAGAAGAGGAAAAAAGAAACCACTGGGATCAATAATCGAACTAAAAATAAAAGCTCCACAATCATGCCTACTTTATTTCTCCCTAAAATGCATAGACCCTGAAATTCAAGATTTGCTGCTGTACAGAACCACATCAAGGAAGATGTAACCTATAGTTTGCATCAGCCCCCATAAGTTAAAGTGCCCAGTCAGACAAAACTGTCTAAACTTTAGATGTCAATTCCAAGTCCCAGGCCACCTGTACTTCCCACTGACTGGCTATAAATCAGGGGTTCCCATTACCTTCTCAGGTTTTTTCAAAAAAACGCCTCATGGATCTCAGGAAGTCACTTTATTTATGTTTACCAGTTTATCATAAAGAACATAAATGAACAATCTGATGAAGTGGTACATAGGGTGAGGTCCAAATGTATGCCAAGTGCAGGAATGCCTATCTTTGTGGAAGTGAGGTGCAACACACACTAGCATGTGGATGTGTTCACCAACGTGGAAACTCTAAGCCCAGTCGTTTAGGGTGTTTTATGACATAAGTACAATTGATTAAATGATTGCCCACTGGTGATTAACTCAATTTCCAATCTCTTTCCTCTCCTCAGAGCTTGGGAGAATGTGGCTAAAAGTCCCAACATTCTCATCATGCTTTGTCTGGAGACCAGTCCCCATTGTGAAGCCATCTAAAAAGTTCTCAGCCAATAGTCATCTCATTAATATAACAAAGACACTCATTACTCAGGAGATTCCAAAGATTTCAGGAGCTCTGTGCCAGGAATGGAGACAAAGTTTTTTTTTTGTTTGTTTTGTTTTTTTAATACCATAGTTGGCATTTTGGCTATATGGCTGAATAAATATCTTTGAAATATAGAATAAATATGAGTTGAAAAGTAATTATTTAAAATATAATTAAACCCACATCTTAAAGCAGAAATACAAACAATATTCATAGAACCCTTGTCCTAAGATTGTATTAACTGAGTTTGGGCAACAATTATGTAAATTTGAGAGTTCTCTTTTAGTTTTCAGAAGGAAATAGCCATACGCATAAAAGGATTCAGTCTAAGCAAAACCATATGCCTATCTGTATATGCACACACACAGACACATTAATAGAAACATGAGTAGACAGTCAAATGCATAAGCAAGAAATCTGTTTCTTGGGACACCACCATTCGTCTGAAACAAGGACTAAATGAACCTTTGTCATATCATTATAAAGATCACAATTTTCTTCTTTTAGCTTTAAAATAATAAATAGGTTTTGACCAACATTATTGCAGAATATCTTTCTTATTTTTTATACAATGTTCTCTGTATTCTCTGGAAATCTTAAAAAAAGTAAATATGCAAGCAAGTAAACAAGCAAATACATTCATGAACGCTTTTAAATCTAAGAAAAAACTTGCATGCCTCACAAATTTCACCAGCAAGCCGGTAAACCACATAAGATCAGGGACTTGGTTGTTTGGTTAGTTAGTTTTATTGCTATATCCCCAGTGCTTTGATCGGTTTCTAGCATGTAGTTCAGCACCCAACAAATATCTAGCAAAGAAATAAATTCCCCATGAATAAATTCTGTATGGATTTTTTTTTTCACAAAAATCTATGGCCAAGGGAAGAACCCAATATGGTTGAGGGCATCTCCACCAGCCTTTCCCACTAGAAAATATGTTTTTTCAAACTGAAGTATGGAAAGAACTGTCACTGAACCAGAACACTGATCATTCTCTGACAACTTAGCACAGTCAGTCAGTTTAAGATGTTCCTTCCAACTGTGGGAAAGAACATAATCCTTGTGAGAAATTAAAAGTTAAGAGGAAACAAAGACATTGGTAAAGAAATCAAACTATAAAACCTGAATCATATAAGCACACTTCAATAGAAAGTGTCAATTCCAGCACCTAGGACAGTACCCAACAGACAGTAAAGGTTCAATTAAATATTAACTGTTTTTTTTTTTTTTTTTTTCTTCAAGCCAGAGTCTCACTTTGTCGCTCAGGCTGGAGTGCAGTGGCACAATCCCAGCTCACTGCAACCTCTGCCTCCTGAGTTCAAGCAATTCTCCTGCCTCAACATCCCAAATAGCTGGAATTACAGGCATGCGCCAGCACACCCAGACAATTTTGTATTTTTAGTAGAGATGGGGTTTCAACATGTTGGCCAGGCTGATCTTGAACTCTTGACCTTAAGTGATCTGCTCACCTTGGCCTCCCAAGTGTTAGGATTACAGGCGTGAGCCACTGCACCTGGCCAATATTTACGAATATTGAGATGAATAATTTCCTTATTACCAGGTTATCTGTTCTCAGGAATCCTAAAAAAAATTAATAATTATTGCAACCAAATAATGAGAAAAAAAAATTAGTATTCCAGTTCCTCTCTATCATTAACACCTACCTACCACCAACTGGTATTTTTCTTGTTGGTGTGTTGGTTTATCCATTTGATATTTATCTTTCTGTTAGACTGAAAGCTCCATGAGTACATGGACTTTGTTATGTTCCTGTTGTACCCTCAGCGTCTTGAATAGTGTTTGCTTATTTATAATGCTGAGTGAACATTTGTTTGAAGAAATCGTAATTATAAAGATCATCAAAATAGTGAGTTCTAGGATTACCTCTCCTGGAAGCCATCCGTATTTTTCTATCATAATATTCCCCTGTGAATGCAAATAGGTCATTGAGCACTTTCAACTTGCTTCAGTATGAAAATAATTAAGAAAATGATTTCTTTAAACACCATCCTTTTCCTGAAAGTCTCATTTAAAATGAAAATATCCATTAAAAGAATAACAGAATAAGTCATTACCACTTTAATGCAAGGCGGTACATGGAAGATTCTCATTTTCTCTTAGGGCATGGAGCTCAGGCAGTGGTGAATTACCAGTGTTTCCCCTTCAGCATGTGTCTCCAAATTCCACATCTACTAGGAAAGTTGTAGAAAATGGAAATTTTATTTTTCCATGAATCACATTTGAAAAATGGCATTGAATATTCCATGCCAGCAGTCGAGCCTCATTAGGATAAGGAGACAGCTGTTTCAAGCAAGCTGCAGAAAGCAATTAAGTGAGAGACAGTAGGAGAAAAAATTCTTTTTAATCTTTAACTTTGTAGTATCCAGTGTTCTAATATGCTAAGTAGTCTTGTCAACTAATCAACTTTAAAAATCTCACTAGCATGGCCACTTAAAAGAGAGCTTTTCATTAAACTCTGTTCCAAGAAATTCTAAGGCATAACATCACATCTGTCTTGTCTCTGAGACAATATTTAAATCTTGGAATTGACCAACCAGTCACACAAGCTCTTTTCTTATCAGCAACTGAGATTGGTGAAACCATTGTTGGGTTTGATGAGTTCCCTATTCTGAATATTTCTCTGAGGTCTTCCCCAAGACTAGATCCAGCATACCTTTCTAGCATAGGAATTGCATAGGAATCAGCTCCCTATCTATGGCATTTTCATTAAAGATGACATACAGAGGCCGAGCACAGTGCTCACGCGTGTAATCCCAGCACTTTGGGAGGCCAAGGCGGGTGGATCACCTGAGCTCAGGAGTTCAAGACCAGCCTGTGCAACATGGCAAATCTTGTCTCTCCTAAAAATACAAAAATAAATAAATAAATAAACCCAATATGGTGGTTCAGGATTACGTTCCCAGCTACTCGGGAGGCTGGGGTGAGAGAATTGCTTGAGCCTGGGAGGTGGAGGTTGCAGTGAGCTGAGATCACACCACTGTCCTCCAGCATGGGCCACAGAGTGAGATTCCATCTCAAAAAACAAAACGAAACAAAACAAAACAAAAGACACACAGATTTTGAAGACATGAGCAGGATTGTAAAACTGACCAAATTTCTCTTCATCATTCTAGCATCCCTTTAAATCATGCCATTCCTACTTTCTGGAGCCGTCCTGAATGTGCACAAGATAAACATACATGTGGATGGAGGCTGAACACCAGTGGGGAGTTTTATTAACAACCTTCTTTTTGGTGAAACAGTTTTGACCTTCTAGAATAAACAACCTGAGACTAAAGGGTTACCAGGACCTCAGTGAGTGCTAAAAACACTCAGTGAGTGTTTTGACCTTCTAGGATGAACAACCTGAGACTAAAGGGTTACCAGGACCTCAGTGAGTGCTAAAAACAGGAAAACTCTGGGCAAACCAGGATGGTTTGTCACCTTAACACCAGAAGAAATTGCCTAGAATACTGCTCTGCAATTCTCTTATTTCCTGCCAAGTCCCACTCCTATTGCACCTATACACATTTCACCTAGAAGACCATTACTAACCCTCCAGGCCTCATCTGCATGCTTACTTATTCTAAGAAGCCTTCCTGGACACCTCCAAGATGGAATTATGTGCTTTTTCTAGAAACGGGTCTTTATCATCTTGTTTTGAACCTCTTGAATAGTATTTATCATACTATCTTAGTTTCCCTTTTACTTGTTTACACCCCTTGGCTTCTTGAATGCAGCAAATATATCATGCTTACTACTGTAATCCTTCCACTGATTAAAAATGTTTGCAAGATGACAGCAATGAATAAATGTTAGTTATGTTGAAAAACTCTTTCAAACAATATAGGCAAGAATGGTGAACAATCACAGTGGTCTAACAGTGATGCAGGCTTGAAGGAAAAATGGTGAACATTTTTAGAAATATTCAAGCATCTCTCAGGCTATACTGCATGTGAATCCTTCTCTAGGTAAATTTTCAAGTTAATTGAACACAAAGGTCCCTTCACACTGAACTCATTTTTAGACACATGTTTCATCAAGTAATAGTATCAAAATTATCTAAATCCCTAAACTCTAATTCTATTGATATGGAGTCAGATCTAAATATTTCTATATTTTATAACCTACTGAAGAGATGCTGAAAAAGAGCTAGTTTGTTCAAGTCTACTAATGCTTATTACATAGCTAAGGTGGAACTATATGCTCTGGGGATATTAAAAACGAAAAGGCATACAATCCTCTGGAAACTCATAGTCCAAATAAATGAAACTGAAACCTTCTCACAAGGTAGAATATATTTAAGCTTTAGGTTTCCTGGGTCTGAATAAAACCAGCACTGGTTCCATACCATAACCTTTCAACTCTGGTTTATTTCTCATCTTCATGGATCTAGAGTAGGATTTTCAATGCCAGCTGTACATTGGAATCATGTGAGAAGCTTTAACAATATATAAATGCCTCACCTTTTCCTACACGGTGCTGATGTAATTGGATTGAGGGTGGCCTTTCCCCTTTCTAAGTTTCAGTCTGAGAGCCCCCATAAACAAAGTGAGGGTTAAACTGAGAGCTGAGGTATTAGTAGCTCAGGTGAAGTGTGGGGATGCATGTATGCATTTGTGTGTGTATGTGTGTGATGGGAAGAATGTGGTTAGGTAGTATGGTAATGAGAATAAAAATCTAGGCAAAACTTTTCACTTAGGGAAGTTCTAATGTGCTTCTGCAATGGGGAAATTCCTACCATTGAAATTAGGTGCAGATAATGTGTGTAAAAGTGCTTTGTAAATGGAAGGCATAGCTTAAGAAAATACTGTAGGTAATTTAACTAAATTTGAAATCCTTAATGGTATTACTTTCAACCTGAAGAAATTAAATTATTAAGAGATCAGCTCTTCCCATATAGGTCATGCTTTATGGTAATCTCAGGTTATTTTACATTATTTTTCTTCTTGGAAACAGGGATCTATACCCAGATCCTAAATTACTTTTAATCCCATTTGACTGCAGAAAATTTTCTTAAGTGTGTGGTTCTATGTTCTTGCCTCATTAATTCTTATCTGGCGAATATCATGGAATCTTTCTTGAATAAATAATTTGTGATCCCTCAGGAAAATCAATTAACAGTGTGTAAGAAATTCAAGTTAGTGTGTCCTGACCCCAGGACATGCCAGGGAAGTGGCTTTTTGAGAGAAATTGCTAATATCAGCTCACTTTACTCTAATGGTCCACTTTCTCTTTAAAGGAGAATGCTGAGGAGTGGGGAAGTTGGGTACTTAAATGGGTTTGGTTTGTGCCATTCCTTGTAGTTTCTTTGCACCTGGTAAGTGAAGGTGAATTGCAACACTCTTCTTGTAGCAGCTCTTTGTATTGAAGGACCTATCCCATGGGGTCAACAACAAGTAAGATGTTGAAAGCATCTCTGCCACAGTTGCCTTTACTTGATGAAAAACCCCCAAGTGTGTCAACAAGTACCTAAATCAGCTCAGAAGAGGATCTTCTGAGGCTGCCACTAGTCAAGCAACTGAACTTGAAAGTGTATCCTTCCCAGGCCAGCCTTGAGATGGGTGCAGCCCGGGTCAATAACTTGGTTATAGCCTGTGAGTGACTGAGACAGAGGCTTTCAGCTATGCCTTGACTGCATTACTGACACACAAAAATTGTGAGATAATAAACATCTCTCATTAGAAGCCAGAAAATCTTGAGGTAATGCTATTGCTCTACTGCAACAGATGATTAAAATATCACTTCCCTCAATTCCAGTGGGATGCCAGTTGTCACCCTTCTCCTTTTAACTCTGATCTAGTACCACCAGAATGGGGACTTTAAGACCTTTTTGCTCTATGCATCAGCCTACCCAATCCCATGCTCGGCCCAGTGTTCTTGTCATCCTAAGCCTGAGCCACAATGCTCCTGAGTGCCCCCAGCAAGGATGTTCAGTTATTTATAACTAATATAAATGATTCCATTTGATTCTCAAGAATGTTGTGAAATATTTATGATTATACCCATCTTACAGACAAGGATGTTGAGGCCCAGAAGAATACTCAATTTGTACAAGTAGGAAGTTTAAGACAAAAGAACATAATTTTTAACTCCAGGTTCAACACACAGTGTATTATCCTGAGCCTGCCTGTGCATTATTTTCTTATTCTTTTATAGTTAGAGGAGCTATTATATGTTATTTGACAAAAAGATTTAAAGAATATCAGACCATCTGTGCTAAGTGTCAAGCGAGTCAATGTACTTGTTTTTAAAAATTATTGTACTAATGTAAGATATTGCTATTGATATGCATTCTCTATATAGGCATATTTGTGTCTGTACTTCTTCTTGTTTGAATTTTGTGGAAATTCACACTGTTAAGTTTCAATTAAAATATTCTCTGATTCTTGATACTCACACATATATTTGGATCATTAAATTTGACCTTATATATATGTGATTGGATATAACATGTTTTTCCTCTCTGGCTTCTGTTGTGAAAATTTTCCATTTTTATTTCATTTTTGTTTAGTACAGATTAAACAGAAAGGAAATATTAATGTCATGAGAAATATAGTTCATAAAGATTTCTTTTTCTCTACTTAATATGCTAAGGAGTAGGGGAAAGAGAGATTTAACATAAACCATCCCAGATCTTTAAATTTGTATGTAAAACTGGCACTAGTTCATCACTGCTTTTGCTGAGAAAAAAAAAAAAAAATCAAAGTCATCCACGAGGGTTTTCCCCTCTCTTTAATAATAGATACTTTCAGAGACCTCCTGAGGTCCCATTCCCCTTGTCATGTTTAAAGGGTTTATTGTTTCCAGAAAAGATTTTGCTGCTCCCTCTGGAGACTGAGCCGATCCAAGGTAATATTAATTCTGTGCCTCTCTCTTGTCGGAACTCAACTTCAAATGGAATCTATGAGATGAAAGCTGAAAGAGAGGTTATGTGGGCTGTCATCCGCCATTGTGTCTGAGGCATCAACTGTGCTCAGAACAAATTAGGTGTCAGTCCGGTAAATCACAGTCAGGAAGGGAAATCAGTTTATAGAAGACTTATTTGGTCTTCTGGAAGGCTCTTCCATTCACAAAACAGTTCATCTTTCTTTTTGGTAATTAAGAAAAAAATCTGAGATTTAGCTGGTCATTTTTATTTTCTCCTCAAGCCCCATCCCAACTCACTCCATTTCCCCCATAAAGATGGAGGGCTGTTGCTCTGAAGGACTAGTTCCATTTGCAGAACGATTCACATGGAATGTCTCTTTTTAAAGTCTAATTTCCTAAATGAGGAAAGATCTGGGGAAGAAAAGGAACAGGAAGTGAGGTTGGGCGAGGTAGTGACAGGGAAGGAGAGGGACATGTGACTTCGCTGCTGGCTTGTTTGTATGGTGTGTGCAGATCAAGGAGAGAATGCTCAGGGAGAAGCAGGTCAATCTGGCCGTCATGGGATTTGTTTCAGTTTTTGAAATACTTCTGGATCCCATTAGTTCTTCATTAAGAAGTTTGGATGGCAGAAGCAAAGAAATTGCTTTTCACTTTGGAATATAGAATTTTAAGCCTGTCATAACTTTAATGTGAGAGAAAAGGAGGCAAGAGAAAAGAAAATGAAATATTTGTATTTGTCATATCAGGCTCCTAACCATTCTGCTTTAATCTAAAATAAAAAAACGCATTGGAATTTATGAGGAAGTAGGAGACCAAAGAAAAAAGTACTAGACTCAAACTCATTTGACCAACACTCCAGTTTTGATGACTAATGATTTTAGGGCACTGATAAGAGTTTTTGAAATGGATCAAAATTATTTTTTATAGCACATTTGCTTACATGTCTACTAAACATGGGTAGAGCTAAACCTGAAATATTGAGTTTTTTAAGTCATTTTTCCAGCTAAATTATAGCAGTGAATTGCTGTGTGTTCCCCTAGGCTTATCTTTCAGAAACTAGAACATTAACCTTCCCAATTTATCTAGGTACTAGAGGATAAATTTAACATTTTTAAAAAGATTTAAACACTCAAACCAAATAGTATACTATAAAGAAATTAATTTCTGTTTCTAGATATACAAAATAGGCTCAGAGAACTTCTGAATATACAATATTGTGAAGGTAATGAGAACTCTTTTCCAAACTATTTCTTATGTTTATACTTAAACATTTATTTTAGAAAATGTTAACACTTTCAGAAACTAATTTTGTCACAATTAGGCTATTGTAAGATCCTCCATCCTAGTGAAAACAAAATCAAAGCCCACGATGACTCTAAATCTTACAAACTATTATCTTGAACTAAACGGTTTAGAATAATTAGTGTTCTTATTCCCTGTCCACTATACTCCATTGCTTAATGCAAAATGGAGAATGTGCCATCTAAAATGAAAGATGGCATTTGAACAGATCAATCTTTAAACCTAGAACATGCTCATAGCCTATGAAAAAAGCAACAAGAACGGTGATACAACCATTGAGGCAAACACAAAATTCTGATCATTAATAGGTTAGATTAATGACTGATGCCCGTACTTTAAACTCTTCAGTGTTATGTTATAAAGCATAGTGACAACAAATATTTGGAAATATCTTTTAAGGTCTAAAACAGTTATTTTTTATACTTCTGTCTTACAATTCAGTTACTCATATATTTGTTAGATTATTCAGATTGTTATTCAGAAGAAACAATCCAATTTAATCTTAACCTAATAAGTTTTTCCTCTTATACATTTTTACATGAAAAATTACTAAAATCACAATTCTGAGGAATTTCTTTTTAATCAAACACTATATGCTTAAACCACAGTAAGGAAATTAGAACCTTTCTTATTCTATTTAATATGATATTACTAAATTTATAAGAACTCTTTTCCTCAGCTTTTCTTTATACTAACAATCATAATTTGAAAAATGTATCTCAACCCCACAGTGAACTAATATCCATGCCTATTCCACATAGGTACTGCCAGTGGTCCCTGTGGTATCCTTTCAACAATGACAAACTCCTCAGGGTTGCCAAATGCCTGATAGAAAACCAGTAAATCATGTACTCCATCCTCCTCAGTTTGAATCAGAGCCAAGGTTTTTTCTCAACTTCAGATAAAGCTGCTTCCTGTTGTAGTTCTTCTACAATACATGTGAAAGTGACTGGGGCTACCATGGAAAGAGCAGTCATTTAAGAAGATTGCCAGGGATTGGGACTGTCCAGAGATGGTAAATCTGAAATGTGGCTACTTTCTGCTCCTGGGGTACTGTGGGTAGAACATCTCACAACTTTTGGAGCCTGAAAATTTTTAATTTCTTTAAAACAAACTTTTTTGACATGATTTCCTGAACTATGGCCAGTAACAGGCTTTTTTGCCCATACATTTATGTAAATTTCAATACATATACTGGTTTGGGGGCTTTTGAAGGGGGGGTTAAAACTATTTCCATGCAAGTAATTTCTGAATTGTTTTCTTTGGTAGTTGATACAATCATTTTTCACTGCTTCTGAGAAAGTTTAACTCTACAAGATATCATTTTGCCTAAATTTGACTTTGGTACAGCTCCACGTTTTGTGTACTTTCTTCTTTTTTTATGATGGTTCTGAGAGCCACAACACAACCGGAAGCCATGCAAAAGTGGGTAGTCCTAGAGATTTACAGTCTCCTGATTTCACAATGGGATTCCATACAGATAAGATTGCGGGGAAAGTTAAACCTTATGTTAATAGTACATCTCTTACATATTCTAGGGATCATTTAAAACCACGGGAAAAGTCACCAATATTTAAAATATCTGCTACACAGGCCCATTGCCAGTAACAGGATTGATACTACCAACTCTTCTGGTTGGTTTGCAGGCCCTTTCAGTCCTGAGATAATTACTTCAGTATGCTGGTTCATCCTCTTCTCACCTGCAGATGATGATGATTATTTCTACCCTTGCTTTTGTTAACATTGATACTATGTGGATGACATGAAAGAAAATCACAATTAAATAAAACATGTACAAATAAATGATATTACTAGAAAAGTCCTGCCACTGGTCACATCTGTGCCACCATTCTGCACAAGTCTGGAGGTTTTTCTTCTCGCTGATCATTCCTCTTGTCTAAATTTCCATTTTACCCGCATTTGTCTCCATTTCTACTTCTCCCTAACTAACTTTGGGTGAATTTGACTAGAGATATAACCAGAGATTCCATAATTTCACTTTTAAATAATTTCCTGGTATCCTGACCAACCACAATTCTACAGCGGGTAATTATTGAATACTGGAATTGCTACTTGTCTCTTCACTTGATCTAGTACTCTTGAGATTTTACATCATCTCCTAATAACCTACTTTATTGTTCCATTCTTGTCTGTCTCTCTCTTTTGCCAGACATCATGATTCCTGATTTTGTCGTACTCCAGGATCCTAATTTTATTACCAGCCTGACATCCTTGGTATATATTCTCTTTCTTCTGTTTGTGTTCAGCACAGGACAACTCAGATATAACATCAAGTTTGTTAAATAGTCACGTTTGCTTGTTCCCGTCAGCTCAGCTTCTGATTTCCCTTCCAGTTTCCTTTAGCTACTCCACATCTTAATAGACACTGAGCCATTCATTTGGTCTCTGGGCAGGTGGTACAAATACACTATGCCCTCTCTCCTGAGGCCTGGGTCAGGTTACAGCATCATATCAATGGGAACTGTGGTCACGGATTCTAGGGGATTTCTAACAGTTAATGGGCCCGATTTGAGAAATGAAGGATAACCCAGAGTACATAAGACATTTTGTCTTCCAAAATTTATACCAAGGGATGATAGAGGTTTGCTAGTAACTGACGTGATATACTTCAATCTTTTTTCTGCCACTTGCTACTTACTTCCCCCTCACTTATATTCTTCCCTCAACTACAAAGTTATCAAACTATTGGTCTTCTCTTTACTATGAAACTTGTTTTCAAGATTAATCACCACCTAAATCTCTGGTTCATTATCTCTCATCCACTGGTCCTCTTGGATTTTGCTTTTTCCTCTCTCTCCTAAAATTAAACTCTTCATTGTACTGGTAATCCTCAAATTGCCAAATCCAACAAGCCTCTTTATTTCTCATACTATTGGGATTGTGACATCTGCCATGTTGAGTACACACTCCATAAAATGCTCTTCTGTCCTAGTTTTTATGCCCAACACCCTTCTGTCTCCTTTATTTCAGACTGATCATTTTCTATCACACTGAGCATTCTCCTCATCTCTCTATCCCTGGAACTTCCCAACTCTTTTTAAACTACGCAAAATTTAAGTTCCAGTTTTGTTGCTTTGCTTGTCATCAAATTTTCACCCTTTCTCTTTCCTATACCCAGACCTGTATTTTTAGGTGCTGTCAATTTTCCATGGCCCTGTTCCACGGGTATATCTGACACAATACAAATGAGACTTAACTTTTCACCAAATCACTTTATTTTTCTCTATTTTTAGCTCTACGTTTCATTCAGTAGTCCCAACTAAAGTTTTTATAGTTCTTTACCACCACTCAATTTCTGCTGATCCTACCCCTCCCATAGATACCTCATCCTTCACTCTTCCGTCATCTGCAACCTCACTGGCATTTTTATTTAAGGCTCTCATCCTCTTTCAGTCTGACTCCAAACATCCCAAACAAGTTTATTTTACCACTTCCCTAGCTATCTCTTGAAATATGTGCCCCAGTATATTCTTTTTTCACCACTCTTAGATCATATGGACATATCATGCTTTTGTTCCCTTTCCTTTTCTCATGCAGATGTCTCTGCTAAAATGCCTTTTTTTTTCTCCTGGTCATGCATTTCGTTTGTATAGTCTTCTGACTCTTATTTCTTCCTGGATCATTCCTACCTCCAATTTACTTCAAATAAATCTGTCAACCTGCAAAGTAATCACAATTTGTTGCTGTGTGTTTTTGACACTTGCACTAGGTGCAAACTAAAGTGAAGCCCATCTTTTGTTTTGCCCCAGAGATGCTACTAATCTGTGACAGAAAGGTCTCCCAGACTTTTCTAATGGGAGAAACTGACTTCTTAGTAGAAAGGATTTTAGTTTTTCTCTCACTTTTAATTCTAGGATATTGTTGGAACCCAGGTGTACTTGAAATGTACTAATTGAGTCCAAGATGTGGGGAAAGGCAAACCTGAAGGAGCCAACGGAGCCATGTAGACTCTGTGATGTAGGCTGGAGCCACTTGGATTTGTTTATACCCATTTAAAAATCTTTTTGTATTATGACAGTTGGCTTTTAGGAGATCAAAGGAGCCAGTGCAGAAATGTTGTTTTCCTGACTGTGCAGCACACAAACATCATTTAAATGTCCCCTCAACATGTGCTCACATCTAAAGCCCATCAGAGCATCAGGCAGCAATGGGAGCTGGCACCGTGCCCGCATTGTTAGTCTTGCTGCATTATGATGGAAATAACAGGCAAGACAGAGAAAGAAAGCAGGGTCGGGGAGTGGCAGGGGGTTAGACATAGCTCCTTGGTGGGGATGGGGGATGGGGGAGTAGGGAGTGGATGCAGACATAGTCCTGGATAACGTGATGTTTGAATTTTTATTTTTTCTGTTGAAAAAGCAGATCGATGTGAGAATGGCTTCATAATCTCCATGATTGGGGGTGATTTTTCAAACTCCTGCTTTAGGGTCTTTGGAGATAGAGCCCAGTGGTCACGTGAGGCCTGAATGTTGAGATTAATCCCCCATGTTTGGAAGATGGAAGTGGCAAAACAGAGTATAGATATATCAGGGCAGTTCAAATGCCAGAGTCCAAAAAGCATATGATGCCAGCAAGCAGTAAAATTTCTATTCAATCTTCTTCTAGAACCCAGTTTGCTTTCAGCATATTGTGAGTGCACTTCATGGGATGGTTGTCATAGCACTCATTTATCAAGTACATATTAATATTCAAAGAACTTTCATATTTACTCATTCATTTGGAACATCTCTCTCTCCGGTAATGTTATAAAGTTTCAAAGCTGGAAATTCCTCAGAGATCATCTCTCCAATGTTCACATATATTAAAATCCAAAGGGATCTTAGTTTGCCTAAAATCTTATACACAGCTAGTAATATTGGGTCCCATGCCTGTTGGATTTTCTCTCCAGAGATTTTTACATGACCCAGTGCAACCACCTAGCCAAGAATTTATTTATGATTTTTCATAAGATGATAATCATTTGAGAGCATGTGTTTATAGGGTATAAGGGGAGATTGGGAAATTGTGCCTCCTGCAATTGGGAAGGAGCCCTGTGGAAACACTTGAGGCATTTATGTCTGTGGTGGTATATGAGTGTCCACTGCAAGTGGAATGATATTAAAAGAAACATGCCTACAATATTTCTTGTGAAATAAACATTGCACACTGTTTATTTTTAGTATTACGCAATGGGGGTAGCTTTCTATCTTTGCCACTTTTTCTTCTCTTCCCTTTTGGAAAAAAAAATCATGTACAGAAATATGAAAGTAGGAGAGAAGAACACTCCTGGTATTGATTCTTGCCCTCTCCATTGGCCTTTAGTGCTGTAATTCCCCACACAGACAAGACATATCTTCCCTAGGGTCATTCTAGAGGTTTCAAATTGATTATTGGTCTTAAGTACCTGTACACAAAAATATTATTTGACCATTCCTCAGACTTCCTATAGAATATTTTAAAAGAAGAAAAACTTAGGTTTCTGAAATTAGTAGTGAGAACTGATGATCCAATATCTCAGCAGATATCTTTCTCTAAAATTCTCTCATCCAAATAGTCTCCCAAACCCAGCAGAGAATTATATTGGGCACGTGTTAGGTACTGAACACCTCTCACTGAACACAGCTTCCTCTTTTGAAATGCTTTTTATTTCTCAGTTGTCTAAATGTGCTTATTCTTTAAAATCCAATCAATGTCACAACTTTGTTTTTTTTTTTTTTTGAGATAGTCTCGCTCTGCCACCCAGGCTGGAGTGCAGTGGCATGATCTAGGCTCACTGCAAGGTCTGCCTCCCGGGTTCACGCCTTTCTCCTGCCTCAGCCTCCTGAGTAGCTGGGACACTACAGGCACCCACCACTATGCCTGGCTAATTTTTTTGTATTTTTGGTAGAGACGGGTTTTCCCCGTGTTAGCCAGGACGGTCTCGATCTCAGTCTCCTGACCTTGTGATCTGCCTGCCTCGGCCTCCCAAAGGGCTGGGATTACAGGCATGAGCCACCGTGCCTGGCCGATGTCACATCTAAGAAACATTTATTGAATACAGAACAATGGATTATCTGGATATTTATAGCCTCAAGGTCATGACTACAAGCCTAATATGTAAGAAAAGAGTATGATTTCTCTGTTTTTTCCTTTCTAGTTATGTCATGGGCTTTAGTTAGAGGCTCATTAGAATTCTTGGAAATTAAATTTTTTCAACCTTCAAAATATTGTACCAGAAGTTTAGGAAATTGTCAAGGAATACTTTTGTGATTTGGCCTATCTGGAAGTTATGGTGAATAATCAACCTGTTACCTCTAGGAAAATGACCCTAGAGTATGCTCTGTGTGGTACCTCTGTGAAGTCCAAAGGATATTCTCAATATGTTCTCATTGTCTTATGTCTTGCAGTACATTTAGTATATAAATGGACCCAGATTAAAAGTATTCTGTAAATATTTGCTCATTGACTTTAATTTCTCAACTCCCAACATTGATATGATAGATTGTAATAACTGTAGCCAATAATATAATTCTCTCTGTTGTACATTATTAGAATAGAAGTCAAGAGACTAAAGTTCTTTTCCAAAGTCTGACATGTTATGGATATATAAAATTTCACAAAACTATTTACCTAAGAATAAGTTCATTTAATTTAGTCCAAAAATAATTTTGCTCTACTCACCTTCAGAAGCTTTAGTGAAAAAAGTCTTAAATAAAATGGGCTTGATTTTCCTAGGTTTATATAATTTATTTCCAATACTATCATTGTAATATTACCATTAGTGCTTTTTATATCTTTTGGATCATCTTTCATTTAATATTTTATGATAGTCTACTCCATTTCTATCATTTTTTCTTAAATCTCATTTAAGTTTCATACATGTTAATTGCAGACAAGTATATATTACATCTTTTGCTTTGTTTCATCTGCTGCTGGGATAGGTCAGAACTCTCAACAAATGTTATTACTTGCTTGTATTTGAATCAAGTGGCACTGGGGACAGAGCTACTGGTTTCTTATGTGAAAATAAGAGTTGTAGAATAAGTCAGTCATTCAAATTTTCAGCTGAATCTTATGTAATGGGGGGAAAAAAGATGAGTAATCTGTATAACCATGGAAGTCAATATTGTGGGAGGAAGGTAGAGAAAAGGCTTGGTATGTGTTTGGGGAATCCATCTGCAATCATTGCCTCCCCATCCAGAGGTCAGAATATGCGATTATGGAAATAACAGCCTTGCCATCACTATTTATTCATCTCAGTGATACTCACAATTATCAGGAGAGACAGGCAGAGGAAAGCACTCTGAATGCGAGACACAGGAAAGCAGCTTTCATCAGACTGGGGCTTCCCAATAAGTCAAACCTTTTCTTCTCTGCCTGAAAGGGTCACAGGCTGAACTGGCTATGCTGATGGTCTGGTTGACAGCCCCAGTTGACTGGCAAATAAGTGAAATTTTTGTGCAGCTTGGTGACCCACAGATGCCTTACACACCCTCCTTGTCAACCTCAGACTCAGCTGCCAGTTCAGAGAGCTGGAGGAGCATAACTATATTGGTGCCTCTCCAGACCCCAAGGCCTCATTGCCTGCTACCCTCTCTCATCTCCTCTACCAGGCAAACAAAAAGGTTAACGGTTAACAATGTTTAGCTTGCTTGTTCTGCTAAAGAATGGGGGTAGGGGATGCATATATTTTAATCCAGAAATCAGTATTTTCTGTGTCATAAAGATAAGGCAATGTAGCCAGTATGAAAAAGCATCAGCATGATAGTGTACCTCTAGACTTGAAAGCCAGACTTGAGATTTACATTGTAGCTTTAGAACTAACTCATAATGTGATATTGGGAAAATCTAACTCCTGTTATCCTTAGTTATTTTCTTTGTTGAAAATGACATTTAAGGACAAATATTCTCTAATTTCCCTATGATCTCACAAAAAAATAAGGTTTAAAAACAGAATTTTTGCACAGTGAATTTCTATGGAAGAAATGGTTTCAATGCAGGAATTTAAAGATAAATTTCTAGAAACTATCACCTTAAATAGTCCATTCCATTGAAAAATATTTGAATATATTATTTAACAAACCAATGAACAAAGTAGCCAACCACCAAATTATTATTCAGCACCTATTATGTTTTCCATTTTTGTTTCTGTTTTTATCAAGATTAATAAGATCAATATGTAGGAAACAATTTAAAGGTAGTAAAAATGTATATATAATTAAACTGTTTGGCAGCCTTGAGAATTTTCTCTGTCATGCCAACCTCCAACCCTAAAGATTAACTGTAACTGACCGGCTGTTGCACTCAGGAATTTATGTCTACCCAGCTGAGGCCACACCTCAGCAGGGCAATACTAAGGCTGACCTGTTCCAGGAAGACAAGAACTCTTCTGATGGCCAACACTGGTTTGAAGATTCTCAATGGCTTGATCACACTTTCTTTGGTTACCCTTGCCATATAGAATACTTTCTCCCACCCCGATATTTATTCCATCTCTTCTACACATGGAAACAGCTATGTATCACGGTTTTACAATCCTCACAGATTTTCTTGGCTCACTTCCTATCATCCCTCACACAGGCATCTCCAACCAAATCTTGGAACAACAAAATCGTCCCTTGACATCTGCTTTTTGGATCTTGCTATTAGCCATAACTAATATAAACTAAAAGCTGTGTATGTCATAAATATAAATGAACAAATCAGTAAGGCATAAAGTGGCATCTGAGAATGGTAAAGATCATGCCTGGCTTCAATTTTAAGGTCTATCAATTGCTGGATATGTCATCTAGCCTAATAATCTATTCTGTCTATGCCTCAATTTTCTTCACTTTAAAAAGGAGATAATAGTTTTTCTTATATTTAGAACTTTGGAGACCACAAATTAAGTTAGTATATGTAAATCTGTTACAACAATGCCTATTGTATCCATTGTATTCTTTTTTCAGTTTGATTGAGCTATAATCAACAAATGCATACCTTGTATAATAATTCCCATAATCAAGTTAATTAACATATATATCACCTCACATAGTTACCTTTTGGTATATGTGGTGAGAATGCTTAAGATCGACTCTCTTAGTAAATTTCAAGTATACTACACACTACTATAAACTGTAGTTGCCATGCTGTATATTACATCTCTAGAACTTACTCATCTTATACTGAAAGTTTATACATTTTGACCAATATTTCCCCATTTCTCCTACCACCAGCCACTTGCAAAAATTGTTATATTGTTTCACTAGGCTTAGCGTTTTTTAGATTCCACATATAAGTAAGATTGTATAGTATTTCTCTTTTTCTGTCTGCCTTATTTCACTTAGCATAATGTCCTCCAAGTTTTTCCACATTGTTACAAATGAAAGGATTTCTTTATTTTTTGAGGTGGAATAACATTCCATTATATGCATACAGGATAATTTATCCATTCATCTGTTGATAGACACTTGCTTTGTTTCCTTATCATAGCTATTATGGATAATGCTGCAATGGACATGGGAATGCAGATCTCTCTTCAAGATACACATTTCAATTTCTTAGGCTATATACTCAGAAGTGGGATTGTGATATCATATGATAGTTCTATTTTTCATCATTTGAGGAAACTCCATACTGCTTTTTATAATGGTTGTATCAATTTACATTCACACCAGCAATATGTGTGTTCCCTTTACTTCACATCCTAATCAACATTTATTCTCTCATCTTTTTGACAGTAGCCATCTTAATAGGTGTGAGTTGATATTTCACTGTGGTTCTGACTTGCATTTCTCCAATGATTAGTGATGTTGAGCACCTTGCCATATATACTTACTGGAGATTTGTATGTCATCTTTAAAAACATGTCTGTTCAGATCCTTTGCCTATTTTAAAATCATGTTATTCAGGTTGTTTGTTTGGGGGGCTTTTTAGTATTTTTTTTGCTATTGAGTTATATGAGTTCTTTGTATATTTTCAATATTGACCCCTTATCAGATACATGGTTTGCAAGTATTTTCTCCTATTCTATAGGTTGCCTTTTCATTTTGTTAGTTGTTTCCTTTGCAGTGCAGAAGCTCTTTAGTTTGACATAGTCCCAATTGTTTACTTTTGCTTTTATTGCCTGTGCTTTGGGTATTATACCTAAAAACATATTGCCAAGACCAATGTCAAGGATCTTAGTCCCTATATTTTCTTTTAGGAGTTTTACAATATCAGGGCTTATGTTTAAATCTCTAATTCATTTTTAGTTGATTTTTATGTATGGTGTAAAATAAAGATCCACTTTTACTATTTTTCATGTGGATATTCAGTCTTCTCAGCACCATTTATTAAAGAAACAATCCTTTTCCCATTGTGTGTTCTTGACAGTTTTCTTAAAGATTGGTTGAATAGATATCTGAAGATTTATGTCTAAGCACTCTATTCTACTCCAATAATCTCTGAGTCTACTGTTATGCCAATACCATGCTATTTTGATTATGACAACTTTGTAATATAATTTAAAATCAGGAAGTGTGATGCCTCCAGCTTTGTTATTTTTTCTTACTATGAGTTTGGGAATTTGGGAGTCTTTTTTGGTTCCATACAATTTTAGGATGGTTTTTCCCATTTCTCAAAAAAAAAAAAAAAAAGACAACATTGAAAACCACAATAAGCATGTGAATGTTTCACCCACAACCAAGGTATACAGGTTCTCTCATCAGAACTGACTAGGAGGCTATGTGATCCACTGGAATATAGGAAGAGCAGTGTGGTGCAGTGACCCATCTGAGAGCTACACAGGGCAGGGGAGCCCCCACCCTCAGCCAAGGGAGGTTATAAGTGAGTGTGCTACTCAGCACAGCAGGGGAAACCATGCTTTTTCCACAGAATTGTGCAAACTATGGATCGGAAGTCCCACTAGTGAACCCATGCCACTAGGGCCTAGCATCCCAACCACGGAGCCACGGAGATTCTCAACAGCATTTCAGCTGGAATCTGCTTAAGCCTACCGAGTACTTGGGGAGAGGGGCAACCAGCACTAGAGCAACCACTACCTGCTGTCTAAGAGGTTTGAGCTCTTCAGGGGAGGGTCAGCAGCCAGCACTGGGACTCACAGCTGCCTAACACACTAAGCTCCCTGGGCAGGGGAAGGGCAGCATCTATTTCTATAGCTCCAAGCTGTGATTTTTCCTTGCTGGAGCCAGGAAGGCTGTACGGCTTGGTCCCAAGACGTGGCCACCATAGCCCAACACACTGGCTGTGGCAAACTGTAGCCAGAGTGCCTCTTCAGGCCTGATCCTGACTCATCCTTCCTCACTGGGCAGGGCTTCCCTGCAGGAACTCCAATAACTCCAGCCAGAGGCTCAGGGACAGAACCCA
Organism: Nomascus leucogenys; assembly: GCF_006542625.1. NCBI lineage: Eukaryota > Metazoa > Chordata > Mammalia > Primates > Hylobatidae > Nomascus > Nomascus leucogenys. The sequence goes on from NC_044384.1 coordinate 35,776,198, forward strand.
GATCTCCCTGGGCCTGAGACCCTAGTGGGAAGGGTGGCCCCAGTCTCTGTGGACCAGCAGACTTTGCCTTTCCTCCTGGTAGTTCTAAGGAATCCGGGCAGCCCAGACCAGTGGCTTTCCCTTCAGTGAAGCACATCCCTTCCACCAAAGAACAAAGTGCTTCATTAAAAGGGTCCTGTTACCTATGCTACCCAACTGGGTGAGACCCTCCAACAGGGGTTGTAAGATATCCTATACAGGAGCAATCCTACTGGCATCAGGTTGGTGCCCCTCAAGATCAGAGATCCCAGAAGAAGGAGCAGGCACCTATCTGTGCTGTTTTCCAGCCTCTGTGAGTGACATCTCCAGGGGCAGGAGCGAACCAGATGAATAGGGCCTGAAGTGAAACCCCAGAAAACTGCAGCAGCCCTACGGAAGAGGGACCTGACCATTGAGAGAAAAACAAACAGAAAGCAACAACAGCATCAACGACAACAATAAAAAATCACCCGATAAAAACTCATCCAAGGGTCAGCAGCCTCAAAGATTGAAATTAGACAAACTCACGAAGATGAGAAAGAATCAACAATGACAACAAAAAAAAAACGTTGAAAACCCAAGCGGCCAGAGTGCCTCTTCTCCAAATGATCGCAATGTCTCTCCATCGAAGGTGCAGAACTGGATGGAGGATGAGATGGACAAATTGACAGAAGTAGGCTTCAAAAGTTGGGTAATAAAAAACCACATTGAGCTAAAGGAGCATGTTCTAACCCAAAGTGAAGAAACTAAAAACCTTCATAAAAGGTCAGAGGAGCTGCTAACTAGAATAATCAGTTTAGAGAGGAACATAAAATGACCTGAAGAAGCTGAAAAACATAGCATGTGAACTTCGCGAAGCATACACAAGTATCAATAGTAGAATTGACCAAGTGGAATAAATGATATCAGAGTTTGAAGACCATCTTGATGAAATAAGACATGCAGATAAGACTAGAGAAAAATAATAATAAAAAGGAATGAACAAAGCCTCCAAGGAATATGGGGCTTCGTGAAAAGACCGAACCTATGATTGATTGGAGTACCTGAAGGAGACGGGGAGAATGGAAACAAGCTGGAAAACACTCTTCAGGATATTATCCAGGAGAACGTCCCCAACCTAGCAAGACAGGCCAACAGGCAAATTCAGGAAATACAGAGAACACCACTAAGATACTCAACAAAAAGATCAACCACAAGACACATAACTATATTCTCCAAGGTCAAAATGAATGAAAAAATGTTAAGGGCAGCCAGAGAGAAAGGCTAGGTCACCTACAAAGGGAAGCCCATCACACTAACACTGGACCTCTCAGCAGAAACTCTACAAATCAGAAGAGATTGGGGGCCAATATTCAACATTCTTAAAGAATTTTCAACCCAGAATTTCATATCCAGCCAAACGAAGCTTCATCACTGAAGGAGAAAAAATCCTTTCCAGATAAGCACATCCTAAGGGATTTCATTACCATCAGGCCTGTCTTGCAAGAGCTCCTGAAAGAAGCACTAAATATGGAAAGAAAAAATCCGGTACCAGCCACTGTAAAAACACACCAAAATATAAAGACCAATGACACTATGAAGAAACTGCATCAACTAGTGTGCAAAATAACCAGGTAGCATCATGATGACAGGATCAAATTCACACATAACAATACTAACCTTAAGTGTAAAAGGGCTACATTCCCCAATTAAAAGACATAGACTGGCAAATTGGATAAAGAGTCAAGACCTATCTGTTTCTGTATTCAGAAGACCCATCTCAAGTGCGAAAACACACATAGGCTCCAAATAAACGGATGGAGAAAAATTTACCAAGCAAATGGAAAGCAAAAAAAGCAGGGGTTGCAATCTTAGTCTCTGAAAAAACAAACTTTGAACCAATAAAGATCAAAAACAGACAAAGAAGGGCATTACATAATGGTAAAGGGAACAATTCAACAAGAAGAGCTAACTATTCTAAATATATATGCACCCAATGAAGGATCACTCAGATGATCAAACAAGTTCTTAGAGACCTACAAAGAGACTTAGACTTCCACACAATAACAGTGGGAGACTTTAACACCCCATTGTCAATATTAGATCAATGAGACAGAAAATTAACAGGCAGAAGATTAACAAGAAGAGAAGAATCTGGATCAGGTGGACCTAATAGACATATACAGAACTGTCCACCCCAAATCAACAGAATATACATTCTTCTCAGTGCCATATGACACTAATTGTAAAACCAACCACATAATTGGAAGTAAAACACTCCTCAGCAAATGCAAAAGAACTGAAATCATAACAAACAGTCTCTCAGAACACAGTGCAATCAAATTAAAACTCAGGATTAAGAAACTGACTCAAAATCATAAAATTATATGGAAATTGAACAACCTGCTCCTCAATGACTCCTGGATAAATAATGAAATTAAGGCAGAAATCAAGAAGTTCTTTGAAACCAACGAGAACAAAGAGACAATGTACCAGTATCTCTGGGACACAGCTAAAGCAGTGCTAAGAGGGAAACTTACAGCACTAAATGGCCACATCAGAAAGCCAGAAAGATCTCAAATCAACACCTAATATCACAATTAAAAGAGCTAAAGAGGCAAGAGCAAACTAATCCAAAATCTAGCAGAAGAAACAACTAAAATCAGAGCAGAACTGAAGGAGAAAGAGACATAAAAAACTCTCCAAAAAAATCAATGCAACCAGGAGCTGTTTTTTTAAAAATTAACAAAATAGATAGACTGCTAGACTAATAAAAAAAGAGAGAAGAATCAAACAGACACAATAAAAAATGATAAAGGAGATATCACCACTGACTCCACAGAAATACAAACTACCATTAGAGAATAGTATAAACACCTCTATGCAAATAATCTAGAAAATCTGGAAGAATGGATAAATTATTGAACATATACAACCTCCCAAGACTAAACTAGGAAGAAGTCAAATCCCTGAATAGACCCATAAGTTCTGAAATTGAGGCAATAATAGCCTACCAACCAAAAAAAGCCCAGGACCAGATGGATTCACAGCAGAATTCCACCAGTGGTACAAAGAGGAGCTGACATCATTCCTTCTAAAACTATTCCAAACAATTGAAAAGGAGGGACTCCTCCCTAACTCATTTTATGAAACCAGCATTATCCTGTAACCAAAACTGGGAAGAGACACAGCAATGAGACCTGTTCAGGTCGATACCCCTCATGAACAGCAATGTGAAAATCCTCAAGTAAAATACTGGCAAACTGAATCCAGTAGCACATCAAAAAACTTATCTACCATAATCAAGTCAGCTTCATCTCTGGGATGCAAGGCTGGTTCAACATATGCAAATCAATAATTGTAATCCATTGAATAAACAGAACCAAAGACAAAAAAAATACATGACTATCTCAACAGATGCAGAAAAGGCCTTTGATAAAATTCAACATCCCTTCATGTTCAAAACTCTCGATAAACTAGATATTGTTCGAACATATCTCAAAATAAGAGCTTTTTATGACAAATCCACAACCAATAACATATTGAATGGGCAAAAGCTGGAAGCATTCCCTCTGAAAACCAGTACAAGACAAGGATGCCCTCTCTCACCATTCCTATTCAACATAGTATGGGAAGTTCTGGTCATGGCAATCAGGCAAGAAAAAGAGATAAACCATATTCAAATAGAAAGAGAGGAAGTCAAATTGTCTCTGTTTGCAGACAACATGATTTTATATTTAGAAAATCCAATCATCTCAGCCCCCAAACTCCTTAAACTGATAAGCAACTTCAGCAAAGTCTCAGGATACGAAATCAATGTGCAAAAATCACAATCATTCCTTTACACTAACACTAGACAAGCAGAGAGCCAAATCATTCATTGATGAACTATTTACAATCGCTACAAAGAGAATAAAGGATCTGGAAATACAGCTAACAAGGGATGTGAAGGAATCTTCAAGGAGAACTACAAACCACTGCTCAAGGAAATCAGAGAGGACACAAACAAATGGAAAAAAATTCCATCCTCATGGATAGGAAGAATCAATATCATGAAAATGGCCATACTGCCCAAAGTAATTTATAGATTCAATGCTATTTCCATCAAGCTACCACTGACTTTCTTCAAAGAATTGGAAAAAGCTACTTTAAAGTTCATATGGAACCAAAGAAGAGAAGAACAAAGCTGGAGGCCTCACTGACTTCAAACTATACTACAAGGCTACAGTGACCAAAACAGCATGGTACTGGTACCAAAACAGACATGGAGACCAATGGAACAGAACAGAGACCTCAGAAATAACACCACACATCTACAGCCATCTGATCTTTGACAAACCTGACAGAAACAAGCAATGGGGAATGGATCTCCTATTCCATAAGTGGTGCTGGGAAAACTGGCTAGCCATATGAAGAAAATTGAAACTGGACCCCTTCCTTATACCTTATATAAAAATTAGCTAAATATGGATTAAAGATTTAAATGTAAAACCCAAACTATAAAAGCCCTAGAAGAAAACCTAGGCTGTACCATTCAGGACATAGGCATGGGCAAAGACTTCATGATGAAAATGCTAAAAACAATTCCAACAAAAGCCAAAATTAACAAATGACATCTAATTAAACTAAGAAGCTTCTGCACATCAGAAGAAACTATCATCAGAGTTAACAGGCAACCTACAGAATGGGTGAAAATTTTTGCAATCTACCCATCAGACAAAGGTGTAATATACAGAATTCACAAGGAACTGAAACAAATTTACAAGAAAAAACAACCCCATCAAAAAGTGGGCAAAGGATATGAACAGACACTTCTCAACAGAAGACATTTAAAAAACTGACAAACATAAAAAAAAGCTCAACATCATTATTCATTAGAGAAATACAAATCAAAATCACAGTGAGATACCATCTCACACCAATCAGAATGGTGATTATTAAAAAGTCAAGGAACAATAGATACTGGAGAGGCTGTGGAGAAATAGGACTGCTATTTGGTGAGAACGTAAATTAGTTCAACCATTGAGAAAGACAGTATGTTGATTCCTCAATGACCTAGAACCAGAAAAACCATTTGACCCAGCAATCCCATTACTGGGTATATACCTAAGGGAATATAAATTGTTCTACTATAAAGACACACGAACACGTATGTTTATTTCAGCACTATTTACAAAAACAAAGTATGGAATCAAACCAAATGCCCATCAATGATAGACTGGATAAAGAAAATGTGATACATATACCCCATGGAATATCATGCAGCCATAAAAAGGAATGAGATCCTGTCCTTTGCAAGGACATGGATGAAGTTAGAAGCCATCATCCTCAGCAAACTACCACAGGAACAGAAAACCAAACACTGCATGTTCTCAATCATAAGTGGGAGTTGAACAATGAGAACACATGGGCACAGGGAGGGGAACAATACACACTAGAGCCTGTTCGGGGGTTGGGGGTGAGGAAAAAGAACTTAGAGGATAGGTCAATAATTGCAGCAAACCACCTTGGAACATGTATACCTATGTAACAAACCTGCATGCTCTACACATGTATCCTGGAACTTAAAGTAAAATTTAAAAAAATGACAATTTAATTCTGATAGGGTTTGCCTTGATTTTTTTTTTTTTTTTTTTTTTTTTTTTTTTTTACTGCAGCTGCTCCTTCACCATTCTCTGCTCACTCCTAGGATACAGCAAGGTTTTTTTTTTTTTTAATTTACCCTGCTACAATGTTGATTCTATTATCGCGCTGCTCCAAGTGCTGGATTAGGTTGAGCACCGCGGTTGCCTTGAATCTTTAAATTGCTTGCATAGTATTGCCATTTTAATAATAAATCTTCCAAACAATGATTTCTACTTATTCGTATCTTCAACTTCTTTCACCAATGTTTTATAGTTTTTAGTGTACAGATCTTTAGTGTACAGAAATGATTCTTTTTGAAGCTACTGTAAATGAGATTGCTTCCTTTATTTGGAGTAGTTTATTATTAGTATATAGAACAACTGACTTTTGTATATTGATTCTGTATCTGCAACTTTATTGAACTTCTTTATTTGTTCTAACAGTTTTTTTGATAGAATCTTTAGGTTTTTCTACATATGAAATTTTGTTGCCTGCAAATGAAGATAATTTTAGGTTTTCCTTTCCGATATGGATGTCGTTTTTTTCTTGTCTAACTGCTCTGGCTAGCCAGTACCAGGTAGAACAGAAGTTAGAATACTGAGTACCTTTCATTTGTTTCTGATCTTAAAGGAAAGACTTTCAACTTTTCACTGTTTAATATGATATTACCTGTGGGCCTATAATGTAAACTCTTACTGTGTGGAGATGCATTTTTCTATAGGTAATTTTTTGAGAGTTTTTATCATGAAAGGATGTTAACGTTTTCCAATGTTTTTTTCTGCATCTACTGAGATGATCATATAATTTTTATACTTTATTCTGTTCATGTGATATATTTCATTTACTAATTTGAATATGTTGAAACAACTGACATTTCAGGGATACGTTTCACTTGATGGTGTACGATTCTTTTAATGTACTTTTGAATAAAGTTTGGTAGTATTTTGTTGAGGATTTTTGCATCTATGTATACCAAGGATATTGGCCTATAATATTTTTGTAGTGTCCTTTTCTGGCTTTGGTATCAGGGTAATGCTGACCTCATAAAATAAATTGGGAAGTGTTCCCTCCTCTTCAGTTTTTTGAAGGAACTAATTATTTAAATATTTGTTAGAATTCAACACTGAAGCCATGTGGTCCTGTGCCTTTCTATCATATGAGGCTTTTGGTTACTGATTTAACTTCATTGATCATTACGGTCTTTTAAGTTTTTCTATTCATTCATGACTCAATCTTGGCAGGTTGTATGTTTCTAGGAATTTATTTCTTCTAGGTTAAACTAGAAGAATTTGTTGGCATTTTATTACACATAGTAATTTCTGATGATTCTTTATATTTTGACTATCTGTTTCAATATTGCCAGATTCATTTATGATTTTGAGTCACCTCTTTTGTTGTCTTGGTGAGTTTAGCTAAAAGTTTGTCAATTTTATTTTTCCAAAAGTAGAATTAGTTTTAATTATCTCTTCTATTGTCTTTTCAGTCTTTATTGATTTTGACTCCAATCTTCATTATTTCCTTCCTTCTGCTAATTTTTGGCTTAGAATATTCTAGTTTGTTTATTTTGAGATGGAGTCTCTCACTCTGTCACCCAGGCTGGAATGCAGTGGCAAGATCTCGGCTCACTGCAACCTCTGCCTCCTGGGTTCAAGCAATTCTCCTGTCTCAGCCTCCTGAGTAGCTGGGATTACAGGTGTGTCCCACCACACCTAGCCTTTTTATTTTTTTATTTTTTTTTTTTATTTTTAGTAAAGACGGGGTTTCACCATGTTGGTCAGGCTGGTCTCATACTCCTGACCTTGTAATCCACCCGCCTTGGCCTCCCAAAGTGCTGGGATTACAGGCATGAGCCACCATGCCCAGCCTCTTTTTCTAGTTTTTTAAGGTATAAAATTAGGTTAATTGAAACTTTTTAAAGTAATTTTCAATGTAGGCATCTATCTATCACTATACACACCCCCCTTGAAACTACTTTTGCCCTGTACCAAAAGGTTTGCTACGATTTGTTTTCATCTTCATTTGTCTTAATATATATTTTATTTCCCTTTTGATTTTTTTCTTTGACCCACTGTCAGTAGTGTGTTGTTTAATTTCCACATATTTGTGAATTTTCCAATTTTCCCCTTGTTATTTATTTCTGTTTCATACCATTGCGGTCATATTTAATATGATTTAAGTGTTCTTATATTTGTTAAGACATGTTTTATGGTGCAGTATACCATCTATATTGAAGAATGTTGTGTGTGTGCTTGAGAAGAATATGTATGCTGCTGCCATTGGATGGAATGTTCTGTATATATCTGTTAAGACCATATGGTCTAAAGTGTACTTCAAAGTTCAATGTTTCTTGATTTTCTGTCTGGATGATCTGTCTATTGTTCAAACTGGGATGTTGAAGTCCTCTATTATGTTGTTGTCTCTCTCTTCACATCTGTTAATATTTACCTAACATATTTAGGTGACCTAATGTTATGTGCATATATATTTATAATTGTATATCCTTGGTGAATTGATCCCTTTTATTACATAACTTTTTCTTGTTACATCTTTTGATTTAAAGTCTATTTTGTCTGATGTAAGTATAGATACCTCTGCTAGTCATTTTTAAAAGAAATCCATTCTACCAACTTTATGCCTTCTGATTGGATCATTTAATCTATTTACATTTAAAGTATATATTAACAAGTAAGGAGTATTATTGCCATTTTATTATTTTCTGGCTGTTTTATAGTTCCTTTTCCTTTCCTCCACTCTTGCCACCTTCCTTTGTGAATTTATGATTTTTGGTAGTATTGTGCTTTCATTAATTTTTTTCTTTATCTTTTGTATATCTATTCTAGGCTTTTGCTTTGTAGTTACCATGCCTTAAATGTAACCTATTATAATAGGTTATTTTCAGCTAATAACTTACCTTCAATCAGATACAAAAGCATTATAATTTTACTTGACTTCTACTTACAGTTCATGTTTTTGATTTCACAATTTATGTATTTTTAGAACATGAATTCATTAAAAATATAGTAGCTATGGTTATTGTTAATAATCATGTTTTTTAACCTTTATACTAGAGTTAAAAATGATATATACATCATCATTATATATAAGATATTATTTGATTACATGTTTACTTTTCCTGGTAAATTTCACACTTTTATACGCTTTTGTGTTATTTATTGGCACCTGTTTCAGCTTGAAGTATTTCCATTAGCATTTCTTAAAGAACAAATCTAATGGTGATGAACTACCTCAACATTTGTTTGTCAATGAAAGTATTTATCTTTCCTTCATCTGACCCAACAACATCGTTAGAAAAAGTATTTGTGGTAACCAGTTTTTTCTTTTCACATTTTGAGTGTATCCTCTCACTTTTTGTCCTATAGAATTTCTGCTAAGAAATCCACTAATAATTGATAGATGTTCCCTTGTGTTTGATGAGTTACTTCTTGCTGCTTTCAAAATCCTCTCTTCCTTGAGTTTTAACAATTTGATTATGATGTGTGTCTCAGTGTAGTCTTCTTTGGGTTGAATGTTTTGAAGACTTTTGAGCTTCATCAATCTGAATATACACATTTCTCCCCAAATTTGGAAATTATTACCTGTAATTTTTAAAAACAAGCTGAGGTTGATATCAGTGAGGGCTGCAGAAATCTATGTCAATGGTCATTGCTAGGGCTGTTGGGGTCCTTGGAAGCAAAGGCTGCTAGGGTGCATTTTGTATTCTAAATATTATATAAGGATTAGCTATAACACACGAGAAAATAGAAGGCCACAGAGCTAAAGAAACTTGCTCACAGAGCTAATCAGTAAAGGTATTGAGGTAAGTACTTGGGCTTTCTGTCAGATGCTCAATAGGGTGGTTTGTTTTACTTGTTTTTTTTCCTTGTTTAGGTTATTGTATATATTTTTTTCATAATCATATTGAGAATTTTGAGAAAGATCAGTGGTGAAAGATCATTGGTAAAATGATAGCAGAGATCTTTTAATAATAAAACTTGTTACATAAAAATTAAATATTAGAGTCAGTAGCTTCACTTATCAACTTTGATAATATAATTCTTCATTGAGATTACATAAATTTTGATTATATAATTTGGTAACATAATTCTACAGTGAGAATTAACAAGGATTGAAGTGCTGAAATTATAACTGGGTTGTTTTATATGTTCTATAAATAATTTCTTGGTCCTTATCTCTTTGACCTTAACCTATTTCATAGGGCCCGATATGGTTTGCCTCTCTATCCCCACTAAAATCTCATGCTGAATTGTAATCCTCAATGTTGACAGTAGGGCCTGGTGGGAGGGGATTGGAACATAGAGGCAGTTTCTAATGGTTTAGGACCATCCCCCAGTGCTTTATTGTGAGTGAGTTCTCATGAGATCTGGTCGTTTGAAAGTGTGTAGCACCTCCTGCTTTCCTCTCTTCTTCCTGCTCCAGATATGTAGGATGTGCCTGCTTTCCCTTCACCTTCTACCATGAATGTATGTTTCCTGAGGCCTCCCCAACCATGCATAACTGAGTCAATTAAACCTCTTTTCTTTATAAATTACCCAGTCTCAGGTATATCTTTATAGAAGTGTGAAAACAGACTAATACAGAAAACTGGTCCTAGAAAAGTGGGACTATGCTAATAAAAACACCTGAAAATGTGGAAGCAGCTTTGGAACTAGATGATGGGCAGAGGTTGGAACAGTTTGGAGGTCTCAGAAGAAGACAGGAAGATGAGGAAAGGCTTGGAACTTCCTATAGATTTGTTGAATGGTTTTGACCAAAATACTAATAGTGATATAAAAAGAGATGGCCAGGCTGATGAGGTCTCAGGTGGAGGTGAGAAACTTATTGGAAAATGGAGCAAAGGTGATTTTTGCTATGCTTTAGCAAAGAGACTGGAGACATTGTGCCCCTACTTTAGAGATCTGTGGAAATTTGAACTTGAGAGAGATGTTTTAAGGTATCTGGTGGAAGAAATTTTGAAGCAGCTAAGTGTTCAAGATGTGATCTGACTTCTTCTAAAAGCCTATGCTTATTTGCATAAACAAAGAAATAACCTGAAACTAGAACTTATATTTAAAAGGAAAGCAGAACATAAAAGTATGGAAAATTTGCAGCCCAGCCATGCAGTAGAAAAGAAAAACCCATTTACTGGGGAGGAATTCAAGAAGGCTACAGAAATTTGCATAAAGAGTAGTTAATAGCCAAGACAATACAAAAAATGCCTCCAAGACATTTCAGAGACCTTCATAGCAGCCCCTCCCATTACAGGCCCAGAGGCCTAGGAGGGCAAAATGGTTTCCTGGGCCAGGCCCAGGACCCCACTGCTCTGCGCAGCCTTGGGACGTGGTGCCCTGCATCATATGTCTCAGATAAAGGCCTGAAAGCAGATAAAGAAGTCACCTTGAGAACAATAAGTTTATAAACCACTAAATAAGAATGTAGGAGCATTAACCTCATTGTATAAGTTTCTGAAAGGCAAACACTGCATCTTATTTACTTGAATTTTCTTCACTTACCTCAACATATTAAGATAACACATTTAGATAAGTATATAAACTTAAAGTACTAGGCAAATCATTAGCTAAAACTTAATGATTAATTATGAGCATTAACTTTTTAAACATTTTAGTTAATACTTAATGTGCTTCGGTTCCAGCTTTGGCTAAAAGGGGCCAAGGGTACAGCTTGGGTCATTGCTTCAGGGGGTGGTGTAAGCCCCAAGCCTTGGTGGCATCCATGTGGTATTGGGCCTGCAGGTGCACAGAGGACAAGAGTTGAGGTTTGGGAGCCACTGCCTAGATTTAAGAGGATGTAAGAAAACACTACAGGTACAAGCATAAGTCTGCTGCAGGGGTGGAACCCTCATGGAGAACCTCTACTAGGATAGTGAAGGAACCTCTATTAGGACAGCGAGGGAAAATGTGGGGTTGGAGCCCCCACACAGAGTTCCCACTGGGACACTGCATAGTGGAGGTATGAGAAGAGGGCTACTGTCTTCCAGACCCCAGAATTGTAGATTCACCTACAGCTTGCAATGTGTGCCTAGAAGAGCCACAGGCACTCAATGCCAGCCCTTGAGAGCAGGCAAGGGAGATGAGTCCTGCATAGCCACAGGGGCAGTGCTGCCCAAGTCCTTGGGAGACCACTCCTTGTATCAGTGTCATCTGGATGTGAGACATGGACTCAAAAGAGATTATTTTTGGAGCTTTCCGATTCAATGATTGCTCTGCTTGTTTTTTGACTTGCCTGGGGCCTGTACTCCCTTTGTTTTGCCCGATTTATCCCTTCTGGAAAGGGAATATTTACCCAATGCCTGTATCCCCAGTGTGTCTTGGAAATAACTTGTTTTTGATTTTATAATCTCATAGGTGGAAGGGAATTGTCTTGTCTCATACAGAAATTTGGCTTTAGCTTTTGAGTTAATGCTGGAATGAGTTAAGATTTTGGGGGCCAACTAAAGGAAAAGAAAGAGATTTGCACTTTCCATTTGGTCTAACTAGAGAGAAGACAAAAGCTCTGTATTAGTCCATTCTCGCTCTGTTATAAAGAACCACCTGAGAATGACTAACGTATAAAGAGAAGAGATTTAATTGGCTCATGGTTTCACCATTCTTCATTTATTTACTACAGTTTCTTCAAAAAGTTGCAATGAGGATATATGTATAAAGAACTTTAAGAAGTACAAGGCTCATAACAAGTACTTAAATCAACAGAAGCCAATTTTACCATTAATAGCGCACTGATTAAGTATTAACTAAAATGTTTAAAAAGTTAGTAATTACAACTAATCACTAAGTTTTAGCTAATGATTTGCCTTGTAGTTTAAGTTATGTGTTTATCTAAATATGTTATCTTAATATGTTGAGATAAGTGAAGAAAATTAAGGTAAATAAGAAACATTGTTTTCCTTCCAGAAATTTATACAGTGAGGTTAATGTGCTGGTTTATATCCTTATTGTCCTCAGGGTGACTTATCTGCTTTTGAGCCTTTGTCACTTCACACATTAATTCATTTATGACGCTTTCATTGAATCTTTTCTATTTGCTGAGTACTATTGTAGATGTTGGGATACAATATTATATGAAAAAGATAATCAAGGTGAATAGCATTTCGTGAGCAATTTCTGTAAGCCAGGATGTAAATTAGATAAATTGTTTAATTCAATACTCACAGCAAACTTACAAGTTTTTATATTGTCATTCCAAGTTGCCAAATGAAGTAACAGTGCAAATTGTGTCAAATATTAAGTCTGATGATACAAAGTAATATTAGAGATGGGTCTGGAATTGAAGAATATCTGAATCAAGAGCCTACATTCACTAGAGAGATTCCATCTTTGCCCTTGAAAAGTACACAGTAAACTTAACCGAACACACGTGAGTCTGATGGGCAATTTGAAGCATTCAGATGAGGTACCTAGAGGACCAAAACTACTCCTCCAATTAACCAATATTTCATAGGAATGCTGGAGTACAGATTTGTAAAAATGAGTGAGTAGTAAGATGTCCATCATTGTAGGTCCCACTTTGACCATGAAAACATTCCTTATCAGGTAGATAATGAACAGTGTTCTTTTACATATGAATTTTTGTAGATTTCTAAGTACTTAAGATTGGACATTACATGTTCAGGTATATATTTTATCAGTTAATTTAAATTGCAGTTATTTTAAGACAGAGACTATCCTGAGTGCTTTGTATAGCTCTGTATTCAAAAAAGTTTCCCAGTAAATACATTAAAATAGTTCTATAAGATTGTCATCATGAATTACTTACTCGGTACTCACTGATTGCCTTTCTGTGTACACAAAAATATTTATAAGATATTCTTCTATTCTTATTACCATGGCAGTTCTGATTTCTCTTTAGGAAGAAAACAGTAATCCATTTAACAGCACATGCCCTTTTCAGTTTTGATATTTCCTACCTTTCGCTCTGCTCAGTCCACATTTAAACTTTACCCTTACTTCTTGGCACTTGAACTCCATGTAATGTGGAGTCTTTCCAGTAATCAGAATGTGACTGGAATTGAAGGCTTTTCAGAGATCTATATTTAAAACCTGTTTTATTCATTCAGCAGCAACAATTTCTTTAACAGCTACGGTTAAAATTGAGAGGTTTGGGACTGAGAGAATTGATTTCAATAAATGTTTTATTCTTTTAACACGAATTCTCTTAAGTGGGCATCAGTGAATTATGTTCATTATGCAGCTATTACCAGGGATAGTATCAAAATAACCAGGGTCTCAGCCAAAGAATTTTTTAACTGTAGTAAAGGGTTGTAGCTCTTTTGAGAGAGGTAGTTCTCTATCCCGGTACTGGGGATAATAATCATAGCACAGCATTTGCCTTTATGTAAAATTGGGAATTTGAGCCTGGTACTACATAAATTAAAAGTCTTAATAGAAACTGTGGGAATTTTTCTTGGAAAATTTGAGGAGGAACAGTTTTGTTATTTTTTTTTTCCCCCACTGCAGTGGCAATTTTAGTATCATGTGATACATTCCATCACAAAGTGTATAGTACCTGTATGTTCTACTAGTCTTCTTTCCATCAAACATATCCTGCCTGAATGGCAAAGAATGCTTCCTACAAGAGATAATATTGGTCCTGGGTCTTCCAAAGTAAACAAAAATTTCCACTTAGAAAAAAAAAAAAGAGACCATCACTCAAAAAAATCTATGGCAGTTAAGATTACAGCTCCAACTGAAATGTTTGACTAATGAAGAGAGTTTTAACAGATATTGAAGACAAAGTATATGTGTTATTTTTAAACAGGAAATTTATAGAAGAGAAAAAAGTTATTAAAAATATAAAGATATGTTTAAACTCACCAGTAAGTAAACAAAGAAAAAGTTTAAAAGTTAGATATCACTGAACATCAGTTAAATTGAAAAATGTTAGCAAGTAAGTGGGAATACACTAAAAGCAATGCGTCTCTGGCTAAACAAAGTGGCTGGGAAGCTCAAACTGGGTGTAGTCCACCACAGCTCAAGAAGGCCTGCCTGCCCCTGTAGAATCCACCCTTGGGGGCAGGGCATAGCCAAACAAAAGGCAGCAGAAACCTCTGCAGAATTAAATGTCCCTGTCTGACAACTTTGAAGAGAATAGTGGTTCTCCCAGCATAGAGTTTGAGATCTGAGAACAGACAGACTGCCTCCTCAAGTGGGTTGCTGAACCCCGAGTAGCCTAACTGGGAGGCACCCCCCAGTAGGGCAGACTGACACCTCACATGGCCGGGTACCCCTCTGAGACGAAGATTCCAGAGGAAAGATCAGGCAGCAAGATTTGCTGTTCAGCAATATTCGCTGTTCTGCAGCCTCTGCTGCTGATATCCAGACAAACAGGGTCTGGAGTAGACCTCCAGCAAACTCCAACAGACCTGCAGCGGAGGGTCCTGACTGCTAGAAGGAAACTAACAAACAGAAAGGACATCCACACCAAAACTCCATCTGTACATCACCGTCAAAGACCAAAGATAGATAAAGCCACAAAGATGGGGAAAAAACAGAGCAGAAAAGCTGAAAATTCTACAACTCAGAGCGCCTCACCCCCTCCAAAGGAATGCAGCTCCTTGCCAGCAATGGAACAAAGCTGGACAGGGAATGATTTTGACGAGTTGAGAGAAGGCTTCAGACTATCAAACTTCTCCGATCTAAAGGAGGAAGTTTGAACCCATTGCAAAGAAGCTAAAAACTTTGGAAAAAGATTAGATGAATGGCTAACTAGAATAACTAGTGTAGGGAAGTCCTTAAATGACCTGATGGAGCTGAAAACCATGGCACGAGAACTACGTGATACGTGCACAAACTTCAGTAGCTGATTCGATCAACTGGAAGAAAGGGTATCAGCCATGGAAGATCAAATGAATAAAATGAAACAAGAAGAGAAGTTTAGAGAAAAAAGAGTAAAAAGAAACGAACAAAGCCTCCAAGACATATGGGACTATGTGAAAAGACCAAATCTACATCTGATTGGTGTACCTGAAAGTGATGGGGAGAATGGAACCAAGTTGGAAAACACTCTGCAGGATATTATCCAGGAGAACTTCCCCAATCTAGCAAGGCAGGCCAACGTTCAGATGCAGGAAATACAAAGAATGCCACAAAGATACTCCTCGAGAAGAGCAACTCCAAGACACATAATTGTCAGATTCACCAAAGTTGAAATGAAGGAAAAAATGTTTAGGGCAGCCAGAGAGAAAGGTCGGGTTACCCACAAAGGGAAGCCCATCAGACTAACAGCTGATCTCTCGGCAGAAACTCTACAAGCCAGAAGAGAGTGGGGGCCAATATTCAACATTCTTGAAGAAAAGAATTTTCAACCCAGAATTCCACATCCAGCCAAACTAAGCTTCATAAGTGAAGGAGAAATAAAATCCTTTACAGAAAAGCAAATGCTGAGAGATTTTGTCACCACCAGACCTGCCCTACAAGAGCTCCTGAAAGAAGCACTAAACATGTAAAGGAACAATTGGTACCAATGCAAAAACATGCCAAATTGTAAAGACCATGGATGCTAGGAAGACACTGCATCAACTAACGGGCAAAACAACCAGCTAACATTATAATGACAGGATCAAATTCACACATAACGATATTAACCTTAAATATAAGTGGGCTAAATGATCCAATTAAAAGACACAGACTGGCAAATTGGATAAAGAACTAAGACCCATCAGTGTGCTGTATTCAGGAGACCCATCTCATGTGCAGACACACACAGGGGCTCAAAAAAAGGGATCAAGGAAGATCTACCAAGCAAATGGAAAACAAAGGCAGGGGTTGCAATCCTAGACTGATAAAACAGACTTGAAACCAGCAAAGATCAAGAGAGACAAAGAAGGCCATTACATAATGGTAAAGGGATCAATTCAACAAGAAGAGCTAACTATCCTAAATATATATGCACCCAATACAGGAGCACCCAGATTCATAAAGCAAGTCCTTAGAGACCTACAAAGAGACTTACACTCCCACATAAATAATAATGGGAGACTTCAACACCCCACTGTCAACATTAGACAGATCAACAAGACAGAAAGTTCACAAGGATATCCAGGAATTGAACTCAGCTCTGCACAAAGTGGACCTAATAGACATCTACAGAACTCTCCTCCCCAAATCAACAGAATATACATTCTTCTCAGTACCACATTGCACTTATTCCAAAACTGACCACATAGTTGGAAGTAAAGCACTCCTCAGCAAATATAAAAGAACAGAAATTATAACAAACTGTCTCTCAGACCACAGTGCAATCAAACTAAAACTCAGGATTAAGAAACTCACTCAAAACCACTCAACTACATGGAAACTGAATAACCTGCTCCTGAATGACTACTGGGTACATAACGAAATGAAGGCAGAAATAAAGATGTTCTTTGAAACCAATGAGAACAAAGACACAACATACCAGAATCTCTGGGACATATTTAAAGCAGTGTGTAGAGAGAAATTTATAGCACTAAATGCCCACAAGAGAAAACAGGAAAGATCTAAAATTGACACACTACCACCACAATTGAAAGAACTAGAGAAACAAGAGCAAACACATTCAAAAGCTAGCAGAAGGCAACAAATAACTAAGATCAGAGCACGAATGAAGGAGATAGAGACACAAAAAACCCTTCAAAAAAAAAAAAAAATCAATGAATCCAGGAGCTGGTTTTTTGAAAAGATCAACAAAATTGATAGACCACTAGCAAGACAAATGAAGAGAGAAGAATCAAATAGACACAATAAAAAATGATAAAGAGGATATCACCACCGATCCCACAGAAATACAAACTACCATCAGAGAGTACTATAAACACCTCTACGCAAATAAACGAGAAAATCTAGAAGAAATGGATAAATTCCTGGACATATACACCCTCCCAAGACTAAACCAGGAAGAAGTTGAATCTCTGAATAGACCAATAACAGGTTCTGAAATTGAGGCAATAATTAAGAGCTTACCAACCAAAAAAATCCAGGACCAGATGGATTCACAGCCAAATTCTACCAGAGGTAAAAGGAGGAGCTGGTACCATTCCTTCTGAAACTATTCCATTCAACAGAAAAAGAGGGAATCCTCCCTGACTCATTTTATGAGGCCAGCACCATCCTGATACCAAAGCCTGGTAGAGACACAACCAAAAAAAGAGAATTTTAGACCAATATCCCTGATGGATAGATAGTGGGTGAAGGATATGAACAGACACTTCTCAAAAGAAGACATTTATGCAGCCAAAACACATGAAAAAATGCTCATCATCACTGGCCATCAGAAAAATGCAAATTAAAATCACAATGAGATACCATCTCACACCAGTTAGAATGGTGATCATTAAAAAGTCAGGAAACAACAGGTGCTGGAGAGGATGTGGAGAAATAGGAACACTTTTACACTGTTGGTGGGACCATAAACTGGTTCAACCATTGTGGAAGTCAGTGTGGCGATTCCTCAAGGATCTAGAACTAGAAATACCATTTGACACAGCCGTCCCATTACTGGGTATAAATCCAAAGGATTATAAATCATGCTGCTATAAAGACACATGCACACATACGTTTATTGCAGCAGTATTCACAATAGCAAAGACTTGGAACTAACCCAAATGTCCATCAATGATAAGCTGGATTAAGAAAATGTGGCACATATACACCATGGAATACTATGCAGCCATAAAAAATGATGAGTTCATGTCCTTTGTAGGGACATGGATGAAACTGGAAAACATCATTCTCAGTAAACTATCGCAAGGACAAAAAACCAAACACTGCATGTTCTCACTCATAGGTGGGAATTGAACAATGAGAACACTTGGAGACAGGAAGGGGAACATCACACACTGAGCCTGTCATGGGGTGCAGGGAGTGGGGAGGGATAGTATTAGGAGATATACCTAATGTAAATGAGTTAATGGGTCCAGCACACCAGCATGGCACATGTATACATATGTAACAAACCTGTACTTGTGCACATGTACCCTAGAACTTAAAGTATAATAAAAAAATTAAAAAATTAAAAAATAAAAGTAATGAGCCTCTGGCAAAAGTAAAGAGTTGTAGCCATTCTGGAAGAATACCACAGATTTTGTTAATTTAAATATATTTATATCTTCTTTTCATGATGAAGAAAATACTGGAATTACATTAACCCTCCTCAAGAATTGGAGATGAAGGCAATAAATAACTGTTTGAAAGCATGAAAGATCAACAGAAGATTTAGTACTCAAGAAGCTAAGATTCTAGAAATAGCAAATCCCGAGTGGAGTTTAATATTCTACATACGACTCCCCCATCAGCTGCTTGCTTACTGTGTGTTGCACATGTCTGTGGTCAGATCACACACACAAAAGGGAAAGAAAAGAAGGTAACTTTTAAAGAACTAAAAGGCTAAATAGATTTTTTTTTTCAGCGAAACAATACAAGAGTGATAACAATACCCTAGATTTTATTTGTAACTTTGGAAAAAACATAAACTAGTAATAATGGCAAACTAGAATAAAGCTGTGCCCAGATATTATCTGCTGCACACAGAAAAAGTAAACCTTTTCTGAAATAACACCACAACACCAGTTTGGAAGGGTAGAAAGAAAATAACGGCCCAATAAAACGCCATACCCAGTGAAAATAAGCTTCAACAACGAAGGCAAAATAAAAATTGATTAAAAAATTAAAAAATGCAGATCTTTAGAAAAATAAATACCTTATCTGACAGAATTCTTCCGACAGAAGAATCAAGATTCCAGAGGAAACTAGGGTAGTGCTCAAAAATATGGTAAATAAGTAAAAGGGTAGCTGTATAAGTTAATCTAAAATATTGACTGTTTAAAACAATAATGTTTACATCTTCTGGGGTTTGAAATATATGTTAAGTTTATCAAACTAATAGTAGAAAAATATAGCAATAAAGAGAGACAATGTCTGAAGTCAGATACTACTTAGTGTATGGTAAATATATTAATTTAAAGTAATCTCTAAGGAATTGACAATGTATGTTTTAGTATCTAGGGTAACTATGAAGAGAAAGGAAAAGAATCAGCATTATACCTAAGTTGCAAATTAATGGAGGTGAAGGCAGAATACGATGAAATCTGAAGGTAAGAAAATAAAAATGAATAAAAATGAACACTATATATGGCTTATAATTCTAAAATACAAGAAAGTAAAAGTTTGAAAATAAAAGTTAAATCAGGCTGGGTGCAGTGGCTAATGCCTGTAATCCCAGCACTTTGAGAGGCTGAGGCAGGTGGATCACTTGAGGTCAAGAGTTTGAGACCAGGCTGGCCAACATGGTGAAACCCTGTCTCTGCTAAAAATATAAAAATTATCCAGGCATGGTGGCACTCGCCTGTAGTCCCAGCTACTCAGGAAGTTGGGGCAGGAAAATCAGAGACTGAGGCAGGAAAATCACTGGAACCTGAAAGGTCGAGGCTGCAGTGAGCCACGATCATGCCACTACACTCCAGCCTGGGAGACAGAACAAGACTGTCTCAAAAAACAAAAAAAAACAAAGTTATATCTTACAAATATACCATGAAGAAAGCTAATATTCCAATATTAATAAATTTTAATATCAATAGAAACCTTATACCTCCAAGGATCAAGTACATTTAATAAGAGTCAATTCAATACAAAGACAGTAATTATTATTACATGATATACCATTCATTATATATAAGCAAAAGAAAATACTAGGTACACTAGAGTAGTTAACATCAGAACACTCTTAAAGCAATTCACCATATTAACATAAAACAAATAACATTTGCCTGTCTGAATAGATGCAAAAATATGTAAAATCAATACTCATTTATACTGTAGAAAACTAGGCAAAGAAGGAAATTTTATTGACCCAAGAAGAGAATACCAAGAAAAAGCCTAGAGCAAACATTAAATTCAGTTATAAAATATGGAAAACATTCATCCTGTGAATGAAAATGATATCCCATACCACCATATTTACAGCTAGCACAATAATTGATCATGATGGATTAACTTTTTGATGTGCTGGTTTGGTTTGCTAGTATTTTGTCAAGGATTTTTGTGTCAATGTTAATCAGGGATACTGACTTGTAGCTTTCTTTTTTCATTGTGTCTTTGGCAGGTTTGGATATCAGGATGATGCCAATTTTGTAGAATGAGTTAGGGAGGAGTCTCGTCTCATCATTATTTTTTTTTTGGAATAGTTTTACTAGAATTGTTACAAGCTACTCTTTGTGTATCTGTTAGAATTTGGCTGTGTATTCACCTTGTCTAGGGCTTCTTTTGGTTGGTAGGATTTTATTACTGATTCAATTTCAGGACTTGATATTGGTCTTCAGAGTTTCAATTTCTTCTTAAGTCTTGGGTGGTTGTGTGTTTCCATGAATTTATCCATTTCCTTTAGATTTTCTAGTTTGTATGCATAGAGAGGTTCATAAGAGTCTCTGAGGATCTTTTGTATTTTTTTTTCCTTCCAGACAGAGTCTCACTTTGTCACCCAAGCTGGAGGACAGTGGTGCAATCTCAGTTCACTGCAACCTCTGCCTCCTGGGTTCAAGGTATTCTCTTACTTCAGCCTCCCAAGTAGCTGGAATTACAGGCATGCACCACCACATCCAACTAATTTTTTAATATATATATATTTTTTGTAGAGATGGGGTTTCGCCATGTTGGCCAGGCTGGTCTCGAACTCCTGACCTCAAGTGATCCACCCGCCTTGGCCTCCCAAAGTGCTAGGATTACAGGTGTGAGCCACCACACCTGGCCATATCTTTTGTATTTCTGTGGGATTGGTTGTGAGGTCACCTTTGTAGTTTGATTGTGCCTATTTGGATCTTCTCCCATTTGTTCTTTGTTAATCTAGCTAGCAGTCTATTAACCTTGTTCATCCTTTCAAAGAACCAACTTTTGGTGTCATCAATTCTTTGTAAGAATTTTTAGGTCCCAATTGCATTTGGTTTTGCTCTGATTTTTAGTTTATTTTCTTCTGCTACTGAACAGACACTTTTCAAAAGAAGACATACAAGTGGCCAACAAATATATGAAAGAATGTTCAACATCACTTACCAGAGAAATGCAAATCAAAACGACACTGAGGTACTATCTCACACTAGTCATAATGGTTATTACTAAAAAGTCAAAAAACAACAGATGCTGGTGAGGCTGAGCAGAAGAGGGAATGCTTATACACTGTTGGTGGGAATGCAAATTAGTTCAGCCACTGTGGAAATCAGATTGAAGATTTCCCATAGAACTCAGAGCAGAACTACCATTTGACCTAGTAATCCCACTAATGGGTATATATTCAAAACAAAACAAATCATTCTACCAAAAGGACACATGAACTGACATGTTCATCACAGCACTATTTGCCATAGCAAAGACATGGAATCTGCTTAGCATTCCATCAAAAGTGGATGGATGGGATAAAGAAAATGTGGTACATATATACCGTGGAATACTATTCAGCTATTAAAAAGACAATTATCCTAAGCAGATTAACAGAAACAAAAAACAAATACTGAATGTTCTCATTTATAAGTAACAGCTAAATATTGGGTACTCATGGACACAAAGATGGCTACAACTAAGACTAAGGACTACTAGACAGAAGAGGAAGGAAGTGGGGCAAGTGTTGAAAAACTGTTGGGTTTCATGCTCACTAACTGGGTGACAGGATCATTTGTATACTAAACCTCAGAATCCTACAATATACCCATGTAATATACTTGTACATGCACTCCCTGAATCTAAAATAAGAGTTGGAAATTAAAAAAATAAAAAAATGAATAACATGCCTATACTCAGAAAGCAAGATTGAATGTGTGGAGAAACTTTAAGAATCTATAACTTTTTAAATTTGCAAATGCATATAAGATCATTCAATACAAAAACAATATACAAAATACAAGGTATTACATTACTTCATATCAGCAACATCAAATAAAAAAAAGCAAACAGACCATTTAGAGTAATACAAAAGATAAAACACCTATTAATAAATGTAACTAGAAATATGCAAGACCTCTATGCTGAAAGCTAGAATTTTATTTTAAATTGAAAAAGATAAAAGAACACTTGGAGAAAGATAAGTTTTATGGATTGGAACAGTAGGTATAAAGGTGTCAATTCACTCTAAATTAAAAACATAAATTCAACATAATGTCAATTATGTCCCAAATATTGTTTTTCTTAGAATTTGGCAAGCTGAATCTGTATATATGTAGAACTGCAAAACATGATGGATGCATTATCCACATTTATCCAAGCACTCATATGCAGATATACAGAAAATTCTTGCATTCCAATAAACAACAACAACAGAAAACAAACACTAAAAGGTGCATAGGCAAAATTGTTGAATAGAAATTTCCAAAAAAGGATATTCAAATATGGAAAGATGCTCCACGTCAGTCATTAGGAAAATGCAAATTAAAACTCCAATGATATATCACTGCATAATTATCAAAATAACTAAAACTAAGCCCAAAACAAACAAAAAAAGTGGCAGCAATTATAATATGATTCAAAATATTAGTTGGGATTTGGAGCAAATGCAACTTTTGGAATAGCTTATGGGACTATTAAGTTAATATATGTTTAACAGCATTTGATAATATCTTTTAAAGGTAAAAATATCCCTACACTTTGACAGAGCAATTTCAATCATATATATTGTGACTTTTGGAAAGACAACAATTTTTGGATCTAAGTAGCTTAATAAAATTCCAAGCAGGAAAGTAAAAATACATATAGATATAATCTCATGCATGGTGAAGCAGCAATAAATAAATTTTAAAATACATGATCTTAAAAGCAACCAGAAAGAAAAGATAGATTACTTGAAAATGTGTGATTATTTGACCTGTTTAGCAATGCAAGTCAGAAGATTATTTAATAATATAAATAGTCATGATGCCGAAACAAAATGACTGTCAATCTAAAATTATATAATCAGAAAATTATCTAAGAATGAAATATATTTTTAGAATAAGACAAAATTAAAGAGCTTATACCACATACCATCACTAAATGAAAATCTAAAGGATATTCTTTCCACAGAAAGTAAATGACATCAGAAGTTTGGTTTAAAAGCCAGAATAAATTTTGAGCAAATATATGGACAAATAGGTGGACAAATGTGACTGTTTAAAACAATAATTATTTCTATCTTGTAGATTAAGAACCGGAAAGATTCCCTCTCTTCCTCTTATTCTCCCTAGTGCTCTTGTAATATAGGCAGCATGACTGACTGGTTTCTCTCTAGCACAGGGTGACCCACCCAGCCAACAGCACCTGGGGGAATCAACTGGAAGAAAAGTTAACTGCAAAGTAGTTGAACAAATATGTAAATATGTAGGCAATAATGGGACTTCAGATTTTCACTGTCAGAAAAGATTCAAATATGAAAAAGAGATAAACTAAATTAATCCTGTGGTATAAGACTGTAGTTAGAGTTATTGGGATAAACTTTGTGACATTTAATATATATATTTAGTAAATGTGTGTGTGAAAGGGTGTTCATATACAGATATGTTTCCTAATCTTGTCCACTGAAAGAAACCTAAAAATGACACTCCAATAGCAATGAACACACCTGGCATCCAAATCTTGGTTTTTGAATAACATTCTCTCTTAGAGGATACCAGGTTTGAGGGAATGATTGATTCCAGAGCTGGAGTGGGAAAGGCATAAGATGAACCATGGTACATCTTGTGGCTATAAGTAAAAAAGTATTCAAAGAATAAGACAGATTAAGGGACTCCCACTGTCCAAATCCAGGATAATTTAAGTATCAAAATTAATAATTATTATGAATTATAACCGGTTAAATAGAAAACTTTGAGTCCATATTGTTGTTTATTTGAGTACATAAATAAACTAGTGGAGTGGGGGGAGAGCTTTGCCTTAGAGTGGAATGCTAGCTAAAATAATCACTTATGGATTAGTAAGTATAAAATACTTATTAAAGTTCCAGTGTAGAAAACTGGCAGACATCATTTTCACCAGGTGATAAAATTTAGCATCTTCAGTAATAGGGGAGGTAATATCATACACCTACTGATAGGATGCACTGAAGTCTTCCTGTAATAGTTGTATACGTTGCCATAGTGGCATAATCTTAGGGAAACATCAGACTGAAACTGAGGTGGCTGGCTTGTTATTTTCAAAAATGATCAAGTCATGAAAATAAAGGACTGAGGAACTGCTTTATATTGAAGGGATTGTAGAAACTATTGAATGAAACACACGATCCTTAATTACTGAAATAAGAACATTGTGTGAACAATTTCTGAAATTTGAATGGAGTATTATTATGAGGATTGTATGACATTATTGTATAAAATTTAGAAATTTTGATGATTGTACAGTCATTACGTGTAGGAAAGTGTCCTTGTTTTTAGTAAATTCAGACTAAATTTTAAGGGATAATTAGGCAGTATGTCTGTAACTTACAAACTGTTCAAAATGAAAGAATGGTCAAATACGCTAAAATGCTGACAATTGTGATATGAGAGTTCTTTGAACTACTCAGCAAGTTTCTTGTAGTATTGAAATAATATCAAAATGAAAAGTTTAAAACTATTGGAATTTAAAAACTCATCATCAAAAGCTCTTTAGAGAGGATGGGAAGTCAGAGCTAAGGCTGTCAAGGGACCTGTGAGGTTCAGGAGGTAGATAAAGCAACCGATAATCTTAGGCTTTTGTAAATCTGAAATGGAGATAGACTAACAAAACCACTAGGAAAATAGTAATAATGATTTCCAAAACAATAGAAAGAAGAAAATAAAATGAGAAAAAAATTTCACCCATAATGAGTTTAATATTGAAATTCAAAATAGTGAAGATGAAGATGGGAAAAGTAAAAATTGTGACTTCTGTTTACAGCAAACATTTAAACTATACTCATGGAAAAGTTTCTCCCCACTTAAATCACTTAAAAAACTATTATACATAAACTAGATTCATGAGAAAGTTTTTCCCCATTTAAATCACTTAAAAAAAACTATGATATATCTATTAAAGTCATTGCTGAACTTGAAGAATATAAGTAAAATCCTCAGGAGGCAAAAATAGAAATAGAATTCTTTGACATCTGTGTTCGTGAGCAAGGTGATTCAGACCAATTATCTCACTGAGGACAACTAGAAAAATTAGGCAAAATATAAAATGAAATAATTTGCTTAAGACATTGGATAGCTAACACACACACACACACACACACAGAAAAAATTAAGGGGATGGGAGATGTGATATGACCGGAGTGTTTTAAGGCTCTCATTTTGATCAGGAGAAGGATGAAAGTATCAGCTAACATTATTTGGTAAGTCAACATGCATGCTGAATTCTATAGGGCAATTACTAGAAGGGTAATAAGGTCAAAGGATATGAAACAAAGAAAAAAAGCAAAAGAAACCTCAGATGTACGGCATAATCACAAAATAAGATGGTAATATAGTAAATGCTACCCAAGATAATAGTATTTTATTATAAATAGAGTAAATATCCAAAAAAGGATTATCATACTAGGAAAAAAGAAAACCTATTCAACTTTAAGAGAAACATTTAAAACCAAAGTGTCCAAAATTTTGGAATTAAAAAGCATAGAAAAATATATACTAGGCAAAACAAAAACTAAATTTTAGAATTTTAGTGGAAGAAGGTTTATTAGAGATAAAGAGGGCCATATGGTGTCAGTTAAAAATTTTAATTTCAAATTTGAGGAGGGAGGGGATTCGGAAAAATAACTAATTAATACTAGGCTTGATACCTAGGTGATTAAATAATCTGCACAGCAAAACCCCATGACACAAGTTTACCTATATAACAAACCTGCACAGGTACCCCTGAATTAAAATAACAGTTAAAATTTTAAAAAGTTTTAGGCCAGGCACAGTGTCTCATGCCTGTAATGCCAGCACTTTGGGAAGCCAATGTGGGCAGATCACCTGAGGTCCGGATTTCAAGACCAGCCTGGCCAACATGATGAAACTCCATCTCTACTAAAACTAAAAAAAAATAAAAAACATTAGCCAGACATGGTGGCAGGCACCTGTAGTCCCAGATACTCAGGAGGCTGAGGCCAGAGAATAGCTTGAACTCTGGAGGTGGAGGTTGCAGTGAACTGAGATCTTGTCACTGCACTCCAGCCTGAGTGAGAGAGCGAGACTCCATCTCAAAAAATAAAAAAGAAGAAAGAAAACACAAAAGTAAAACTAAAATGTTTTAATTTTGTACATATTTGACCTAACCTCTCAAATAAAACAAAATATTGCTAGAAGTAAAATAACAAAGAGAAATATCCACAATCATAGTTTCAGATGGAAAATCAAAAAAGATTTAAAACACTTAAACAGCATACTTAACATGTATAACCTAGTTATAGAATACTGCTTCCAAAAATGGCATAATATACATTATTTTCAAACATAAGAATACTTAAAATCTGACCCTATGTTGGACCTAAAAGCAGGTCTGAACAAATTTTATCACTGTGGTTTTCTAACCAAAATGATATTAAGCTAGGAATTTTATTCAAGTAATACAAGTTCATTTTAGATTTAATAATTTGGCAATGAAGGGCTTCCATTTCAAAGTAAGATCGAGTGGATTGTGGCAACAATTTTTCTACCGATTATTACAAAAATAAGTATTGTGGAGGCAAAAAGGACTAGGTGAATTAAAATTCCAGAAAGAAGTTTCCTAATGTTCATAGGCCATTCCCCCAGTCCTTGTACGAATTTTCCAATTCTGGGCATATCCTAAGGATTAGGGTTTGGTCCAGGCAGAGGACTGCTTCGGCTTAAGGAAATTAACAAATTGACAAAAGGAGGCTGTGAAGAATTACAGTGACAAAATTTAAGACTTGTGAATCCCCAAGTTAAAAAAATAAAGTTTCTCAAAACAAAGACAATGACAACAAATTGAAGAATAACTAGATTAGGCAGGACCCAAAAGAACTACACTGTTATGAGATGAATTGTAGGAAAGGATGTGACAGATAAAACTAACAAAACAAAAAATTTAGAATTAAAAAAAAAAAAAAAGACAAGATTTTACTCTGTTGGCCAGACTGGAGTACAGTAACAGAATCACAGCTCCCTGAAGCCTCAAATGCCTGGGCCCAAGTAATCCTCCCACCTCAGCCCCCTGAGTAGATGGGACTACGGGTGTATACCATCACACCCAGCTTAGAAGAATTTTTAATCAAGCAATTCTGGCACTGAACAACAAAAAATGCATTAACCATAGATGAAAACATTGATCCATTAGCTTTAATTGAATTAAACACTACTGTGTTCATTGAATGATATCATTTTAACTGTAAAGAGGCAAGTCACAGACTGGAATAAGATATCAGACAAGGAATTTATATACAGAATATAGTTTAAAAACCCAAACATCTACAGGCCAATAAGAAGACAAACAGCAAATTTAAAAAAAAAAAAAAAGAAATTTTTTTTTTTTTTTTAAGACAGAGTCTTGTTCTGTTGCCCAGGCTAGAGTACAGTGGCACGATCTTGGCTCACTGCAGCCTCTGCCTCCTGGGTTCCAGGGATTCTCCTGCCTCAGCCTCCCGAGTAGCTGGGGTTACAGGCACACACCACCAGACCTGGCTATTTTTTTTTTTTTTTTTTTTTTTTTTTTTTGTATTTTTAGTTGGCCAGGCCAGTCTCGAATTCCTGACCTCAAGTGATCCACCTACCTTGGCCTCCCAAAGTGCTGGGATTACAGCCATGAGCCACCATGCCCGGCCAAAACAGCCAAAATTTTTAAACAGGCATTAAAGAAACAGAAAACCAAAATAGCTAATAAGCATTTGGAAAGGTACACAATGTTGTTAAGTTATCACAAAACGTAAGAACCACATCTGTTAGAATGACTAAAAGTTTTAAAGGTTAAAAATAGCTAGTGCTGGTGATGATGCAAATGACCTGAATTGCTAGTGGGAATGTAGATTGGAAAAACAACTTTGAGAAACTTTGGCAACATCTACCAAAGATAAACATATGCTTACATTATGAACTAGCAATTCTACTCCTAGGTATATTCCCGAGAGAAATGAAGAGACATGCCCACTAAAAGACATGCGTAAGAATAGCAAAAAAAGACATGCATAAGAATAGTAATGGCAGCTTTATGCAATAGTTTAAAATTAGAAGCAATCCAATGTCTATTAACAGGAGTTAGAGAAATTGATGTTGACTCATACAATGTAATACACATTACATAGTAAACATATACATTACATTTTATTATATGTATATTAGATTGAACAAATAATAGCACAAAAGTTACATATTATATAATTTCATAGATAAACATTAAGAACAGGCGAAACTAATATACGGTAAACAAAGCTAAAATAATGGTTACTTCTTGGGCCATATAATGGGAAATGGCACTGGGTTCTGGGGTTCCCAGGGTCTTAAAAGGGAAGGAACATTAGTATCTAAGCTCTTGGATGTCTTGAGAGTATTAAGTGAGAAAGAGTATAAGAGTCTGGAGCCCCAGACACAGCCTATATATTAATCCATGCTGTGATTTAAAAGTATACACAAATTAAAAGTTCAATGTGGTGTACATTTAAGATTAGTGCAGTTTATATAAACTGTAGATGTTTATCCACATCATCTATATCTCCACAGTCCAAACATCCAATCTAAAATCATCTCAGAGACAGAGTGAAATCTGCAGTATCACAATGCTTTGAATAAGAAGATTAACCAAGTGGAGAGCTTCTAAAATCAAAACATAAAAATGATGAATCCATAGAGAGAAATATAAATTGAAGTTGATGACCTATAGTTACCTTTCATCTGTAGACATTAACTAACTCTAGATACTTCTAGAGGCCAAAGATAAAGGCTTGGGCCATCATGTAAGACTGCAGCTGAAGGCAAAAATACCAGTAGAGATTTTGACATTCAAGTAATTTAATGGGACAGATTGAAACGTTAAGAACAAACATACACCCAAATTGTCATCCTCAAGATTTGAGAAGGAATTTGAAGTTGTTATGTTAGGAGACTACAGGAACTAGCAGGAAACTTTATGCAACTGAGTCACCCATATATCTTTTCAGTACTGATGAAGCAAAGATAAATTAGATATTTAATTGAAACACCTTGAGGATAACGCAGTAAGACCAGGGCCAAATCAGAGGTAGATTAAGGTTTAATAAACATGTAAACCATTCTTGAGTAGATCAGATCCTGAAGCATTTAGGTGATTAGTATCCCACCTCAGGTGCCTAACAGAAGAAAGGGTGAACTCTTACTAAAGAATGATGATATCATCGGTAACATCAGTCATTATATTTATATATACACACACACACACACACACACACACACACACACACACACACACAGAGTCCAGAATAAAATAATTACTAGGTATACAAAAACCATATGACCAGTAATGAAGAACAAAAACATACAATAAATCCAGACATACAGGTAATTTATACATAAGAGGTAGCATTGGTCAATTTTTTTTTCTTTTCCTGAGATGGAGTCTCACACTGTCACCCAGGCCAGAGTGCAATGGTGCGATCTCAGCTCACTGAAACCTCCGCCTTCTGGGCTCAAGCAATTCTCCTGCCTCAGCTTCCTGAGTGCCTGGGATTACAGGTGCCCACCACCACGCCCGGCTGATTTTTCATATCTTTAGTAGAGATGGGGTTTCACTATGTTGGCCAGGCTGGTCTCGAGCTCTTAACCTCATGATTTGCCTGCCTCGGCCTCCCAAAGTGCGATTACAGGTGTGAGCCACCGCACCCAGCCAGCATTAGACCCTTAAGAGCACTGTGATTACTCTATTCATGTGTAGAGAATAAAATTAAGAGAATTAAAAGGTGAAAGATTTCAGTATCAGATGGGAATCTATCAAAAAAAAAAACTAAGTATTATTGAAACAAAACATTAACCAGCCAAAATTAAGAATTACTAGATGGATTTAACGAGAGGTTGGGCATAGCAGAAGACAGGATGAAACAAGTGAGTAGAAAATACTCAAAGTGTATTTTGAGTATTTGAGTATATCAAAGTAGAGAGAGGGAAAAAAAAGACTAACAGGTGAAGAAAATAAACAGATATTTGGAAACAACATGGAATGCACTTAAATTGATAACATATGAGTAAATGGCTTCACAGAAAAAAAGGAGAATTAGGCAGAATAAATATTTGAAAAAACTGGGTAAGTTTTTCTTTCAAAAAATGATTTAAAATTCTAACCCATAGATTTAAGAATCCCAATGAAAACCTAGCAGGATAATTATAAAGGAAAATCACATATGAGTAGACCATAAAGTGCTGAAATGCACAAGAATGCCTTTAGCAGATTTATAAGAGATAAACAAAAATAACACAAATTTTCATCAATAGTTGAAAAAAAAAGGATAAATTGTGGTATTATTCATACAATGGAAATTATAATGTAGAGAAAAAGAACAAACTGCAGCGACACACTTAGCAAACATAATGGGGAGCCAAAGCAGTGAGATAAAAGGGGATGTATGATATGTAATTCTAATGATATTAATGTAAATAGCAAGCAAGTTGAAACTATAATGTAAGAAGCCACTATAAATTACCTTTGGTGAGAAAAAGGGAGTGGCGATTGTGACGGCCTAAGAAGAAATTTGGAGGTGGTGGCAATAATCTGTCTTGACGTGGGTGATAATTATCCAAGTGTTCACTTTGTGGCAAGCAAGTAAACAATATAATTAAGACTTTTGTGGGGTTTTGCTTTTTTTTTGTTTTAGTTTTTGTGCATTGTTTGTAAGTATGACTATAAAAAAAACACAATAAAACTTCTGTTACTTACCGCATTCTCTATAGATAGGACAGAAGAGGATGAAACCACATAATTTGATTGTAGGTATACGGGACTGCTTCTTCGGTTTCCAGGGCTCTCTTGGTGCTTTTCTGTTCTGAGGCTTAGGTTCGCGGGTTTTTATTTGATTCTGGGAGCTACCCAGGTATTTCCAGTAAAGTTATTTGTGGCTTATTTATCAGAATTGGTTTCAGTTGGTAATAACCAAAATATCCTCACCTACGTAGCTTTAAAATGGCGTGGTTTTTGTCTTTTTGTTTTGAATATCTTCTATTAATGAAGTTTCAGATGAAGTTTGTATTTTAGTCTCACGGCTTTTATATTATACACATACAATTTTTCATCAATTTAATTTATGATAATTATAACTTCTAATGAATTGTTTTGAGATGTTGACACACGATTTTAAAGTTTTTCTAAATTATCACAGTCTTTGATGAGCCATAACTTGGAACAAAAAAAATAGTGAGGCAAATAATTTTCTACCAAACATTAAAACATAATGTCTCAGGAATTCAACAGTGTGGAGGCATTGGTAAAGGAAAAAAACAAGAACAATGGATTTATATCTGGGAAACAAACAATCAATTGCCAAATGATTGTTCATTCTGGAAACAAATTTAGGCATATAGATAATAAATTAATGTATGAAAGATAACCCACAATAAATAATTATTGAAATAACATTATTTGGGGATAAAAGTTAATGAATATCTATGCCTAACAACAAAAAAATCAAAATTGAATTAAATGGTTTAAGAGTAGATGTAATTACAAGATAACTGCAGAATACATAAAGCCAAAAATTATGTTGTCCTAGAATTAGGAAGGACTCTCAAACTTGACTCTGAAATAAATTATAAAAGAAAGAGAAATATTGATTTGGCTTCAAAACATGTTATGTTTTTATACAGAATAAACACACTATGGAAAAATTAAAAGACAAAACATCAAATAGGGAAAATATTTGTTCCACATATGCCTGACAAAATATTTATATCTGTAATAAAAGAAAGCTTATTCTAGGCATTAAGATAAAAATAAATGTATCCAGAGAAGATAGGTAAAGTATAGAAAAGGGAAAATTAGGAAAGCAGAACCACACATTTTCAGTAACTATTTAAAATATTCAACTTCTCTATTAATAATGGTAGTAAGAGACACTCACATAAAAAAACTAATTGCCAACAATTAAAATGAAATTTTGTTACCGCAGTTGCAATAAAACTACAAATAACATATATTCTTTTTGTGAGTATGAATTTGACTATTTCTAGAGGCAATTTGAGCCTATGAAACTATCAGCTTTAAAGTCAGCACATTCTGTGGAGTAGTGGTTATATTTATAAATATTTAAAAAATCAAATATGACAACATATAGGTAGAAGGATTTTCACTGGAGACTCTTTAAAAAGATCTATAAATAAATTAGAAATAATGGAAGTACGTCCATTCAGTGAAATATATCCAATCAGCTATTAAAGTAATGCCGTAAAATATTTTTTACATGGAAATATGTTTTAAGTATATTTTTAAGTTTAAACGATCACATGGTAAAGAATATAAATGTTTTTTTGTTAAATAAAGTGTAAGAAATATATTTATTTAAACTAGGAATGAAAATACCTAGAAAAATGCTAAAATGTTGAAGTAGTTCTCTTGGTGTACTAGGTTCATTTTCTTTAAGCAAACGTACATTCTCTAATTTTCATACACAAGAGGAGCTCTCAGCATTCATATAACATGGACCGCCACTCAAAGTCAGAGCATCTAGGGTTGGCTATCTAACCTGAACTGAGAGTTTGTCTGTCCTAGGAATCTAGAAAACAGTTAGAAACAGGTGGTAAGAGTGATTGAATCTTAGCTTCATTCTTTAATGTGTTCTCCATAAAATTTTCAAGACAGCTTATTGCTATAACCAAGAGGCCTCATACTCACTGTACTTCCTGAGATTATTTTTATTTTTTTATGCAGTGAAAATTTCCAGCAACCTTTACAACTGGCCCAATTGTTTAAAAGAACTGATATTTACAGGTTTTTGAATAAGCAGAAATTGACTCTCCCTGGTCTTAAACCTTGAAACTTACATTGGTCTCATCTGAGTTCCTTCCTCAGGAAACCAACCATCAGGCAAGGAACTGAAACTCTTCAGATCACCACGTGCAGACAGTTAGATGCCAGAATCCCTCATCCATCATGATCACTTCCTTACTCCTCCCTAATTCCTGTTCTCCTCTCTACTTTCTCCACTGTATAAACCTCCCAATTTTAGTCAGTGAGATGGATGTGATAATTTATCTCCTGTTTTCCTAAGCTGCAGCACCTGATTAAAGGCTTTTGCTCTGGCAATACTCACTATCTTACTGATTGGCATTCTGTGAGCTGATCAACAGGACCTAGACAGAACCTCTAGTGTTTTGGTAACATCTTTACTTTCACCCATTGTGTTAGCTATAGTTATTCTGTTACTTAATTTCCAATAACCTTAACTAACAAGAATACCCAAACAGTCTTTTCCTTCATTACCATATAGAGCTTTTAGTTATCATTAAGATTTGGTCAGCAGGCTGTGGTGGCTCACACCTGTAATCCCAACACTTTGGGAGGCTAAGGCGGGTGGATCATGAGGTCAGGAGTTCCAGACCAGCCTGGCCAACATAGTGAAAATTCATCTCTACTAAAAATACAAAAATTAGCCAGGCATGGTGACACGCACCTGTAGTCCTAGCTACTCAGGAGGCAGAGGCAGGAGAATTGCTTGAACCTGGGAGGCAGAGGTTGCAGTGAGCCAAGATCATGCCACTACATTCCAGCCTGCAGAGCAAGACTCTGTCTCAAAAAAATTGGTCATAATTCTGATGTTAGCCTGGCCCAGAAGACAAATCACATGAAAAAGACCTCTCTATATGGTCAATTGCCATCTTGATGACTAAAATTTGTTTGCATTATCAAGCTCATGACTCCTGCCTTCATGAACACATCTTTTTTCCCAGACAACTCATTAGTCTTTGTGTAGTATCAAATGCCTTCTCCCTAGATATCATCAACCCAAAAACTGTTGATAAAACAAAGCTGAATTTTTTCTTTACTACAGTAAGGGAGAATTCTGCTTGACAGACCTCTGATAGTGTCATGGAGGAAAGGAAAAGAAGAAATTTATTAAGAAGTTAAAGTTTGGGTCAGTCAGATCTATCAAAGTGAGATATATACACACACACACATATATATATATACATTTTCTTAAGAGATGATGTCTTGATATGTTGCCCAGGCTGGAGTGCAGTGGCTATTCACAGGCATGATCATTGTTCACCACCAGGCTCAAGTAATTTTCCAATCTCTTTAGTGGCTGGAACTACAGGAGCTCCTCACAGAACCAGTTCTCTAAGTGAGAATTGACTGGAATTAGATGAGAATTATGATATAATCATAGAATTGATTAAAGCAACAGGTATGGATTTCATTGAAATGTTGATGAGTCTTTTGGAAAGTTCCTCTAAGGCGCAATCAAGCTATTTGCCTAGGCAAAAGTCATAAAATAGTAATGTTATGCTGATGAAGACAGTGGGGTAGTAAAGTCATGTTAATATGGTCAGTAATCTGGGTAGGGGCAGGTAATTTCTGTCTTCAGTGTTCAAGCTGCATATAGTGGTACATGATTTTGTTTTCAATAGGCCTCTAGTTTCCTGGACTACTGTTTGCCAGACATAATATTTTATAGTCCTAAGTTCCTATTTAGGCTCAGCCTAGGACTCTTGCTGATAAATTTAATTTTGAAAGAGGGAATTTAAGATAGGTTTCCAATATAAAAGAGTAGAAAGTTAGAAATAAAGCATATTATGCTGAGGACAGTGGGAATTGTTTAGATACAGTAAAACCTTTAATTAGGAATAAGAACAAAATTGATGAATATATAGTAGTGGCCCAGATTTTACCACTAAATTTTTATGAACTTAAATATTTGAATGCTTGTCATTAGGACAAATTTTCTACAGTTGTAAAATAAATTCTTTATACTGTTTTTTTTTCTTCTGGCTCTAGCGTGCTATAGTAGCTTATGAAAGTTAATATTACAATAATGATGAATACCTTCCAAATGGTCATATGGCCAAACATTATTTTTCTTTCTCTCCATCCTAAGTACCTTCTTGACTAGAGGAGGTAATGGTATCCCAGCAACAGATAAGCGATGCTCAATTTAATTGTCAAAGATTATATTTTAATGAACTTTGGAGAAAGGAAGTCAAGTTGACTACAGGGTTCTTTGCCTGATTAATTTGATGAAAATCTACAAACATCTGACCTAGCTCATTAACACATTAATGAAGACAGAAGACTCTCTTATGCTTAATCTCTAGGAAACGAGTGTTGTGTGTGATATTTTGATTTTTTTCAGCCAAAGAATATTGAGGTTCATAAGGTAAAATTAACATAACCATAGGTCAACGTGAATGTGGCAATCATCATCCAAACAATTGGGATGCTGAAGACTTTGTTCATGACCTTATTAAAGGCTATTTCCATTTGGTACTGTACCCCTTCCTCTCTTCTGTTTCCCTCTTCTTCCTCACACTGCTCTACCACTGCCATGCAAGAAACAGTGTATGTCTACTACTACCTAAAAAACAGATGTCTTAGAACACCAAATGTTTATTGATCAATTATTTTATTATTTTTAGGCATTATTAGAATTGATAGGGACATTGAGGATAAATATATATATCATCCTTGCCTGTGGAAAGCCAGCAGATTCAGCTAATTATGCTGCAAAAGAGTTTGAGGTTTTTTTGTTTGTTTTGTTTTGTTGTTGTTGTTGTTGTTGTTTTTAAAATAATTCACATAATAGTTGGCAAGGTTGGAGAACCAGACTCAATGACTCAATTTTAATAGCCAGGATCACTACTAGAAAGATGCTGAAATACGCCACCTGTCTTTTATGTTTTTATTTATCCTTTTCTTTATCCATTCATCTATTGATGGGCACTTAGATTGTTTCCATGTTTTAGCTATTGTGAAGAATATTCCAATAGACATGAGAGTGTAGATATCTCTTTGGGATACTGATAGTTTTTTTTTTTAACACAAATACCCAGAATTGTAATTGGTGAATTATATGATAGTTCTATTTTTCAGTTTTTGAGGAACCTCCATAAACCTTCACACTGTTTTAATAATGTCTGTACCAATTTACATTCCCATCAGTAGGGTACAAGGGTTCCTTTTATGCCACATTCTCATCAACAATTGTTGTCTTTTTGATAATAGCCATCATAATATGTGTGAATTAACATCATTGTTATTTTGATTTGCATTACCCCGATGATTAGTGATGTCGATCACTATTTCATTTATCTGTGGGCCATTTGTATGTCATTGAGAAATGTCTATTCAGGTCATTTGGCCATTTTAAAATCAGATTATTTGTTTTTCTGCTACGGAGTTGTATGAATTTTATATATATTTTGGATATTAGCACCTTATCAGATATAAAATTCACAAACATTTTCTCTGATTGCATAGATTTGAAATGGCCTCTGCAAGATTTTAACTGAGGAAATTATGACAGTGAAAGAAATCAGACCTAACTGACTCTATCTTGCCTCTAACCCTTAAGCTGTCCTTGTTTAATCCTGGGCATGGGGCGAACAAATTTTGGGAAAGATTTCAGTTCATGGTTTGACTCTGAAACAAAATAGATAACAAACAAGCCTTTCCTGAAAAGACACCCTTCTTGCCTGAGGTCCAGTCTGCCTTTGCAGGACTAACAAATTAGCTACAAGATTAGAAATTACAATTTATGGGTCATGTAGCCTCTGGCTCAAAGAGTCTGAACCTTCCTAAATTGCTCCTGCAGATAACATCATTATTGTAAAACCTAAGATCAGTGCTTGAGATATTTTGCAGACCCTGCACTCAATGGATCAGCTGACACCACCCAGACCAGTAATCTGGCTCTACTAGTTCTGCCATCCCACCTAGGAAAAGAAGAGAGCAAGAAAACCTCATTTCGACCAGCTATGATTTCATCTTCATCCCGACCAATCAGCGCTCCCCACTTTCCAAGACAATACTCACCAAATTATCCTTAAAAACTCTGATCCCCAAATGCTCAGGGAGACTGATTTGAGTAATAATAAAACTCCTGTCTCCCGCATGGCCAGCTCTACGTGAATTAATCTTTCACCATTGTGATTACTATCTTTACGAATCCTATCTGTCTAGGCAGCAGACAAGGAGAACCCATTGGGCGGTTACAGATTGCCTCCTCATTTTGTTGATTGTTTCCTTTGTCATGCAGAAACATTTTAGTTTGATGCAATCACACTTGTTTATTTATTTTTTTGTTTTGTTTTTTGGTTGTTTTTTTTTTGCTTCAGTCTTTAATTTTTTGTGAGTTGATTTTTGTGTATGGTGTAAAATAAAGATCCAATTTCACTCTTTTGTGTGTGGATATCCAGTATTTTTCATATTATTAATGGAAAAGATTCTCCTTTCCTCATTGTATATTGCTGCCACCCTTCTTGAAGATTAGCTGACTGTATAGGTGTGGGTTTATTTCTAGGCTTTCTATTCTGTTCCATTAGTGTATGTCTGTTTTTATGACATTTTTTGATTACTATAGATCTTTAACATAATTTGAAAAAGAAAGTGTGATGCCTCCAGCTTTATTATTTTTGCTCAAGATTGCTTTACCCATTGGCAGTATTTGCTGGTTCCATATAAATTTAATTTTTTATTTTTATTTTTTAATTTCTGTAAAAAATATTGAATTTTTTTAAAAATGAAATATATTGAATCTGTAGATCACTTTGGGTGTTATATACATTTTGATTCTTCCAATCCATGAGCAATGAATAACATTCCATTAATTGTTTTCATTTATAATATCTTTTGTGACTGCTTTATAATTATCAGTGTGCATATATTTCAACTTCTTGGGCAAATTTATTTATAAATACATTACTTTATTGTTGTAAATGAGATTATTTCTTAAGTTTTTGGATAGTTTATTGTTTATAGAAACAGAACTGATATTTTATGCAGATTTTTGCATAATACACTTCATTGAATTTATTTTTTCTAACAGCTGTTGAAGTTGTTAGGGTTATCTATATATAAGTTCATGCCATCTTTGAAAAGAGACAAATTTACTTCTTCCTTTCCAATTTGCTTGTCTTTTCTTTTTCTTGCCTAATTGCTCTGGCTAGAAATGCTACTTTCATAGAAGCGTTTATTAGGAGTTAAAAGATTGAGTATCCTTCTCTTGATTACTCATCTTGGAGAAAAAACTTTCAGCTTTTCACTTTTGAGTGTTACCTGTGTGTCTGTGATATAAACCTCTATTTTGTTGAGGTGCATTCCTTTTATGCCTATTTTTGTTGAGAGTTTTTATCATGAACAGATGTTGATGTTGTCAAATACTTTTTCTGAATCTTTTGAGATGATCATATAATTTTTATTAATTCTGTTAATGTGTTGCATCTGGTTTATTAATTTGCATATGTTGAAACATCCTTGTATCTCAGGGCTAAAGCCCACTTAATTATGTATGGTCATTTTAATGTGTTATTGAATTGGTTTGCTAGTATTTTGTTGAGGATTTTTGCTTCTGTGATTACCAGAGATAAAGCCTGCAGTACTCTTTTTCCTGAAGTATTCTTATCTGGCTTTGGTATCAGAGTAATTCTGGCCTGGTAATAGAGTTTGAAAGTGTTCCCTCCTCTTCAATTTTTTGAAGGAATTTGAGAAGGATTGATATTAATTCTTTTTTAAATGTTTGGTAGAATCTACCATTGAAGCCTAGTGGTCCTGAGCTTTTCTTTGATGAATGTTTTTGAATACTAATTCAACATTCTTAATTGTTATGGTCTGTTCAGAGTTTCTATTTCTTCATGATCCAATCTTGGTAGGTTGTATGTATATAGGAATTTATTGATTTCTACTAGGTTGTCCAATTTGTTAGAGTATAATTTCATGTAGTAGTCTCTAATTATCCTTTGTATTTCTGTGGTAACAGTTTTAGTATCTTCTCTTTCATGTTTGATTTGAATCCCGTCTTTTATTCTTGGTCTGTCTACCTAAAGCTTTGTCAATTTTTTTTTTTATCTTTTCAAAAACCAAATCTTGGTTTTGTTTATCTTTTCTATTATTTTTCTAGTATCTATTTCATTTATTGCTGCTCTGATCACTGTTATTTCTTTCCTTCCACTAACATTGGGCTTAGTTTGTTCTTATTTTTCTAGTTTCTTGAGATGTGAAGTTAGGTTGTTAATTGTAGATTTTTTTTTTCTTCATATAGGCATATATTGCTGTAAATTTCCCTCTTAGAACTGCTTTTACTGTGTCCCATAAGTTTTGGTATACTGTGTTTATATGTCAATTTTTAAAATTTTCCCTTTCGATTTCTTCTTTGACACATTGGTTGTCAGAAGTTTGTTGTTTAATTTCCAAATATTTGTGAATTTTCCTCCTGTTACTGACCATTTCTTCCTAGAGAAGTAGAAATTGTGATTAGAAAACATACTTGATATCATTTTAATATTTTTAAGTGTGTTAATACCTATTTTGTGGCCTAAATTATAATCTATCTTGGAGAATATTTTGTGTGCACTTGAGAAGAATGTGTATTCTATTTCCAGTGAATGAAATATTCAGTATGTACC
Organism: Nomascus leucogenys; assembly: GCF_006542625.1. Lineage (NCBI taxonomy): Eukaryota > Metazoa > Chordata > Mammalia > Primates > Hylobatidae > Nomascus > Nomascus leucogenys. The sequence continues at coordinate 35,816,291 of NC_044384.1, forward strand.
TGTTAGGTCTCTTTGGTCTAAACAGTAGTTCAAGTTCAATGTTTGTTTGTTGATTTTCTGTCTGGATGATCTGTCCTTTGTTCCAAGTAGAGTGCTGAAGTCCTCTACTATTATTGGTTGCTGTCTCTTTTTCTGTTCAGATCTGTTAATATTTTCTTTACATTTTTAGGTGCTCTGATGTTGAATGCAAACATGTTCATAATGGTTATATCTTCATGATGTATCATTGTCTTCTTGGATTCTCTCGTTATATTATCCTCTTGATAAATTAGTTATTTTATTATTACAGTTTATTATTATTATTTATACAATAGATTTCTCTGTCTCTTGTTATATTTTTTGACCTAAAGTTTATATTGTCTGATATAAGTATAGCTAGTCCTATTTTCCTTTAGTATTCTGTCACATGCATTTTTTTTTTTTCTTGAGACGGAGTCTCACTCTGTTGCCCAGGCTGGAGTGCAGTGGTGCAATCTCAACTCACTGCAAGCTCCACCTCCCGAGTTCACGCCATTCTCCTGCCTCACCCTCCCGAGTAGCTGGGACTACAGGCGCTTGCCACCACACCCGGCTAATTTTTTGTATTTTTAGTAGAGACGGGGTTTCACCATGTTAGCCAGGATGGTCTCGATCTCCTGACCTTGTGACCCACCCGCCTCGGCCTCTCAAAGTGCTGGGATTACAGGCGTGAGCCACCGCTCGCAGCCTGTCACAAGGAATCTTTTCCACCTCTCCATTTTTATGTGTTAGTCTATGTGCTTTAAAGTAAAGTGAACATTTTGTAGAATGCATAGAGTTGGATCTTTTATTTTTTAAATTCATCCATCTATGTGTTTTGATCAGTTAATTTATTTCACTATCTTTTAAAGTAATTGTTCATAGGTAAGTACTTACTTTTGCCATTTTGTTTATAGTTTTGTGGTTGTTTGTAACTCCTTTGTTTCTTGCTTTCTCTTATGCTGTCTACCTTTGTGATTTGATGATTTACGCTTTGATTCCATTCTCTTTAGCTTTTGTGTATCAACTATGGATAGTTACTTTGTGGTTACTATGTGGTTTACATAAAACACATTAAAGTTGTAATAGTCTATTTTAAGCTGACAACTTAAATTTGATGACATACAAAAACACTGCATATTTTTCCCTCTTCACCATATTTTGTGTTTCTGATATCATAATTTATATTTTTGTAATTTTATTCATTAATAAAATATTAGAGCTATATTATTTAAAATTATTTTACCTTTATATTAGAGTTTTAAGTTATTTATACACCCCACTACATTATTACAATATTCTAAATTTCACTTTATGTTTACTTCTACCAGTGACTTTTACACTTTTATATGTTTTCATTTTGTTAGGATCTTTTCATTTTAGCTTAAAGAATTACCTTTAGCATTTCTTGTAGGCCAGATGTATTGTGATGGACTACCTCAACCTCTGTTTGGAAAAATCTTCATCTCTCCTTCATTTCTCTAAGACAGATTTTCCAGATAAATTATACTTGTTTGGCAATTTTATTCTTTCAGCATTTAAATACATTACCTCATTCATTTCTGGCCTGCAAAATTTCTCCTGAGAAATCTACTGATATACTTATATTCCCTTGTATATAATGTGTCTCTTTTTTATTATTACTACTATAAATAATTTTGTACGTAAGAAGAGGGAAGTGTTAAAACTTATCCTCTTCACGTGTCAGCTAAACCTGATGTGTCACAATTAGAACCCAGAAAAAAGATATTCCATTGTAATCTCTCTCCTTGGGACTGTTATATTTGGACTTCAGATTCTAATTCCCACATCTCTCAATGTAGCAAATGTACATTTCTCACATATGAGATGATGAGACATTCTTTTTGTGGGGCACAGTTAATGAAAGCCTCTATGCAGGCAGCAAATGATCAAAGAGAAGTGACTTGGATTATTGATGCCTTTTCAGTGTTTTATTCCAAGTCCTGTCTGAGGCCTAGATATACTTCTCCTTTTTCTGATATGACTTTTTTTCATTCTGTATCTCCTCATTTCTTGCTAAAGGGATGTGGAGTTAGCTTGTATTACTTAGAGCCAAAATGACCCAATGAAAACACTTTTTAAACTCTAAAGCCTTGAGGATTCAGAGAGTGAAGGGCATATCATAGAATGTGGAGTACAGGATCTTCAAGGGTGGTTTGTACACGGGGGCTAAGAGTATTGGATGAGAAATTTGTAATGTGTCCTTCTGTTCAGTTTCCCCATGAGATTATGTGTAGCTCCATAAAGAGAGAGACTGATTTTCACAAGAAAATATGTGGGGCATGCGGTCCTTTAATTTCTAATTATTGGAAGCCAGGTAATAAAGTGAGATGTGATCAGGCCACATTGTAGCCTACTTGGAGAGATGTAACTAAATATTTGGCATCATAGCCTCAGGCATTATTTCCATTTTTATTGATTAATATTTGTCTTTATATTTAGCCATTTATACATTTACTCACTGGCAAATACAGGTACAATTGAGCCCCCACTATGTGTAGTAAAAATCTAAATCAAGGGTAGCACATTGTCGTTTTCCCCCATGCTTTGTACTTGTTCCTAAGAACCATATACACTTCCCTAGCAATAGTGCTTTATGCTGTAATAAATAAAAACTAGACTTTCTTCATAAAGCACAGTATGCACATTTGAAGACATAAATACTGTTTTTAAGCAGTCTGAAATGGTATTTTATTATCTGCTGACAAGGGAACAAAGGATGTCTATTCCTAGGTTTTTAGCTATTCTGTCAGAGAAGAAAATGCATTCATTTCATTGGGGTGATTCTATTCTCTGGAAATCATGAAGTCAGAAATAATGAATGATTGACTAATGTTACTTATTACAATACATGACTGAGTACACAACGCTTGATTTGTAAACATGTGTTACTTTCTTCTGTATTATTACTCTTCTGAAGAATAAAAATATTCTTACATGAAATAGCCATTTTTCTTACTTCATCTGCAATAGAAAAGAAATCATTTGTCCAGTCATGTTAGTCAAAATGTGTAAATGGAGACATCTCATGTCCAATGACTAGAGGAGTATAAATCCAGTATTGGCCTCATTTGCCTCTTGGACGTCTGGATAAAAATGAAATTTGAGATATTTAATTTCTTAATTACATGTAATCAATTTCTGTTATCTCTCACCTATCCCTATGGCACTGCACTAATCATTTGGTTAGTTTTCCATCATTGTGAAGTTAGGATTGTGTTACTACTTCATGGACATTTTAAATAATTTAACATATTATGCCTTAGTTCTGGTTCTACAGCAGAATTTTTTTTTTTTTTCCTGAAAATATGGTTGAAGTGGATTAGAAAGGGCGTTTGGGGAAACATCAGTTTTTCTGATGCTCCTAAATATTGTCTGTTCTACTTATGGGTGAGGTTGGACTTGAAGAGATCCCTTTACTAACGCTAGGGAACAAGAGCAATGAGGTGGGCTCTATTGCTCCACACTAATAGCATGGAAGGGAACAAAACAACCACACAGTGAGAGTGATCTAAAAATCAGTGGTCAGACAATGAAAGCAATTCAGAAAAAAACAGCTTTTAACTTTTAAGCTTCTCTTAGAGAAAACCCTACTGCCTTTTCAAGCCCCATTGTGTATCCCAGCTCTGACACACAGGAGACTGCTCAAATGAGATTTTTTTTTTTTTTTTTTTTTTTTTTGAGACAGAGTCTCGCTGTCTCCCAGGCTGGAGTGCGGTGGCACGATCTCGGCTCACTGCAGGCTCTGCCCCCCGGGGTTCACGCCATGCTCCTGCCTCAGCCTCCCGAGTAGCTGGCACTACAGGCACCTGCCACCTCGCCCGGCTAATTTTTTGTATTTTTAGTAGAGACGGGGTTTCACTGTGTTAGCCAGGATGGTCTCGATCTCCTGACCTCGTGATCTGCCCGCCTCGGCCTCCAAAAGTGCTAGGATTACAGGCGTGAGCCACCGCGCCTGGCCTTCAAATGAGATTTTAAGAACACTGAGGTATTCTCTGAAATTCCACACATCTTATTCTGCTTACATCTTAAGTTATCATCATCTCACTTCCTCCTTCAATTATAAATCCCTTGGCCTAATAGATTTACATAGTAAATTGTGAAGATACATATGTAGTAATCTCTATTTAACTATTATTAACTTACTATTCTTCTAAGTAACAATTAAGGAGGATACAGCTAAAAGTTTAAGTTGAGAAAAATCTAGAGGTTGGGTCACATATAGAATTTGAAGAGTGTATGTGTGTGTGTGTGTGTATCTGTTTTGAGGGAGTAATAGAAATGGGCCAGGGGTGCTACCTAGTTTTTCTTAATTTTCTTGGGTAAATTGACTCATGGAAAGGAGACAAGCACTGAAATACATGTGGGATACCGTTGAATAATTTTATAACTTCACAATTATGTCAAAAAACAGCCTTGTGTAGTCCACTTGGTCTGAATTTCTTTCAAACTAAAGATGTACTTAGATAATACAGAGCCATTTGGTTAATTTGCTTCTCACAGTAGATAAATAAATAAATAATAAGTTGTTTGTTCTTCTAAGACACCAGAAAAAATTTTTAAATAATTCACATAAAATGAATGTACATGGTGTCAGGACACCCACACTTAAGGATCCTGAAATACAAGGGAATTCATTTTAAAAACGTTTTTTTCTAAAGCAGTTAAACATTATAAATTTTATTTCAGAGTAAAAATGTATTTTTCAGTTGACGAATTAAAATATGCAAATGGATATATAACTATAGTACCTGTTTGGGAAAATTTTACGTCTTCATGTAAATATAGAGTCTTTTCTTGTTTCAACATTAAGGATATTGCCCAAATCAGAAATTCTGTTGTCTCACAAGATGATATTTTACTTTGATTCTTTTGAAAAAGACATATCTATCCCATCAGTCTGATCCTTACGATTCTCAGTAAACAGAAAATGGAATAATTTGTTCTATATTGATGAATAAATTCCAATGCCAAATATTTCTCTATAGCTCAAAACCATTGCCTCGAATTCCATCAGTAGAGTCCATCAGTAGAGTCATTTGTTTAAAAACACTGTATTTAATATAAGTTGCTGTAAAATGATAATGTGCATGGTAGTGGTAAATTATTTAGTCATTTCCTACCATCCACAGCTTGGTAGAAATTATAAAATCTTTCCAAAATGACTCCAGGCTAAGGGCAGTCTTGAATATGGGATTATAATAGTTTGGGCATCAATGAGTGAATGGATTGAGAGGGCTTAAGCTCCCCCATAATCTCTATTGATCAGTACTATACCCATAAATAACTCATTTTTTTAAAAAGTACATAGTGTTTTGGAGGGCTGGCTGGGTATGGAATTGGAAATGAAACCAATGTCATACTTACAAAGGGCTAGACTTTTTCTCTTAAATGAACTTTAAAGTTATGTTCCAGCTTCCCATTCAAAACAGATGTCTGCCCCAAAACACTTACATCAACCCACAGAGGATGTGCTAAGTTACGTCAAGCTAGATGAACTTCCTCAGCAACGGATGTTCTTCACAGCCAGGTTTCTGTAGGAAGTTATCATTGACTTGATTGGCAGCAGGTTGGTGGAAACAAAGAAGCAGCCTTAAAGGTCATACTTAGGAAGCTTGGGGAACCTTTGCTATTTTGGATATTGTGGCTGTCCTCGAAAATCAGTCCAGATTCTCTGATGCTTATGGGGCTTGCCACTTAATGCTCACTCTAAAAGCATCTTAACTGAGAAGTCAAAATAATTTTGAAAATTCATAGAATCTCATCTTTAAAAAATTCCCAGCATTATTACAATTTCATCATTTAATTTGGTTTATAGCTTACCTCTACTTTTTTTTCATTTTTATATACATTTTTATTTTAGAACAGTTTTGGGTTTACACAAAAATTGTGAAGATAATACAGAGTTTCCAATATACTCCTCAACCAGGTTCTTCTACTATTAGTATCCTGCATTAGAGTGGAACATTTATTATAATTAATGAACCAATATATTATTAACTAATGGATTTCCTTAGTATTTACTTAATGTCCTTTCTTTTTCTTGTTTTCTTATTTTTTTTTTTTTCTGAGACAGAGTCCCCCTCTGTTGCCCAGGCTGGAGTATAGTGGTGCGATCTCGGCTCACTGCAAGCTCCGCCTCCTGGGTTCACGCTATTCTCCTGCCTCAGCCTCCCAAGTAGCTGGACCACTAGGCACCTGCCACCACGCCCAGCTAACGTTTTGGTATTTTTAGTAGAGACGGGGTTTCACCATGTTAGCCAGGATGGTCTCGATCTCCTGACTTCGTGTTCCGCCCCCCTCGGCCTCCCAAAGTGCTGGGATTACAGGCGTGAGCCACCGTGCCCAGCCTACTTAATGTCCTTCCTAAGTTGGTTTAGGCTGCCCATTCCTAAACCAATTAAACATTGGCAAGAAAATTGGGGTTACTGTGATTGGTTTAATTCATTTGGACTGATCACTGTAGATTGCTTTTTTAAAGGTCAATGGTTTGTCTTTGTAACATCTTTTTCTCAGCCCATAGTCTCCTCCTAGGATAATGACAAAATTGGGGACTCATTTCCTTTGATTATTTTTCTTCTTCATTAAAAAAATATTCAATAGATATTTATTGAAACTTGACTAGTTACTGGGCACTGTTCTTAAATTTAAGTACAAAGATAACCTCACACTTTATGCTTACAAGCCGGTACTGTCCAACGTTATTTCTTGCAGCTTAAAATTCTCCACTGCAAGTTTTCACACAAAATTTATTTATTTTAAAGCTGCTATCGTGTTTCTGCCAGACTCTCATCTTTCTAAGGCTAGCCTCTTTAATTCATTTAATTGTTTCTCAGAGAGCATGGTTTCCAATCTTTCTAACATCTTGGTCATTCCCAATTAGCTTTTTGTCCTATAAAGCACAGCACCAATAATTAAATGTAATTAAATGTACATTACATTTAATTCCCTTCCCTTACACAGAGAAGAGTATCACTTTCACACTTTTTATTCTAGTTATCTTCATGCTTACTCTAACATTAAATATATATTAGCCTCTTTTTTGTAGCCACATGGCAAAGTGGATTCAAATTGAGCTTATTGTTTATTAACCTGATTATGGTTTTAAACATCTCTGTCTCACTTTAACTTGAAGAGTTGATTTTTTTAAATTCACTTGCTCTCTTAAAGTTCATTCATCCCTGTTAAACTCATGCCATTAGATTCAGTTTGTTGCTCAGACTTGACATCGTCTTATGAGATTTTTATTTTGTCATTTAACCTAGTCTCCCTCCTTTTCAACATTAGGACACACTGATTTCCTGAGCATATATCTTCTTTATTGTCATACAGATTATGAAAAAAACATTGCTGTCACAGTGTCAAGGGCTATCCTCGAGGCTGACAGTAATCTAGTAACAAATACTCTTTAAGCATAGTTATTCTGTTACTAATCTACAACTGCAGAGAGTGTATAGAACCTCTCCTTTTAAATAAAAGTTGTAAAATTGCACACTGAAAAAATTCTGAGATACTTTTTGTGACATAAATAAGTCTAATAACATGGTCAAAGTGAACAATTAAATGAGTCTGATATGATGTACTTTTGTAAATCCATGCCAGCTCCCAACAATCACTGCTTCTTTTCCTACCTACTTTTTGAGTTCACAAATACGTAATTCCTGGAATTTCAAACAATTGTCTCTCTCCAGTTTTTTTTTTTTATCATCTCTCACATTCTCAATAACTACGTAAAGACTACTTATGTTGATTTGGAAGCCTAATTTTCAGGTTATTTCAGTAAATACAAAATATGTGGAAAAAAATATGATGTTGTGACCAAAATGAGTTTGACATTTTCAAAGGCAGATGTATATCCAAGTGTACATGATTACTGAAGAACAGATTACTAGATCTAAGTGATATAACCTTCTGCTTTTGGACATCCTTCTAGCTTTCATCCATTTCACAAGGAGATTATCTTAACCTGATTTAACGGACCCCTGGAAAAGTCTGTTTGAAGCATTTGGGGAAATGCAGGTAACGTAAGAACTAAAAGATCAGAGTTGACACATTCATGGCTTCGATTTTCATTAGCTTCAGTCCATTAAACAAGCATTTGCCAATGTAATATTGTATGCATAAAACAACTGAAATATTCATTACATGGAAAAACGACTAAGGATGCAGGCCAAGTGTTTCTCCTAGCCAGTTTTGCTGTAGGAATACAGCTCACCAGGGTCCACTGCTTTGCCATTTAGTGGCAAATTTTTTGAATATAAGGTTTTTAAATATCTGTGATTCATCGGACAAATATATTTAAATTTTTATGTTGGAAAAGATTTTTTTTCTTTGCATCAAAACCATTGAAATATTAGGTAGGGTTCAAATACTTTTCAGGAAATATCCTGATCCATATGATTCAAGTAGTCGGAGCCAGTCTCCTTATTTTTTAAGTAGAAATACTTCCTCTGATGAATTAATTTGATTCATTCCCCCCAACATCCTTTCATGAAAGGAATGAAACAATTTTTCAATGCATTTCTAGGAATAAAGCAACACATGTCACTGCCTTCATACTCACAGATTAGTGGAGAGCTTAGACAGGCACATACATTAGTATAAAGTAAGATAAAATAATGATGAAAAAATGATCTGAGTGAAATCAGTGGGTCAGTTTAAAAATAGGGAAATACTGCATATGCTTACTAGATAATATTTTACATGAAACTCAGTTTGACAGGTAGAAATATGGGGTGTTTGATTCCAAGTGTGTGAAGGAAGACCCACAATGGTAGCAAGCATTTGCTTTGGAAGCAGGAAACCAGAATTTCAGTTAGGCTCTGCAAGTAACTGGATTTGTGACATTACACAGTCACTTTTTCTATCTGAGAAATACTTATTACTTCTAAAATATGCCTATAAGATTTCTGATGTCCAACTGTAAAATGAAAGATGTGTGAAATATCATGTGCAAATTCATGAAGGTAATAAAGTGTGTGTTTAGGGAAGAGCTGCACCATCTAATTTGACTAGGTTTTATTATGTAGAAGGTAGACATAAATGGAATGACATAGCCGTTGAAGTTCTTCAGTGTAAAACTTGCGAGTTTTCATGTAACAAAGAAGGTATGATCTTAAAAATCCGGGATAATTTATATACAAGAAAAATTCACCAATTTTTAAGAATACAATTTCATTAATTTTGACAAATATGTTTATAAATCTTAAAATGTATCTCTTATGCTGATAGTTAATCCCCTGCACCAATTCCAGGCTTCTGGCCTTCTTTTTCTTACTATAATTTTGCCTTTTCCAGAATTCTAAATAAATTGAATCATGCATTATATGGACTTTTGTCACTGACCTTTTTCACTTCCCATAATGCATTCTAGATTTATCCAGGTTGTATGCATCCATGGTTCATTCTTTTTTATTACTGAGTAATAGTGGCTATATGGCAATCTTACAGTTTGATTCCTTTCACCAGCTGATAGGCATTTGTGTGGCTTGCAGTTTTGGACTACTATGAATAAAACTGTGTGAGAATCCAAATATAAGTCTTTTGTGAATGATTTATTTTGGGAAAACACCTAAGAGTGCGGTGGCTGTGTTACATGTAAAATGCATGGTTAAATGTTGAAGCAACTGCCAAAGTGTTTTCCAAAGTTGATGTGCTATTTTCATTCCCAAAAGTAATGTGTAAAAATTCCAGCTGTTTCAATTCCTTGCCGATATTTGACATCGTCAGAATTCTTAATGTGTGTAGTAGTATCTCAATGTGATCTTAATTTGCATTTTTCTAAGGACTAATCATGTTAGCACATTTTACGTGTTATTTGCCATATCTTCTCATTTTCTGAAAGTTTTATCCACCTATTAATCAATTTTTAGTTGAGTAAATTTTGAATACTAATGAGTTTTTGATGTTAGTTATATAATATAGATACAAATCCTTATCAAATATGTGTTTGCCAGATATTTGTTCTACTACTGTTCCATACATTTTGCTTTTTCATTTTCTTAATAGTTTATTTTAAAGAGTAAATTTTAAAATTTGATGAAGTCTGATTTACCATTTTTCCTTTTGTGGTTTGTATTCTCTGCATCCTTTTGAAGAAATCTTGGTATAACTCAAGTTCATCAAAACAGTCTCCCATGTTTTATCTAGAAGTTTCATAGTTTTGGCTCATAAGTGTAGAACTGTGATTTTCTTTTTTGTAGAAAAGCAATTGATTACTTATGAGTGGAAGTATTTCTGGACTCTCTATTCTGTCTGTCCTTATACTAATACTGTACTATCTTGATAATTGTAACTTCAGAGTAAATTTTGCTATTAGGTAATATAAATTCTCCACCTTTTATGCATCTAACAAAAGTCTAATATCCAGAATCTATAGGGAACTTAAACATATCTACAATAAAAAAACAAACTACCCCATTAAAAGTGGATAAAATTAAACAAAAGAGCTTCTGCACAGCAAAAGAAACTATCATCAGAGTGAATAGGCAACCTACAGAATGGGAGAAAATTTTTGCAATTTATCCATCTGACAAAGGGCTAATATCCAGAATCTACAAGGAACTTAACATTTTACAAGGAAAAAAAAAACCCATCAAAAAGTGGGCAAAGGATATGAACAGACACTTCTCAAAAGAAGACATTTATGTAGACAGTAAGCGTGATAAAAAGCTCATCATCACTGGTCATTAGAGAAATGCAAATCAAAACCACAATGAGATACAATCCCATGAGAGAATGACAATCATTAAAGAGTCTGGAAACAACAAATGCTAGAGAGGATGTGGAGAAATAGAGACACTTTGACACTGTTGGTGGGATCGTAAATTAGTTCAACCATTGTGGAAGACAGTGTGGCGATTCCTCAAGGATCTAGAACCAGAATACCATTTGATCCAGCAATGCCATTACTGGGTATGTACCCAAAAGATTATAAATCATTCTACTATAAAGACACATGCACACGTATGTTTATTGCAGCACTGTTCACAATAGCAAAGACTTGGAACCAACCCGAATGCCCATCAATGATAGACTGGATAAAGAAAATGTGGCACATATACACCATGGAATACTATGCAGCCATAAAAAAGGATGAGTTCATATCCTTGGCAGGGACATGGATGAAGCTGGAAATCATCATTCTCAGCAAACTAACTCAGGAACAGCAAACCAGACACCACATATTCTCACTCATAAGTGGGAGTTGAACAATGAGAACACATGGACACAGGGAGAAAAACAACACACACTGGGGCCTGTTGGGGGGTGGTGGGCTAGGGGAGGGATAGCATTAGGAGAAATACCTAATGTAGATGAGGGGTTGATGGGTGCAGCAAACCACCATGGCACGTTTATATCTATGTAAGAAACCTGCACGTTCTGCTCATGTATCCCAGAACTTAAAGTATAATTTAAAAAGTTGGTAAAATACATGAACAGACACTTCTCAAAAGAAGACATACAAGCACCCAACAAATGTATAAAAAGTGTTCATTATCACTAACCACCAGAGAAATATAACTCAACACCATAATGAGATACCATCTCATACAAGTTAGAATAGCTATTATTGAAAAGTCAAAAACCAACTAATACTGGCAAGGCTGCAGAGAAACGGGAGTGCTTAAACACTGTTGGTGGGAATGTAAATTAGATCAGCCACTGTGAAAAGTAGTTTGGAGATTTCTCAACGAACTTGAAATAGAGTTACAATTCAACCCAGCAATATAATTACTGGGCATATAATGGGTATAGATCTAAAAGGAATATAGATCATTCTACCAAAAAGACACATTTATTCCTACATTCATCACTATGCTATTCACAATGGCAAAAACATGGAATCCACCTAGATGCCCATCAGTGGTGGATTGGATAAAGAAAATGTGGTATATATACACACTGTGAAATACTACGCAACAATAAAAATAGCAAACCATCAGGTCTTTTGCAGTCACATGGATGGAGCTGGAGGCTATAAGGCCATAATCCTAAGCAAGTTCACATAAGAACAGAAAACCAAATGCCACCATGTTCTCACATACAAGTGAGAGCTAAATGTTGAGCACACATCGGTGTAAACATGAGAACAATAAACACTGTGAACTACTAGAGGTGGGAGAGAGGGAGCCCGGCATGAGTTGAAAAACTACCTATTGGGTACTATGATCACCATCTGGGTCCAATATATCCATGTAACCCTCCTATACATGTACCCTCTGTTTCTAAAATAAAGTTAAAATATTTTTAAAAATAGACTTTATTTTTAGACCACTTTCAGGTATACAGAAAATTGAGCAGAGAGTACAGAGAGCTTCCAGATTTCTTCTCTCTCTGCCACTGACAGTTTCCCCTATTTTTAACATCTTACATTAGTGTGCTACATTTGTTGTAATTGACAAGCAGATATTGATACTTTTTAACTGAAGCCTATAGTTTATTTATTATACTTTAAGTTCTAGGGTACATATGCAGGAAGACGTGAAGGTTTGTTAAGTATGTATACATGTGTCATTTTGGATTGCAGCGCCCATTAACTCGTCATTTACATTAGGTATTTCTCCTAATACTATCCCTCCCCATCCCCTCACCCTATGACAGGCCCTGGTGTGTGATGTTCCCCACCCTGTGTCCAAGTGTTCTCACTGTTCGGTTCCCACCTATGAGTGAGAACATGCGGTGTTGGGTTTTTTGTCCTTGTGATAGTTTGCTGAGAATGATGGTTTCCAGCTTCATCCAGGTCCCTGCAAAGGACATGAACTCATCGTTTTTTATGGCCACATTAGTATTCCATGGTGTATATGTGCCACATTTTCTTAATCCAATCTATCATTGGTGGACATTTGGATTGGTTCCAAGTCTTTGCTATTGTGAATAGTGGTGCAATAAACATATGTGTGCATGTGTCTTTATAGCAGCATGATTTATAATCCTTTGGGTATATACCCAGTAATGGGATGGCTGGGTCAAATGGTATTTCTAGTCCTAGATCCTTGAGGAATTCCCGCACTGTCTTCCACAATGCTTGAACTAGTTAACACTCCCAACAGTGTAAAAGCATTCCTATTTCTCCACATCCTCTCCAGCACCTGTTGTTTCCTGACTTTTTAACAATCGCCATTCTTACTGGTGTGAGATGGCATCACACTGTGGTTTTGATTTGCATTTCTCTGATGGCCAGTGATGATGAACATTTTTTCATGTGTCTTTTGGCTGCATAAATGTCTTCTTTTGAAAAGTGTCTGCTCATATCCTTTGCCCACTTTGTGATGGGGTTGTTTGACTTTTTCTTGTAAATTTGTTTGAGTTCTTTGTAGTTTCTGGATATTAGCCCTTTGTCAGATGGGTAGATTGCAAACATTTTCTCCCATTCTGTAGGTTGCCTGTTCACTCTGATGGTAGTTTCTTTTACTGTGCAGAAGCTCTTTAGTTTAATTAGATCCCATTTGTCTATTTTGGCTTTTGTTGTCATTGCTTTTGGTGTTTTAGTCATGAAGTCCTTGCCCCTGCCTATGTCCTGAATGGTATTGCCTAGGTTTTCTTCTAGGGTTTTTATGGTTTTTAGGTTGAATATCTAAGTCTTTAATCCATCTTGAATTAATTTTTGAATAAGGTGTAAAGAAAGGATCCAATTTCAGCTTTCTACATCTGGTTAGCCAGTTTTCCCAGCACCATTTATTAAATAGGGAATCCTTTCCCCATTTCTTGTTTTTGGCAGGTTTTTCAAAGATCAGATGGTTGTACATGTGTAGTATTATTTCTGAGGGCTCTGTCCTGTTCCATTGGTCTATATCTCTGTTTTGGTACCAGTACCATGCTGTTTTGGTTACTGTAGCCTCGTAGTATAGTTTGAAGTCAGATAACGTGATGTCTCCAGCTTTGTTCTTTTTCCTTAGGATTGTCTTGGCAATGCAGGTTCTTTTTTGGTTCCACAGGAACTTTAAAGTAGTTTTTCCAATTCTGTTAAAAAAGTCATTGGTAGCTTGATGGGGATGGCATTGAATCTATAAATTACCTTGGGCAGTATGGCCATTTTCAAGATATTGATCCTTCCTATCCATGAGCATGGAATGTTCTTCCATTTGTTTGTGTCCTCTTTTATTTTGTTGAGCAGTGGTTTGTAGTTCTCCTTGAAGAGGTCCTTCACATCCGTTGTAAGTTGGATTCCTAGGTATTTTAGTCTCTTCATAGCAATTGTGAATGGGAGTCCACTCATGATTTGGCTCTCTGTTTGTCTGTTATTGGTGTATAGGAATGCTTGTGATTTTTGCATATTGATTTTGTATCCTGAGACTTTGCTGAAGTTGCATATCAGCTTAAGGAGATTTTGGGCTGAGTGGATTGGGTTTTCTAAATATACAATCATGTCATCTGCAAACAGGGACAATTTGACTTCCTCCTTTCCTAATTTAATATCCTTTATTTCTTTCTCTTGCCTGATTGCCCTGACCAGAACTTCCAACACTATGTTGAATAGGAGTGGTGAGAGAGGGCATCCCTGTCTTGTGCCAGTTTTCAAAGGGAATGCTTCCAGTTTTTGCCCATTCAGTGTGATATTGGCTATGGGTTTGTCATAAATAGCTCTTATTATTTTGAGACACGTTCCACCAATACCTAGTTTATTTAGGGTTTTTACCATGAAGGGGGGTTGAATTTTGTCAAAGGTCTTTTCTGCATCTATTGAGATAATCATGTGGTTTTTGCCTTTGGTTCTGTTTATGTGATGGATTATATTTATTGATTTGTGTATGTTGAACCAGCCTTGCACCCCAGCGATGAAGCCAACTTGATCATGGTGGATAAGCTTTTTGATGTGCTGATGGATTTGCTTTGCTTGTATTTTATTTAGGATTTTCACATTGATGTTCATCAGGGATATTGGTCTAAAATTCTTTTTTTGTTGTGTCCCTGCCATGTTTTGGTGTCAGGAAGATGCTGGCCTCATAAAATGAGTTAGGGAGGATTCCATCTTTTTCTATTGATTGTAATAGTTTCAGAAAGAATGATACTAGCTCCTCTTTGTACCTCTGGGAGAATTCAGCTGTGAATCCATCTGGTCTTGGACTTTTTTTGGTTTGTAGCCTATTAATTATTGCCTCAATTTCAGAGCCTGTTATTGGTCTGTTCAGGGATTCAACTTCTTCCTGGTTTAGACTTGGGAGGGTGTATGTGTCCAGGAATTTATCCATTTCTTCTAGATTTTCTAGTTTATTTGCACAGAGGTGTTTATAGTATTCTATGATGGTAGTTTCTATTTCTGTGGGATCAGTGGTGATATCCCCTTTGTAATTTTTTATTGTGTCTATTTGACTCTTCTCTCTTTTCTTCTTTATTAGTCTTGCTAGTGGTCTATCAATTTTGTTGATCTTTCAAAAAACCAGCTTCTGGATTCATTGATTTTTTGAAGGGATTTTGTGTCTCTATCTCCTTCAGTTCTGCTCTGATCTTAGTTATTTCTTGCCTTCTGCTTGCTTTTGAATGTGTTTGCTCTTGCTTCTCTAGTTCTTTTAATTGTGATGTTAGGCTGTTGATTTTAGATCTTTCCTACTTTCTCTTGTGGGCATTTAGTACTATAAATTTCTTTCTACACACTGCTTTAAATGTGTCCCAGAGATTCTGATACATTGTGTCTTTGTCCTCATTGGTTTCAAAGAACATCTTTATTTCTGCCTTCATTTTGTTATTTACCCAGTAGTCATTCAAGAGCAGGTTGTTCAGTTTCCATGTAGTTTTACTGTTTTGAGTGAATTTCTTAATTCTGAGTTCTACTTTTATTGCACTGTGGTCTGAGAGACAGTTTGTTGTGATATCTGTTCTTTTACATTTGCTGAAGAGTGCTTTACTTCCAACTATGTGGTCAATTTTGGAATAAGTGCGATGTGGTGCTGAGAAGAATGTACATTCTGTTGATTTGGGGTGGAGAGTTCTGTAGATGTCTATTAGGTCTGCTTGGAGCACAGCTGAGTTCAAGTCCTGGATATCCTTGTTAACCTTTTGTCTCGTTGATTTTTCTAATGTTGACAGTGGGGTGTGAAAGTCTCCCATTATTATTGTGTGGGAGACTAAGTCTCTTTGTAGGTATCTAAGGACTTGCTTTATGAATCTGGGTGCTCCTGTATTGGGTGCATATATATTTAGGATAGTTAGCTCTTCTTGTTTTATTGATCCCTTTTCCATTATGTAATGGCCTTCTTTGTCTCTTTTGATCTTTGTTGGCTTAAAGTCTGTTTTATCAGAGACTAGGATTGCAGCCCCTGCTTTTTTTTTTTTTTTTTTTTTTTTGCTTTCCATTTGCTCGGCACGTCTTCCTCCATCCCTTTATCTTCAGCCCATGTATGTCTCTGCACATGAGATGGGTCTCCTGAATACAGCACACTAATGGGTCGTGACTCTATCCAATTTGCCAGTCTATGTCTTTTAATTGGGGCATTTAGCTCATTTACATTTAAGGTTAATATTGTTATGTGTGAATTTCATCCTGTCATTTTGGTGTTAGCTGGTTATTTTGCCCGTTAGTTGATGCAGTTTCTTCCTCGCATTGATGGTCTTTACAATTTTGCATGGTTTTGCAGTGGCTGGTACCAGTTGTTCCTTTCCATGTTTAGTGCTTCCTTCAGGAGCTCTTGTAAGGCAGGCCTGGTGGTGACAAAATCTCTCAGCATTTGCTTGTCTTTATAGGATTTTATTTCTCCTTCGCTTAGGGAGCTTAGTTTAGCTGGATATGAAATTCTGGGTTGAAAATTCTTTTCTTTAAGAATGTTGAATATTGGCCCCCACTCTCTTCTGGCTTATAGAGTTTCTGCCGAGAGATCTGCTGTTAGTCTGATGGGCTTCCTTTTGTGGGTAACCCAACCTTTCTCTCTGACTGCCCTTAACATTTTTTTCCTTCATTTCAACCTTGGTGAATCTGACAATTATGTGTCTTGGGGTTGTTCTTCTTGAGGAGTACCTTTGTGGTGTTTTCTGTATTTCCTGAAGTTGAATGTTGGCCTGC
Organism: Nomascus leucogenys; assembly: GCF_006542625.1. NCBI lineage: Eukaryota > Metazoa > Chordata > Mammalia > Primates > Hylobatidae > Nomascus > Nomascus leucogenys. The sequence continues at coordinate 35,833,305 of NC_044384.1, forward strand.
CTTGCTAGGTTGGGGAAGTTCTCCTGGATAATATCCTGAAGAGTGTTTCCCAGCTTGGTTCCATTCTCTCTGTCACTTTCAGTACACCAATCAAACATAGATTTGACCTTTTCACATAGTCCCATATTTCTTGAAGGCTTTGTTCATTTCTTTTTAGTCTTTTTTTCTCTAAACTTCTCTTCTCACTTCATTTCATTCATTTGATCTTCAATCACTAATACCCTTTCTTCCACTTGATTGAATTGGCTACTGAAGCTTGTGCATGTGTCATGTAGTTCTTGTGCCATGGTTTTCAGCTCCATCAGGTCTTTTAAGCTCTTCTCTACACTGTTTATTCTAGTTATCTATTCTTCTAATGTTTTTTCAAGGTTTTTAGCTTCCTTGGGATGGGTTCAAACATCCTCCTTTAGCTTGGAGAAGTGTGTTGTTACCGACCTTCTGAAGCCTACTTCTGTCAACTCGTCAAAGTTGTTTTCCATCCGGCTTTGTTCCATTGCTGGCGAGGAGCTGTGATCCTTTGAAGGAGAAGAGGTGCTCTGGTTTTTAGAATTATCAGCTTTTCTGCTCTGGTTTCTCCTAATCTTTGTGGCTTTATCTACCTTTGGCCTTTGATGATGGTGACCTACAGATAGGGTTTGGGTTTTGGTGTGGATCTCCTTTTTGCTGGTGTTGAAGCTATTCCTTTCTGTTTGTTAGTTTTTCTTCTAACAGTCAGGACCCTCAGCTGCAGTCCTGTTAGAGTTTGCTGGAGGTCCACTCCAGACCCTACTTGCCTTGGTATCACCAGCAGAGGCTGAGGAACAGCAAATACTGCAGAACAGCAAATATTGCTGCCTGATCCTTCCTCTGGAAGCTTCGTCTCAAAGGGTTGCCCAGCCGTATGAGGGGTCATTCTGCCCCTACTGGGAGGTGTCTCCCAGCTAGGCTACACGGGGGTCAGGGATCCACTTGAGTGGGCAGTCTGTCCATTCTCAGAGCTCAAACACAGTGGTGGCAGAACCACTGCTCTCTTCAGAGCTGTCAGACAGGGATGTTTAAGTCTGCAGAGGTTTCTGCTGCCTTTTGTTCAGCTATGCCCTGGCCTCAGAGGTGGAGTCTACAGAGGCAGGCAGGCCTCACTGTGCTCCAGTGGGCTCCACCCAATTCAAGCCTCCCAGCCACTTTGTTTACCTACTCAAGCCTCAGCAATGGTGGATGCTCCTCCCTCAGCCAGGCTGCTGCCTTGCAGTTTGATCTCAGACTGCTGCACTAGCAGTGAACAAGCCTCTGTGGGCATGGAACCTGCTGAGCCAGGTGTGGGATATAATTTCCTGGTATGCTGTTTGTTAAGAACATTGAAAAAGCATAGTATTTGGGTGGCAGTCTCCCGATTTTCCTAGTACAGTCTGTCATGGCTTCCCTTGGCCAGGAAAGGGAAATCCTCTGACCCCTTGCACTTCCCGAGTGAGGCAATGCCCTGTCCTGCTTCAGCTCACCCTCCGTGGGCTGCACCCACTGTCCAACCAGTCCCATTGAGATGAACCAGGTACCTCAGTTGGAAATGCAGAAATCACCTATCTTCTGCATTGATCACACTGGGAGCTACAGACTGGAGCTGTTCCTATTTGGCCATCTTGGAACAGACCTCCAAGCCCATAGTTTACATTAGAGTTCACTCTACTGTTCTGAATTTTAACAAATATGTAAAGCCAAGTATTCACCATTATAGGATCCGACAGAATAGTTTTACTACCCTAAAAGTCCTCTGGGCCCCACCTCTTTATTCATTTCTTCCTTTTCAAACCCCTGGCAATTACTGCTTTATTTATTTGTTTGTTTGTTTGTTTATTTATTTATTTATTTATTTTTAGCTGTCTTTATAGTTTTGCTTATTCCAGTATGTCATACTGTTGAAATCACAATGTATACATTATTTTTAGTCTTTCTTATTTTATTAAGCAATATGCATTTAAAGTTTCTCCATGTGTTTCTATGCATTGATAGCTCATTTATTTTTATCACTGAATAATATTCCATTGTATGGATGAACCACAATTTACTTATTCTCCTGCCAAAACACATCTTGGTGGCCTGGTGGGTGAGTATGAATAAAGCTACTATAATCATTTGCGTGCAGGTTTTTATGTGGACATGAGTTTTCAACTCATTTGGATAAATACCTAAGAGTACAATTGCTGGATCACATGGTAAGAGTATGTTAAGTTTTTTAAGCAACTGCTTTACAAAGTGGTGTGCCATTTTCTATGCCCATCAGCAAGGAATGGAAGTTTCTGTTGCTCCACATTCTTACAAGCATTCCGTCTTGTAGTATTTAAATTTTAGCCCTTCTAGTAGGTGTATAGTGACATCTCATTCTTCCTGTAATTTGCAGTTCTATAATGACATATAATGTTGAACGTATTTTCATGTACTTATTGGATATTTGTACATTTTCATTTGTGAGGTGTTTGTTCAGACTTTTTACTGATTTTGTGGCTTTGAAAAAAAAAGAAAATGGACAGGAAGAAGCAGAGAACGAAGAGAGAATAACCACAATTATGTGTTATCACAGAATCTGCCTTTCATTCCAAAGGACACAGCCCTACTGTTTATCTAAAAAAAAATCCTCCAAAAACATAGAGTAAGTTCATGTATAAACTGAAACTCAAAAGGGAGCAAAAAAAGCAATAAAAAGATCAGCTCTTGTAATGAAATATACTATCTCCTTTTTTATTACATCTTCTCTCTGTACACATGCTCTGTTATTCTCTTTCACCCTTTCAATGGGCTGCTTCTGTTCACCCATATTTTCTAATTTCTCATAATCTTGTTTGCCAGTTGACTACCAAAGCTGCCTCAAATGTCTTCATTATGGTTTTTCAGTTTCAACCTCTACTAACTAGTTCAGTCTGTTTATGTTCTTGGTTTAAGAGGCTATAACTCAAATGAATATCCCTTGGTCAACTTTTTTTTTATAGCAAATTATATGTCATAAGTCACTTGCCAACTAGTTTATTGGCTGTTGTTTGGAGAAATATCTATCTTAGAGCTAATCAGGGGTACCTGAATGGTTAACATCAAGGGATATAAAACACAGATGCTTACTCAAGAGACCTTGGGGTTAGCACTTAAAATGGACTCTAGTGTGAAAGAAGATAGACACTATATAACATGCCTATAGCCAAAGTCACTGGGAAAGATAATTTTAAAATTGAAGAGGTGACAACCACCTTAAAATGTAGACAGTGCAAAGAGAATGAAGAATAAAAAATGTCTTCAGACTTGACCGTTAAGAAAGTAGCATGAATTTGTGATGATTGACCATAGAAAGGAAAATTTGCGGAATAATGAAGATTGGAAAGAAATATACAAAGTGGTTAAGTCATCATTAGAAAGATGTGAAAACTTTTTTTTTTTTTTTTTTTGAGACAATCACTCTGACTGCAAGGCTGGAGTGCAGTGGTGCAATGTCAGCTCACTGCAACCTCCACCTCCCAGGTTCAAGCAATTCTCTTGCCTCAGCCTCCTGAATAGCTGGGACTACAGGGACTACAGGCCATGTGCCACCACTCCTGGCAAATTTTGTATTTTTAGTAGAGATAGGGTTTCAGTATGTTGGCCAGGCTGGTCTCAACTATTGACTTCAAGTGATGCACCCACCTCTGCCTCCCAAAGTGCTGGGATTATAGGATGGAGCCATCACACCCGGCCATAATTTAGAACATTTTTGATTGAGAAACAGCATAGGCAAAATCCAGAGAAAGAGATTAGAAATACTGAATACATGGAGAAGATAAAAGGAATTGTAGAAGGGAAAATAAATTCAAATATTGCAATTGGTTAGTCAATATTAATAAGGCTTTAGTAAAGAGTTAGCATATTAGAATATGTCTTATAAGAAATATACTCTATTTAAAAATGTAAGAAAGTGAGCTAAAATGACCAAGTATGTTAAGCCTTAATAAAATGTTACTTTCTTATATAGGCACTTTCTTTCACATCACTGCCCTCATATCTCATGATTCTAATTGAGTATTTAGAAGACAAATGCCATTTACAATTAGTCCAGCCTGTTGTTACTTGTTATTACTTAGCTTTTGTAAGAAACACCATAAATTACAAAATTATAGTCTCATTTGGAGCTGTCAAACTTCTTGTCATGGAAGCAGTTTAAAATCCTAGTATTTGATGACATCATTACATCAATCCCTCTGTCTTTTTGGAGCAGCACAATTCAACCTGCTGAGAAAGAAGTTTCTAAACAGTATTGTGAGATTTTCTTCTTTTCTCATCTTTGAAACTATCAAATAACATTATGTGATCCACACAATCTGGAATCACAGTATTTTATATTTTGTTTCCTTAAAATCATCAAATCTTCTAAATTTATCCTTAATCTGCTTTGTCACAATAGAAAAGAGCTATGTTGACAACAATTTAGTGGACTTCATTCTCCTAATCTTGTCCAACAGCATTTAAAAATGACTGAATTTTTGAAAATACACAACTTTCAAGATGAAGACAAAAATTGTATTTTTTTAGGTTTTTTTTTTAAGTTTTCCCATTTATTCCTAAAATGAATGATCAAACACCCCAGTGACTTAAATTGTCTTCCCCTTTTCAACCTGTCTTTCAGATCTAATATGGAGCAAGTTCTAAGTCTGCAGCACATGGCCAGAGACATGAAAGTCACAGAAGAACTGAGGATTAGAGATCAGTAACCGAATGATGTCCGTTAAGGTTACACATTGACTTGACAAGTTGGGTAAATAGGCTAGAAACTTGATTATGCTCATGCTGCACAGATCCTGACAGAGCATAATGATCAGCTTGTTTGTAAGTACGAAAAGAGTTTATAAGTATTGAGAGCAAGGATGAGTTGCAAGGAAGCCATAGCATTCTAAAACAGACCCCATGTGATAGTCCTGCTAACAAGAACCTACTCCAGTGTTTTTCTCATTGTGGAAGTGTTGTGGTCCTTTCTGTTTCACTGTTGAGGAATGCATTCATTTTCTATTTCCTCTCTACCAAATTAAAAATGTAAGATAGCTGCATTATGTGATAGAAGTACTAGAGAATTGGGCTCTTGCTTATTGTTCTACAGATAAGCATAAATTTACTGGTTTAGGGGAAAAAATAGAATGAAGGAGAGGATCTCTATTTTCACAGGAACTTTTAGCCTCATGTTCTCAAGAGAAACAGAAGGCAGAGATTATAAGGAATGTGTTTTCAGAAGACAAGTCATAATTTTCTCTCTTCATACTTTGGAGAGTCAGGGAAGATTCCCTAAAGAGGCATTTGAGTCAACACTGTAAACCATCTAGTTTTTAACATTTGTCTTAACTGCCCCATTTAGCTATTAGGTGACTCTAAGGATCACATTCGTCTCACTCCTCTCCTATGGAGGAGAAACATTGCTGTACATGAACTGTGCCCAAGTGCATGTATATCTTAATACTAGAAAATAGGACACAAGATCAAAAGCTTGGATTTTTGCCTGGTGAGTCCTCTTAAGATTTTAAACCCATGGGAGACTGAGGCAGGTGGATCACCTGAGGTCTGGAGTTCAAGACCAACCTGACCAACATGGAGAAACCCCATCTCTACTAAAAATACAAAAAATAAAAATAAAAATAAAAATTAGCCAGGCGTGGTGGCATATGCCTGTAGTCCCAGCTACTTGGGAGGCTGAGGTAGGAGAATCACTTGAACCCCAGAGGCAGAGGTTGCAGTGAGCAGAGATCGCACCATTGCACTCCAGACTGGGCAACAAGAGCTAGACTCTGTCTCAGAAAAAAAAAATAATAATAATTCATACCCTTGGGATTGGGCATAATTTTAGATTACTTCTTCACAGGAATTTCTACTTTGTTTTTGTGAATATGGTGGGGAGCTGGGTGGGAACCTGTCTTTAGAAGGCATAGGGAATGAAGAAGAAGTCAGGGATGCTTTTATCCTTGGAAGACCCTTTCCATCCAGTTTAGAATTGGCTGACGTTTGGTGAGATCTAGAAAGTCTAGAAGAACAAAGTTAAATAAGCCTCTCCGCCCTTGTAGTGTAAGGTTTTGTTGCTTTGAAGGATGGAAAGAAGGAGTCTATTAATTCCACATGGGCCAGCTCAGTTCAGACGGAGTGGTTGTGTGGAAGGGCACCCTGTATAGCATGTGGGAGCAGAAGCCTTATAGCAATATGGAACGTGATTTGCATAGAACATCTCCTCCGCATATATTATCACACAATCTGGCACTCAGTGAGATAAATAGAAAAGGATTCATGTATCCTGGATGCTGTCAAATATCACCTAATATGAAATAAACTCATTTAAGCAGTTTTGTTACTACCCATCATTTCAACCTGCTTAGTTGTTTGATGCTGTGGTTAAAATAATTGGAAAAAAAAAAACAAAAACCTAGAGAAGAGAAGTGAGGTTCCGACCTTCAGCATCAGCTCTAGTCTAAGTGACAGGAGAAAATAGAGAGCTTGGTTTTCTATAATCTGACACAGAACCCATTGCACTCCCATTCCCCACCATGCTACATGTCAGGGCAGTTTACTACAAATCTGCCAGCTTATAACAAGATCACTTCCACTTTCACAACTTGTACTTTATTGTTCTTCTCATCAGGAAGGACTCCAATTTTCCTGTTGTCTAGAAAATTTCTACTTATTCTTCAAGGCCTGGCCCAAATGCCACCTCTTCAATCAAGAATTTTCTGTCCCTTCCTCCAACAGCTTGTGAACACTTAATGCTTTCCGAGGATTTTTTAACTTTTTAAATGGTGGTATCTTGTTTCAATTTAATTTCAGGCTCATCAAAGACCATACATATATCTAACCATTTCCTGTATACATTAGAGCACAAATTATCAGTGAATTGTTTGACTTAAACCGAAATAGATGGTGTGATATCAACACACACAACAGTGACTATGTACACAGTGCTCTTGTCTGGAGATGGGATAGTTTTTCATTTATCAGTCCTAGTAAAATATTTAATAAATATTATCCATTTTGCTCTTTGGTATATATATTTGGTATTTATTTGACATAAATGGGTTTCCTTTCACCTATCTGTGCCCTTTGGCAGTGTCCCCCACCACACACTGACTCCAGACTGGCCTGACAACTTTCTTTGGTTAGTAAGAGTTGTAATGTGCTGCACATTAGTCTTTATCTGTCTCTTGCTGTTTTTTGGAACCTGGGAACTAACATGTGCAGAATCATAGACAAGCCTCCTGAAAGGTGAGAGACCACATGGAGCATAGATAAGCCAACCCAGCTAGGCTTAACCATTCTGCCAACTGACATGGGAGGAAGGCCATCATAGACCATTCACGCTAGCTCAGCTGACTCATTCCAAGGGTTACCCCAGCCTATGTGCATGTTTGTTTTAAGCCACCAATTCATGCATAATTTCCAAGTTAGCAAAAGCACACTGATTTCTCAAATCACAGCATGCAGAATGAAAATCAATTCTTTTGAATTACCTCTGCCCAGCAGTTTTGATAAACAACTATATTAGTCAAAGGTGGAAGAGTTGGCGGTACACTCAGGCTCTGAGTCGAAATGCATAGGGAAAAAGTCTTCTCCTGTGAAATATGTCTTCCAGCCTAAAATTCTTCCACACAAATAACTTGGGAGATGGACAGTATTGCATATTTAGTCCCACAGAAGATTCTAGTAAGTTTATTTAGTTGAGCATCTAATTATTGAGATAATGGATACAGGAGGGTTTTTTTTTAGTTTCTAGAAGATTTTGGATAATATTGAGATTATCTATTCACTGATTAGAAAGTAGAAACTTCTCTAAACTACTCTGAATCTTTTATTTACTGATGCTGGCAGATTGATTTTTCACAACTGAGTCAAAACTTTAATAGCAAATTTTCTACTTTAAATTTTCAAATTCATAATATTTTCTCTATGTGTTTAAAGAAATTTATATATTAGCTGGTTTTTAAATACCAGTATTATTTATTTGTGCATATGATATTCATTGTTTAGTTTTGCTAGAAATCTGTCTATTTTAGTAGCTTTTTACAAAAAACACTTCTTTTACATTGTTGACTCTATTTATTTATTTATTTAGACAGGGACTTGCTCTGTCACCCAGCCTGGAGTGCTAGTCTTGAACTCCTGGGCTCAAGTGATCCTCCCACCTCAGCCTCTCAAAGTGTTTGAATTACAGGCATGAGTCACCATGCCTGGCCAAATTGTTGACATTTCTTCTTCTTCTTCTTTTTTTTTTTTTTTTGCATTTTTATGATGCTTTATTTATTACTTTGTTTTAATTTCTTCTATCATTGTTTTTTATAAAAACAATAAATAAATATATGTATAATTTGAAGTCACAGAATTATAGGCTTTTGATCTGGGAAAGTTTAAATCCACAGAATCAAGCACAGAGATCAGCCCCACATAAGGTCTCAAAAAATATTTTTTGAGTTGAATTAAATATTATTGTTTCCCATTCTACATTGTTCATCAATTAATGATCCTGTATTATGGTTCAGATGTAGCAGCACTGTCCAATATAGAATATTTAACTCATTAAATTTTGGTATTCATTTTTTCTCAAATATAAATCTGCACAAGTTTTGATGTGCTGCATTTACATGACAGTCATTTTCAAAGCTTTTTTAGTTTCCATTGAAATGTAGTAACCTTCCCCCACAAAGTACTCAAGCTCGTCTACAATGTAAGCATAAGTCTATAATCAGTGACTTTTTCTATCAAAAATATTTATTCATTGTGTCTTATGAAATAATGACACAACTGATTTTTGGCATAGGTTCTAAGTTAGCAAAAGTTAACTGATTTCTGAAAACACAGCATGCAGAGGGAAAGATAAATCTTTCAGATTACCCCTGCCCAGCAGTATTGTAGTTGTTCAGCAGTTTTTAGGACCACAATGACAGAAGATTGTTTTAGAAGATCCCAATTTTGGCAATATGATTTCATAAAGTTGGCGGTAAGAATTTGGCATGACACTGTTTATATTCCAGAGCTTATGTGGTTTTTATTTAGAATGAAATTGAGTTCTAAGTGAAGGTTGGAATTTGAAGACTGCTTTCCTCAGTATATTCAAAAACAGTTTTTGCTTTCTTGTTTTTTTTATTTTAAATATTTATGGAGTCTATACTGTGAGTCAGGGATAGGAACAAATATTTTAAATATGAAATCTAATATCATACTGTATTTTAACATACCTCATCTTCATTTAAATTATGTAGAAACTAGGGTTTAGAAATGTTAAATTACCTTGACCAAAATCTCCCAAGCAATAAGAATTGAATCAGGGGTTAAAATCCAAGCTAACTTACTCCATAGTAGCCTCTAGTCATAACCTTCTCACAAATAAGACATACAAACTGGTTAATGTTCATATGAAATTATTTAACTTTCAGGTTTTTGAATCAAATTAAAGACTAAGATCAATTTTTGTCCTAGAAGTATTAATTCACACATTTATCTATTGGCCCATGATTAGGAAAATATGTGTGTAAAAATGAAGAAAAATAATTTAAAAAAATCAAACAGGGTAATGAAAAAAACAACTGAAGAAATCAGGAAGTAATTCTGCTCGGACTCTGCCATCAATAGTGTGAGTGATGAGTAAATGTGGATAAGTTGTTTGAGCTCCGGAGTCTCCTTTTTACAGTAAGAGATGAGAATTTGGTGTCTCAGGTTCTTTACAATCTTGATAATCTTTTAGAATCTCAGTTTAGCATCATCCTAGAGAGACGACTATAATATTCTAAGGACAAACATATCCCTCCAAGCACTTTTTTAACCACAGCTACTAATTAGTGGTTCTTTTTGATGTAGATATAGAGTTTGCCCTGGAAAGTCATCATAAAAATGTATAATTTGAAGTCAATTGGCTTTTGATCTGGAAAGGTTTGCATCCACAGGATCAAGCACAGAGATCAGTCCCAAATAAGGATTCAACAAATATTTTCTGAATTGAATTAAATATTATTGTTTTCCATTCTACAATGTCCATCAATTAATGATCATGCATTATGCTTCAGGGGTAGCAGCCCAGTCTCATCATCTGAGTTGTTAATCCTTCAAGGCAGGAGTCACTTCTTCTAGTCCTTTTCTTATCAACTAACAAGATGAGGGCAAGGAAAGCATTCTCATTGTTTAATCCAATGGGTAAAACACCCTTCCTTTTTGGATTTGTTGAAAGCAACTTCATTTAGGTAAAATGACACCTGTCAAGTTCCTTGATGGTTTCACATTTCCTGATACAATTACAAAAAGGCACACAGGGCTGGTCCTAAGTACTTCAGTGGCATGAACAGTATAGCTATAATTAGTGACTTTTGCCTGGTGTTAACAAATGCCAGAGGGCATCTCAATCTCTGTAGATGAGTTCACCAGGATTTAATTAGCTCTCTCCTTCATTCTTTGTGTATTCCTAATATACCTGGTGCTTGCTTCAGGCATGGGTCAAAACATGCAGCTGTCAATTATTTAATATTCATGACATTTTAAACAAATGAACTGTGCAAGAAGCCTCTAGTATTAAAGGATATTGAAGCCAGTTCATTTATGGAATAGATAGCTTAAATTTTTTAAAATAATAGTATGAAGAACTCAGAGACACAAGAAATTTTGTTCTTATATCTTAAAATTTGTCTTCTCTATTTGCTTGTAATTATCAAGAGAGAGAATGAAGCAAGTATTATCTGGGTTTTAGTTTCTATTCTCTGTTATCTCAGTATATCAATTTTGCACATCACTGCAGGTTTCAACTTTTCATCTTTAAAATGGATAATTGAATGAGCTGATTTCTAAGACTCCTCTAGTTTTAAAATTCTAGGCTTTGATGGTGATTATGGAAATTTTTATCAAATACAGACTCATTTTTCTTTAAAATAGATTTTTGGGAGAAACTCTAATTTTTGCTTTATTACATGTGTGTACTATAGAGAGAAGGAAATTACATAACTTTTAAAATTCTATAATTTCTGTTCCTTGAAAAGTTTGAAAACAATTTTCTTGGCTATGCCAGTGACATGTGATACATAAAAACGTCTTGGAATGAATCCCTGGAAATAAGTTATGCAGCTCAGAAAATTACTGTAGTTTTTTCCAACCATCAGGTTACATTTTGGTGCCCTAAAGCAGAAATTTACTGAGTATCCTGGTTAATATGGCTTCCTGAAATGCCTTTTATGTCTCTGGAGAAGCTGGCTCCTTAAAATATACTATAGTCAATTTTTAAGTTAATTCTGAAGATTGGGCTAATGGCTTAGCTAATGGTCATTGCTCATTTAAGCTAAAGTCAACATCCCTTAGAGACTAGACCTGTGATTTCACTTTTACTTATCTTAGCAATTATCCTGTTGACATCCTGATGGACAGGGAATGTACATGGTATAAAGTTATATGGATATGATAGTGAGCTTCCTTTTAAGTCTATCTGTTGCATTATGACAATTTTTAAGTAATAACAATGACACATATGTAGATATACCACAGGACTATACTTTGTGTAGAGTATGTCAAGTCACCAACTCTTATGAATAACATTTATTTAATTTCATATGGAAAGTAATAAGTATTTTAACAGCTTTACTGAGGTAAAATGGACATATAATAAACTGCATATGTACAATTTAACAATTTTGGCAGATGTATGCACCCATGAAACTATCACCACAATTAAGATCCTGAACTTACTGTTAGCTCCCAAAGTTTCCTTGTGCTTTTTGAATCACTTCCTCTTGTACCTCCCAATCTCTTTCCCTAGTCAATACTGAGATGTTGTATGTCACCATAGTTTGTACTTTCTATATTTTATATAAATTAAATTGTACAGTATGTACTTGTTTGTGACTTTTTTTCTTTCAGCATAATTATTTTGAGATTCACCGGTGTTATTGTGCATAGCAATAGTTCACTTCTTTTCACTGTTGAGTACTATTTTATTGTATGAATATACTGCAATTTGTTTATCCATTTCTCTGTTCATGAATATTTGTGTTATTTCCAGGTTTTGGCTATTACAAATAGAGTTCCTATGAACATTTGCATATAAGTCTTTGCACATTATACACACACACACACACACAAACACAAACACACATATATATATTTTCTTTTCTCTTGGTTGGTTAAATAACTGTAAATGCTCAAGTAAATTATCAGTTCTAATAATTTTTTTATAGATTCTGTCAGGTTTTCTATATAGAAAATATCATCATCGTGGCCAGGTGTGGTGGCTCATAACTAATCCCAGCACTTTAGGAGTCTGAGGAGGGTGGATTGCTTGTGGCCAGGAGTTTGAGACCAGCCTGGCCAACATAACAAAACCTAGTCTCTACTAAAAATACAAAAAAATAGCCAGGCATGGTGGCAGGTGCCTGTAATCCCAGCTACGTGGATGCCTGAGTCAGGAAAATCGCTTGAACCCCAGAGGCAGACATTGCAGTGAGTTGATATCATACCACTGCACTCCAGCCAGGGAGAAAGAGCAAGCCCCTATCTCAAAACAAAACAAAAAAAGAAAGAAAGAAAAAGAAAAGAAAATATCATCATCTGAGAATAAAGATTATTTTACTTCTTCATTCATAATCTGAAAGTATTTCTTTTCTTTTATTGCCTGATTGCACTGGCTGGACATCTAGTACAATGTTGAATAGAACTAGTAAGAGCAGACATCCTTATCTTGTTTCTGATCCTGGGATAAGTCATTTAGAATTTCACCATTAAGTATTATGTTATCTAGCTGTAGGTTGTCATAGATGTCCTTTATCAGGTAAGGTTTCTTTGTGTTACTAATTTGATGAGAATTTTTATCAGGAATGAGTGTCAAACTTTGTTAAACGCTTTTGCTGCATTGATTGAGATGATCATGAGTTTTTCTTTTACAGTTTGCTATATTTGGTACCTTGAGTAATTTCCAAATGTTAAACTCATCTTTCATTTTTGACATAAATCCTACTTGGTCATGATGTATTATCCTTTTAATATATTTTTGCTTTATTTAGCAATAATATATTTATTTCTCACAAATATTCAATAATTATATACTTTGGATGTAGTCAGAAGCATTTATTAAGAGCATGGGCTTAAGTGGACTTGGTCAAAATACCAGCCTTGGTTAAGTTACTTGAGCTTTCTATCTTTCTATCTTTTATCTTTCAGTTTGCTTACCTGTCAAATGTCAACAAGAACAACAGATAAGCTATTTCATAGGCAGTTTCTGGTACAAAATAAAGTAATGCATTTGGGACTGTAGTATAATACCTGGTACATAGCACATGCTAGACATGGTTAAATAGCATTAATATATTTTGAGTGGCTGTAGTAAGTCCAGAGCATTAACGTGCAGCAAGTCATCAGTGGCGGGAAAATATGAGGGGAAAGGGTTTTGAAATAATTATGAGAGTGAGTTATTGAGCCAGTTGGAGGAATTTCTAAAAGCCAGTAAGAGACAATGAGAGGTTGCATTAAAGATAGACATGCTGGTTTGAAGTTGGTAAAAAGGAAAGGTTCTAGACATTCTAGAGGTGAAAAGTTGAGTGTCTTAGAGTATATCTGTCTAGGTACATATAAAGGGACTTTTATAGAAAGCTATCAAAGGGCCAGCTAGATACTTAGAGGAAGTTAATAATACCAAGGTCAGGATTCCAATTCCAAAACCTCCATCTAGTCTTTTAGGATGCAGTTTTTAACAATCCTTAACTCTTAAAGAGCTTCAAATAATTTTATTCCCTGGACTCTTTTGAAGTGGAAGGAACTCATTCTAACTCATTCTACAAGACCAGCATAACTCTGATACCAAAACCAGACAAAGACAAAAAAAAAGAAAGAAAGAAAGAAAGAAAGGAAACTACAGGCCAGTATATCTAACAAAAACACAAAAATCTTTAACAAAATATTAGCAAATGAATCCAACAATGCATTAAAAAAGATAATATACCATTATCACATGAGATTTATTCCAGGAATGCAAGGATGTTTCCACATATAAAATCAATAAACGTGATATATTACATCAACAGAATTAATGACAAAAACTATATGATCATCTGAATAGATGCAGAAAAAGCATTAGATAAAAGTCAGCATCCCTTTATGATAAAAAAACTCTCAAAAAATTGGGTATAGAAGGAATGTACCTCAACACAATAAAGGTCATATATGACAAACCCACAGCAAACATAATACTAAAGGGAGAAAAGCTGAGATCTTTTCCTCTAAGAACTGGGACATGACAAAGATGTCCATTCTCACAACTCTTATTCAACATAGTCTTGGAAGCCCTAGCCAGGGCAGTTCGGCAAGAGAAAGAAATAAAAGGTATACAGATTGGAAAGGAGGAAGTCAAATTGTCCCTGTTTGCAAACAACATGATCTTGTATATAGAAAAACTTAAAGAGTCAACCAAAAACGCTTAGAACTGATAAATTTAGTAAATGCAGAATACAAAATCAACATAAAAAAATCAGTAGCATTTCTATACACAAGAAACAAACTAGCTGAAAAAGCTACCAAGAAGGCAATCCCATTTATATTACCTATAATAATAAAAAAAATTCTAGGAATAAATTTAACCAAGGAGATGGAAGACCTCTACAAGGAAAACTACAAAACACTGGTGAATAAACTAAAGACAATATAAACAAAAGACATTCCATGCTCATGAATCAGAAGAATTGATATTGTGAAAATGACAATACTATCCAAAGCAATCTACATAGCCAATGCAATACTTATCAAAATACCAATGACATTCGTCACTGAAATAGAAAATTGTGTGTGTGTGTGTGTGTGTCGGAATCTCGTTCTGTCACCCAGGCTGGAGTGCAGTGGCATGATCTCGGCTCATTGCAACCTCCGCCTTCTGGGTTCAAGCAATTCTCCTGCCTCAGACTCCTCAGTAGTGGGGACTACAGGAGCGTGCTACCACGCCGGCTAATTTTTTGTCTCCATTTTTAACAGAGACAGGGTTTCACTGTGTTAGCCAGGATGGTCTCAATCTCCTCACTTCGCCCGCCTCAGCCTACCAAAGTGCTGGGATTACAGGCCTGAGCCACCATGCCCCGCCTAAATTGTTAAAATTTGTATGAAAGCACAAAAGACCCCAAATAGCTGGAGCAACCCTGAGCAAAAATGACAAAGCTGCGGGCATTAAACTACCAAACTTCAAAATATACTACATAGCTATAGCAAGCAAAAAAAAAAAAAAAAAAAAAAACATGGAACTGGCATAAAAACAGACACATAGACTAATAGAACAAAGTAGAGAAACCAGTCAACTAATTTTTGACAAAGGCTTCAAGAACACACATTGGGGAAAGGATAGTCTCTTCAATAAATGGTGCTGAGAAAACGGAATATCCAAATGCAGAAGAATGAAACTAAACCCCCCAACTCTCATCCTATACACAGATCAACTCAAAGTGAATCAAAAACCTAAATGTAAGGCCCAAAATGATAAAACTACTAAAAGAAAACATAGGGGAGACACTTCAGGGCATTAGTGTGCAAAAAGATTTTATGAATAAGAACTCAAAACAGGCAACAAAAGCAAAAATAAACATATGAGATTATACCAAACTAAAAAGCTTCTGCACAGCAAAGAAAACAATCAATAGAGTGAAAAGACAACCTCAGAATGGGTTAAAACCACTTTTTGTGAAATACTGTTTTATGTACAGGCCTCTCTGAGGGGATGGGGTTAAGGGATTGTGCCCATTGATCATAGGTAAAGAATCTGTAAAAATAAGAAGTTAGAGACTGATATTGAATAAATTAGAAAAAATAAGAAAACATTTTATTTCTTAAATATCTTATCAAGGGAAATTTATACATATTCCTGCAGTTCTTTATTTGAATGCCACCTTTCAGTAAGGTCTTGTCTGGCTACTTTCTCTAAAACTGCAATATTTGACTGGGCATGGTGGCTTACACCTGTAATCCTAACAATTTGGCAGGGGAATCACTTGACCCCAGGAGTTCGAGACCAGCCTGGGTAACATGGCGAGACCCCGTCTCTACAAAAAAATACAAAAATTAGCTGGGTGTGGTGGTGCACGACTGTAGTCCAGGCTACTTGGAGGCTGAGGTGGGAGAATTACCTAGGCCTGGGAGGTCGAGGCTGCAGTGAGCCATGATTATGCCATTGCACTCCAGCCTGGGTGATAGAGTGAGATCCTGTCTCAAAAAAACAAACAACAATAACAAACCTGGCAATACTCTCTAACCTGCCAATAGTGCCTGAACCACTTCTCTAATTTAGTTTCCTCCTTAACATTTGCTATTATCTAAACCCAGGCTCAGCAACTAGCCCATAGGTCAAATTAGGACCACCTCCAGTTTTTATATAATCCAAAAACTAAAAAAAAAATTTTAATATTTTAAATGATTTTTTAAATCAAAAGCACAATATTTTATAACACAAGAAAGTTTTATTAAATTTAAATCCTAGTGACCATAAATCAAGTTTTTTGGAACAGAACTCATTTTGTGTATATGGCTGCTTTCTTACTCAAGGGCAAAGTTGGGTAGTTGTACTATCTGGTCCTTTAAGAGTAGAAAGTTTACTGATGCC
Organism: Nomascus leucogenys; assembly: GCF_006542625.1. Lineage (NCBI taxonomy): Eukaryota > Metazoa > Chordata > Mammalia > Primates > Hylobatidae > Nomascus > Nomascus leucogenys. Next base: position 35,849,857 of record NC_044384.1, read on the forward strand.
TGTTTTAACATATCGTATTTTAATTTCTTTTTTACATATGATATTTTATATATTGTATTTTTATTGTCTAATTCCCCTCACTACTTATAAACTGTTTGATGGTAGGACTCTATGTCTTTGTTTTGTTCTTTAGTCATTCCTAATGTCCAGTAACAATATATGGCACATTGTAAGACTTACTAAGCATTTGCTGGTTAAATGAATATTTGCCACATTAATAACACACTATGTAGAACAGTTGAATGAAACAAGAACTATCAGGAAGAGAAGAGGTTGATCAGTGTGTGAGCTTTTTGAGAATGCCTTAATAAAGAATCTTGATGGATGAGTATGCCAACCCACAGGGGTGCCAAAAATCTCCAGGAAAATAAGAGCAAACTCAGGTTGCCAAGGTGGCAATTAGCATGGTTCGTTCAGAGAATAATGAGGAAGAAACCTAGAGAAATAGTTAAACTTTTAAGGTGGGGAAGAAAGAGAAATACAATTGAAAAACATATAAATGAGGCCAAGTTATGTGTAACCTAAAATGCCAGGATGGAACTTTGGTTTGAGACCAACTTCTGAATGTCCTCACTCAAATCTGTTTGTTTACAAACCTTGGAAAGAAATGGAGGCTGAAAAGGTTACAACTCAACCGAGAAGATGTCAATTTGCCCTGTAGTTACTTGTGATTTGAGCAATTCCAAACAAAAGCAGCAAATCGAAATATCCCATCCCCTTTATTTTCCACCCTTCACTTTAAGAATACCAATTACAAGTGATTGAAAGAAAACATTTTCATGGTATTTCCCCAGACCTGATTGTATTACAAGTCTGGAGACAATCTCCAGGGCTCCAGCCGGGACACATTTACAGGATATCGAGTTTGGATTTTATGCCTTGTTTTTGCCATTATGTGGAGGTTACTTTGACGTTTATTATACTGCTGAATTGATACAAATTATAGTCAGATAAAGACAATCAACATTTTTTACTACTTCTTCAAATTGTGACTTGTCCTCCGCAGGAGTCAATGGTAATTTTTAGTACTTTAGAAATTCAGCTCAACTCCCAGGACATTGAAGGGTATGTTTCATACTTTTATTCTATTTAAACATTTAGCATTTAATTTAATATGCACTTACTGGTACACATTGTTACCATATCAAAAAATTTTAATAAAAGACAGACATTAAGTGCATGAATTAGCAAACTCAAATTCACAAAAATATTTAAAAATGTGGTAATTTTCTGGTTGATGATAAAATAGAATAATGTGATTATTAAATGGAGCTTGATAATACACTTATCATTAAATACCAGCACGTATTTTTATAATGCTAAATCATGCATTTTCAACAGGAGTGACACCACCTTCTGAGGGGTGAAATTTATACATGGGGAGTGAACCAATTTTTAGATATTACACTGGTTTATGGTCCTCCAAAGTGCACATAGTATAAACACAAACATACAACATATCTCTGGTATAAAAATTTCATAAGGGAAGGTTCTTTTAGGAAACAAAGTATTAAAAATCTCCTTGGCATTGAGGATCTTTAAAAAGTTTGAAAAACCATGATTTTAAATAAATAGGTGCTTGTCTTCATTTTGCCAGTCTTCTCAATATCTTGATAATGCAAACAACTTATAAATTACTTTTAAAAATTCTCAAGGTGTCTGTGGGGTGTGTGGGGTGTGTGTGTGTGTGTGTGTGTGTGTGTGTGTGTGTGTGAATGTGTGCTTACATCTTCTACCCACTAAGGTATAGACTTCTCAAAGACAGGATCTGAGCCTCCTATGTTTTTTGACTTTGTGAAATTATAATTGATATATAGCTTAGAATATCTAGGCAGTCTGACTGATGAATCATTAGGTTTAAGTGCTTTTCTATCCCTTATTCTTTCACACTGTCTACCACTTTATATAGATTTGCTAATGATCTGTAAAACAGAAGAGTTTTTAATTAGAAAATTATCCCAGCCCAAATTCTAATGTCAAGTAAGAAATTTGTTTTGTATGTCTGTATTTTACTTGATGAGTTTTATTAGATATGTCTCAATAAATGTGACTTCTAATTGCCTGAACTGACATTTGATTTTAACACAATTGATTCAAGTGTTAGATAAACCTCACCTCTGTGAAGAAATAGCTTGATAAATGTTAACAGCATTTATCAGTACCTTTTTTGTATTGATGACATTTATGGCTTCAATTGGACCCTTTCAGTTTTGAATGGCATTGTAAGGTGGTATAATGTAGCCAGACCTGGGTTTGAAACCCTGCATTAGTCATGACTACGTTTGTTGTTGTGAGAATTAAATGACATGACGGACACAAAACTGTTAGCATACATACTAACACACATTAAAAGCAAAATAAATAATAATGATGATGGTGGTAGAAAGACAGAAGTAGTAGCATAGTACTGATAATCACAGTAGTGGTTTGATTTGAGATCATGTAATTTACACACCCAAGTTCCTATGTAAAATCATTATTTTAGAAACACAACCCAGTGATAGTAAAGAAGATGATGCCTGAACCCAGGAGGCGGAAGTCGCAGTGAGTGGAGATCACACCACTGCACTCCAGCCGGGGCAACAGACCGAGACTCCATCTAAAAACAAAAGTTGAGATTCTACAACATATTTAACTTGTGATGTGATTAGTGGCTTTTGGAAAATTAGTAGTTGTGGGGAGCAGATGAAGCCAGTATGAGGCAGTTCAACTAAGTAAAACAGGGAGAAATTCAACTGAAAGAGGCCAAATAGGAGTAAATTACAGATTTCATACATGAGATACGAAAGAGAAAAGGTAAAAGTTGAAAAAGATGTCATTTTAAGGGGGTATTCCTAATTCAAATTTCAAAAGTGTAAGTTTCCAGTTGGGATGGGAACCAATTATGGCTGTGCTCACAGCTTATAGCTGAACATCATCTAATCTGTGGTAGCTGAGAAATATTTATATCAGTTCACCAGATGAATCATCAACATGTCTCTTGACTTGAAAGAGAAATATGCAGTAGATGGAGTGAGAAAAAAAATAATTGGGCTAGTTGCTGAAATCCTCAAGAAAAATAGTGCAGTCAGTTGTGGTGGCTAATGCCTGTAATCCCAGCACTTTGGGAGGCCAACGTGGAAGAACGGCTTGAGTCCAGGAGTTCAAGAACAGCCTGGGCAAGGTAGCAAGACCTTGTCTCTATTAAAAAATGAAAAAAAAAAGATTAGCCAGACAAGGTGGCATGCACCTGTAATCCTAGCTACTTGAGAGGCTGAAGTGAGAAGATCACTTGAGCCTGGAAGTTCAAGCATGCAGTGAGCTATTACTGTGCCACTGCACTCCAGCCTGGGCAATACAGCAAGAGAGGCTGTCTCAAAAAGTAAGTAAGTAAATGGAAAGAAAGTACAAGTGTGTCATGAGGACAAAAGTATTCTGGCGACAATGGTGTTGAGGGATTTGAAAGTGTGTAATAAGATTTTATTAAGCTGAATTAAGATTTGTGAAGAGTATACATAGTGCATGACATATACCAAGTGCTGAATAAGAATGTATTAAATATAAACATAATACAATGTGTAAATAACATGATCTCCAAATTTATTTATAGAGGTAACCTGTACTCCTAATGGTGCAGGTACACAATACACATTCGTTGAAAGTACAATCATGGCAATTATGTTGGAAATAAAACACCAATGATTGTTCATTACGTGTTTATGGTAGAATTAAACAGGAACCAATTCCCTGAAACTGCCCAGCCAATCTAAAAGAAGTTGGCAACTCAAATCTCTTCCATTCAGCCAGACCTGGAAGTTAATATGTTGTGTGACCTTTCTGTTTACTTTTAATGCATATAATAAAAAGTTATAGTCAAACTATTACATGTCCTAAGAAAAAAGGAAATTAATTATGAACATCTCATTGAATATAGGGAGTCTCAAATGTCTACAGCTTCCTTTAAAGTTTCATTGACATAATTCCCCCACTGCTGATTGTACACTTCTATAGAACTCATCTAAATGTGCTCAGTCAATGAATCCCTAGAGAGTTTCTGCATCATTAACTGTTTACATGGTGACCTCAATAGAATGGTTTTAGCCTGATGAGATGTATATCTCACAGGTTGCCTCAGGCAGCAGTTGTAATAGTCCATATGACTCTGCAATATATTGAAAGATGAAAAATACCACATTAGCTTTCTTAATCTCATCTCATTAAGCACTGAAATTCCCCTTGTGTTAACCTCCAAATCGCCTCCATAATGCTATATCTTAAGCTATATCCCTGAAGTCCTCAGTTTCCACTGATTTGGAATGAAAGATATTTATACATATATGTAAATAAACAGCGCTTCATATATATATGTAAAATACAGTGCTTCATATATGTATATATAAAATGCAGCATATATATGCAGCACTATTTATTTATTTAGCACTATTTATATATATATATAAATATATATATATATATATATATATATGCAGCACTATTTATTTCCTCCTATATTCCAAAGCTCTATAATCTTAAATTTGAAAGCAGGTGCTTTTAAGTGTTGAACTCATTTTTTAATGATCCTATTATTTGCTTTCCAAATTATAATGTCAAGGAAACCAATATATTCAAATGTCACTGAGCATCCTTCTAGAAAGAATGATTTCTTAATCAGCTAAATGTTAAAGAAAGAAATATATTACAACACAATATTTGTCTGGTTGTAGAGTCTCTGTTATAATAATGATTGGATAGGTGGAATCATTCAGCAGATGAATCAGAGAAAGATATAATAATGCTATTTGAGTTTTGCATAACACAATGCCTTCCAAACTTATCTTTTTATATACTGTAATAAACCTGATGCATGTAGAACAATATAAATTTTAAAAAGAAGTGTAAACATAAGAGAAGTCACTATAGCTGGGTTCTGGTCCCAAAATAGCTGGTAAACTCTGTTATATTGTGCAAATAACTTTATAATTTGTGGCCTCAGTTTTACATTTCTAAAATTAGGGAAATGGGTGACATAGTCTCCAAAAATTTAAGTCAAAATTCTGTCATTCTATGGTATATTCGATACCATTCCTGTCTATAAAATTATTGAACTAGTATATCATAAACTGTTAGGTGTGATTAACTAAAAAATTCTATGATTTTAGTGCTTTTCCCTATTTATTTATTCACTACCATTGTTTTCCAACACAGGCTTAAAATGTTTGCTTCAATTATTTTTGATAATTATCTTCTAACTAATTGTGCATTTGCTAATCTTTCTTTCCCAGTCATATCCTATTCAATCATTAGACTCATGTTTCTAAGACATAAGTATTCAAAATCAGCCAATAATTAGTAGTGTTTAGAGAATAAAATCATTATTGTCTAAATATACTCATAGTGTATTTTATGTTATATTCCATTTGCACCTTTGTTATATCCTTTATTGGCTCTTTATGCCCATATCAATTTCTCTCTTATCCACATTCCTCCAAAACCTAAGCTTAAATATGCTTCTTAGTTGTTGTTCACTTATAGAAAATCCCTCAAAAGCAGGCTTATCATTCCTTGTATTACCTTCAGTTCTTAGCACAATAATGAGCATACAGCTGGTGTGTAGTAGATAATCACTGCTGAAATAGATAATAGATACCATTTTTAAAATACTTTACCATCCTTCCTCATTACACTAGGGACTGGGTTTTGAAACTTCTAAGAATGAGATGGATTTTGGTTATTCCATCTTTATCTTCTCATCTGAGTCTCTTCATATCGAAGACTGAATTTTCAAAGGATTTTAGTATTTTTCAATTTAGAGTTAACTTCAGCTGAAAAGTTGGATGGAAATATTTCTGTGATGTGATGAAAAGGTGAGAGGAAGTCAGAATATTTGATTTTACTAGTCTTAGTCTCCTCACCAGTCTAAAGGAAATACACATGTCATCTACACTAACCTCACTGACTTTTCAAGGGATCCAGATGAGGAGCTGGATGTGAAAGCACTCAAATATTGCAGAATGTTGTGAGATAAGATGATTTTGTGTTTTACTAGCAGGAGTATTATGGGTAGTAGCAACAGTAGTAGTAATTTTAGTAGTGATTGCAGTATCATTATTTAGGATTCTTTTGGTCCACAGGGGTAGGAAGCATTCTCAGGACCACCACATCTGATACCTAATTTGTATTTGTATATCTTGTATGTGTGTGCATGCATGTGTTTGTGTTTACACATATATACAGTATGTATGTGTATATCTGTATATGTATATTTGTATTTCAAATCAAAGGTACATACATGTTCTCCTTTCCAAGCTATCACAACAATTCCTTATAACTCAATTCCCCAGATTACATATACATACATATATATACACACATATATTATATATAATATACACATATATTTTATATATATATTTTTCACAACATACAAGTTAAGTGCTCAAGGCTGGAAAGAAGCATGAATTGTCTTGATGTCTTCAGCTGTATCATAGTACACTCAGGATGCTATACCAAAATATCACAGACAATGTATCTCATAAACAAGAGAAATTTATTCTCACAGTCCTTCAGGCTGGGAAATTCTAAACCACGAGTGGACAGATTGGGTGTCTATTGAGGACCCATTCCTTATAGATGGTGCTTTCTGGCTACGTATTTACATGTAGAAGAGGAAAGGGAAGGATCCCTCTGGGGTCTCTTTTATAAGGGCACTACACTAATCCCATTCATGAGGGCTCTGCCTTCATAACTTCTCAAAAAACCCACTTTCCTAACACCACCACTTCAGAGGTTAGGATTTCAACATTAACTTGGAGGCATACAAACATTCAGACCATAACAGGTTGCAAGGAACTGGACATATTCAAAAAGACTCAAGTACAAAGTTGCTTAATTAAAGATTTCAGGAGGTAATCCTGTGAAAACTCAAGTATCACAAGGCATACAGAAATTGAAAGTAGGAACAACGCTTATTTCCTTAGTCTCTCATTGAACTGTATTTTGCATTTCTGGTGATTTTCTCACGTACTTCCTCACAGTCTCTGGGCTTTCTGGGACTTGCTCATGCATTTTGTTTGCCCTGGAGCTTAGTCACACACAAACTTACGTGACTTTTTATTTTTAGAGCTTACTATCAGTTGACTGATTGATTCTTAAGGTTTCAAAACTCCAATTTCCTTAGAAAGGAAACATAATAGACCCTTTGAAAATTGGGGTTCACCAGTGGTTTCATAAGTTATGGGCTGTAGGTAGTAGTCAGTTGGGAGGGGGGCAGAAATATATTGCACACAGAGTTAGCCCTTTATGGAGAGTAGGTTCTTCCACAACAGACTATTGGTGATGAATCAAAGCTTTAGATGTCTTTTCCATAATAAAAATCAATTGGTTTTGATATCATTCAAATGAAACTAACAATTATGTGTCTTTGTTAAAAATAACTCCATATTTACTGACACATGTAAAGTATCTGCAATCAATCTACGGGAAATCTATCCATTTTGGGGGATATCAGACAATGAATTTCTTACTCAGTATAAATGTCCAGATACTTTCTCATCTCCTCCTGTTAGTGATCAAGAAAGTTTTTTGCTCTGACCTCTAAGGTATTGCTTAACAAAGTAAGTTTTGTCCATATCTTTAACTAACTTATGTGAGAATAGACCATATGTTCATGTTTTTAATTCCTTCTTTTATATGAAACAAGACTGGATAGAATGGGATGAAAGAAATTGTAAATTGTTGGGGGACAATTAAATGGCATTCAAGTTCCTCATGTGGTAATTTTCTGTGGTAATTTACTGTGGTAGTTTTCTTGCCTTTTATCATATTGAATTTATATTTTTAAAGGCAGATAAATTTCCTCTTACTCATTTACCTTTTATTTTTCCCTGAACAGGGTCAATACTTAAACTTTTTTTGTTATCTTGAATATTTTGAGACTGTAATAAACTCATGGACCCGCTTCCCAGAGAAATATTTCAAAATTAAAAATTTATATTCCACTTTATGTGCCTCATTGAATTTCCATAGAACCCCTAGAGGTTCAGAGTTCACTTACCAAATGTATAAACATAATGGAAATGATTACAGAAATGTTGCCCAATCATGGTTTAGAAAACATGCTTAAATAGGACATTATAATTATTGATGTATCCTTCTTTCTGAGTTTTCCGAGTTCACCAATACATGAGTTGAAAAAAATCTCCAAAAATATTTTACGTGCCCTAGATTTTCATTATGCAAGTGGACTATCCAAGATAATCAGAAATCTAACAGATGTCAGAGAAGCTCAGTGGTGTTGAATTTTTTTAACTGTAGAAAACTCTTTTTTCAAATGAAATCCTACAAGGAAACCAATATGTAAAACAGATAAAAAGTTTAGTTGGTTAGTTGAAGTGCAATTTGGTGAGGCCATGTATGGGTACTACCAATAAATCCTTTTCTCATCTGTCTATTTCATCTGCTAATAGAGCTCTTTAGATCACTCGGGGGTCTGAAACACATAAATGAGCCAAGGATATAATGAAGAAAGAGAAAGGGTACTTTAGATAGAATCAATGGCACTCACAAAGGTAACAAGGAAAAAGATAGTAGTTAAATATTGCCTTAAAATTATATTGAAGGTAAATAGAGAATTGATAATAGACTTTTAAAATAACAGCCTGTGGCTGGACATGGTGGATCACGCCTCCAATCCCAGCACTTTGGGAGGCTGAGGTGGGCGGATCACGAGGTCAAGAGATCGAGATAATCCTGGCCAACATGGTGAAAACCCATCTCTACTAAAAAGTACAAAAATTAACTGGGCGTGGAGGTGCTTGCCTATAGTCCCAGCTACTCGGGAGGCTGAGGCAGCAGAATTGCTTGAAACTGGGAGGCGGAAGGAGGTTGCAGTGAGCCGAGATTGTGCCACTGCACTACAGCCTGGCAACAGAGCAAGACTCCGTCTAAAAATAAAAAATAAAAAAGCAGCTTCCTTCTTCAGGGACTTGTATTCTAAAGGAAATAATTTAAATATTATTTTGCAAGAATGAAGAATGAGTAATTTGATTAGGTTTACATTTTAGAAAGATCATCCTGGAAACTGTATAGAAGATAAGTTAAGGGAAGAGATTGGAGACAAAAATATGGAAGATAATTTAAGTAATTCAGAAGAGACATTATTAGAGCCAGAATTAAGAAAATTGAGAGTGAAGAATGGTAACAGGTTCCAAAAATATTATGAAAGTAGAAGAAGTGACACATCTTGGACCATTTGTATATGGTGATCATGATCTCCACGAAGTTGTTCATGTGTGGCACTAAAAATAAAGGAATAATTACACAATAGAAGGGCTAGATAATTACAAGTTCACCTTTCCCTATCTTCTAATTCCTTCATGTGCATAAAATATTACTTCCCAGTTACGTAATGATTTCCCCTGTTATATTACATGTTCTGTGAAGAATTCTGTAAGTGAAAGTGGAAATAGTTTATTCAAATTGGATTAACTATCAGAAGCAAATGTATTGGTAAGTTGAGAAGAATGGCTATACCATAGATAGGTTCTAAGAAAAAACATATTATGTATGTTTAACAACGTCTACCATGTCTGTGGAAGAGAGAAATACCTTTTTATATCTTCTGCATTGTTATTATCTACATATCTACATATCTCTATATATCACCTTGCCTGCATAGATTTGTTAGAAAGAATATTTATTTTTCAATAGCAAGGCCAAGAAAGACTTCCAAATTTGGTGAATTAAAATAAGCTTGTGCATGCCTTCATTAATTCTTTATTTATTTATTCATTTAGATAAGATTTAGAGTGAGAATATAGATGTATTTCTCTCAAGGTACAAGATGGAAAGTAATGGCAAAACTGCAATTACTTCTGCACCAACCTGGTAATAAGGAAAAAGAAACAGTCTTTGTCCTTAAGATGCTTAAGGCTGAGAAGTAGACACTAGTGTAAGCATAACATGACATAATTAGACCATAATATGTGGATGTGCATACTTGTGGTAACAAATGTTACTAAGGGCAGTCAGTATCACTACAGTAGATATCAGATTAATACCATATAAGTATCTGGATCTTGTTTAGATCAGGTGTTGGCAAATGGTGAAATTTGGGTGAGCGAAAATAGGTGGCAGATTATGGCAGGCTATGGCTAGGTTATTAATCTGTCTCTCTAGTTCCTCTGCACCAATGATCTCTCCTTCTCTACCAATTCTCTATGCCCCTGGGACTCAGGGTTTGTGTATTGCTTCTGACCATCCATGGTGCCCTGTCCCTGCTTTCAGACAGGGCTCTCATCTCTGGGTCTTGCCCTTACTCCTCATCCTTTGGTATATCTTATTGAGAGGGGCACGTCTGAATTTCTAGGGTTTTATGAAGCAATTTTCCTTCTTCATTAAGGGGTAAACTTGTAATCATCAAAGGCAAGGTAAAGTTATGCTAGTGAAAATAAAACACCTCACTCTCCACCAGAAATTCCAGCCTGTTTTAGAGAGGACTATTTGAGGATACCTGGGGGAATGCAGATATAACAAATAGTTTGGTCTAAATCTCATAACCCTTCTGGAATATATCTAGGTTCTAGTTAAAAATGTCCAGAAGAAATTGCAATGCTTTGCAGCAAACATATACAGCAACAGGGCACTGAAAAACTCCACCTCTGAGGAAGATCTCTAGGCACAGGTTCTCTTAGGGTGTCTGGACCACACCACATAGACAGTGTATTGAGTGCACACATGCGTGAAAATGAGTTACCTTCAGGAAACAATGAGGAACTTGCTCAATGGCCAATGTAAACCCAGTATCCTTAGAGAAGAGGTTGTCAACAATTCTCTAGAATTTATTGTGACACTGATCATCTTTGGATACATCTGGCTTACTCTTTGGATATCTCTGTTCTAGGAAACTGTTTATCTAAGTCTGAGTAGGGATGGAAGCAACAGCAAAAAAAAAAAACAATAGCAAGCACAGTTTATTTCTATTTTCCCATAGGCTAATCAAATAGACACACAATAAATACGTACTGACCCAAGCAATAAAAAAATATATATATTATATATATTTAATTCATAAAGGCTCAATGCATTTTCATTAATGCTGAGCTTTTTTTTAAAGACAAAAAGTCTCTGTTGCCTAGACTGGAGTGCAATGGTGGAATCATGGTGCACTGCAGCCATGATCTCTTGGACTCAAGTGATCCTCTTGCTTAAGCCTCCTGAGTAGCTGGGACCACAGGTGTGCACCACTACATCAGGCTAATTTTTATTTTATTTTATTTTTGTAAAGATGGGGTTTCACTATGTTGCTCAGGCTTGTGTTGAACTCTGGTTTCAAGCAATGCTCCAGTCTTGCCCTCCCCAAATCCTAAGATTACAGGCATGAGCCATCGTGCCTGGCCCCCAGCTATTGTTTTTTAATAAAAGATAGGTTACTTTCATATTCTATCTTTCTACTGCTCCATTTATCACTTTCTTTCCTGAGTGGACATATGGTCTCCTGCAAAGGATATGTGCTATAAGCTGATGCTGCTTTCTCTTCTGTGTGTAATATCAAATATATACATTATAGAATGTTCCGTCCTTTGATTCATTGCTTAATAGTAGATACTAATAAAGTATCATCATCATCATCACCAGGAATTATAGCATATACTTTGAGCCAATATTAGTGTGCATGTCATTAACTGCCAACATTCTGTTAGTATCTTAATTGGGAATCAATTAAACTAACAAGGTCAATGGCAATTCTTTTTTCTTAAGCTTGAGAGCACATTCACAACCATGACATTTTTTTTTCTCCTTCAGATTAAATGACTCTCTTTTTAAACATTCAGTAACTCCAACCCTAACACTTTTTCCCCAAACTGGCCTGCAGTGTAGATTGGACACACACACACACACACACACACACACATGCACGCACACACACACAGAGAATGTTGCTTGGGAAAGGGCTCCTCCTTTCTGACTTTCAGCGTACTGCTAGAGAGTTGAGCAGGTTCAATGATAAATCATGCAGTGTTTTGGTTTATTCTTCATTGCAATTTCCCAAAAACATTTTTGACAACCATTTAATTTGCAGTGGAATATTTATGTACTAACCCCACATTTCAAGCAATTTATTCTTGAAAATGAAGTGGGAACAATAGACACAATAGTATGATTTCAGTAAATAACAAAAATTTACAGCAATTGTTGCCATATTAGGATATAGCTTACTATCTTCAGAAACAGATAAGATTTTAAGAGGAAAAATGCCTTTCAAAATGACAAACAAGATATAAAATTGAGATAAACAGCTCAGGAGAGTGAGTACCCAGCTGTGCATAGTATTATTTGTGAGATTGTTTCATTTGCTTTTCTGAAGGATTCTGTTCCTTCCTGACTCTGGGATAGAGTATCCTTTTTAAAGGCTGTTACATAAGAAAAAGAGTACTCTACCCAACAATTTTGTCTGCTCTTTCTATTCACAAAGCATTCGAATTAGGCTAAGTTTCCCTATGTAAATTGGGAAAGAGTAAAAGTTTGCCTTTTTGACTTAATAGTAAAGCTTCTCATTTCACAGTCTTTGTTGCTGTAGAAAGAATCCATTCTGTCCTTTATAAAAACTAATGGGATTGAGGGCAAACTGGATATTTATTTTTCAGTGACATGTTTCTTGGCAGAGTCTATAGCTTCTGATTGCTACAGTCAGGCTTTCCAACAATTCACTCATCCTATTGTATTTAAATATTCTTTTAAGCCAAAGGCACTGCATTGCTACAACTAAAGTGGGAATAAATCCATCAACAGATACCTCCTAAGCATTTACCATGTGTTAGACACTATGTTAGGCATGAAGAAGGTTTCAAACAACTGTAAAGCATCAATGAGACTTCGATAGACTCAAAACTACATCAAGGGATAAATAATGGTGATTTAAAATATGAACAAAATGTTACTTCAGAACAAGACAATGCTCCAAGAAATGTCTCATTTTAGATGAATAAAATAGGATTACAAAGTGAGTACTTTATGCACTAAGTGGTCCAGAAACAAATGTCTCATCTCAGATAAATAAAGTAGGATTACAAGGTGAGAGTTACCCACTAACTGGTCCAGAAGCTGGAGGACAGAAAAAAAAGTTCTTAGAAAAGAAAAAAAATTGGTGCTTGCTTTAGTAGCACATATACTAAAATTTTAAAGAAAAGAAGGAATTTGGGCTGGACCTACATATTATAAAAAGAGGTAGGTTTTGAAATAGAGAAGAGAAGGAGGTATGAACTTTCACAAAGTGAAAATGATGATATGTGTATGGTCTGAATCTTCCTCTACCCCAAAATTTATATGTTGAATTCTGACCCCCAAATTGATGGTATTGAGAGACAAGATCTTGTGGGAGGCAATTAGGTCATAAGGGTGGAGCCCTAATGAATGATATTAGTGCCCTTGTAAGAAACCCCAGAGAGATTCCTTATTCAGTCCACCATGGGAGGACACAGAGAGAAAAGAAGGCCATCTGTGTACCAGGAAGCATGCCCTCACTAGACACGAATCTCCTGGCACCTTGATCTTGGACTTCCCAGTCTCCAGTACTGTGAGAAATAAATCTCTGTTGTTTAAAAACCATCCAGTCTATGGTGTTTTTCTTTTAGCAGCCTGAATGGACTAAGACAATAGGGATGTTAAAAATTTTAAAGTTCTTCTGGAAGATACTAAACATAGCATTTTGTAGGAGAGAAATGTTTGTACTAGCACTGATGAAAATTAAGTAGAATAAGTATAAAAGTGCAGAGTTAAGGAATTTAAAGGCAGAGTGTTTTTCTGTATTCTATTTTATATAGTTTGAAATTTATTTTTTTCGTTTTGCCCCTCTTGCAGGGATGACATGTAATTTTAAATTTAGTTTTAAAGGGACTAAAATGTATTCATATATTTATTTATTTATATGTTCTTGAGTTTACTTTTCAAATTTAAGCAATGTTTTGATTATAGAGAATCTAGCACTGAAAAGAACAGAAGAAAAAAGCATGGAATCACAGAATGAATATTCTGGTTGGAGTTAACACAAAATCTATAAAATATATAGGTGAAACACTTTACATTTTAGATATACCTAAGTATATAAAAATAAAGTCAAAAGAAAAAATATGAAGTGTTTGGGATGGTGCATTGAAGTGTTTGAGGGTTCAGCAAATGCCTCTCTGAGAAGGTGACTTGTGAGTAAAGACCAACAGAAGTGAGAGTCTTCCATGTGGATATTTGGGGGCAGGAAAGAACATGGCAATCAGGGGAAGGAGTATGTACAAGGCCCAAGAGAAGGAACAGTCCAGAGGGATTGGAACAGCATAAGCAAAAATAAGAGTGGTGAAGATGAAGTCAGAGAGAATAAGGATCAGCCCATGGAGGAGATTGCAGCCCTCCTGAGGACATTGGCTTTTACTCAGAACTGTGAAACTACTAAAGGACCATGAGTGGAAGTTTGATGTGATCTGACTTATAATACATTATGCAGTGGATGTTAATATTACTATTGAATATATTTACAGACAAATGAGATTTCAAAATTGCTACTGTTGACTTAGAAAGTTAAAAGTATGGAAGCTGAAAAATGTACTCAACTATGTGTGTACTTGTGTTAGTCCATTCTGGCATTGCTATAGTGAAACACATGAGACTGGGAATTTTACAAAGAAAAGAGGTTTAATTGGCTCACAGTTCTGTAGGCTTTTCAAGGAGGCATAATGCTAACATCTACTTGCCTTCTGGGGAGGCCTCAGGCAGCTTGCAATCATGGCAAAAGATGAAGGCAGAGAAGGCACATCACATGGCTAGAACATGAGCAAGAAAAAGAGAGAGTGGGGTAGGGAGGAGCCATACACTTTTTTTTTTTTTTTTTTTGAGATGGAGTCTCGCTCTGTCACCCAGGCTGGAATGCAGTGGCGCAATCTCGGCTCACTGCAAGCTCCGCCTCCCGGGTTCACGCCATTCTCCTGCCTCAGCCTCTCCAAGTAGCTGGGACTACAGGTGCCTGCCACCACGCTCGGCTAATTTTTTTGTATTTTTTTTTTAATAGAGACGGGGTTTCACCGTGGTCTCGATCTCCTGACCTCGTGATCCGCCCACCTCAGCCTCCCAAAGTGCTGGGATTACAAGTGTAAGCCACCACGCCCGGCTGGAGCCATACACTTTTAAATGACCAGATCTTGCAAGAACTCTCTATTATAAAGACAGCACCGAGCCATGAGGAATCCACCTCCATGATCCAAACACCTCCCACCAGGCCCTACCTCCATCATCGGGGATTACAATTCAAAACAAGGTTTTGTTGGGGACAAATATCCAAACTATACCATTCCACCCTGGCCCCTCCTGACGCTCATGTCCTTCGCACATTACAAAATATAATCACGCCTTTCCAAGAGTCCCTCAGAGTCTTAACTCATTTCTGCATTAACTCAAAAATCCAGTCTCATCTGAGACAAGGCAAATCCCTTCCATCAATGAGTCTGCAAAATTAAAAACCAGTTATTTAGTTCCAAGATGCAATGGAGGTATAGGAATTGGGTAAACATTGCCATTCCAAAAAGAAGAAATTGGCCAAAGGAAAGGTACTACAGGGCCCATGCAAGTTTGAAACCTAGCAGGGAGGTAATTAAATATTAAAGCTCCAAAATCATCTTCTTTGATTCCATGTCCCACATCCAGGGCACACTGGTACAAGTGGTGGTCTTCCAAGAATTTGGGCAGCTCTGCCTCTGTGGCTTTGCAGAGTGCAGCTTCTATGTCTACTCTCACAGGTTGTTGAGTGATTCCTTTACCAGTTTCACTAGGCAGTGCGCTGGTGGGACTCCACGTGCAGAATCTAAACCCACATTTCGCCTTGACACTGATCTAGTGTACGTCCTCTGTGAGGGCTCTGACCTGGCAGCAGGCTTTTGCTTAGACACCCATGCTTTCTCATACATCCTCTGAAATCTAGGTGGAGAATTCCAAGCCTCTTTCACTCTTGTATTCTGTGTACTCACAGGCTAACACCATGTGGATGTCACCAAGGCTTACAGCTTACACCCTATGAAGCTGCAGTCTGAGCTATGTCAGGGTTCCTTTGAGCCAAGGCTGGAGCCAGAGTGGACAGGAATCAAGGAGCAGTGTCCTGAAGCTGTGCAGAGCAGTGGAGGTGCAGGCCCTGTACCTGGCCCATGAAACCATTCTTCCCTCCTAGGCCTCTGGGCCTGTGATGGAAGGGGTTGCCTGGGAGATCTCTGAAATGCCTTCAAGGCCTTTTTCCCAACGTCTTGGCTGTCAGCACTTGGCACCCTTTTAGTTAGGCAAATTTTTCTAGCAAATCTCCTTGAACTCCTCCCTGTGAAAAGCTTTTTCTTTCTCTGGCATATGGCCAGACTGCAAATTTTCCAAACTTTTAGGCTCTGCTTCCTTTTTAAACACAATTTCCAACATTAGGTCCTTTATTTCTTCCTGCATCTGAATGTAGGCTGTTAGAAGCAGTCTAGTCACATCTTGAATGCTTTGCTGCTTAGAAATTTATTCTAATAGATACCCTAAATCAACATTTTGAAGTTCAAACTTCCACAGATTTCTAGGACATAAATAGAATGCAGCCAAGTTTTTTGCTAAGGCATAACATGTGTAACCTCTGCTCCATTTCCCAATAAGTTCCTCATTTCCATCTGAAACCTCCTTGGCCTGGAATTCCTTGTCCACATCACTATCAGCATTTTGCTTACAACCATTTAACCGGTCTGTAATGAGTTCCAAATTTTCCCTCATCTTCTTGTCTTCTTCTGAGTCCTTCGAACTTTTCTAACCTCTCTGCCGGTTATCCAGTTCCAAAGTTGCTTCCACAATTTCAGGCATCTTTATATCAATACCCCACTCCTTGGTACTGATTTTCTGGGTTAGGCAGTTCTTGCATTGCTATAAAGAAATACTTGAGACTGAGTAATTTACAAGAAAAGAGTTTTAATTGGTTCATAGTTCTACAGGCTGTACAGGTAACATAGTGCCAACATCTGCTTCTGGGGAGGCCTCCAGAAGCATTTAATCAGGGCAGGTAAAGCGAGAGGGGGCATTTCACATGGCAGGAGTAGAAGTAAGAGAGAGAGAGAGTGTGGGGCAAAGTGCCACACACTTTTAAATGACCAGATCTCATATGAAGTCAGAGTAAGAATCCACTTATCACCAAGGGGATGGCCCAAGCCATTCATGAAGGATCCGCTCCCATGATCCAAACACCTCCCAACAGGACTCACCTCCAACACTGGGGATCACATTTCAACATGAGATTTGAGCAGACACAAATATCCAAACTATATTAATACTTCTAAAAGACTAACAACCAATACATATTAATATCTCCTAAAGTTAAGTTTTGAAATTCGTATGTAACAACTGTTTTTAAATTAAATTGGTACAATGTGTTGAAAGAGTGTAAAATCCTCAGACCTATGGGAGTTATGTTAATAAAATAATATACCTTTATGAAAGCACTTTCTGTTCTTTAGTAACTTAGTTTGGTTCAGCATTTCTACGTGAATTAGTGAACAAGCTTAAGATTGCAAGTGAGCTGATACAGATTTTAAAGCCAGATGAACAACTAACTAGCTCTACAGTTGTAGGTAAACAGTTAATTTATACAGACCTCAGCCAACAATTCCTACCCTGCCCATCTTATGTTATTCCTACTTTGGACCCTTTAAAATGCAAGCAGGGAACTCCCTCAAGTGCCGTTCCTCCAGTACTGAGCCAGATCACTCTATACTCCTTTTCCTATTTTCTGTTTTTCACTCTAATCTCCTGTGATTATTTAACTGCGGTTCTGTTTCATAGTCACCTCCAGTGCCCGTACCTTACTTGCTTTGTAAAGTACGTACCTTACTTGCTGTGTAAAGTACTATTTTAACTCCCCATCTCCATCTCCCACCTTTCCCCCTGGACTCCATTCAATATTCTTCCTCCCATGATTCAGGAGTTCTCTTTGGTGTACTCCCACTTGGCTTGCCTGTCAAAACAGGGATGGATCTGTATAATTTTGTACACGGCTAACATTCCATACTAACAAATCCACACCTATGGTGACTTTTCCAAATACACTGTATTAATTTTTGCTTCTTCAGGTCCTTGACTGGTAATGTTAGTCTTGACTAACATGATGGATTCATAATTGATGACCTTTGGTAGTCATTGAAAATCTACCTAAGTTCCTTGCTGGACATTCAGTAGGCACTATGAAACCTATTCTGGGTATTTTGTCTTTGACTTGGACATTTGGAAACAGAGCAATACAATTATAATCCTCGCCATCAGCATAATCACTGACATCACCATAATTATTATAGTTAATGAATACTGAATACTTGCTGTGTATTAGGGTTAGAGCCAAGAATAGTATATGGGTCATCTCATTTAATCTTCACAACTACCCTAAGAAGCAATTATTAGTATTAACTCTATTATTTTAGATGATGGAACTGAGGTAAAGAAAGGATAGTTTATTTACTGAAAGTGAATTAATTGTAACTAATGAAGCTGGGATTTGAATACATAACATCTGACTCTGAATATATTCCTTGAAGATGTCTCCAGCTATTTATTTTTGTCAATATAGTGAAATTAGGGTTAAGATTTTTCTTTTCTTTTTTTTTTTTTTTTTTTTTTTTGAGATGGAGTCTTGCTCTGTCCCCCAGGCTGGAGTGCAGTGGTGCGATCTCGGCTCACTGCAAGCTCCGCCTCCCGGGTTCACGCCATTCTCCTGCCTCAGCCTCCCAAGTAGCTGGGACTACAGGCGCCCGCCACCACGCCCGGCTAATTTTTTGTATTTTTAGTAGAGGCGGGGTTTCACCGTGTTAGCCAGGATGGTCTCGATCTCCTGACCTCGTGATCTGCCCGCCTCGGCCTCCCAAAGTGCTGGGATTACAGGCTTGAGCCACCGCGCCCGGCCGGGTTAAGATTTTTCTACAATAACAAAACTATAAAGATTTTGTTTAACTGGTATAAAAATGAATAAAAGTGGTAATATTTTTGAAATATTTGAGAATATGAGAAAAGGGGAATGACAACTTATGTGTATATAAATGTACACTACACATATACCAAATTATGGTGCTAATAAGGCAAATCCATACAATGTACTTCAGTACTTTTTAAAGCTTGCATTAAAAATGGTGGGCAGTGTTATTGATTTGTGTCCTTTTAGATTTTGAAACAAATCATGCTATATAACACAGGCCACATAGTATTTACAGATGAGCGAAGGCACTGACCAACTGTCCAAATACACAGAAAGCAGAGGAAATGATGTGAGTTTATTTGGAGATGCCTATCATCAAGCTCACATTTCAGGCCATCGTAAAGCTGCAGAATACATTACAAACAGATTTGTTATAATTTAATAGTGTTTTTTCCCTCTTGGAACAAGAGAACATAAATGTGAGCAATAACATTTTAGGATATGTAATACTTCAGTATGTGCTTTCTTTGGCATTTTGATGAATAAAAGAAAAGATGAGAACAAAATTTTTCATCCAGGCAAATGGATCTGGATTATTAAAATATAAAAGCTGATCATACAACCCCATTAAACACAGTAAAGGGAAGATATAATAGCAGGAATACTAATGCTACGAAAAGTCCTCACAGGACACTGAAAAGAGGGCTGAACACAATCAGGAGGCTCAATGGTTCTTTCACTGACTGGCTGTAATTCACATAATTTCCCTGGATCTCAGTTTCTTCATTTGTAAAATGACTAATTTAGACTGAAATAATCTCTAGGATCCTTTCTAGTCCTAGCATTCTGTTATTTAGATTCTAATTAAAACAGAGAGTTCACTTGGGTGCCAAAATTTACCAGTGAAAACAACTTTAAATAATATGTATTACATTGTTTCTTGGGGACTGTAGGATTATTTTCATTTACAAAAGAGTTTGTGGTGGTAGAGTGAAAGAAGAATTCCCTTTGGAGTCATAGACTCAGGTTTTTATCCCAATACTTTCACACAGAAGCTATGAATAGGCTACACAAATCTGTTACATGTGAGGCTCAATATATTATTATATGGTTGAAGTAACTTGTCCTATTTTACACAGATGAGATAAGCATTAAATAAAGCCATTTGAAAGGACTTTACAACTTATGAAATGACAGAACTATAAAAGACACTCACAGGCCTTTACAGGGACTCTCAGACCTTTAACACAAAAATTCTGTGAGGGCAGGGATGATGTCTATTAAGTTCATCATTTAATTCTCAGCATATAGCACAGTGTCTGGCTCAGAATAAGTGCTCAGTAACTATATTTATGATTGAATAAACAAACAGGTAGTTGACTTACTTTTGCATCACAGGGCCTTCCTATAATGTTTCAAATTGCTTTTATCAGTTGCATATCCATTGCATTCAGTACTAATCTTGATCATGTATTACAGACGGATCCTGATCTTTGACATCCTAGTAAATAAAAACAGGAATCTTTAGGAATCCTTTCATGGCACATCTTCTCTTAAGTCAGTTAATATAAAATATATTAACAGATTTAGTTGATAAAATGTAGGCTTTGTGTCTCACGGTTCTGGTTAAACTCTTATATCTTAACCTCGCTTAAATACTCAGAGACAGAAATTTCCTTGAATGATTATTAGGGAGTTAAGTTAGATTGGTTTATAAATTAGCTAATACAGTGCCTAGTTCATAATAGGCAGTAAATAAACATGTATTCCTTTTTCCTCCATGCTATAATTTCCTATACTCAATGAGGAAGAGACTGAGTTAAACAAATGAGAAAATAAAATGTTTCATTGCTATATTTAAAGAATAAATATCTTATTTATAGGTGGGTTATAAGAAATTGTAATATGTTAACTAAAATAAAAATTTGGGTATGCAGAGTGGAAGAAAAGTGATATATACATATCATCTAGAATATATGCTCTAAGAGGTTGTATGAACTTGATTTTGAGATGTAGTTGTATGCAAAGGTAGATGAGATGTGTTCTTATTTCGTGTTTTTCCTGGCTTCATTGGACTTTAGATTGATTTAAACATTAGAATAAGAGTGATTTTTTTTGATATGGATAAAGAGACCGGAATCCAAAATACCGGCTTTATGCTGTCCAGAATCTTTTCCAGTGGGACAGCAAACTTTTTCCTTAAAGTGACAGTAAATATTTTCAGCTTTGCAGGCCATATCTCTGTTTCAACTACCAAACTTTGTGGTTGTAGAATGAACACAGCCATAGACAAAACGTAAAATAATGGTCATGGCTGTGTTCCAATTAACCTTAATGACATTCATATTGTTGCCATATTTGGCCCAGGGTCCATAGTTTGCCACTCATTAATTAGTTCAATTGGCTACAAGGATTTTCCATAATTAATAATGAATGTCCTGTTACATGCCTAACCCTATACCATATACCTTATTTAACGGAACTGAATAGAATATACATGACATATCAGTCATGTAGCTCCATCAGTGGAATTATGAGCAAGTGACTCAAATTTCCAAAGATGTACTATTGCCCCTTTCTAGAAATTCCTGTTTTGTTTCCCCATGTCTCCTCTTCCATCCAGTTAGATTCACCATACCATCCTCTATTTTATTAATTCATTTAATTAATACTTAGTCAGTCTTTTTCCCAGACTACTTATTTAAAAAAAAATTTTCAATGACTGGCAAAAATGTCCCAATTCTTGTTTAGAGATAAATTTTAAAAAATTAAGGTGAACGTATTAATCCATATAGTGAAAAAACAGGTACCAATGAACAGCTGAAATAGATTGTTATGGTAGAAGGATTTTTTCTTAAATTCACTTCCACAGGGAGAAGATTTTTTTGATCTAAGGTTGGTGCCAGGCTTAAAATTTCGTTATTTAGAGTACATTAAATTTAATAACTCAAACTTCATTTTTTTATAGTGGAATTATGGCAGTGACATGCACATACATATATTCTCATATGTATATTTGTAGGTTAATTTCTATAAAACTAATAGTTTCTGTTGTTTTCAATCATTCACATTCCAATGTGAATTAAATTTTCTTATGCCTTCTCAACTGGGAGTAAACTAGAGTATAGAGTTCTCATAGATATACAACAGTGGTTCTTAAACTGTAACCAGCATCATGAAACATCACCTAGAAACTTATTAGGTCTATTGAATCAGAAACTCTGCAGTAGGGCAATCTAGAAATCTGAGTTTTATAAAGTCCTGCAGGTGATTCTAATGTTATAGTTTGAGAACCACTCTCCAAGAGGCTAATTAGGCAGGCTCCTTTTCTTTTCTCAACTCACTGTCTTTAGTAAATCAATTCCAAAAATCTTCTGAACAGGCCATTGTTTTCCATCCACTGACCCTTCTACTAAGTGAAAGTTAATATATGTGAAACACATAGAAGAATGCCTGGACTATGTGTATCCAACTCTGTTATAATTTTTGTCTTATTTTTCTCTTGTTCTTACATACCTCCTTATCTAGCTTTAACTCCATGGTCAATCTTTACAAACATTATTTTGCTACTTGTTCAACTCTCTTGGCACTTTCTTACTTCATTATACTAGCTCGACAAAGCTATGAATACAATTTTCCAAGTGCTCTGAATATGTATCTGCATAGCTAAATGGGAGAAGAGACAGCCAGATGACTGGTCTCACTCAAAATTCATGATCACTAAACTCAAATGGGACATTATCTGAGCCCAATAATCAAACTATTATTTCCAAATCCCCCTCTCTCCCATTCCTCTGGCTAGATACTTCATAAAAGTTCATCTTTCAAATTTCTAACATCTCTTCCATTATTGCCAATCAAATCTGATAACTGTATTTCACTGAGATAATTCAAGCAATCAGAGAAATCTCCGGAAAATCCTACCTCATTTACTTATCCCATCTACTGCCATATTCAGTATGCTCTATTAGCATTATGGATGGATTTTCCATGATCCCACCTAGGGCCACCTCTCTATTTGTGTTAGATCCCATCCCTTCTGACCTACTAAAGACATTGCTTCAATAATTCTTCCATCTCCAACCTCTCTGGAAAGAGTAAATTTTCCCTCTTTAGTGAATCATTCTCATCACTATACAAACAAGCCATTATTTTTCCCATCTTAAAAAAAAAAAACTGTATTCATCTCACCTTCCCTCTTTATTTCTTTTTGTCTTTCTTTCTCTTTACCTCAAACTTTTAAAAGAGTTGTGTATACCTTGACCTTCTTAAAAGAGTTGTGTATACTGGTTCTCTTTCGTGTAACTTGGATCCACTCTGATGAGACATCCCCCCAGCTCCTAATACCCTACAAAAACTACACTTAACATTACCAACTACATGTATGTTGCTAGATCCAATAGTAATTTTTTGGTCATTTTTTTTTTTTTTTTTTTTTTTGAGATGGAGTCTCACTCTGTTGCCCAGGCTGGAGTGCAATGGAGCGATTTCGGCTCACTGAAACCTCTGCCTCCTGGGTTCAAGCAATTCTCCTACCTCAGCCTTCCAAATAGCTGGGATTATAGGCACGTGCCACCACGCCAGGCTAATTTTTTGTATTTTTAGTAGAGATGGGGTTTCACCATGTTGGTCAGGCTGGTCTCCAACTCCTGACCTCATGATCTGCCTGCCTTGCCCTCCCAAAGTGCTGGGATTACAGGCGTGAGCCACAGCGCAGCGCCCGGCCAGTCATTTTCATACTTTGTTCTCCCTAAAAAACTTATTCCACTTGACTCAAAGGATCTTCTATGGGCCTAGTTTCCCTGTTACTTTCTGGCTTCTTTCTCTTTATCTCTTAAAGCTTCTTGTCATTTTCCTGAACTCTAAATTGCAGAGTGGCCTAAGACTCTGTTTTTGTACTTGTATTTATACTCATTATTGATGTTATCAAGTAGATGACTCCCTTAGACTCCCGAGTCAAATATCAAAATGCTTACTGACATCTTCACTTGGATGATTAAAAGGCATCTGAAAATTAATATATTTAGGAGCTTTCACAAGCAATAGGAACTAGATTTATCCACTCAATGATAAAATTAACAAACAATACAAAAATATATATAAGCAATAATTTTTAAATATTGAACCTCCTGTAGTACAGGACAGAGATTTCTGAGAAAAGTGAACCAAGAGTTGAGTCTTATGTTGCTCCAACTTACTGTATAGGGACCATTCCAGGATTAAGCACATACAGGAGGTATCTAAGTGGAATCTGAGTTGAGGAGACAGAAATCCAGAAGGGTTAAGGTAGACTGAGTTCACAGTGCAGAGTGCCAGACAGAAGACAGCCACACATAGAGGGATTTTAGAGATCGGAAGAGGGTCTCCTCAAGTTTCCAACTGAGTATTGATCAGTGTATTTGTGTATGCAAACTACTTCAGGCTCAGGGGTGTGGGAGGTACCCAAAAGGAGCAAAAAGAACAATCTTTGGCATTTTCATAAGACCAGTAATGGTTTATGTTCTCACAAACCAGAGTAGAAAAACTTCATAATTCATCAAATATTGGATAGAGTACTCAGAATAGTGTTGACTTAATAGTGGAACAAAATGAGTCCTGAAGAAACATTGTCCTGAATCAGCCTCACAAAGCACAAGAGGAAGCATTACAAAGATCAAAACTTTCTAAATAACATAATTGCACCTTAGAACAACGCTCAAGAATATTCAAAGTAATGTCAAAAAATCCAGAACACAAAAAAATGAAAGTCACAATGCCCGACATCCATTCATAAATTATCAGCATGAAGAAAGATGAAAAATCAATCAAAATAAGTTTATAAATAATTTAGATAATAGTATTAGTAGACAAGGGTTTAACAATAGTTATCATAAGCTGAATTCCACATGTTTAAGAAAGAAAAGATTAAGCATATTAAAAAAGTGAGAGAAGAAATAAAGATACAAATTGACTTCTAAAGAGGAAAACTACTTGTCTAAGTTAAAAAAACACAACGAAGTAGAGTTTGAAGAAAAAAAATTTAACTTGAAGGCATAGCAATAAAAACTGCAAAACAATAATAAAACCTCGAGTGACAACCAAGGAAACCCCAAAGTATTAGTGAGCAGTAATATAGCATCAGGTGGCCTAATATATGTATAAATGAAGTTTCCAAAGAAGGCTGTAAAAATAAGAGAAAAAAATTAGGAAATAAGGGAATAGCTTTTAAATTTAATAAGCAGTCTAAACATACAAAGTCAAGGAGCTCAACAAAACCCGAGCACAAAAATGTGGAAAAAATCTATACCAAGGCACATCCTAATCAAATTGCTTAAAACAAATGATAAAGAAAAATACCTTAAAAGTAGTCAGAGAGGGGAAAAACACACATTCGGAGAGGAACAGATAATGACAGCAGACTTCCCATTGGAAATAACAGAAGTGAAAAATCAAGAAAGTAGTATAGATAATTTACTAGAGGAAAAATTATCTAATTTTCAGTGAATATGAAGATTCCTGTTGGGCACGGTGGCTCACGCTTGTAATCCCAGGACTTTGGGAGGCTGAGGCAAGTGGATCACAAGGTCAGGAGTTTGAGGCCAGCCTGGCCAACATAGTGAAACCCCGTCTCTTCTAAAAAAATACAAAAATTAGCTGGGCGTGATGGCGCATGCCTGTAATCCCAGCTACTTGGGAGGCTGAGGCTGGAGAATCGCTTGAACCTGGGAGGTGGAGGTTGCAGTGAGCCAAGATTGCACCACTGCACTCCAGCCTGGGTGACAGAACAAGACTCTATCTCAAAAAAAAGAAAAAAAACAAAAAAAGATTCCTTTACTCCTTTACAAAATCCTCTTCAGTCAACCTTCTTCTACATACAGGACTGAAGTACTAATATTCATTTATAATGCATCAAGCTTAGTACATCTCTGTCCACTGTAGCATATACATTTATAATATTCTTTTTTCTTTCATGGATATTTTCATCAGATCTGTGCACTTCTTAAAGATGGAATCTATCGATCATCTTGATCAGTACTTGGTATAAACTGGAATTTACTAAATCATAAAGAGGAGCAGAAGGTAAATTACTTTCATGTTGTAATTATAAAGATAATAGTTCACATTTATTGAATATTTACTATTTGTACATGAAATACTTTACACATTTTTACATAAAATATCTAGTTTAATAATGCTACCAAAGCTATAATGTAGTCTTATGGTTTGGCCATGTGTTCCCACCCAAATCTCATCTCAAATTGTAATCCCCACAATCCCCGTACTTTGAAAGAGGAACCAGGTGGGAGATGATTGTATCATGGGGGCAACTTCCCCCCATGCTGTTCTCCTAATAGTGAGTTCTCATGAGATCTTATGGTTTTATAAATCAGTTTTCCCTGCTCTTGCTTGCTCTCTCTTGCCTACCGCCATGTAAGATGTGCTTCTTCCCCTTCTGCCACAATTGTAAGTTTCCTGAGGTCTCTCAGCCATGTGCAACTGTGAGTCAATTTAACCTTTTTTGTTTAAAAATTACCTAGTCTAGGGTAGGGGTAGTATCTTCATAGCAATGTTAGAACAAACAAATATATGTAGGTACTTTTAACATCTATTTTTAGTGTGCCTTTATTATTATTGAAGAAACAAAGCTTTGAGATGTAGCAAATGTTTTCTATAACAAAGCATCCCTTTCAGACTTTGGGTCCTAAAACCTGAATCGAGGGTATTATCTGCCCCTTAATAGTTCTGTGATTTTTTAGGAAGCTGTTTATCTTTCAGCTTTAGTTTCTTCACTTACAAAAATGGGATAATATATTACAAAGTTTCTCCTAATGATTAAATAAGATAACACATTTTGGAGTGCCTAGCATATGATAAGTAGCTAACAAATATCAGTTATGTATTAGATAATAGTTACAGAAAGCTCTAATGCGGGAGGGCCCTCAGAAGGCCATCAAAGAAAAGGAATTTGTGTAAATACAAGTGCAAAATGGATGGA
The DNA here is from genome assembly GCF_006542625.1 of Nomascus leucogenys. Taxonomy (NCBI): domain Eukaryota; kingdom Metazoa; phylum Chordata; class Mammalia; order Primates; family Hylobatidae; genus Nomascus; species Nomascus leucogenys. The sequence continues at coordinate 35,876,757 of NC_044384.1, forward strand.
CAAAACACAACCCTCTCTGTGGTGTCAGTGCTGAACATACTTATTCTATCTTCAATAGTTCCATGTTGTTTTATTTTATTTGTATTTATTTTACTTATTTATTTATTTATATTTTTTGAGACAGAGTCTAGTTCTGTCACCCAGGCTGGGGTGCAGTGGTACAATCTTGACTCACTGCAACCTCCGCCTTCTGGGTTCAAGTGATTGTCCTGCCTCAGCCTCCCAAGTACGTGGGATTGAAGGTGTGTGCCACCATGCCTGGCTAATTTTTGTATTTTTAGTAGAGATGGGGTTTCACCATGTTGGCCAGGCTGGTCTGGAGCTCCTTACCTCAAGTAATCCACCCACCTCAAGCTCCCAAATTGCTGGGATTACAGGCATGAGCCACTGCGCCCAGTTCCATATTGTTTTAATAACTCTTTGAAAAATGGGGAGATAAATACTCTTTTTAAATATATGTCTCTTCGACAGAGAAAGAGTTAAGAGAAGCCAGCATCTGTTGAAACCAGCATCCTGGTCTGCTATGATGAAGGGCTCATAAGGCATAGGAAGACCCTTTGGCAACTATGGCTAATGGTGTCATAGCCACAGGACCACAATCTCAAAGAAAAGAAAGTCTACCTTTTGGGGCTGGTTGAAAGGAGGATTTAGCACCTAAACACTTTTACAGGCCAATATTTTATGGGAATCAGTGCTCCTTTCCTGCTGATTTCTTTGGTGTGCATTCTTGCCCTAACCTTAAATAAAATCTTCTTAGAACTAAACCACCTCAAATACACAACCTTGTATTTAGTAACTTTTGAATGAAAATTGAACAAAAGCCAATTAAGAGCTTTGTTTTTACCTATGCAGATAACACCTCAATTAGTTGCATTTGTGACATGAGTTTCCTTGGATAATTAGTCTCATGGACTTTTGCCAGAAGGCATATTTCCTTTTTCCCTCTGCACTTTCTAGCAGTGGCTGAGATATTAGATGAACATTCTTACAACAAATTATATTAAGAAGTTTAATTAGTAGGAAATAAAATATTACACTGATATTAATCATTAAGTGGTTAGACTGCATCTAGACACTGACAACTACTTGATCTATGTAACCCTTTTAACAAACCAGCAATTGTGGCCCCTTTGTTCCATTGCTAGTTTGTCAAAATAATCTCCATTGAGTGGCTTTGCTTCTTTGTTCAGTCTTGCTAAATTTCTAGTGATTCTTTTGCATTTGTTGGCTTCTGTCTCCTAAAAGGCACATGATTCTTCATAGTCACTAAGATACAAAATTAATTTATTTTTTAATGCTCTCATTAACATACACTAGACATCAATATCTGGTAGCCACTTAGAAATCTTCTTGTAGCAACTTCAACCGAGCACCATATTTTCTCTTTACTGTAAGTGGCTCAGATCTTTGTTCCTCCAATCTGTAGACCTTGTAGTCCTTACTCCTTTCTAAACTACACTTCAACTGAATTAAACAAGGCTGAAATACTGTCTGATGTTTCCTATAGGAGGAGGAGGATTTCTTTCACTGGCTGATACAGTGAAATTTCTCTCTGCCTATCCCTCGGCCTTTGATAGTCTTTCGTTTTGCTTTGTACTTTCAGCTTCCTATCCGGCTTTTTTTTTTCTTTCTTTTTATTTTTTCTTGAACATACCATAGATTCCTTCTCAGAAAGCACTTAGTGTTTTTAATTTATATTTTAGGTTTTCAGTTGCCCATTGAGTAATCAATGATTGGAATTACTATTAATATCTTTCAGGTCTTTATATAATATAAATATTTTAAATGTTAGAATCCTATTATTTATATGATATGTGCAATCCTCTCACCTACTAAAATCTGGAAAGAATCTAGAAGTTTGCCATTATGTTGGCAAGACACACTTTTGTAGCTCAAATTTTAGTGTGTGTGTATACACACACACACACAAACTTTGTCATTGCAAAACAACTTAATTTCTTCCTTCAGATGATAATTTTTATTAGTAAAAGGTAAGTTCCATGATAATTTTCTCATCAAGCTGACAAGAAATCCACTTCAATTTATTTGAAATTCTTACTTTTATATCAAAATTAAGCAGGTTGACCAGTATACACCCATCTTTATCAGTTAAAAATTATTGTTAAAATAGAGAAGAGTGAAGCATGATTTTCTTTACTGAGACTGATTTTTACATTATTACATATATGTGCTCTAATGTTAACCAAATTCATAATAATAAAAAAAATTAAGAAGCTAATGGAATGTGAGTTGATCAGTCAATTATATTGGAAAAAAGATGACAAAAATTTGACTGCGTAAAGGTAGTATTTTGAACATAAGCCTATAAGATTGAATAACAGAAAGGACATAGGAGAAGGAGTAAAAAAATATTGTGTTTTATCTTTCTCTGCACTCATCATACATTTGGTTTGGGTAAATTTACTCACCTTACTCAGTCTTCTTAATTATTCATTTGGAAAGATAAACTGAGAAATATCTGTGGGTATTTTGTCTCTTCTAATAAGGAAATTCAAGAGTGCATTCAATGTGCATTAAAAGTTAGATTAAATCAGTCACAAAAAATCAGAAAACATATTAAGACACCATTTTCAATAGAACATGAAGTAAATATCTAAAATGATGAATGTTATATTAAGTCCTTGAGACAATCTCGTAAGTAGTTGTAGTATGCTGAGACGTATTATATGGCCTACCTATTCCAAAACACTCCACCTACTGGGTCCTCAGAGGGGAAACAACCTAGAATAATGTAAGTTGAATCACAGAAGCACAGCAGGCAGCCTCCAGAATCTGAAAAAGGCAAGAAAACAGATTCTCCCCTAGAACCTCCAGAAGGGAACACAGCCCTGCTGACAGCCTGATTTCAGCCCAGTGGGATTGTATTAGCCCAGTAGGACCAGTTCTACTTCTAACTTGTAAAACTGTAAGATAATCAATGTGTTATTTTAAGCCAGTGAGTTTTTGGTTAGTTTTTATGGCAGCCATAGAAAATTAATACAGATAGTTACAAAATAATATTTAATATTAATTAACATTTTCCTATTAGAGAAGATAAACATACTTTTTTACACGATTGGCCATTTATATTTTTTCTTATGTACATTTGTTGTTCATAATTACAATCCTTCTTGTTTCTCCAATATTCCTTTTTTTTTTTTCTTTGAGACAGAGTCTCACTCTCTGTCACCCAGGCTGGAGTGCAGTGGCACGATCTCGGCTCACTGCAACCTCCGCCTCCCTGGTTCAAGCAAATCTCCTGCCTCAGCCTCCCAAGTGGCTGGGACTACAGGCACCCACCACCATGCCTGGCTAATTTTTTTATTTTTTTCATTTTCTGTATTTTTAATAGAGACGGGGTTTCACTATGTTAGCCAGGGTGGTCTCAAACTTCTGACTCTGTGATCCACCCGCCTCGGCCTCCCAAAGTGCTGGGATTACAGGTGTGAGCCACTGCGCCTGGCCGATTCCTTTTTTGTCTTATCCCCAGTAGTCTTATGCATGATTTTGGGGAAATTATATTTTCTTATGTCTTATGTCTCTGTATAGCTAGTGCAGTCTGCTGTCTGATTTTCAGGAATTCCTTAAAATGTGTGATTTTCTGATGGTACTCTTTTTCCTTCCCTTGCTACTCTTTCGTTATGTAAAATGTGTTTCTTTTGCCATTTGATGGGAATTTAGATGGCAGGTGAAATAGAAATATCAGCTTAGCCTGCCTTCTTGACCCAACTACTATCACTTAATTTTTACAACAAATCTGTGATAAAGCTTGTAGAATTCCCATTATACAGAGGAGAAAACTGAGACTTAGAGAATTTAAATAACCTGTGCAAATAGACACATACCAACATGGAATCTGGGTGTGAAATCAGAAGTGTTGACTTCAAAGTCATTTTTTTACTTTCACTTCAATGTAATATAATGTCTTATGAAATTTATATATGATCTAGGTACTCTTGCTTTGAGGTATTTATACTTGTTGGCAGAGATGGGACTTTCTGAAGCTCTTTTCTGTCTAGTTTATTCTAGCAATGTCTAAATAAATAAGAGTAACATTTATTGGAAGTACTATTAATACACAAGAAATCATGGGTTCAAGTGACAAGCATGCATTCTGGAGTATAGCAGATTCCTATTTAGATTGTGGTTTTCAGTTCCAGTTATTAGCTATGTATCCTTGGACATGTGATAATTATTTTCAACTTTCTTATATTTTACCATCTTCATTTGCAAAATATATACAGTAACGTCTATTTCAAGGGCTTATGTAAGGATTGAGAGGCATATTTAAGAGCCTAGAAGAAAGTGGAGCGTATGATAAACACTGACCAAAGGTTAGCTGTTTTCTCATCCCACATATTATATTTAATTTTAAGAACAACCCAGAAGTTGTGTACTATCATTATATTATAGGCGAGAACGTTTTGGCTTAGAGAGGTGAAGCATGACTTGCACTAAGTCATGTATCTAATAAATGATGTAGCCAAATTTAGCATGAAAGTCTGTGGGACACTACACTTTTTGTTTTCTCCAGGGATTTTTCTAATTCAAATTCTGAACTTGGTACCACATGAACACTTCCTTTGATCTAAGCAGTCCCTTCCGTTGGAATCCCCTGAGTTTACTTCTTCTCTTTGGTGTTTCAAGCCACTGGATTTAATTAAGGAGAACTGAGTTTCTGTTTGTTGGAAAACCTTCAGGAAAGGAACCTATTTTTAATGATTTGGAAAATGAAGAATTAAACAAATCTGAGCCTGTAGCTGCAATTATTAGCAAATAGTTTGGATGATAGTACTATGGATGGAGAAGAACAAATGTTCCACAGCAGAGCAAAATCATTGCAAAGGGAAAAGACTCTTCTTCCATTCATGTAAATAAAAAGGCCTAGAATTAATAGGAAGTTGCCCAGATGCCTATATTTACCTCAAAAATATATAAGTCAGCCTGGATTTGGTTTTCTGCAATGAAAAATTGTACAAACAGTTTGCAAAAGTTTTGTTTGTGTTTTTTTTTTTGTTTTGTTGTTATTGTGAAAATCAGTTATTTTTTGTCCACCCCAAAACATGCTAATAGGCATATTGCCAGTTATGTTGTTGTTGCAGTAATACACAGGGCCCTAGTTTTTATTCAGCTTTTACACCCAAAGAATAATGGAAATTGCTGAAAGAGGAAAGATTAATTCCCAAAATGAAAGAAGGGAGTTTAACAAGTTGGTTCTTTTTTTTTTTTTCTTCTGAGACGGAGTTTCACTCTTGTCACCCAGGCTGGAGTGCAATGGTGAGATCTTGGCTCACTGCAACCTCCACCTCCTGGGTTCAAGCTGTTCTCCTGCCTCAGCCTCCCAAGTAGCTGGGATTACAGGCACCTGCTACCACACCTGGCTAATTTTTGTATTTTTAGTGGAGAAGGGGGTGTCGCCATGTTGGCCAGGCTGGTCTTGAACTCCTGACCTCAGGTGATCTGTCTGCCTCGGCCTCCCACAGAACAAGTTGTTTCTTAGGGATAGTCATGTGCCATCATGCACCACTTCAAAATTTCCCGAAGAATATTAATATTGTTATTTAATCCAAAATTTTAGGTAAGTATGTCAGGTTTCACATGCCCATGTAATAGATAAGACTTCTAGGGCGAAGAGACATTGCACCCTTTGCAGTGTTTCAGTAGTGATTTGGTATCTGTTTGGAGTATAACACAAGTGTTAAGGCAATTAGTCTAATCCTGATTTGAATATATTTGAAATAGCTTAACAAAAGTGATTGCTTTCCACTGTGGCCATTCTATTAAAAGGATGAATCCCGATTACTAAAAAGAACCTCTTAGAAAGGTGATAGGTGATGCATCCCAGACCCTGAGTTTGTGTGGTAATTCACCCAAGTGTTTACCATAATAAAAGTTGGGTTTCTTTTTATACATTTTCATATACAACATGTGACCTAAAAAATCATTCAGCTTCAATGAATATATATATTCAAGTAAATTTGTAAAGTGTATCATGGATATAGTGCAGTTACGGTCAAAATTTTTCTTTTAGGAAATCTACATCTTTGAAGTCCTTCAGGATGGATGATATAGAAATATCATCGTAAATGTTCATCAGATCTAAAGTGGACTGATTAGTGACTGAACACATCCTGGTCATGGGACTTGGGGGAATCACAGATGCAACATTAATTATAACTGTAATGGGACAGATCAACTGCTGCTCACGCTGCTTTTGCAGATACCAGCTTCACATGGACTAATGTGGTTTGACAGAGGAAGCCAGAAAGCATAATTCTACCAAACACACAATTTAAATATATAGCATAAACCTGTAGATCTGGAGGGAAACCTACAAATTAACCCCTGCAAACACTTCAGTTTACATAGGTGGCAACAGAGGCACAGACAGCAGAAGTAACTTACCCTAAGTCACTTTTGTCAGTGACGGATAGATTTGAAATTCAAGTTGGTCTTTTGGTGCCAGCTACCTTGGCCTACTTAACATTTTAAATTGTTATTTTGTGTATGAAAATAAACACGTGTAATTTTCAAACAACCTCAGATTCAACCATTAATTTAGAGATGCTTTCTTCTATATATCTATTAACATTACAAACTTTGTTTTTTTTTTAACTTCTAAGTTCAAAGGTACATGTGCAAGTTTGTTTATATAGGTAAACTTGTGTCATGAGTTTTCTTTGTACAGATTATTGCATCACCTGAGTACACCCGTTTGATGATCAAAAGAACAAGTAAATAAAAACACATGCCCAATATAGACAACTTAGCCAGTAATCCTCTTCATGGCTTTGCACAGACAAATATTGAAAATTTCAAGCCCCATTTTCTCAAATAGAAAATATTAAGGTTGAATTACCTTCTTAAGGTATATGAACATAAGTACAAAATGCAAATTCATAACAAATGAGTACATCAAAGATGGTACAGAGTAAGACAAAGTCTTCTCTGAGTACCAAAGGCAGAAAATGCTTTGTTTTGATATCTCCTGCCTGAAGGAAACTTTTTTCCTCCCCTTTGTTAACTGTAGTTGACTTCCCTCTGCAGATTTGGAACATCTATGGCATCCATCAACATGATTATATACACTAGAAAAACGCTAAATCTTTGTTCTGTCTATTTTGGCATATAAAGATTCTGATTTAAAGTAAGCAAGATAAATAAGACATAGAGTATCAAAAAGTCTGATCTCCACATTCAAATTATCTGGCTGACCTGTGTATGCCACTGCACACACACACAAACACACACACACACACACACGATACCATTTACACATGGACTTATCACAGAGAAAGCACCACTTTCAACAGCATTATTCTCTATCTAGTTAGAATGCAGTTATTTGTTCAAAGTCACAAAACTTAGCTGGCAGCCCTACAAAACAAGATTTATTGAAATTCCCACCCAAATCTTGCTATGAATTCACCAATTAATATGATGAAACAATAATCATTAGAATGGAAAAATAGTACAAATATGAAGAAAAACATAAGTGATAATTTGGTACCAAATAATTTTGAAGAAATCCTTGTTTATAACAAATTAACCAAAAACTTATTTCAGAAATGTTTTTAAATAGTTTTTATGATTTATTTACTTTTGAAAAGTATGAAGCTTGTTCCTGGAAACTCTGGTTAAAAAACGCTAGGGCAGAGTTTAAAGTTAACAGCATGGACCATAGAACATTAGTTACCCAATAAAACCTTAATATTATTTCCTTCTGAAGAGAACTGCTTCTTCATTAACTTTTGAAATAAACAACACACTCAAAAGATTACTCATTCTTTTGTTGACTTCAGCCCAGTGTTCTTACATGTTCACACTAAAAAGTTCCATGAAGTTTATTTCAAGCAACAGGGGGCTGAGAAAGCTGATTTCACTTACAGTTTGAGGTTTCTTCCCCTGTCTTTAAATATTTATACTTCCAATAAACAAACACAGATGTTTAAAAAGAAAAAAAAACTAACTAAAAACCTTGCCCTGTGAAAACAGGCATATGGCAGAGGTTTTTCAGTATGGTTTGATTTGGAATATACTAGAAATGATGCAATTATTTAATGGTTTTGTATAACTAACACAAAAATTCTTTGGCTTATGTAGACAATAAAGTTTTTACAAGTCATCTAAACTTTTTACAAATGGATAAGTGATTACATTTAGATAGATGTGGCAGAGCTGTCTGTAAGACCGAAAATATCTGGCGCGATTCGAGTACATTAATCAAATACAGACAACTGGATAAGAATCATGAATAGATATTCTGTCTCTAGCTACAACATCAGTTAATATATCAGCAGGGAAGAACAATTAGGAAAGTCATCAGTTATGTTTATATTTATACTTTATTATTGAAAGCTAATTGTTTCTGTAGCTAAAATATTATTTATTGATTATAGGCCATAGAAAGTTATTTATAATGAAACTATGCTTGATTATTCAAAGTATTGATTTTCACAAACGAAAGCTAAAACCACTAAAACAGTGATGTTGCGATAACCTGTGACCAAGGCATCAGCCATACTTGAAAATTTAACATTTAGCACAGGAGTTGAACCATAAACAAAAGGAAAATAAATAAGTCCATGCCCTGTTCTTATCTTACACAGGTGTTAGCCTGGATTTAGTCTTGGCTAGATTTGGGAATATTTTGAACATAAATAAAGGTGTATTTACTCAATTTGATAAGCTGTTTCCCTAGCAATAAATTAAAATAACCACATCACAATTTTCTTGGATATCAAGTCAAATAATGAATGTAAAGTATACATAATAGTCATACAATTGTTTGTTTGTTTGTTGGTTTTTCATTTTACACTATTTCTGCTCTTTCCTGGTGTTTTGATATCATAGAGAGACACTACTGTCTCTCTTAACCTCTCTATTGAAAAGGCATTGTCCTGGGCTGGGGAAACCAGAGTATGGCACAGTAAAACATTCAATAAAATTAAAGTATCCCAAGTTTTTATCTTCTGGCATACCATTTCAGAGAATCTTGAGAGAAAAACAATGAGAGTGATATTGCTTGGATATTGTAGATGATTAGTCAGAATGAAATAATTGAATAATCAAAAAGGTCTGGATTCAAATTTTAGCTGTTACTTTCTAGGTGCATGACTCTAAATGAACTACTTAATCCCTCTGAGTTTTAGTTCTTCATCTATAAACTGTGAAAAATTACTCATCAGAGTTATTGGAGGAGTTAGAAACAATATATATGTAGTATATTCCATTTATTAGGTGCCACATGAAACAGAGAACCTGGATTTATGTTCCCCGGCAGAGGATTTCTGTTGTGTTGTGACTTCTGCACTGGGGTTTAAGGAGATAGCTACTCTTCAGCTTTGAGAGGATCCCTACTATTAATGCCTCACAAGGACCCCAAAAAAAAGAAGATGAGAACAGATTTCTCTCTCTTTCAAACTTTTATCTGCTTTTGCTTTTCTTTCATGTCCTGTTGAAAAGACTGTGATTTGAGAGAAACTACAACATTTTCACTGAAATTAGAGATAGAAAGGAATAAAATAATCATATGGTTTGACTCTGTGTTCCCACCCAAATCTCACATTGAATTGTCATCTTGAGGGTTGAAGGTGGAGCCTGGAGCAAAGTGATTGAATCATGGGGGTGGTTTCTAATGATTTAGCACCATCCCCCTAGTGCTGTCTTGTGACAGAGTTCTCACAAGATCTGGTAGTTTGAAAGTGTGTAGCTCTTCTGCCTTTGTGTGCTTTCTCTCTCTCCTGCTTCCAAGTCAAGATGTGCTGGCTTCTCCTTTGCCCTTCTGCCATTATTGTAAGTTTCATGAGGCCTCCAAGCCATGCTTCCTGTATAGCCTGCAGAACTGTGAGTCGATTAAAGCTCTTTTCTTCATAAATTACCCAGTCTCAAGTAGTTCTTTATAGCAGTGTGGAACGAATTTAATACAAAGAAAAAATAAGTGGATGAAATGAGAGCAAATTAAAATTAAAATAATTCCTATTAAAAGGTTCAGAGGGCCCACAATGGTGCATGCCTGTAATCCCAGCACTTTGGGAGGCCGAGGTGGGTGGATCATTTGAGGTCAGGAGTTCAAGACCAGCCTGGCCAACATGGTGAAACCCCATCTTTACTAAAAATACAAAATTAGCCAGGCACGGTGGCTTGCGCCTGTAATCCCACTTACTGGGGAGGATGAGGCAGGATAATCACTTGAACCTGGGAGGGTGAGGTTGCAGTGAGTCAAGATTGTGTCACTGCACTCCCACCTGGGTGACAGAGCGAGATTCTGTCTCAAAAAAAAAAAAAAAAAGTTTCAGAGGCCGTGAACCTTGGTAGAACTCATGTATATGATGGAAAATGCCTGAAAGAATGAATGTGGGTATTTTGAACTTCATTCTGGTATTTACAAGACAGATATTTTCAATAGATGAATTGATTTTAATGTGAAAAATAGAAGAGAAAAATCATCTTTTAATGGAAGAAATTTAAACAAAAGCATTAATTGCACATTGGTTATATAATCATAAGTGGTAGTTATTTATTTCAATCATTCATTCATTTACTCAATCAAAATGTATTTATTATGTACTGAGTATAGGCTGGAGGATAATGAAGGAAAAAAGTAAACTCACTACTAGAACACCAACCTGCCTGCTACTATTTACTTTTCAGCAGTAAGAGCAGATTGGCTGCTTTGTGCATGTCCAGGTTTCCTAGCTACATTCAGTGGGATAAACAGGGTATCTGTGCTTACTCTATCTTAATCAGAACTGAAACTACACACTCTTTTAAATTCAGTGAAGTTTTTGCCTCCTACACTCCTCTGAAAATGCTCCCATGAGGTCACCAGGATTCTCCATGGTTCTAAATCCAGTGTTTAATCTCTGTCTCCAACTTTGTTAAAATTTAAGACTTCAATCAAATTTCACCTTCTCAGGGAGGTTAATTCTAACTACTTTATTTAATGCAATACACCTCAGCTTTTCTGTGCCTTGCTTTACATTTTTTTCATAGCACTTTCATCTTCTCATATTTTAGACAATTCAGTAGTTTGTTTTATTCATTTCTTGACTGTACTAAAATGTAATAACCATGATGTCAATGGGCTTTTATTCCACATGCCTAAGATAGTGGTAAGCCTAGAAAGCCTTCAGCCAATATTTGTGGAATAAATGAATGTGCTTTAAGAATTTTTAAATTTATTTCTTTGAAAATTTATTTGTTTTTTATTTTCTATATGTTTTGTAGAAAAGTGTTAATGTAACAGACTGCTATGTTTAGAAAGCTCTTTTATGCCAGATTGGCCCTTGACTGGAATCTAGGAAACTGGATTTCAGAAAGGCCCCCACCATACCCAGAAATGATGAGTAGCATTTATTACATGCTTTTACAACTTCTTGGTTGGGGAATTAAGTACATCCTGTATGATTCCACTGGGAGAGTCTCTTGCAAGCCTGTATCTGGTTTCATCCGGACTTTGTGTACTTTCCCTTGCTGATTTTGTTGTGTATCCTTTCACTCTAATAAGTCATAACCATGAGGAAGACTATATTCAGAGTCCCATGAGTTATCCTAGTGAATCATTAAAACTGGGAATGGTTTTGGGGAACACGGACGCACACCCCACACATAAATGTATATATATATACACACACACACAGACATATCTATCTGTCTATCTATCTGTCTGTCTGTCTGTCTGTCTGTCTGTCTATCTATCTATCTATCTATCTATCTAATTGGCACATATATGTGGCATAAACTTGTCAGATAAAAATATAATTGATTATTGCCTTCTTGCCTAATTTCCATTATTTCCATGTTTTCTTTTTATTTTATCTTCTATTGCTTATATTGGAAAATTCCCTCAACTGGGCAGACATAGTTGATTATTAATTGATATTTAAAAGCAATGCCTCTAACATAGATGGGCAGTTTTGTTTGTACTGATGGGAGTCTTTGCTTAAGAGTGACCAGTAAGTAAGCCAACAATTACATTGGAGATTCCCGAATATAAAACTTCAGATATCTTTTTTTCCTGGAAATATTTAACATGAGAATATTTCTCATGTTTATTTCCCAGAAGACAAAGTCTTCCTACTGCTATCCTCCATGTTTGGAGTGGTAATAGTAGTTTCTACCTTACCGACCTTTTTTAGTTCTATGCCTCAGTTCAGACCTCTACTTGCTCTAAGGCCCCAGTCTCTGCTGTGTTTTTGAGGGCACATTGGCTACCTTACCATCGACATCCTGCTCTGCTGGCACACAAGGCCTAAGCGTCTCTCAGCCCTGCTTCATCAGTTATCACGCTCCTACCCCATCTGTTTTTAATTTTCAAAAGTGATGTTGAAATCTCTTATCATTGTGGATCCTTTTCTGCTTCTTCTGTTTTCTTTAATACTGTGGATTTATACATTTTTATTAGTTTTACTATTGTGTTAATAAGGTCTTGAAACAGACAGACGATGGAAACCTCTGTTAAAGCCCAATTATAAACATCTTAACTATTTTACAAAATGATCTGTAGACATAATCCCTGAGCAGGATGTTAGGCTGTCTACCTGGTATGATTTCAGCAGTCACTAGATGCCTCTTCCCCCACAATCTCTGGTTTACCTGCTTCTTCACACATGGAAATCCTTGTTCCATTAAATAAATGCTTTAATTCCACCAGTAGAGGCAACAGTGAACACGTAAATGTCTATGAAATGTTGGCATAATTCAAACTCATATTTAAAACATAGACTTTAGATTTTTTACTGAGAGTAAAGTTTGAAAAGGAAAAAGTAAACCATAGTGTTAAGACTCTACACCTAAAAGTAGGAATTTGAGCAGCAAAATAAACACTGAAGCAATGTATACAAGATGGGATACTCAGTTATTAAAATCAATTCACTTCTGATAAGGTTATACAAAACACAATGTGAGCTGGACTGGGAAACAGACTTATAAACATACTCTTAGCATTACCAAAGGGTTCAGTGGTTTTTTGCTATGCCTGAAAGGGATTACACTAGTGGTACTTAATTCCTCTTCACCTCTGCAATCTTATAATGCTTTAAAAATATTTGTCCTGGAACCACAATTATGTCTGCTGATCTAAATTTAGCATTATTATTGATTTTTAAATATTAGTATTTTTAAAATATTTGAACATATATCATTTTCTTGGATTTCCTTTTGTTGTTCCACAGTTAATGTTTCTCAAGTTTAAAGAATTTGTTTAAGAAAATCTTTATTTTATCTTAATTTTCAGTAATTTACTACCCCTCATTGATACAAAACCCCTTCAGCTTGCAGATTTTTCCTCTCCATATTGCTACGAACAGCACTGCCATTAGGCCTTGACAAGAAAAGACCTACCCCAGGATTCAAGTTTTAGGAGCCCATACATGGGGAATGCCTTCCTTAAATTTTTGAAGTCCCACTTTGATGGCCAGGAGTGGCCTGAGCTGACAGTGTTATAGGAACAGGGTCAGTAAGCCTGGATTCAGACCTTTCGAGATCTCATTCTTGGCTTCCACTAGATGTCCCTGTCAGAAACTTATCCCTGTCAGAAACTTATATCCACAGAGTCATCCCAGGACCTGTGGCCAGGCCTTAGTTCTAAGAGGAAAGTCTGGAACCTCCCAGATGGCCAGTGCAGTATTTTCTTTAAAAGATCATGTGATATCCATCCACCAAAATGGTGCGAAGAAGACGATTTTGTGTCACTTATATGTGTTATGCAATAAAACCTCTCCATAATAAGAAAATTTCAAGGCTCTGAAATCATGGTCCACTCTTCATGTAGTATGGACCCATGCATCAGCTTTCATTAATCTGTGATAACACATCTAGTCTACAGCCCTCGAAGGCAGCAATTTTTGTGGCAGATATTATTTACGCTGTGTGTCCCCTACTTCTGACATATAGGTGGTCATTCTACTCTTCTGCTAATGCCATGTTCTGGTTCAGGGAGTCCTCCAGGGATGGCCATGCCTTTCTCTCCAAGAGCTTTGGCGAACTCTACTCCAATCTGAACAGGTCTTTTGATTCTTGCACTTTTTTGTCCCTAATTGATGTACTAATGTACTCTCCCAGATGTTATAAATGGAATAGACATTCCTTGCACAAATGTAACTGCTTTCACTCTGACTATGGACTTCTCATCTTTCCTCCCTGCTAGTAGCAATGTGTGGAAGACAGGGGTGCATCATTTATATTTTTCTGCATACCCTGGGTAAAACTTGCATTTGAAGTCATTATCGACAAAGAACAGTCACAATATTTGAGACAGTCATTAGAAACCAGTGCTCATGGGTGGCTCAGTGGATGGTGCAGTATCATGAGCCATGAGGTAACCAGCATTAAACAAATGGTACTAGAGAAATGCAGAGGCAAAAACATCCAGAGTTATGGCATTTGTGATTAATAACAGCATTGATGCCCTGCCTCTTATTGCAGTGAGATATGAAATTAGCTAGGAACAGTGCATTTGACAATAAATTATAGATACAGGTGGTTCCTGGACACTGTGAAGAGTCGTCGTTGACTGGTCAATAATGAATAATGTAAGCTTTCCTTTTTTATTATTCTAAATAACAATCAATAAATCACTATACCTTACATGGGCCCATGAATTTTATAAGTCCCTTTTAAATCAAATTATGTACATACATAGGAATCCCATACACACACCAAAATATTTGCCCAGAGCCCCACATACCCTAGAAGGAGCTCAGGCTATGAAAGCTAGTTCATATATTTTATCAAATCATTTGAATTGGAAGAATCTATTGAACAATGATATTAGGGTTTCAATTTTCACTATTATATTTGACATAGTATATTTATAGATTAATAATTAAAGAGATCAGTTAAAAGATTTTAAAAGCACTGATATATAATTAAATATTATTTTTCTAATTTATATGACCTTAGAATTTATTTCACAATTATGTGTTAATATGAAATTTAGATAAGTTTTGAAATCTCTAAAATCCATGTAAATAAAACTTGATTAGTGTCTTGTCTGTAATATCATAGATTCAGTTTGAATATAGCTAGTTTAATTATTGCCTTTACAATTTAAAAGGCAAATTACATTTATTATAGAACCTAAAATATCAACATTTTTTACATTGGTACTAGGTATCTTCCTGTAATATTTTTGGAGCACTACATGTGTTATCACAAAAGCCAAGTTCTGGGGACTTCCAATATTCAAATTGAGATGAAGTTCGTAAAATAGAGTATTAGGCAATAAAATTTTAAAAAGTGTTTTCTATTTTTCTGTTGAATAGAAAAATCGAGTTGCAGAAACAAACTTGCAGTTTGAAACAACTTATACATAGTTTAAAACTATTTACAACAGTAGAATATTTATATATGATGAATCAAAGAAAATTTGTAAAATAATAAATGCCACCTTAATGGAGGATGTGGTGGGAAAAAGAAAAATCAATGAGGTTGAGAATAACCCTTCAGAAGTCTTCAATCATATTTTACTTTTTTATTGACAAGCATACCAGTATTTCTTTAATTATTCATTAAATCTTTGTCTATTACTAAAAAACAATGTAATAAGTTTTTTTTTTTCTTTTTTTTGAGACAGAGTCTCGCTCTGTCACCCAGGCTGGAGTGCAGTGGCGCGATCTCAGCTCACTGCAAGCTCCGCCTCCTGGGTTCACGCCATTCTCCTGCCTCAGCCTCCCGAGTAGCTGAGACTACGGGCGCCCGCCACCACGCCCGGCTAATTTTTTTGTATTTTTTAGTAGAGATGGGGTTTCACCATGTTAGCCAGGATGGTCTTGATCTCCTGACCTCGTGATCCGCCCGCCTTGGCCTCCCAAAGTGCTGGGATTACAGGCGTGACCCACCATGCCCGGCCGTAATAAGTTTTTAAAAAAATACTAAATACCTACTCTCTTTCCAAAAATATAAAATATATGCATAACTATTATATATAATAATTATATAAATATACAAAGTATTATATATAATAGTTACACATTTGTGTAATAGTTCTGTATGTATAACTTATATATAATAGTTATTAAACAGAAGTTATATATAAAGTTATTATATGGCTATATATGTTATGTAAGTTATATATGTATAACTATTATATGATATATACATAAAACTTTATATAGATATATAATATATAGAGATATATAGAGATTTAATATATAGAGATATAATAGATATATATTATATATCTACATAAAGTGAGTTGTATATCTATATTATATATCTATATAAAATCAATTATAATAAATACTAATAACTATAGTTTGCCAGGCAACTATAGTTTGCAAGCCAACACGGCCTTAACTATTCTAATTTTGCAGTTGTTCTTTACATAAACCACAGCATGTTGGTCAGTGTATTAGTCTGTTTTGCATTACTATAAAGGAATACCTGAGACTCGGTAATTGATAAAGAAAAGAGGTTTAGTTGGCTCAGAGTTCTGCAGGCTGTAGAGAAAGCATGGCACTGGCATTTGCTCAGCTTCTAACGAGACCTCAGGGAGCTTTTATTCATGGTGAAAGGCAAAGGGGGAGCAGGCATGTCACACGGAGAGAGAGATAGCAAGAGCGGGGAGAGGTGCTTGCCACACGAAGTCAGGAGATCGAGACCATCCTGGCTAATACGGTGAAACCCCATCTCTACTAAAAATACAAAAAATTAGCCAGGCATGGTGGCAGGCGCCTGTAATCCAGCTACTCGGGAGGCTGAGGCAGTTTGCTCTTTTCACTAGGATAGGATGTATCTCTCATTTTACACACCAGAAAACAGAACAAGAGAATTTATCTCTTGCCTCATATTCAAGCACTATATCTACTTAAGTACTGGTTCCTCATTCCCACTTCATTCTAAGGTATAACTATGGGGAAGTACGTGACATATGCTTATGTGAGTTATCTTTTTTTCTCTCTCTCTGTTTCTTTCATACTGATACATGGAAAGACAAACACCTCAGTCTTAAAGCTTGTGGCCTGAATGTGATTGAGTTGTCTCATGATGATGTGACTTTGGGTAGCATAGTGTTGAGGGAAAGGATTTCTGAGGAACCAGACAGGAAAAGGCAGAGATGCAGAAATGATGACAAGGGAAATATTACTAACATTTACAACCCTTAGGGACTGCTTATTTAATATTTGGACTTTTCTCATTCATAACTTTTAATCTCATTTATTAAACCCACTATTTGACTTACATCTCCACACTCTAACTTGAATGAGAACATAATGTTAAATATTTTCTAATAAACTGCTATTTTGGAAATAGTGGAATAAGAAAGTTCAACCAGTTGTTTTCATGATCTACAGGCCAGAATTAAATCACTTGCTTTTACGTCAGTGTCTATGTATTTGGGGGAAACATTTATAAAACATGAATAAATATTCACTTGAAATTCTATAATTATGACAAATCCATTCCATTCAGGCCTATCCAACTGAGCTTTGCTCATGGAGATATCATTACTGTAACAATGTTCTCCTAAGTGAAACAAAAGGAATTTAGCAAAACCAATAAGCAATCATGTTTTTCACTTAAAATGTCAGCATACAGGCTGGCACCGTGGCTCACTCCTATAATGCTAAAACTTTGGGAGGCTAAGGTGGGCAGATCACTTGAGCTCAGAAGTTCAAGACCAGTCTGGGCAATACGGCAAAACTCCTTCTTGACAAGAAGTACAAAAATTGGTTGGGTGTGGTGGCATGTGCCTGTAGTCCCAACAAGTTGGGAGGCTGAAGTGAGAGGATTGCTTGAGCCCAGGAGGTGGAGGTTGCAGTGGACCATAATTGTGCCACAACACTTCAGCCTGGATGACAGAGTGAGACCCTGTAGTTAACTGGAATTACAAAAATCACTAAATATAGAGATTCTTCCTCAAATAAACTTATTTTCTTCCCTTACCCTTATACATATCCACTAGTGAACCTTAAAAATCATAAAAACATTACATTAAAAATAGTTATTAATTATTCTATGCTGTAAAGCTAAAAATGGCATAGGATTCATGAGAATCAGAAGGATGAAAGTACTCCTAAAGTGAACATAAAACAGTGAAATGTTCTTTTCATTTAACTGAGAGAAATAAAGAAACAGAGCTAAAAGGGAAGAAATTAAGATGATATTTGAAAATAATTTCCGTGTTTCTATTTTGTTTCTGATAGCTTTGTCGTAGTCATTCAGGTCAAGGATGTTATTTATGCTTAAACATTTCTCTTGCCACATTGATTTTTTTCACCAACATCAGCAAAAATATGTCATTAGAAATATACACATATACATGCATATGTATATTTCTATCAAACATCAGCTTTTTCAGATGCATTGCTCCTACTTAGCCTAATTTCCTACCATTTATTTGAGGCACAGGGGAGCTGAAGACAAGATGAATTTTAAGGTTATATATCCGGAGTAAAATAGTCTCTACCTATTTAATGGTATGAATTCAGAATTAACAGCAAAGGAACTCGAAGGAATATACCTAAAACTGGTCATGTTAAAGAGCCAAAATTCTCACATTGACTATATCAATAGGTCGCTAAGAATCTAAGACCTTATAGAATGTTGGCATAAGGTGAACAAATTAATCCGTGATTTCCCAGTATTGATTTAGCTTGAATTCATTTATGAGACTGTTTTAACAGAAAACAAGCCTTGTGGTTCAGAGTCTAAGACACATCAGTTTGGGATGGGAAGAAGTCTAAATCAAGAGACAGCATGCATTCTGCCTTGAAGGGTGAAAATAAAAATTAGGCATTTAGCTAAGAATCAATCGTATTTATACAACAACATAAAATAAAAACCACTTACTTTAACTGACTTGTGCAAATAGCTTCAAAATTTAGGTGCAAATTCATAGAGCATATATCCAACACTTCAACCTTCCCTTCATGTAAGAATCTTTTCTATCTGACTGAAAATCATTTGGCCTCTCCTGAAACAATTTTAGTGATGGGTAGATCATTACTTCAAAAAGAAGCTGCATACATTGGGATGCCTGGCACTAGAAAGAGCTTCTCCTTGCCATTCTCAGTTCTAGCTTTGGGGTTGTCCAGAGTAAATTTAAGCCCATGTTTACCTGATAGCCCTACACACATACGAGATGCTTTTCAAATTCTTCCATAAGTTAATCAACTAGAATTTCTTCAATTATTCTATATAAAATAGAATTTGTAAGGCAGTTTTAGTGTTTGATTTATTTTGATAAAATGAACAAAATGATAAAAGCTATCACAGCCTCATCTCAAGACATGAGCAGGCTTCCATAACAATGTACATAATTGCCGTTTTGAAACCATTTCAGACAGAATGCAAACAAAAATCTCACCAGGTTTTGAAGAAGAGTTAACCACATTGGAGACATAAAGTAGGAATCATAAAATAGAATTACTATAGGCATGAATCTAGGAAGGCCTCCAAAAAACCTAATAATATTAAGATCCTGCATTGGTACTCCTACTGGTTAAATGTCTATTTTTCTACCAGAATATTCAGGTGGTCTAATGACTAAAGCAAGATGGAAATTAACATTGCACAGTAATGTACACTATAACTGCTAAGACTTGTGTCTTTTATTTTTGTAGGCAGGATGAGGGCATCTCTGTCAGAGTTCCTTTTTTTTTTTTTTTTTTCGACAGAGTTTCACTCTTGTCACCCAGGCTGGAGTGCAGTGGCGTGAGCTCGGCTCACTGTGACATCCGGCCTCCCAGTTCAAGTGACTGCCCTGCCTCAGCCTCCTGAGTAGCTGGGATTACAGGCACCCGCCGCCACGCGCGGCTAATTTTTGTATTTTTAGTAGAGATGGGGTTTTGCCATGTTGGCCAGGCTGGTCTCAAACTCCCGACTTTAGGTGATCCACCCATCTTGGCCCCCCAAAGTGCTGGGATTATAGGTGTGAGCCACCAAGCCTGGCCCAGAGATCCATTTTGTTAAGTGGCAACATGAAAGTATTTTTTGTATGGCAATTCGAATATATACAAAACGTGTGATTAAGCAAAGAGATGATTTGTGTGTGTCTATTTTTACATATTGTTTTTGGCAGCAAATCTAAACTTCTAATCTCCTCTGTGATACTAAGGCTGAAACTGGGCAAATGACATTGTCGAGATTTTTGGCTACCTGGATCTATGTTAAATACTGCCAAGGGGAGTAACTACAGTGAAATAAAAAGGCAGAAAACAGAAAAAAGTCTTCTTGTTTATTTTAAATGACCTTATTAAGGTATAATTAACATAGAACAAACTGCACATATTTAAAATATGCAATTGGCTAAGTTTGGCCTGTGTATACATCCATGAAAATGTAACCATGATCAATATACTGAATATATCTATCACCTCCAGAAGTTTCCTGCTGTTCCTTGTAATCCCTTTCTCTCACTCCTCCCACCCTGTCTCCAGACAACCACTAATGTGCATTCAGTTCCTGTAACTTAGTTTGCAGTTTTGAGAATTTTATATAAAAGTAATCATATAGTTTGGATTCTTTTATGTTTGGCTTTTTCACTCCTGACTTTTTGTGATTCACTCATGTTGTTGCGTGTATCAGTAGTTCATTGTACAGGCCTACCAAAATTTATCCATTCACATATCAATAGAAATTTTTGCATTTTTGATTATTGCAAATAAGGCAACAATGAACACCCCTATGCAAGTGTTATTATGGACATATGCGTTCTCTTCTCTTGGATAAATACCTAGGAGTTGGATGTCCAGTTAATATAGTCGTTGTATGTTTAAATTTATCAATCTTCTAAGGTTTTTTTTCCAAAGTGGCTGCACCATTTCACATTCCTCCTATCCATGTAGAAGAATTCCAGTTTTTCCAAATTCTGTCAAAATTTGGTATGGTCAGTCTTTTTAATTTTAGTAATTGTGATCAATGTGTAGTGGTATTTTATTGTGGATTTAACTATGCTTTTCTAATGACTAATGATGTTGAATATCTTTTTATATGCTTATTTGTCTCCCATATATTTTTGGTGAAGTGACTGTTCAACTAACTATTTTGTCCATTTTTTATTTGAATATTTGATTTTTTTTGAGACGGAGTTTCACTCTGTCACCCAGGCTGGAGTGCAGTGGCACAGTCTCGGCTCACTGCAACCTCTCCCTCCTGGGTTCAAATTATTCTCCTGACTCAGCCTCCCGAGTAGCTGGGGTTACAGGCTCATGCCACCATACCCGGCTAACTTATTGTATTTTGGTAGAGATGGGTTTTGCCATGTTGGCTAAGCTGGTCTCAAACTCCTGACCTCAAGTGATCCTCCCGCCTAGGCCTCACAAATTGCTGGGATTACAGACATGAGCCACTACCCCTGGCCAGCCCACAGCACCTGGCCAATTTTTGAGTTTTGAGAATTCTTTATATAATCTGAATACAAACCCATTATCAAATCAATGTTTTGCAAGTTCTTTCTCGTAGTTTGCAGCTTACCTTTTAATGTTCTTAACACTGTCCTAACAGATTGTTTCTTAATTTTGATGGTCTAATTTATCAATTTATTTCTTCTATGTATTCTGCTTTTAGTGTTGTATCTGAAAAGTCTTTGCTTATGCCAATACCGTAGATTATCTCCTATGTTTTCTTCTAGAAATGTTGTAGTTTTAGATTTAAAATTTTCTTCTGTGATATATCTTAAGTTAATTTATGTATATAGTGTGAGGTATGGATCAAAACACACTTGAAAAATATTTTTGCATTTGAATATTCATTTGGTATTCTACCATTTGCGGAGAAGACTATCCTTTCTCCATTGAACTTGCGTTTGTCAAATATCAGCTGCCTATATATGCATGTGTCTATTTCTGGACTTTCTGATCTGTTCCATTGGCTTATTCTTCTGTCTTAATGTTTGATATCATTTTATATTGATTATTGTTTCTTTATTATGAACCTTGAAATCTGGTAATATCCCTCCCTCACTTTGTTCTTCTTCTTTAATTTTCTTTTGGCTATTCTTACGGCTTTGCATTTCTATATGAACTCCAGAATAAGTTTGTTAAATTCCACAAAATGTTAGCTGGAATTCTGAGAAATTGCATTGTTTCCTTATATCAACTTGTAAACAATTTGCTTCCTACAATATTGAAAATTTTTATCTGTTAAGAGGTATGTCTCTCCATTGATTTGTCTTCTTTATCTCAGTAATATTTTACAGCTTACAGTGTACTGGTCTTGTACATCTTGTCAGGTTAATGAATATAGTTCTTTTTTATTGTACATATATTTTTTCAAAATTTTAATTTGCAATTGTTTGTTGCTAATAAACAGGATTACAATTATTTTTATATTAATCTATAATCCTATAGTCTTGCTAGAAACACTTAATACTTCTTGTAGCTTTGTATGTAGGAAATCATGTCATGTGTCAATAAAGACAGTTTCACTTCTTCCTTTACAATTAGGACAGCTTTAATTCCTTTGTTTTGCTTTATTGCTTAGCTAGAATGTCCAGTACATATTCCAGAACCTCTGATTCTAGGAGAAAGACATTTAGTTTTTAATTATTAAATACCACATTGAGTAAAATTTTCTGTAATTTTTCACTTATCAGGTGAAGAAAGTTTCTTTTTTTTTCTTAGTTTGCTGCGAGTTTTTATAATAAAGACAATGCTTCCTGTTGGAGTATAGCACAGTCATACTTACCATCCATTTTAAAGAATGGTGATTCTCTAAACTTAATAATCATTTTTGGTAATTTAACTCGTTTTGTGTTCTGGTATCTCCTGGTCCTATTTGTGTCACTTGTGAAAATTCAATCTTTGTGATTCGGCTGAAAATTGCTGGTACTCTGTAATTAGTGCTATAAATAATAAACTGTCTTTCATCTCTGACCTAGGAGTTTTGTGTCTTCTACAAATATCCATGAAAATATGGCAGACTCTTTCAAGTTAAGTAAAATATTGAATGCTGCAGAGCTCTTGAGAGTACTAAGCTCTGTTTTCTTTAGGTCTAAGAATGAGATTTCACAAAAAGAAACAGTTTTATAGTGAAGATGACTAAAGGGAACACATAGTTTATCATGACTATGAAACTCAAGAGCATGAAGTTAGAAGTTGTCTCTCAACGGTTCTGGCTAAGCCCATAGTCCAATACATAGAAAGGTCTGAGGGTCCTAATTAAAAAAGCAATTATCATAAAATACAGTAAATTGAATAATTTCATGTAGTTTATCAAACACCAGGTGCTAAATTCCTTGAAAGTATTAACTAATTTAATTATTATAGTAACTCCATCCCTTTGTTATGTGTCAGCATTTTCACAGCATTTCACTCAAATCATCTTACAATGTTTTACTGGAATTTTAAGGTCTGCTTGGTAGCAGTGCAATGAGAGGAAACAGATAATCTATTTTTGCTTGCTTGTTTGCTTTTTTTGTTTTAAATCTGGCACTCTCAACTTCAACATGGCTTCCAGGAAATGATAATCATGTTCTATCAGTAATTAGTATTCTAAAGAAAGGTACTCACCCTCTTCTGTACACATTCCACATGCCAAGTGGTATGTTACTCAAACATCACAGCTGCACAAACATATGTGGGTTATGTACACAATGTATCACTCCCATGCCCACACACACATGCACACACTCTCTCTCACACACACACAGACACACACACATGCACCCAGATTTTTTGGCAGTTGCTTTGTGTTGTATTTCTACATAACAGGCTTATGGCTTCCAAGAGGATAAGATAAGAGAATTTTGCTGAATAGGCACCATTTTCTACTCATTACAATACTAAGTTATAGGAATAAACTATTGAGACTACTGATTTGACAGAGTAATGTACTTGCTCAAATACAAATCAATTACAGCACAGCTTAAAATGCTATGGTCTCACTAGAGTATCAATGGTAGAGCAAGCATGTATTCCAATGTTCTGAACTATTGAGATGCTTAAGCTTATATGAACAGCTGAAACACATAAATTTCCGGAAGCTTGTTTCTAATCAGTACTTTAGCTAGTTGTGCCTATCCTGACACTTCTCTTCTCCACCTTTTGTAAAATTGTCCACAATGAAGGTCTTAACATGCCGAAGAGTGACAAAATATCAACCATTATTCTTGGAAGTAAAGAACATCAGCACAAGTTTCCTCTCTATTTTTTTTTTTAAATCAATAATCACCAATATTTGATAAGGAAGGATGGTGTAAGGATCCTGTCACAAAGTCAGATAGACTTTGAAAGGCAAATAATACCGTCTTCTGAGTCTCATATTTTATTCTACTTTTTACTTTATACGTTTATTGTAAAAACACAATACGACAAAGTATATAAAATGCCCACAAAATTGCTGGAATTTGTCCGGGTGTGGTGGCTCATGCCTGTAATCCCAGCACTTTGGGAGGCTGAGGTGGGCAGATCACCTGAGTTCAGGAGTTTGAGACCAGCCTGGCCAACATGGTGAAACCCCGTCTCTACTAAAAATACAAAAATTAGCCAAGCGTGATGGCAAGTACCTGTAATCCCAGCTACTCTGGAGGCTGAGGCAGGAGAATCGCTTGAACCCAGGAGGCGGAGGTTGCAGTGAGCCGAGATCGAGTCATTGTACTCCAGCCTAGGCAACAAGAGAGAGACTTTGTCTCAAAAAGAAAAAAAAAATTGCTGGAATTTAATGACTAGTAAGTCTTTCCTATACTCCTCCTTTTCCAGGAGCTCCCATGACTTACACATGGCAGCAACCATAAGAAATCTAAAAAGAAAAAAACCCTTAGTAATAAATTTTTAAAAAGACATTAACAACCTACCAATTTTTTGATCAATGAATGATAGAATCTCCAAATATTACCGTGAAAAATATTTCTACTAAAGGAGAATAGGAAATGCCAACACAAAATATGCTGCTTGGGCATGCTGACTAATGGAAACTGAGGGCACTTGGGGAACAGCAAATGCAGGAAGGGACTTTCTCTGAACTTCCTTAATCTGCCTAAAGACAGATTGCCCAAAAGGAGCACAATTGTCATGAAACCCCTCCCCAGGAACCTCATCAACTCAGATGATTAGGAAAGGTTAACTCAAGAGGAGGAGAAACTGGAGGTGACATCATGCCTAGACAGAATTTGTTACAGGCTGTCACCTCTTCTTTTGAGGGCTCATTCATCTTTCTCAAAAATCATTTACTGTAGTCTAAATTGCCTACCTCTCCCTTCCACTCTCCCTAATGAAGAGGACATGTAAGCTTCTAGATCTCACTGAGTTTCGTATACTCACTTTTCTTTCATGTGAGGCTCCTGTGTATGTAATAAATGGGTATACCTTTTATTCCTATTAATCTGTCTACTGTCAGTTTATTTCATAGACTCCATTATCAAACTCTCAGAGAGTAAAAAGAGTTTCCCTCCCCTATAATCCTATGATCTTTCATATTTGAAGATTATGCTCTCTCATCTGAATTCTGGATTATGTGGCTGAAGGTATACGTACTACAACCTTTTTCTCATTAACGTAATCCCAGTTTTCTTAAAGAGGAGATGGATACCTGTAAGAAACAAGTTTCAGCCACCTTGCAGCAATGCGTGACTAAGTTATACAGTAATGACTAGGAAGATGAGACCAAAAGTGCAATGAGAATTTCTGGCCACGTTTTTTGTTTTCTTGATTCAGGCAGCATTTTTTCTCTCTTGTTCTTTCTCTTCCTGAGAACTCAAATACGACATCTTGTATACAATGTCAATCGTGAATAGTAATGATATTGTGATGTTAAGGGAAATAGTTACATTCCTGATACTATATTTTACATCTTCAGTTCTAAACTTCTATTATGTCATTTTCTTTATCTCATTCTTTTCAAAGATCATATAGCATGTTTTAAGTTACAGGTTTTTGAAAGTTTAGTGATCACGAGTTCCAAGCTTGTCATTTTTCAGCTAGAAAGCATAAAAATGTTGAAAAAATTGAATGTCGCCAACTCTGTAGGGGTAGAAGTTGTATAGACTATAATTGACAGGCAAATAATTCTTTTACTCAATAATGCATATTAATTTTGTCCAGTAAAGATATAATTGATTTTCATCCTAAAGATTACCTCAAATAATACATTTTATTTCCCTATAGGATGTTAATTAGTTTGCTTCTATTAGCAAATTTATTTTGGCATTACTGCTTATCTAGATATGTGTACGGTTTCCAAATTCACCTTTTACTGATTACCTTATTCAATTAATGAGTTAAATGAAATTGATATCTAATTATATATTTACATGAGTAATGTTTTTAACTTTTTGACAAGTTATACTTCAATGTTGCCACTAATTCAATTTATAAGTGAAGCAAATGTGATTCTGCATGGTAAAATAGTGGCCGAATTTAATTAGCTGACTACTAGCAAATCGTAGACCAGAGTCTAATTTTTCCTTTTTATTCTGCCTACTAATACTTAATTCATGATATATCCTAAAACTTCAGCTTATATTTTTTAACTTTTACTTCTCTACAATTCTGTTTTTACTTCTGATTACCTACTCCCATCAACATACACATGCACTCACACAATCCAAACAGGAGAGACCTGAAAGTATTATGAAATCCAAGAAACATTGCCAAAACAGTCTATTTCGTTGAATTTCTTCATTATTTTTATTTTCAGCAGTCGTAAGATGAGGAACTACAAGACAAACAGGGACAGCCCCAAGTTAGTGAATAGAAACATGCAAACAACATTTTAGTTTGTTTCTAGTCACTAAATTGCTACAGCCTTCAGTAAACAATGGTTATTTAAGTATGAAGGGATGTTAAGGGTTATTTATTTTTTAATTGTATTTAATTGTATTGCTTGTGTGTACAGGATTACCATATTTGCAACTTTCTGGCCATTATTTTTTCTTTTTCTTTTCATTATGCCAGTTTAGGCATAATGTTTTCCTTCTGAACTGAAAGATGTTTCCACTTAAAACAATGGTGGACATGTCAAAGAACCACAGAATTTTTCTTTTTTTCAAAAAATAGCATGTTTGCTTTTTAAAGAAAATTTAAGAGAGAAAAGGATATGTAGTTTAAGAACAGCACATGAATGAAAAGATGTGTCTAATTAGACTACTGTTTCTCTGTCAGAGACTGAGAGCTTTGCAGAAAAGTAAACAACGCTTTTTACTCCCTGGGTAGAAATATTCCTTCAGGTTTATTTTCCTCTTTGAATAGCATAGAAAGGAGAGAAGAAGGAGAGAGAGAACTCTAGTTTTGGTAGGGATTTCAAAATGATTCTCTGCACAATATTTCTTTCTGAAAGAACAGCATATGCATAAAATAGCTCATTAGCTCTGCTCAACACTGACTCAAAGCTAGCTCTGATATCTCTTAGTGTCCTTTATGTCAACAACCCTTAGCTACTGAAGACCTTAGTTCAAACCAGTGTTTCCAAAACTGTGCTGTGGGAAAGCTTCACTGGGTGTTAGCAGTTACTGGGTGAGAAGAGGGAGGGGAGCAGGTGGGTAGTTTACAATTAAATATGCTTGTGAAACTCTAGGCTAATTAAAGTTAAATAGGTTTCTTTCTTTACAGGATGTTTAAGATATTTTGTTATGCTAATTTAACATTTTACAATTTATATTTATTATTTATTTTAAGTTAGCTTTTTGAGATTGTGTGATGGAAGACTGGTGGGCATCTCTTAGCATCTTGCTGTCTGGAAAGGGCAGCGCTAGAGAAAAGATAATCCTTAACACTAAACTGAAAGCTCTGTGATGAAAATACCGTATCTCCCTTGTTCATCACCGCATTCCGTTTGGCAGGCACTGGAGACATTCAATAGGTGTTTTCTGACTACAATGCTATCTCTTTTTTAACCAACCATATTAACCATGTGTCTTCTACCTTAAACAGTCATTTAATCCACTCTTTGTCTATAAATGAAGTTTTGAGGATCAAAGTGAATCATGAAGTATTTTTGATCACTGTAAACACTATTTACATATAACATCATGGGATGCTGCAACTGGTAGTGTTCTTGAAGATTATATGGTTGAAATTATTTCTGCGATAGCCAAGAAAATTGAAGCTACTTGAACAAGGTCACACAGCCTATTATTGTTAAACTACATACAATTAGAATGTAGGTCTCATAATTTCTAGCTCAATGCCCTTGATACTATGATTATTATTCCCATTTAATATGGGTTTTAGAATATTTATTAAGTAATAAATCTAGTGGTAGGGTTAAATCATATTTACTATCAGTATAGTCGAGGCTAAGTTGGAGAAAATAACTTAGTAATTGTCAGATACAATAGCGTGTCTATACTAAAACTGCATGGTAATAAAAACTAACAGACAAATAAAAATATAAAAGAAAAACCCCTAAAAGACTGTCTGATCATGGATCATTTTATGGTTTCAGACTCACAGTTAGCCTCAAACATTTTTATGAAGAATTACGTAAAAGAGTAGATTAACTTGACTTAACTGGCAAAGAGATGAAGATTTGGACTGACAGTGTTTATGATGTCCATAGCTTTCTCTCTCATTCTCTTTCCGTTAACATAATTGGCTTTGACTGGGCAAATCATGTTGTTTTCATTGTAATGTCATTGGAATTTATGATTCCATAAGGCACATGAATAGATTTTTTATTTCATTTGCTTTGCATTTCATTTTAATGCTACCTAAGAAAATTACCTACACAACTATGCATGCTACCTTTTATTAGCTTTACCATGTTTCCATTTTTATATTTTCAATCACTATCAAATTTTGTTTTAGCTGTATTATAAAATTAATTCTGCTTTCACAATTACATCATTTACCTTTAGACTTTTTTCTTGTGAATTTTCTATCTGTAACATTATGTTAAATGGAAGCATATACTCAGTAAAACAAAACTGTAACAGTAATCTAATTATTATAATACAACATTTGTGATAGAATTTCATTTCCAAACAGAATCTTGCTTTAGATTTTATCAGAGTCATTATTTTAATAATCTTTAAGAAGCAGGCAGAGATATAAAACCCTAATGTAAATATATTTTTGGGGGCTTAAGAAATTAGTTGTATCAGCCTTTTATTATATGTAAACGCACAGTTTCTATTCATAAGACTAAACACAAACACAATCAGGATAATGCTATTTTCACACACTTTATGGCAAATGAAGGCTCAGTGATGAGACTGGCAAGTATTGAGGAATTAATGTGATCCTGGGAATTTTGTTTCACAAAGATAAACAATTTCCTTTGTGTATTTTTCTCTTAGATTTGGAAGTAAATTATTTTCTCTCTACATTCTGCTATCTATTCACAAGCTTACATTTGTCCGTTTGTATTTGGCACTAGTTTATATTTGAAACTGAGTTTTTTTTTTTTTAGTTTTAGTTATAAATTAATGTGTTTCACAAGATCCTTAGGGTTTCAATCTCTCTTTTACACACAGTGGAAGATCCAGGGAGCATAGGAGAAACTGTCAAAGATTATATGGTTGAAATTATTGAGTGTAGTTTCAATTATTGAGTATTGTCTCAATTACTATTGAGAATTGAGTATAGTGAACATTGGACATTCTCTCTCAAATGCCACACTAGAAATTTCAGTCAAACCTAAATCTTAATGGAGTAGAGAGTTGGTTGTAAGCAGTGATGAAGAAAGATTTTGTATGTATTTCAAATTGTTATGCATCTGTCATTCTTTTAGCTATTAACATCCAATTTCCATCAGGTATGGGTCTCAAAGATTTCATAAATTAAACCAGTTAGGTGATATGGCTTGTCAAGAATCAGGGGAAAGTATTAGGCATTTTATATTAATCAAGTCAATTGTTACTCAGCACACATTTAATAAGAATCTACCATGGCTGCAGCACTCTATTAGGCAAGAAAAACAGAGAAGAATCAAAGGGTAGAGTTCCTCCTCTTACAGAGTAAGAAAATAAAGCTTAAAACAATCTTGTATAAAATAACTTAAAATGAACAATATCATGTAGGATGTATTTCAGACTAAAGAGGTTTATTAGAGAATGCACATCTCTGAGTTGTCTAGCCTGCTGTGTTTAAACATTATCAGCTCAACTAAAAAAATAAAGTCAACTTTCTTTTACTATATAACCACGATGAGTTTTTTTTCCCTTTGGGGATCTTCTCTCCCCAAATAAAACAATAACATTTAAAAATAATATTTAAAATAATTTTTATTCAAAAAATATTTATTGAGTGCTTACCAAATGTTTTGAACTCTGGAGGGCAATGATTACAGAAGAAACTAAACCATGAAACAACAACAACAAAAATAAACCAACAGACAAAAATACCAGTTTTCACAGATCTTACACTCTAGTAGGAGAAAAAAGAGGAAAAAGTTAGGTTAAATATATACCATGTCAAATAGTGATGCTAATAATAAGAGGAGCAATTGAGAAAAATCAAGAAGTTCAGATGACAGGTTGGTCTATGGGTTTGCAATTTCAGATGGGGGTGATCTTGGAGCAAAGGCCTTGTGGAAGTGAGAGAGAGAGAGCCAGGAAGATATGACAGGGAAAAACAAGTACAAACACCCTGGTGGAGAAGTGCATCTGGAGTGTTTGAAGAACAGCTGAAAGAGTGTTATAAGGTTTGTTGAGCAAGATGGGAAGAAGCAGAAGAAGAAAGGAGCAGTAGGCAGAGTCACCTTGGATGCTGCAAGGATTGGTTTTTATTCTGCATGGGTTAGAGAGCCATATGGGTTTTCTTCAGAACAGGGACATGATTTGATTTGAGTTTCAAAGAATAATGTTTTCTACTCTGTTGATAATAGATAATAAGGAAGTAGGAGTTTTGGTAGCAGGCTATTCCAATAGTCCAGGTAAAATCTGATTTTTAACTTGACAGGAAATTTTAATAGGATAGCTGATTGTAGAGTGATAGAGGTGGAATAAGGGATAAGTAGTAAAATTTCAAATATATCATTATGACAAAAATAACAATTTGCTGACAAATTAGATACAGGGTGAAAGCAAATTGAGAGTTTAGAGCAAATACTGGAGAAATAGCTGGATGAGCTTCCAGTGCAAAAGATCGGTTTTATTTTTTAAATAATGGAATAGATGCATTGCAGAGAAAATGATGATAGATGATGAAGAAAAAGGAGTAAACAATGGAAGCAATAAATTCGGAGAAAAGAGATGGGGTTTAGTGGATAAGTGAAGAGATTAGCCTTGGGGGCAAACGGGGGCTTATTCCTAGTAGCAGTTGGGAAGACAGAGTATCTGGGTGCAGGTGTGGAGAGAAAATAAGCTTCAGCATGTTAGCAAGTCCTACAAATTCATGCTAGTAGTCATATTCCTTTCTGCTATTGATCTATATTTGTACAATTTGTATTCCTGAACTCTACTCATTTGTCACATTCTTTTCTTTTGCTGCTTAATCTTAAACAATTTTTATTAGGTAAAGCAAGAGGAAAAAGTAGAGAGAACGAGGGAAAAGAGAATGAAGAGAGAGCAAAAAAAAAAAAAGAGAGAGCAAGAAATGAAAAACGCACAAAAGAAGAAACAAGAAGAGAAAGTAAAGCGAAAAAGTAAAGATTTAATAATCCAGTCTCTGCATTTTAGGATCCGAGATGAGAACAAACAAATATTTGATTAGAAATAATAAATTTATGAGGCCAGCATCATCCTGATACCAAAGCCTGGTGGAGACACAACAAAAAGAGAGAATTTTAGACCAATATCCCTGATGAACATCGATGCAAAAATCCTCAATAAAATACTGGCAAACCGAATCCAGCAACACATCAAAAAGCTTATCCATCATGATCAAGTGGGCTTCATCCCTGGGATGCAAGGCTGGTTCAACATACACAAATCAATAAACGTAATCCAGCATATAAACAGAACCAATGACAAAAACCATATGATTATCTCAATAGATGCAGGAAAGGCCTTTGACAAAATTCAACAATACTTCATGCTAAAAACTCTCAACAAATTAGGTATTGATGGGACATATTTCAAAACAATAAGAGCTATCTATTACAAACCCACAGCCAATACCATACTGAATGGGCAAAAACTGGAAGCATTCCCTTTGAAAACTGGCAGAAGACAGGGATGCCCTCTCTCACCACTCCTATTCAACATAGTGTTGGAAGTTCTGGCCAGGGCAATCAGGCAGGAGAAAGAAATAAAGGGTATTCAATTAGGAACAGAGGAAGCCAAATTGTCCCTGTTTGCAGATGACATGATTGTATATCTAGAAAACCCCATTGTCTCAGCCCAAAATCTCCTTAAGCTGATAGGCAACCTCAGCAAAGTCTCAGGATACAAAATCAATGTGCAAAAATCACAAGCATTCTTATACACCAACAACAGACAGAGAGCCAAATCATGAGTGAACTCCCATTCACAATTGCTTCAAAGAGAATAAAATACCTAGGAATCCAACTTACAAGGGATGTGAATGACCTCTTCAAGGAGAACTACAAACCACTGTTCAACGAAACAAAAGAGGACACAAAACAAATGGAAGAACATTCCATGCCCATGGATAGGAGGAATCAATATCGTGAAAATGGTCATATTGCCCAGGGTAATTTATAGATTCAATGCCATCCCCATCAAGCTACCAATGACTTTCCTCACGGAATTGGAAAAACTACTTTAAAGTTCATATGGAACGAAAAAAGAGCCCACATTGCCAAGTCAAAAGCCAAAAGAACAAAGCTGGAGGCATCACACTACCTAATTTCAAACTATACTACAAGGCTACAATAACCAAAACAGCATGGTACTGGTACCAAAACAGAGATATAGATCTATGGAACAGAACAGAGCCCTCAGAAATAATGCCACGTATCTACAACCATTTGATCTTTGACAAACCTGACAAAAACATGAAATGGGGAAATGATTCCCTATTTAATGAATGGTGCTGGGAAAACTGGCTAGCCATATGTAGAAAGGTGAAACTGGATCCCTTCCTTACACCTTATACAAAAATTAATTCAAGATGGATTAAAGACTTAAATGTTAGACCTACAACCAAAAAAACCGTAGAAGAAAACCTAGGCAATACCATTCAGGACATAGGCATGGGCAAGGACTTCATGTCTAAAACACCAAAAGCAATGACAACAAAAGCCAAAATTGACAAATGGGATCTAATTAAACTAAAGAGCTTCAGCACAGCAAAAGAAACTACCATCAGAGTGAACAGGCAACCTACAGAATGGGAGAAAATTTTTGCAATCTACTCATCTGACAAAGGGCTGATATCCAGAATCTACAATGAACTCAAACAAATTTACAAGAAAAAAACAACCCCATCAAAAAGTGGGTGAAGGATATGAACAGACACTTCTCAAAAGAAGACATTTATGCAGCCAAAAGACACATGCAAAAATGCTCATCATCACTGGCCATCAGAGAAATGCAAATCAAAACCACAGTGAGATACCATCTCACACCAGTTAGAATGGTGATCATTAAAAAGTCAGGAAACAACAGGTGCTGGAGAGGATGTGGAGAAATAGGAACACTTTTACATTGTTGGTGGGACTGTAAACTAGTTCAACCATTGTGGAAGTCAGTGTGGGGATTCCTCAGGGATCTAGAACTAGAAATACCATTTGGCCCAGCCATCCCATTATGGAGTATATACCCAAAGGATTATATATCATGCTGCTATAAAGACACATGCACACGTATGTTTATTGTGGCACTATTCACAATAGCAAAGACTTGGAACCAACCCAAATGTCCAACAACGATAGACTGGATTAAGAAAATATGGCACATATACCCATGGAATACTATGCAGCCATAAAAAAGGATGAGTTCATGTCCTTTGTAGGGACATGGATGAAGCTGGAAACCATCATTCTCAGCAAACTATTGCAAGGATAAAAAACCAAACACTGCATGTTCTCACTCATAGGTGGGGATTGAACAATGAGAACACATGGACACAGGAAGGGGAACATCACATACTGGGGCCTGTTGTGGGGTTGGGGGAGTGGGGAGGGATAGCATTAGGAGGTATACCCCAATGTTAAATGACGAGTTAATGGGTGCAGCACACCAACATGGCACACGTATACATATGTAACTAACCTGCACATTATGCACATGTACCCTAAAACTTAAAGTATAAAAAAAAAGAAATAATAAATTAAAAGCATGGTAGTGATAGAAATTATTACTTATTTATTTTTTAATCTCGCTAACAGTGAGTTTGCATAGCAGTCACTCAAAAATATTTGCATAACTAATTAAGTGCTCAAAGTGACAGAGAGTTTTTAAGAGAGGAAGATTTAATTTATATTTATGTATTTAAAGTTTAACCTGGAAACGAAGGGACCTAGAGCTGTGTAAAAGGCCTAATTCCTAAAGAAGTCTGAAATAGAGTGAGCATAAACTTTTGTTTTAAACAGAAGCTGAATTTATAACAGAGGAATTAATACTTCACTTTATATAATTTTTCCCAGATATCTAATTTTCTCTAAAGAATGTTACCATCTAAAATGCACATAATACATGGTTTTAAAATTTACATGTGGGGATATTGAGTTACAAGACATGATGTCTTTTATGTGTATACAACTCAATTGAGCAGTTTTAGTTGTGTTAAAGGGAAATAACTGAGACAAGGAAAATGTTTCTCTCTTCAGTATTGAAGAGCACTTAAAATATGTTTGCTTTATGAAAGCTGAATTGATAATATTTATAGACATTATATTTTATTGTGTATACCTGAGTATAAATCAGGAAACTCTAAATATATGATTAGTTTGGATAGATGCATATCTCCATTCTATCTGTGTTGTTTGTTACCTCGGGAAAGTAAACTGTCATTTATTAGGTAGATACCTAATAATCTAATATATTGTACTCAATGTAGAAGGAAACAGAGAATAGACAGAGAATCCAAAAGAATCCAAAGTGGTCAAAGACCATGTAAAGCACCATCCAGAGGAAAGGTGCCCTACATCCCAGACCCAGAGACTATTATCCCCGTGGCCAGAGAAGACTTGTCTTAGAATACTCAAAATGTTCTGATTCCAAATCCTCCAAAAAATCTTCCAAGTAAAATTCAGCATATTGTGTAGCATACTTACATAGTGAGAAGAAAATTATACCCCATCTCAGCGTTCAGTTTACATCACAGATTTAGCCTCATAGAAATTGAAAATGTACTTCCTAATTTCTGTATCATCTTTGGTGAGCTTAGAAAATGATCATCCACCCTTGGGAGTGGGGTCTATTCTTGACGAATACACAAAATCAAATATCTGAGGATAAAATGTTCAACAAGTAGTTTGTACTATGGTTGTCTCCTCTTATTCACAGTTTTGCTTTCTGTGGTTTCAGTTACATATAGTTAACCACAGTCAGAAAATATCCAGTGGAAATTTTCAGAAATAAACAACTTATAAATTTTTGATTGCGTGTTGTCTGAGTAGCATGATGAAATCTCATGCTGTACAGCTCCACCCGCAGCAAGACAAGGATCATCCCTTTGACCAGCACATCCCTGCTGTATACATTACCAGTCTTAGTTACTCAGTAGCCATCTCAGTTATCAGATCGACTGTCACAATATCACAGTGCCTGCATTCAAGGTCAATACGAACCCAATGTTACGTCACAATACCTACTTCATTCACATCACTTCATCTCATTATGTAGGGATTTTATCATCCCACATCATCACAAAGAGATGAGTGGGTACAGTACAATAATATATTTTGAGGGAGAGTAAGAGAGACCACATTTACAAAACTCCTATTATAGTATAGTGTTATAATTGTTTTGTTTTATTATTTGTTTTTGTTGTTAATCTTACTGTATCTAATATATGTTAAACTTTATCATAGGTACGTATGGACAGAAGCAAACATTATGCATATAGGGTTAGCTACTATCCGTGGTTTTGACATCCACCCAGGTCGTGAAACATATCCCCCAAACATAAGGGGGTGCCTACTGTATTACGGTTTTGGTGATGGTTACTGTGAAAGACCAGAATGTCCTATTCCAACATATGCTTCATAAGCCTAAGGATTATTTTGAGCTGATTGAGAAACACCAGCCATGGGAGAAGCTCTGAAAACAGAGTAAAATGTACCTTTTTTTATAAGGGAAATTTATGTTTATAAAGGAATAATCTCCATTTCTAAGCTTCTCTCTGTCCCTCTCTCTCTTTCTCTCTCTTTTAGGAAAAGAAGGATATTTTACATCACTACAAACTACTAAGAATGGAGAAGGCATCAATTTAAATCTGTATAATAAATCTTATTCTTGTTTACTCTACTTTCTCTGGATATCTCTATAACCAACCTACCTAATCTGTCTTTGTTTCATCAAATGATGACATTTAAGCTTATTCAAAGCCAGCTTTTCTCATTTTTCTGTAGATATTCCCATGTATACATGAGGTATACATGTTATTAAATGTCTGTTTGTTTTTCTTTTGTTAATTTATTTTGTTGCAGGGGTCTGTCCCAACTAAGAACTATGAAGCTTAGAGAGAAAATTGTATTTCCTTTTCCTTATGAAAATATGATAATCATATATATATACTTTATGATGACAGAAAGCTAGCTTCACAAGAAAGTGTAATACAATTTCAGAATGGTGTAAAATGAAACAATCTTGCCTACTCTTATTTCAGCAGGGTCTAGACAGCTAAAAAACTTCTTTATTCATCCTAAGGTACATGTCAATAAACTACATAAGTTTAATTGCTGATCCTGGTTATGGGTATAGAATTAAATAATTCAGAATCAAAGCTATTGGAACTTTAAATTATTCTGAGCCTTAAGAGGAATGTGGCTATGCTGTCTGAGCTATGTTGCACGCAGATGCAACTTCTGTCATTTTTTCTCCCTATAAATAATTAGGAAGACCAAATGGGGCCAGAGGTAAGACCCTCTCAGACCACTCCTCCTCCTCACAGAGTAATAATATCTTCCTTGGAATGTTGCATTTAGTAACCAATCAGATCACTGTAACCTATACACTGGTCTCATATAGGAAAATGTTGTAATCCTGCTAAAATTTCTCTTTCTCTGCCTGTATAAAAGAAACCTTCACTTTGGAACACTGACCCCATACATTTGGAGTTGCTGTTTTCCAAGTGGTCATCCTCAAGATTTGTGCTCAAATAAACTCTATACTTAATCATATTTTCTGAGTCTCATTATTTAAAATTGATGAGTCACTTGGCAAACTATCAAAAAAAATTTGAATTACTCAATACTCACTTAATTTTAGAGTGAATGAGAGGAGATGAAGATCCACAACTACAATATGAGGAATTGTACAAGAGAAGTAAGTTTCCATGGGCAGAATTTTCTGTGAGCAGAATTTAGCACTCTTAAAATATTTTCCCGTAGGATGTAAACATTTACATTTACATTTTTCCCTGGGCTTTAGTTTTTAATATTTGAAGAACAGGAGAATGAAGAGAAATTATTTGATATTCCCTCATCCCTACCCCAATGCAAGTGGTCAGAAAATAAAAGGCAAACAATATTTATTAAGACTAATGTTACATTACATGATGTGCTCAGTAATTTTGGCGATAGGATAACACTTAAGCCACACAATGGCCCTGTGAATTATGCGTTATTTCTCCCATTTGGTAGAAGACGCAATGGAGACACAGGAGGAGAAATGCTTTGTCAAGCAGCTTGTAAAATACAGGCCATAAGTTAGAACTCAGAATGAATAACTACCAAGTTGATTCTCTTCCACCCTCTTCTTTCAATAGATATAGTAAGAGTAGAACATTTCAAACGGGTAAGGGTGGGGAGATTTTCAAAATCTTCATTCTACTTATAGATTTTTTTTCTTCATATACTCTCAGTATTTGTATTCTAGTTTATATCGTGAAATTTAAATCACACATGAATAGAGAGAGATGGAATATAGTAAAAACATTTCAATTAGAAATGTATTTATGAAACACTTCCTACATGCAAATTATGTTCTTAAAGTTCCTCTTGGGACAACCAAAAAAGAAGAAATAAGGGAAAATATATTGCCTCCCTCATCTCTACTTGACTACAGAGAGCTGTGTTTTGATAGTTCTTTCATAGTTTTATTAATCATAGTGTGATTTGATAACTCTAATCTTGTGTTAACATGAGCCAGGGAGATTGAACAACTGTTACATTATTTATAATGGCTGATTACCAGACAGAGCCACTGAGGCCGGAAATCTTAACATTTTTTTCCACTTGTTTAAATACCAATTTTGCTGTGTTTTATTGATTGCCTTAATTCTTTACATGGTTAATGTAGTTTAAGCTTAAGGATGCACCATAATGTCAAAATTCATAAAGAATTATTGGTCTTTAGCACTGAAATTTTCATACAAGCCTGTGTAGTCAGAGGGAATCCCAATAGAAGAAGGTAAAGGTGATGCTGTTCGCAACCAAATTAAAACTTCAATGCTTCTCTGAAGTGCGAAAAAGGCCTTCTAGAGTATGTAATCTTTTAAAACTTTTTGAACATCAAAGAGATCTCAGAAAATGTCTTGATGGGTCAAGTAGACAAAAGTCAGAAAAAATATGCTCTATTTCCTTGACATATACTCTGTTTTCCATGGAAAAGAAAGGAGCACCGTCCTTAATTTGAACATTGTCTGTATCCTTCACCTGGAAACGATATTTGAAAAGTTTCAAACAAGCTTAACAGGCTTTAGAAAATTGACTAAAGGGAGAAAAGGATATATATTAAACATGAAAGAAAGGTCCCATGGTCAGAGTGTTTAAAGTATTCTATTTTTTCCACAGCAACCTAAGATTCGTAAGTGCAAAATATTGTCTCTTTCTAAGAGAAGATGAATAGATTAATAGATGAATCTGAGCATTATATTTTACTTTCATGCTAAGAATAAAATTAATCATTCACATTAATGACAAATATGATAGTTCTCAAACATTTCAATCTGTGTCAAATTATATCATAGACTTTCTTTTACAAAGAGAGTAAATCAAATATTTCTACATGAATGTTCATAGCAGAACTGATTAGAATATAACCAAAAAATTTGAAACAACCAAAATGTTCATAAATGGATACATGAACAAACAATATGGGATATCTGTTGAGTATTCATTATTCAAAATGCTTGGCAGGAGTATTTTCAACTTCAGATTCTTTTTTTGAAATTTGGAGTATTTGCACATACATAATGAGATATCTTGGGGATGAGACACAAGTTTAAACATGAAATTTTTTGTTTCCTATATGTCTTTTACACATACCCTGAAGATAATTTTGTACATTTTTGAGGTGGGAGGCAGGACTCAACTCCAGAGGTGGAGATTTCAACTACAGACCAGATTAAAGACTAACTAAAA
The DNA here is from genome assembly GCF_006542625.1 of Nomascus leucogenys. Lineage (NCBI taxonomy): Eukaryota > Metazoa > Chordata > Mammalia > Primates > Hylobatidae > Nomascus > Nomascus leucogenys. The sequence continues at coordinate 35,916,015 of NC_044384.1, forward strand.
CAGGGTAGCTGCAAAGCACCTCTCCATAAGACATGGCCACCAATGCCATGTGAATTTACTACTGTCATGGCAATACCCAAATATTACCACCCCTTTCCAGGACAACAATGCAAAAATACCACCTTTTTAAAATAAAATTCTAAATAACCTGCCCCTTAGTTTGCATATAATTAAAATTAAATATGAAATACGACTACAAACTGTCTCTAAGTTGCTACTGTGGACACACTGCCTATGGGTTAGCCCTGCTCTGCAAGGAACAGTATCTCTGCTGCTGCTATTCACTGTCATTTTAATAAAAATCACACCACCAGCTTGTCCTTGAACTCTTTCCTGGGTGAAGCCAAAAACCCTCCTGGGCTAAGCCCAAATTTTGGGACTTGCCTGCCTTACATATTTTTTAATAATTCTTTGCATTGAAGAGAATTTGTGTGCATTGCACCATTAGAAAGCAGACCCCCATGAAGATAATCTGTAGTTGTTTGGCATCACTATCATTTCTGACTCATTTGGTTGCTCCCAATAAGCAATGATTGTCTTTTACTTATTCACTCATAAGTAGTTAATAGTAAAAAATAGGTCAAACCATTAATACTGTGAAACATTAATGTGTTCAGGATAACCAAGCAGCAAAGTAGTACCACTAGAACACCTGTATCAGCTATTAAACAATAGCAACAACCAACAAGGGCAGACTTTCAGTCTCCACCTATAATGCATTTTGATTAAACATTTCCTCTGTACTACATTTGTTTTAGGTGAGAAGATATATCAGAAGCAGTTGGGGGCCCAGGAAGTGGGTCTTCTAGGGATAAGGAGACATTCCACTGGATGACATTTTAAAATATTTCTTCCAGAGTCATCTGCCTCGTTAACAATCATTTTTGTCTTTGAAGTCTGTCTGATTTTATAAACTGACATAATTTCTTTTTCTATTATGAATGCATGCTTATCTAGTCCTTCAATAAGCCTGTCACACATTTTCACCATGTCTTCTATGGGCACTTTGTCTGTAATGTTAACAATGTCATCTTCATTTTCCTGCCAGCACTCAAAGAGTTTCAGATTTTGGAGCGTTTCGGATTTTGAATTTATGGATAAGGAATGCTCAGCCTGTATAGCCTTAAAATAGAATATTATTCATCAATAAAAGGAATGGGGAGTGCTGATATGTGCTACAATGTGGATGAGCCTCAGAAACATTATGCTAATTGAAAGAAGCCAGACACAAAAGACCATGTATTGTATAAGTTTATTTATATAATGTATCCAGAATAAGTAAATTCATAGAGACAGAAAGCAGATTAATGGTTGCCAGCAACTAAGGGGAGAGAAGAATGAGGACTAACTGATTAATGGGTAAGACATTTCCTTGAGTGACATGAAAAGGTTTTGAAACCAGATAGTGGTGATGGTTGCACAATGTTGTGACTATCCTACACACCATTAAATTGTACATTTTGAAATGGTTAATTTTGTGTTATATAGATTTCAATTCAATTTCTTAAACGAATAATATATAACCTTTTAAAAGACATGTTCAGCCAGAGACATACACTCCTGTTGACTCATTTTATTATAATTTTACTTAATTAGCTACAAGCATAAAACTCTTTATGCAAATAACTTCTATGCAACTATAAAACCAAAATAAATTTACAAATAAAGTACTAAGAAGCTCTAAAAAACTAATAGAATACAAATTAGCAACATAATTTAATGTGACAGATAATCTTGTGCTGCAACTAAATTGTTTCTCCCAATGTGAACAGGGTATTTAATGAGATGGCACAGGTTCTATTGTATGGAGCATTTTGCTACCACTGTGCACAATGAGATGACTCAATGTTTCAACTATTTGTTGTTTTCTTTTAAAGCATTGGGGAAGCTTCATTTGTAGAGTATGGCATACTATCAAATGGTCTATCATATAGGTATATTTGCAAAAACCAGAGACTTGGACACTGAAATCTTATGGCAACATTCAATTATGAATAAGGTGACCATATACCTGATCTTCCAAATAGTGGAAATATGAAAATAAAAAAGAATGATACCAACAATTATTCTGGAACAGCAACTAAAAACCAGTACAGTTTATCTTTGCACAATGTGGGGGTTAAGTGCACTAACCTCCATGCAGTGGAAATATCTGCATATAAATTTTAACTCTCTCAAAACTTAACTGTTAATATCCTACTGTTTAACAGAAGCCTTACCCATAACATAAACATTTAACATCCATTTCATGTTATATGTATTTATTGTATTCTTACAATAAATTAAGCTAAAAAAAGAAAATGTTATAAGAAAAGCTTAAGGAAGAGAAAATATATTTACTATTTATTAAATGGAAGTGGATCATCATACAGGTCTTCATCCTTATTGTCCTCACATTGAGAAGACTAAGGAAGAGAAGGAAGGGGAGGGGTTGCTTTGCTGTCTCTGGGATGGCAAAGGCAAAATATCTGCATATAAGTGTACATATAAATGTACCTCTGAAGTTCAAACTATGCTGTTCAAAGGTCAAGTGTACTATTCCAGGCCACTCAGGATATACCATCTTCCCATTTGTAAAGCAGTCTTTCCAAACCCCGAAATTTGACTTTGCTTGCATGATATTTCTTGTTAATAAAATTTCTTAAGTTTAGTATTTTTAAAACTTAAATCTTATTTATTGCTTTCTCATTCTTGGTTGGAGGAATTCATTTTCATTCACTATTAGCACTTTCTATACCTCCCTATTTCTAAAATGGCTAAGGGTTGAGGTCTTTTTAAAGCATAGAACTATTTGTATTTAAAGAGGGCCAAGTCATCTTGATTTTATATAAATACTATCACTCATAGTCAGTCTAGGTGAGCCTTTGAAGTCCTGTGTATCTGCTTCTTTTATGCCATTGCCATCCATGCTGCACTTGGGTGCAGGAACACTCAGATGGAGTCCTGGCATCTTCAGGACTGCCTCCCTCATGCTCTATTCTGCCATTCCCCTTAGACATCTCCTACACTGAAGTGATACTGTTTCCACTAGTTACAGAACCACAAAGTCACATCCTATTTTGAATCTTGGAAAACTTTCCTCACTCATCCATAATCCCAAGACAAGGGGGAAGCCTCTGGAAAGAGAATTCAGAATGTATTCTTAACTTTTTTTTTTCTTTTTTACCATTTTTATCCTTGAAAAATTAGGAATAAGTATAAAGACGTACACTACAATACCATAAAATGAGGTAGTTCAATGCAATATTTTAGTCCTTATAAAACATGGTGCATGTGCTACAAAGGCCTCTAAGGACTCTCTAGAGAAATGAATAACTAGAAGACTAGTGAAGAGCCAAACTTCAGATTACCTTAAAAATAAAAACAAAACACTCATCAAATTCAGCAGGCTCTTGCTTGTGTTGCTGCCACAAGCTTTTGCAGAGTACAAACACTATCTGAGAAAGACTGCAGACAGGAGAGAAGAGGAAAACTATTGGCAAAACTAAGTAAGAGTGACCTGAAACCACTGCCAGAAATATGAAGTCCACCATCTATGTGAAATGTCACCACAATGTCCTGGTAAAGCACAGTGTACTACCAGGGAGGGAAATAAAGGTATTCAGGTGATCAGAAAATACCATCTTGGAATGGCCATCCTTCAGCAGCAATTTCAAAAAATTTCAGGAAAAAAAGTATCAAACAGTAACATTGTATCTAGCCAAACTGCATTTAACTCTTCAAGACTACACACAAATAGCTTTCAAACATGCAAGAGCTCAGATGATTTTGTGTCCTTGGTTCATTCTCAAGCAACTACTAGAGCAGCAGTTAGTAAACTATGTCGGTATGGTTTTGTAAGCAAAATTTTATTGGAACACACTTCTACTGAGTTTATGTATTGCCTGTGGCTGCTTTTGCTTCACCATAGCTACAACATATGACTCGCAAAGCCTAGAATATTTACTATCTGTCTCTTTGTAGAAAAAAAAAAGAAAACCTGGTTCTGGACTAGAGGAAGCACTTCATTCAACCAAAAGACAGTCAGGGAAACTTTAGAAAAATGGTTAACAGTGAATATGCATAAAACTGTAGATGAAAGTCTAAAACAATAGTGGGAATAAGGGTGGAAAAATATGTTCTATATTATGTGTTATAGAAAAGGAAAGACAAAAGGTAGAAAAGGGAAAATAAGAATAAACTTATTGATTGGTGTAAAGTCCTTGGTAAAACTTAAAGACACCAAGAACAGCTGATACTGGACAATAAAAGTTTAAGTAAGGAAATAGTGGACTAAGGAAATTTAAAATAATAAAAATATAATTTAAATATAACAGAAAATGTGACTACAAGAACAAAACTACAGACCTTCCGAAATATAAACACATTTTTTAAAAAGAGCAAAGAAAACACATGACATAAATCGAGCAAATTTCATATAATACAAATTGAAATTGCAACATAAAATATTATGCAGTTGAGACTAAACATGCCAGTCATGCTAATAATCATAAATGGACTTTGCTTAACTATACACACATAATTATACAATATATACAAGGAGCACACCCAAACTAAATGATATAGAATGATTAAAACTAAAGGGAATAAGAAAGGTATAAGAAGATGGAAATAATAAGACATCAAGAGTGGGGATCCTCTTACACCATAAGAAAATTCTAACCAAAAAGCATTAAATATGACAAAGAAAGACCTAAGTCAAATTATGTTCTTTTGTACTTGACATAATAGTATAGCTAGAGTTCCTAATCAATAATAAAAATAGCTCAAATGATAAAATAATTCAGTAGATTAGTAGAACACAAAATTTAACATGCAGAAATTAACAGCTGTCATATAATCAAAAACCACTTAGGGGATATAATCATAGAGAAAACATCATTAAATGACAAAAACAGGATACAATTCTTCCAAATAAACAAGAAAAAAATGTACAACACATATGTAATATAAACCATAACACATTTTTGAAAGTATGCTTGAATTAATGGAAAGACAGCTCTTGCTCCTAAATAGAATAACACACCATTATATATGTTCAGTTATCCCTGATATAACTTACGAATGCAATGCAACTTTAATAAAAATACCAATAATCTTTCTTATGAAGTCATAGAATTTGGTACTTAAGTTTATATGGAAGCATACCAGAATATCCAGACAAACGATGGAAAAAAAATGCAATGGGGCATAGCCATTCCAGAAATTAAAACAGACTATAAAGTTTCTATAACTAAAGCTGTGATACCAGGACTGACTGATAAACATACCAGTGAAATATAATAGAAATATAATGAGAACTTTATGATGAAGAGGGAATTTCAAATAACTGGAATAAAGAGAATTTTGTGTTTTTGTTTTTAAATAAATGGTGATACAATAACTGCTTAAACATTTGAAAAAAAAGATAGAGTTAGGTCCCTGTTCTTCACACCAAACATAAGAATGGACTCCAATGGATCAGAGATCTAACTGTAAAGCATACATTTCAAACAATGGATTTCAGCATTGATATAATTGGAAAATAATGGAAATGGTCTAAATGCCAGGATAGAGGTAAGTTGTTGAAAAACAGTGGAATGTCTGCCCAATAAAGTACCATTGTGCAAAAACTAGAATGAAGACTATATCTGTGAACCATATCAAGTGATTTCCAGGACACATGGTTAAATGGACAAAAAACAAAGTGCAAACATATATCTATAAAATGCTACCTTTTGGATAAGAAAAATGGGAAAATAAGAAAAAACACTTATGTTATCTCCCATCCTACAGGAAAAAAAGGAAAAGAAGAAGGAGAAATAAAAAAGAAATAAGATTGGATTGTTACGTAGGGGCAAAAAGTATGGGGTAACAAGGCTGGAGCAATGGGAACAAGGAGAAGGGGTGAGAAGAGGAGTGATATTTCTTTGAGTTTAATTTCAACTTTTAGAATGACATCCTATTTCATACTCTCAATTAGAAAAAGAAATCAACAAGGATGGAGCAAAAGGGAATACAAACAAAATCAAGTAAATTTAACTGCACTGACAAGGAAACAAAAACAAAAGAACCTAACTCAAAGAAGACAAAAAAGCTTATTCAAAAAATTCTTGAACAAATTAGTTTGATTATAAACATAGTCCAAAGACAAAAACAAATAACAAATATTGAACTCTAGTTAGTAGTTTTGTTGTCATAGCGGTATCTGTTGGCAATGTTAAAACTGCTTAATCTGTATTCAATGATTGAGCAAATAAGTAAATTTACTATGGATAACAGGCTCCAGTGAGAAAGTGAGTCCTCTTTGAGGTCGTAAGTTTGGGTTCCTAACCCAATAAGAATGGTGGCCGTAGAGGAAGAGAGAAAAATCTTTCTTTCTCTTTTCCTGCCATAGGCTGCCATTTCAAGCCAGGGAGAGAACACTCAGCAGAAACCAAAGTAGCCAGCACTTTGGTCTTGGACTTCTCAGCCTCCAGAACTGTGAAAAGTAAATTTCAGTTGTTTAAGCCACCAGTCCATGGTATTTTGTTACGGCATCCCAAGACAACTAATGTGGGAGTCAAAATACGGAAAGGGGAAGACTAGAATGAGGACTACGGTCCTGAGTTATAATCCAGATATTAGTGTAAATTCATAGCTTTAATATATAAATAGATAAGATTAGAAATAGATATGTATGTGTGTGGCTTGTGTGTGTATATGTAAACAATACATAAGTTCTGTCAATACATACTAGCTCTGTCTGCTGAAACAGACAAGAAACAATGGGATACCAATAACATCTGATAGCCAGATCTTGATTTCTAAATACCATTATCCACTAAAAGGAGCCAGAACTCCTTTGAAAAATGGCTGATTTCAGAGCTGGAGTAGGAATAGTACTTAAAATATCTTGCAGTCTCAGGAAAAAAAGAAATACTAAAAGTAAACAAATATTTTTAAAAGATGGGGCATGTCAGAGGGACTCTGGAGTCCCCTTGGAGCTTGTTGGGACTTCCACTTGTGAAATATGAGGTAATATAACCATCAAAATTAATAGTAATATTAAAAGAAATATAACCCAAAGAATAAAATGAGAATTCATGAGCCTATGGTGATACAAATAAGTGAATAAAAAATTAATGGGGGAAAAGGTAAAACTCTTTCCTACAACAAAATAATCAAACAATTCATGTAAAAGAAATAATTGAGTTAGAACATTACCATTTGGCAGCCTCCATAGTAATAAATTGTTTCTGGTAAGGGACTCCAAATTAACTACTTGTCCAAAAAGAGAAAAATAGTTACTTTTCAGTAAAGAAACCAGGCAGACACCACCTTAACCAAGAAATCAAAGTTAACATCACTAGTAATGAAGCAAATAGATTTCTTGTGTCTTTTTGATTTGATAAACTGAGAAGGGCATGACATTACTGCTATGAGATTCTTGCCAAATATTATAAGTTGAACTCATCATGAGAAAACGAACAAGCCCAAATTCAGGGAAACTCTGGAAAAAGAAATACAAAATCATACTCTTCAAAGATGCCAAGGTCAAGAAAGACAAAGGAAGACTAAAGAGCTGCTTCAAATTAAAGGATATTTAGTCATGACAATTAAATGTAATACGTGTTCTTGGAATGGGTTCTGGACCAGAAATATTTTTATTAGTTTAGTTGCCATGTAAAAGACATTAATGGGGCAATTGACAAAAACGTACATAAATTTTATAGATTAGATCATACTTTATCAATGTTAATTTTTTGATTTTCATAATTTTTCCATGGTTAGCTATAGATTATAATTGTTTTTTGAAAATGTACACAGAATGGTTTAGGGATACAAAAAATTGTATAAGAATATCTTCTAAAATTATTTAGAAAAAAAACTAACATCTCTCTCTTTTATCTCTCTTTCTTCTGCCTCTCAGTCTATTATCTATTTATATGTATGTATAGAGAGGGAGAGAGAGAGAGAGAGAAGAAATAATAAAGCAACAGAGGGCATGGAAAATTTTAACATTAAGAGAATCTGAGTAAACATTATGTGGGAAATCCTTATACTGTTTTTGTAACTTTTGTAAATTTGAACTTATTTCAAAATCATTAAAACATTTATTTTATTTAAAATAAGGAAAAAAATGCTTCAATATAATATTGGGCACCTAGAAATTCTGTATGCCATGCGTTTATGTATATGAACTGTAAGGGAATTAAGAGACACAGTAGTTGTAATTGTCAATATCCAGTGAAATGTAAGTTAATTGAGATGTGCTTATTATACCCTATGTATCACAAATGACAGATACTATGAATTTATTAAATATGTGTTATGCAGTATTTTTTATTACCCTCCCACCCCTGACTACCAAAGCCTGACTACCTTTATGATTTTCTTATTTCAAGACTAGTACAATCTATTTAAACTGCAAAAATAGGTAGGAATTATATCAAAGTAGATGCTGCAGAATGGGTTCCCAAGACACAGACTCAGAGACATATTTGCACCTATGGAGTTTATATTAGGGACTGCGACCAAAATCAATACCTATGGGGAAGGAAGTAAGCTAGATTGGGCAGAGGAAACAGATGAATTGTAAGTCACGATAAAGGAGCAGTTGGGATAATGTTCTTAAGCTGAGGTAGCCACTCGGAGTTGTCATGAAGAGAGAAAAGGAGGCTAAATTTTACATTTTACACCCATGTCAACTAGTCACTGGATGTGGGCTTCGCCCATGACCTTGGATGAGGTTGATCTCCTCAACCAGGGCTGTCCTGGAGAAAGACAAGGCTGAGAACTCTCAGCTGTCACTAATCCCAGCAGCTGGGGAAATTAGCACTGAAGCCTTGTGGGTTGGGATTTGGGCTGTGTACATGCATTTATCACATCATTAGCGCTCCAGATATAACACCTGTGACCCTCCCACAACAAGGTAAGGGATCTATCTCACATGCCTAACATGGCCTGAAGGAGTCAATCAAATGTGTCTTTTGAATTAATGTGGAAACAGGAATTTGAACTTCCAGTGGGAGGAACATATTCAAATGCTAATTGGCGAGGGGCTGGGAGAGAGGGGACACAGCTGATTGTAGGAAAAGGAAAATATTGAGGAATAGTTGGAGATAAGACATAGGAGAGTTGGTGCCACACTTTGTTTGCCCTTGGGAGCCAAATAACAATAATGCTATAAATGTTAGAAATACTGTCTTATTTCTCAAGTGAAAATATGGTAGAAGGGCAAGGATATTTGAGGATATTTATTTATAAAAGGAAGCATATGTGGAATGATTGTGGCCTGAAGGACCAGTTAGCAAGGCTGCTAGAAATAATCTCAACAAAAATTGAGTAAGTACTTGTGCTGGACACCATCAGGAGGGTGCAGAGAAAGCAGCGGTGTTGTGATTGGGTATGTGCTGACTACTGAATATCAAAGAGAAATGTACATCAGAGACCACACAGCCTTCACAGTATGTAGCCTGGAGAATACTGTAGTTTATGGCAAGTAGAAGCAAGAAAATTTGGGTTTGAGAAAGTTCTTTTTTGGATATACTAAGATTGAGGTAAGACAGGATCCGTTTATTAGAACCTCAGGTACGTCAGCACTAAATGAGAAGCCCCAAAGGGGTCTCATCCTGGGATTTGTCACTTCCATCATCAACCTATATGTCTCCCTTCAAGGCTATTCCTACTTTAATTAGATCCCTGAATCTAAGGAAAAAGTGGTCTCTTTTTGCTTCTGTCCCAACATCTGTAGCTGCAACAAAGACCAATTACAATGCCCTTAACAGGACTTCGGTTCCAAGTTTTTACAGAGTCAGGCCGCATGCCTGGCTGATCAAACTGCAACCCTCACAGACTGGATGGCTGCACTTCACTGAAGGGCAAAGTGATTAATGGATGACCTTTACTTTCCAAGCTTTGACGGACCAGACAAGAAAAAGAACCACTTATGTATTAAATAAATGATAAAGATATTATTTTTTTTCCAGGCATTAGATCCCTAAATAGAAATGCATTAAGCTTGACTGGGATTTCCAAATTATTCTCCTCAGAGGCTGGGAGATTCTAGGAAATAGATATCAGGGTGCCTGGAAATAGACATTCCAGGGACACATCAGCTGAGTGGGTTGAATTTCTGTTCTTAATCAGCGTGATTAGTCAGCACACAAAGTTAATAAAGTCAAGGTCAGAGGTTGGATCTTTATCTGGATCTGTTAATTATTCTCCTTCCCTGAAAGTGGACTCAGAAGCCAAATGACTCATACATTGGGGAGTCTTACAGTAAGAGAGTGTTTGGAGCTTCGGCAGAGCATATCTGTGTCACTATAAAAACAAGAAGATGACACATCTTGTTAACGTGGTCAGAAGTGCTACGATGGTGTATAAGTGCTATGATGTGTGTGATATGTAAAACATATGGTTTCTAAAAGATTATATGAATAACTCTATTTTGTTCTGCACATCTGGCAATTACTAAGCATCATCTGTGTACCTACAACATGCAAACCTTTTTATATACACGCTCTGTGTTAGGTAAATGACCATTTATCTCTGTTACTGGAAATAAAGCGTCACCCACGGTATACACTCAGCAGATATTTTCTGAATGTATAACACAAAAATTTGGACCATCGCCACTATCTATGTTATAGGTGGGTCAACCAAGCCATGAAGACGATGTGTGTTTTGCCTAGTCACACAGCTGGAAAGCACCAGAACCAAGATTCAGCTAAGATTTTCTGAATCCAAAGTCAGCACATTGCCCGATTGTCTAGTGAAACCAAAATATAATGTAGGAAAAATAATATAATGTGAAAATTCATAATCAGTCCAAGAGGATTTTGAACTTGTAGAAAAGAGATGACAAGAAAAAAAGATGACAAGAAAAAAAGACGATAAGAAAAAAAGAAAAGAGATGACAAGAAAAGTTTTACCTGACTCATAAATGGAAATGAGCTTGAGAAGGAAGAGACTCAGCTGAATACATGAGAGAGAATAATAAAATTTCAGAGTTCATAAGAAAAAGAAAAAAGATAATGGCCAATAAAGAACAAAAATATGTAAATTTGCTTATAATAAAGTCATGCAAACTAAAGTAGTGATGAGATTGCTTGCTTTTTAAAATAATTTAACCAATATTCAAGAGAGCTTATTATGTGCCAGCTGTAGAAAAATAAGACATTTATAATTTTTAATTTGGGAGATTATATTGGTAATATTTTATCATTGGGGTGTAAAATGTCAATCACTCTCTAGCCTTGAACTTGTGGACTCAAGCAGTTCTCTCACCTAGGCCTCCCAAAATGTTGGGATTACAGGCGTTAGCCACCATGCTCATCCTTAACATTCTCTAGGAAACAATTTGGTGACATATTTCAGTAGCCATTTAAGTTGTTTATACTCTTATCAAGGAGTCATCCTTACCCTCTTCATAGGACTCTATTCCTAATAAAAAGATCAAAAACTAGAAAAATATTTATACACTAGGATGTTTGTAACAACGTTATTTATTATGACAAAACATAAATATAACCTAGGGTATAGGACATTTAATTAGCAAATCAAAATATAATTATGTTATTGAGTATAATAAAGCTATTAAAATGCTATTTTGATGCCCATATGTAACTACAAGATAGAAAATGCTGATGATATAGTGATACAGAAAAAATCAGTATCCAATGTCTTTGATTTTATAAATTGCACAGATATATAATTCTGCTATATGCATATATATATTTCATATGCATATAGCATAATTAATTTATTCACACTGCAATATACAAACACAGGTGGTTTTTTTCTATTACTTTTTTTCTCTGAAAAAAATTTAATTAAAAATTTTAACTGACACAAAAATTCTACATATTTATGGGTACAATGTGATGTTTCAATATATGCATGTAATGATCAAATCATTATAATTAGCATATCCATCACCTCAACATTTATCTTTTTTTAGTGAAAACACTCAAAATCCTTTCTTCTAGCTGTTTTGAAATATTCAATACATTATTGTTAACTATAATCACCCTACTGTGCAATAAGGACATCAACACCTATTCCTCCTAAATAATTATAACTTTGAACCCGTTAATCAGCCTCTTTCCATTCCCTCCTTAATTTTTTTTTTATTATTATACTTTAAGTTCTAGGGTACATATGCACAATGTGCAGGTTTATAACATATGTATACATCTGCCATGTTTGTGTGCTGTACCCATTAACTCGTCATTTACATTAGATATATCTCCTAATGCTATCCCTCCCCACTCCCCCCACCCCACGACAGGCCCCGGTGTGTGATGTTCCCTATCCTGTGTCCAAGTGTTCTCATTGTTTAATTCCCACCTATGAGTGAGAACATGTGGTGTTTGGTTTTCTGTCCTTGTGATAGTTTGCTCAGAATGATGGTTTCCAGCTTCATCCATGTCCCTACAAAGGACATGAACCCATCCTTTTTTATGGCTGCATAGTATTCCATGGTGTATATGTGCCACATTTTCTGAATCCAGTCTATCATTGATGGACATTTGGGTTGCTTCCAAGTCTTTGCTATTGTGAATAGTGCTACAATAAACATATGTGTGCATGTGTCTTTATAGCAGCATGATTTATAATCCTTTGGGTATATACCCAGTAATGGGATGGCTGGGTCAAATGGTATTTCTAGTTATAGATCCTTGAGGAACCGCCACACTGTCTTCCACAATGGTTGAACTAGTTTACAGTCCCACCAACAGTGTAAAAGTGTTCCTGCTTCTCCACATCCTCTCCAGTACCTATTGTTTCCTGACTTTTTAATGATCGCCATTCTAACTGGTGTGAAATGGTATCTCATTGTGGTTTTGATTTGCATTTCTCTGATGGCCAGTGATAATGAGCATTTTTTCATGTGTCTGTTGGCTACATAAATGTCTTCTTTTGAGAAGTGTCTGTTCATGTTCTTCGCCCACTTTTTGATGGGGTTGTTTGATTTTTTCTTGTAAATTTGTTTAAGTTCTTTGTAGATTCTGGATATTAGCCCTGTATCTTACCTAAGGCCTAGTACCACACTGGAAATTAATAAAGATAAATTACTTCAAACTTGGAGGAAGTCAGTATCTCAGTTGTCTGTTGGACATGAAAGCTCTTTCACTCCCATATGTGCTCTTATCCAAGATAGTGCTGGTAAATAAGGAGAAGTAGGAGGATGAGAGGCTTCATGTCTTTGTACACATGACCTTCTGACCTTCACTGGTCCATCCTGTGGAATAACTGGTCTCCTAGAAGGAACCCCATGAAGTCCAACTGCTGTTTTTTGCTTTTCAGGGGAACCTGCTGGTCATATCATTAATGCTTGTGGTCCCAACCATTGCTTCAGTTATAAGTTCACCAGCCATGACAATCATCTTGTTCTTACTCTGGATGGATGCTCATCTATCCCCCTCTCTCTCCAGCTCCTCTATACCTTTTCAAAAGAACAGATCAAACTTCTAGATTCCATAAATATTATATAAGGCAAAGTCAAGGATGATGGGATCTGATTCAGCTTCATTACCTACATGCCCACTGCCACCACTTCATATTCTGTGCTATGTTAGATGTTCTCTGAGACAAAAATCCTTGCTCTTGTTTAGCCTTCCCATATAACTCAAGATAAGTGTGCTACTTAGGCTAATATTCTGTGGTTCCTTCATACCTCTTTAGATGTTTCAAATCCCTCTTTTCCCAATACCTTATGGTTGGCCCTGAGGCAGGGGTGGAGAATGACTAGAATGTTTGTTTTTAGCTTTCTAGTTCTATCTCCTTCTCCCTTCTTCTCATAGTCAGTAGACCCAGAAGAGATGATCTGACCATGACTCCAATTCATATCCTGAGTTCTCCTGGAATATATGGGAAGCATTTGATCTACTTTACCAGGACTAGATCATAAATAATTAGTACCTAGAGAAATTTGAAAAATCTCTTTCTTTCCTATGAACTATACTTTCTAGAATCCATGGCAAGTCCAAACCAAATGTCAGGTTTTTAAGACAATTTGTTTTATGGACCCCATTGAAACTGCTAATTACTTTTTTCATAGCAGACTCAAACTTGTTTTTCCCTAGGACAGTAAAACTCATGGTTCAGCTTTGGAGGTGGATGGCTAAAAGGAAACGTGAATTAAGGACAAAAATCCCATTATTTTAATATGTTAAAAAATTCAAAACTGTTTCATTATAAACATAGGCATACAAAATAACTAAAAGACATATAAAAATGTTAAGGATGGTTAATTTTGCTGATTAAGATAATGAGCAATTTTTATTTTCATCTTTACAGCTCTGAAGTTTTCAAATAATCTAAAACAAGTATGTGTAATTTTTATAATGATAAAAATAATGCTAAAAGAATCTTTATTGATGCAATCTCTTCTTTAAAATTCCCTTCTCCCGGGGGAAAAAAGGCAGAAAACAAAATCATATTTTACAACGTTTTGGCTACAATGTCTAAACTTTTTAGAGCACTGGGGAAAGAACCCACTGCGTTCCTGAAAAGCAGCCTTTGCAACTATATATTTTTTACTTTTTCATTTGATTTTCGGAATAAACATTTTTCAAGTAGACACATCTGACTCAGTGGAGTTCTTCATTACTTTATGTTGGGTCTTGCATTGCACAATATCTGGTTATGCCTCGTTTTGCCAGTAATATTTCATCCAAGACATTTTGTTCCCATTAATTATCATACATAGGAAGACATCTTTGTTTTATTTTTATGGTTCCAATTCTCACATAAGGCAGGCGATGGGGTTTTTGTGGGGTGGGGAACGGAGAGTGAAGAGAGACATATCCCAGTGCAATGGCATGTGAACAGCCACGAGGATGCTGCATCCTTGCAAGTAGATGTTAGGGACAAAACACAGGTCAAATTATGGAACCATTGTGTATGACCCAGTGTTGGTCTGTGGATATTTTATTGATGGGGGACTCTAGCAAGTGGAAGTTGAACTTCTGTGTTTCAAAAAATCATTCGATCTCTGCTTCATTTGATCATTCCATAATAATGTATGAAATATGCATACATCATATGACAAGTGTGATGTAGAATATAGTGACAAAAAAAGACAAAAGACACAGATAAGCAACAAAACAAGGTAATGCCTGCTCTCAGAGATGTTACAATGCACTGAGAAAGACAAAAGTGTGAGCAACTAACTACACTAAAGAGTAGAAACAAAAAGAGCCCAAGCTTTAAATAATGTTTAATGAAATGATCAATTTTTTTGAGGAACTTGAAAGGCAGCTCAAAAGTGTGAATTGGAGCTTGTTCTTAAAGAATGAAAAGGAGAGAAGAGAGGGGAAGAAACACAGAAAGAAGAGGATAAGCAGAGAAATTGGGGAGGGTATTCAAAGCTGAACAACTAATGGTCCAAGGATATCACTATCATTAATACATGCTTTAGTCACCAGGAACTGCCCATTTTACTTCTCAAATCTCTTAATTACATCTGCTTCTCCATTTTTATTTCCATTGCCATCATTTCTTGTCATTGAATTTATTGTAATAACTTCTTCATAAGAATTTATTGTTAGATGGATTTATTGTCTGTTGCTATATTTCAGGCACAGAATTAAGCACCTTTTGCACAGCCTCACTTAATTCTGAGGTATGGTGTATTCTATTATTAGCCCCATTTGATAGGAAACGATTCTAAGGCTTGAAGATGTTGGTGGAAGAAACAGAACTTGCCTCCAACTAGCATGACTTCTAAGAATGTGTTGTCAAGGGCGTAAGTGACTCACTCACCTTGCTCTGCAGCAGGGGGTCACTTTGCTTCATCCCCAGGCCAAATCCCACTGCTGCCTGTTATTGTAAATAAAATTTGTCTTAACACATTTACATCCTTATGTTGACATATTGTTTATGGATGCTTTTGTGTTACAATGACAGAATTGGTGCAGAGTTGAGTAGTTGCAGAAGAAACCATCTGGCCCACAAAGCTGAAAATTATTTACTACCTGGCCCTTGACAGAAAGAGTTTGTACCCCCGTGAAGCACCCTGATATTTTGTAGTTTTGAAATTCTCTAGTATATCTTCTTGTTATTGCAAACAATTGTTCCATTTAAAAAAATACTGGTTAAATATTATTAGATGTCAGGTACTGTTCTAGGTGCTAGGACAAAAGCAGAACAAAATAGGTATAGCTGCTTCTTTGTGGAGCTCATATCTTAAAATGCTGAGGAGAAAGAGGAGAAAGAATGAGAAAGATAAGCAAACATATAAATGCATAGGATACTATTAAACATTAGCAAAAATGCTGTGAAGGGAATGAGTTCAAGTGATGGGATGGAATGAGGCTGGTGCGTGTGGGTGATGCTTTTCGCTTTTATGAATGGCTTGGCTAACCAGGTGTTTCATGAATGGGAACCTGAGACATGTGAAGGATTAACTGTGTGTAGATTGAGATTAGAATGTTTCTTATAGAATTGAAAGTGCAAAAGCTTTGTGTAGAAATAAACTTGGAATGTTCACGGAACTTGAAGAAAGCAAGTGAAGTTTACAAGGCAAGAATCGAAGTTAAAAAAAGGGGGCTAGAGCCAGAGCAGATTGAACTTTGTTAACTGTCAAATTGAGATAATATTAAACATTTTAGTGCATTTGGAAAATGTTTGAGAACATGAGTAGAGAAATGGTGTGGTCTGATTTATATACGAGGACATATAATTATAAAGTAAAGCCAACAGATTTGTTGTTAGACAGTAGAAATCTACACCCACACTGTGACCAGCATTGTGCTGTTTACCAATACATGATTCTCTGCTCCTTTTAGGCAAATGAGACATTGTATGTCCTCACCACCTTTCAATTAGACTCAGCCATTTGACTTGATTTAGGTAAAAAATAAAAGAGACTAAATCTGAGTAAAAGTAATTACTGGCACTTTTACAGAATTGCAGTTGAGCAACTCTCCAGCACACTTCTGCCTGCCACACAACAATGGAAGCACATGTCTATAAGTGGGTGGCATGAGCTCTAACCAGACATTCAAACTGAGCCAACATGTATAGAACAGCTGCCCTGGCGAGTCAGCTAGACCTGCATTGAACTTTGTCAAAAGGGAGAAAAAGCTTTATTATTATTTTTAATTGATGGTAAACAAACCAAAATATTGGGGTTTCTTGTTCCTGAAACATATATTAGCCTCTCCTGACTAATATGAATATCTACTATGCTTGGTTTTCCTCCACTTGAATTTCAATATCCAACTTAAATCCCACTTGTTATGGAACATCTTCAACAAGCGTTTATTGAGTACCTAGCATGTGCCAAGTACTGCGTCAGCTGTCACATGACTAGAGGAATAAACACTTCATCTCTCCCACAACCTGCCAGAAACTCAAAGACTAAAAAAGAAAAGCATGCATTATTAATCATAATACAATGTGGTAAGTGTTGTATAAGAAAGAAAAACAGGCCGAGCATGGTGGCTCACACCTGTAATCCTAGCACTTTGGGAGGCTGAGGCAGGCAGATCACGAGGTCAGGAGTTCGAGACCAGCCTGGCTAACATGGTGAAAATACAAAAATTAGCTGGGTGTGGTGGCACACGCCTGTAGTCCTAGGTACTCAGGAAGCCGAGGCAGAAGAATCTGTGGAACCTGGGAGGCAAAGGTTGCGGTGAGCCAAGATCACACCATTGCACTCCAGCCTGGGTGATAGAAAGTAAAGAGAATCCTTAAAAAAAAAAAAAAAAGGAAAAGCAGCATATCATGGCCCATAGAAGAACAATCCAAAAAGAGCTGAGATTGTGACATTTAAGCAGGACCTTCCTGTCCACAAGTAGCCCTATTTACATTGCTGCATTTCACATTCCCAATAATCCTGAAAGATATGTAAAGCAAGTATCATCTCATTTTACAGATAAAAAGAATGAAGCTTGAAGATTATAAAGAGGTTATCTGTGATGACCTAATCACAGTTATAAAAAATCAAGCCTTGTCTTTGATTCAAAATTTAGTCTATATTTTGCTTAAAACAACAACAGCGAATAAAGTGACCCTAGATTCCCTAAGTTAACAATAAAAGGCAAGAAGCTTTGAAAGCAAAATTCAGTTTTGCAAAACTTTCCATTTAGCAACCTCATTGATTTGGACTGAATCGCTTTGGAATCTCTGACATTTTAATCAAAAGTTTACTTTGGTTAAAATTGTTTTATTAAAAAATAAGACTAGTTGGATAAAGAAGCTCATGGGGGGCATGTTTAAAATAATCATGAGCACAATCTGTTTTCAAATACTACACAATAATTAGGAAAAATCTATTTACATATGAATGATCAATGATCTCACCATGACCATAGCAACTTAGAGATGAAACAGATTCTTAGATATTATTTAGCTTAATTATCTTGCCTGAGACATTGAGGCAACTGATACTCAAGTTAAAAAAGAAAACATATTAGACAATTCATTGTAAGCCTAGCTATAGCTTCTGTAGGAACAAAAGCAGCATTCTTTCAACCCATTCATAGTCAGTACTAGTGTCTACGTGGGTATTATTGGCTTGGCATCTTCAGACTGGAGATGACTTGGAAACCAGGTAAAGCCATAGGATCAAGAATAGGACACGCAGTTAAGAAAGATACAACCTAGGACACAGATGACTCTAGCTGGCTACATAGTCATCTTCAAGTGAACCCAAAAGAAGAAATTGGAGGCCACAGCAAGTAGTGAGGACATAGATGATAAGCTTGCACAGGTGATAAGAAGTCAATAGGTCAATATTCAGATACCAGGCAGCATGAGCAGGAGAAACAAGACCTACATTTCTACTGGTGGTCAGAGTGAACCAACTTGTGAGACTTGTTTTGCTAGTCTCCATGTGGTCTTCTATTTACATAACCTGTCAATGTTCTCCATTTTTGAGCCCTTATAGTATTATATACCTCTCATTAGCCATTTAACACATATACTTTCAAAAATATTTTATTGAATGTTTTATGCATATATGAATTACTTACAAATTAATTGGTAATTATAGTGTCTTAGAAGAAAATATATTTCACTTAGCTTTTTGAGTAGTTTGTACTCATTGTTATTTGTTTAATTGATTCATTTATATTCAATTTCTTTATTGCTTCTTACCATTCTCATAATGGATCAGGATGTCTCAGGTAATCTTTTGCTGAAGCCACTTCATCACAGCACCTTCTGGATTGAAGCCCTAGTATCCAGGGGGAACAGGTGGGTAATCAGTGATCTTTTCTAGCCCAAGGCTCCAGCCCAAGAGGTTGCTGTTTGCCCCTTCCCCTATGTGAGCTGTACTCATGTGTAACTTTTGACATCTGGAGGCAAAGACAGAATATTTTCTGGGAAGAAATTCAGACTTCATCAGATTCTATTTTTGTCCTCAAATCAGCAGCTTCTGTGTTTAATTAAGAAGAAAATAGAGTCATTGCAAATATAAGACAGAGTTGACATATCCTGGTATTATATTAAGAAACATTCATGGGAACTTGCTTCAAAATGACAAAACTGCTCCCAGAATGTGAAATAAAACAAGCTCATTCTTCATTTAGAGATATTAGTTATTAATTGGTAATGCATTAAAGACAAACATACTCCAGTGAAATCTCTGTATTCCAAAATTTTAAAATCAGAGTACCATAAAGTCTTTCTCACATGCACTTCACATGCCTTCAATGCATGCTTATAATTATGCTTTGCACACCTTTTCACTAGAATACAGATATCTAAAAAATCTAGATAGAAGACGTAGATATTAGTTTACATCACCCTACTTAACTAGGTGTGTGATTTCCAATGTGTTGCTTTACGTCTCTCAGCCTCAACATTTTATTCCAAGAAAAAAGATACTGGGCAAGATGAGCCCTAAAACTCTGCAAGCTGTAATGTTCCACAGTGTAGATGTCAGAGTAACACCTTGAAATAGGAATTTTCTCCCTTTTCCTCCATGAAATATATGATTATATACAACAAGCACTCTGTTCTGGTAATCTTATTCCTCTCCTTCCTGCCATCCAAGCTCAACCTGTTTCTGAAAAGTTACTGACTTGATACATGAAAGAAATAAGCAAAGCCATTTATCCTGAAAATATCCAGCTGGTGTGAGATTTTGGTCTACAGTACATACTAATTAAATAGAGAAGCATTTGAGATTTTATATAAAAAAACCTTAATTTACTAATTAAATGACAAGTACTCTTCTCAAATTGTCCCTTTGGCTTGTTGTGCATTTCAAGAATTAATTAACAATGCAATCAGGCTACAGTTGTGAAATGCCAATATGGATGTGATTTGAACATGCAGCTTCTGTTTTCCATGCTGACTTCCTGTTGTTGTTGTTGTTGTGTTTAAATGCAAGCTGAACTCTAATGAAGACATTGGGTCTTTCAATTTGTCTGTGTAAAATTAAAATGAGTTTGTAGTGTCTTGCAAGCTCTGCACACAACTCAATGATACATTTAATGGTGCATTGCCTAGCCCCTGACACAGGCATGTGTCTTGATTAGATTTCTTTAATCGTTTACTAGAAATGAGGAACATAAAGTCAGTTTGGGTTTTGATGATGTCCATATGTTGAACACTTTTGAACTCGGTGATAATAATGCCTCTTGAGTGTGGAATCAGCTCATCTGATAGACTGAGTTCAAAGTAGGTTAATGCCCTGAAGGTAATGAGGAAAGGAAAAACAGTAACACTGCCTTCTCTTTTTTTCTGCCTTGAAATTTGAGGTGGCCAAAAGAGCTGTGTTAAAAAGTAGAATGTGAATGTTGTTATACTTGGATATGGTAACTTGGTTTTTCTTCATTCTTCCACATGCTGTCCTGCTGTCACCTCACCACTCACCCTGCCTGAAAAAAACACATAACAGTTTGAGCCTACCACAGCCCTGGCCTCAGCTGTGACTGGAAGAGAGTGAAGTGCTGCCAGTGGGCCCCACAGAGGACAGGGAGGTAGGAGGAGTTAGCAGTGAGAAGAGGAAGGCTGATGGTAAGGTGGTCCTATTGGGTATACTCTTGTCCTGCAAGGAAGTTCAAGTACCAAAAAGTGAATCTCTAAGTTCTGGAAGAGCCTTGGGCAAGAGTTAAGGTCTCTCTCTCTCTTTTATCAAAATTTGCTTTGAGAGTCATTTTGAAAGTAGCCATATTTTCCTAACTATAATTCTTAGCCTGTGAGTTATTTTTCCACATTTTTGTACTTTGAGCTGGCTATTTAATATATGGCACATGGCTTTTTCCTTCCTTAAAAAGGAATCTTAGACTTCAGGTCAGTTGGTCATGGTTACCCCTTCAGAGAAGGAGTAGAAAATATTCCTCCTGGAATCTCATCGATTATTTTCGATGGGGCCATTGGAGAAAGTTGAACACCGGGGTGATGTAGTACTCTCAAAATAAGTGTTTTTTCTTTCATTGCAAAAACCAGGCTTCAATCACACAGTGATATGCATCATTCCTTCCAGACATCAGGCATCTAGTTTCCGTGATAGCTCTAGACACCATTACCTTGACAGCAATGCCTTGAATTTCTGGTCATTGAAAGAAATAGATAATCAGTGAACTAACAGTCTTTCCAAAAACAATAGTGATTAACCTTCCATAACTTCATGAACAGGAGTGAACTAAATAGTGAAGCCCACAGAATGTTAAACTATACTATCTTACTTCTACTTTTTCTAGTGTTTTTCAAAATAACACCTTATTTATCTTGCTTACTTTGGTGATTTTTCTGAATAATTTCATTTTATCTTGGTACTTGGAAAACAAATCTGTGAGGAAGGCATAGCATGTATTTCAGTATCTGTCCCCCATTATCATGTCCTGTTTTGCATTTATTTATTCATCCATCTTTTCAAAAACATTTATTATAAACAGGATAATAACAACCATAATAGGTACAATTTCTGAGTAGCTAAATTGTTGCACTGTATTTGAAATTAGAAACACAAAGATGAATGATTCACAGTTTCTGTCCTTAAGAAATCTGAAGTCTAATGGAAAAGACACCTGCATAAACAATAGTACTAAAATGTGTTTAATAAAAGAGAAATAACTGAGAAATATGGGAACACAGAGTAGAGGCATTTAACCCAGCCCCAGGATCTGGCAAGTTTTTCTGGAGTTGGGGGACTCTATTTAGTAACTTCTGCAGTGCCAAATTCAAGGTTTTAATATTTGAGATGACACAGTGATTAAAAGCTGACCTTGTTCTCATGGACCATGCAGACGATTTACAGAAATATATGAGTAATCAAGCAATTAAACCCCAGTTCTAAGGTGGCATACATGTAGCCCATTATAGAATACATCAAACCCAACTTTAAAGTGGAAGATCAAGAATGCCTACCAAAGAAGGCATCAAACTCAGGCCTGAAGAATCAGTAGGACTCTAGGTTGAGTTGGAAGAGTAAACAGAATAACAGAAGGGAAGTTAATTGCACTCTCAGTAAGCAAGTGCCATGAAAGAACATGGCATTTTCAGGGAACTGCAAAGTCCTATTAGAATTCTTCACAGCTGAAATCTGAAATATAAGGAAATCCATAGGCTGAACTGGTAAACTGCTATAGTGGTTGGGCAGACTACAAAATAATTTGTACATTAGTTCAAGATGCTTAGACTGTATCCTGAGGATAAAGACAGCTATAGAAGGGTTTTTAAGAGACGAGTAACACAATCATTATGTTTTAGATTACTTTCACCTATTGTGGAAAAACTTGAGCTAGAATCTAGGCCCCAGGTTTTCCCCAAGATTATGCTTTGAACTCACTATCCCAGCTTTCTTTGTCAGTGGTGCGCTCTTCACGCCACCTTCACAGAAGGGCTTCTTTGGGGAAAATGTATGATTATGAAGGTTTTTCTCTCCAGCTTTGATTATTATTTTTCTTGTACATCTAAAACAGAATATCTCACTCCATTTTAGAACTTGTGTCCAGATAATTACTCTGTGACAGTTATCAGATGTTTAGTGAGTAAATAACCTTTAAGAACATTATTAGAGAGTTGCAAAAACCCTCTGAAGATATGGGTTAGGGTGATATAATTTTCACATTCCCAAGTAGCCGAACAAATTATATGCTGTGAGAGATTGCTCTAGAAAGAATAAAACAATGATGCTCTGTATAACCATGTTTCTAGCTTCTGTAAACTTGATGTTTCAACATCTTCCCTGCCTGCATATGCCAGAAACACTTTGTTCTGGACAACCTGGTAATCTGCCTGAGTCACCTCACCTTGGCCTTTGGCCTTCCTCATCATCCCCCCTCTTCAGGTGGAGTCCTTCTTCTGAGACTGCACTTTTCAAACACAAACCAACCAGTTCCAAGTTACTATCCCGACCAATCAGACTCTCACAAACCAGGCCACTATACATCTACCCTAGTCACCCTAGGTCCAGGTACAGAAAAACTAGGAATATTCCGTACACATCTGAGGCGCTGACATTACTCAAACCAGCTATTTCTGAAACAGCCTTCCCCATTTCCCTCATTACTTTTCATGGAAACCACAATAAAGGCTCTTGTCCAAAGCTCCCCACTCTCCCTCTGCCTCATGACTGCTCTTGCTCATTCCCTGGTCCCCCAAGGCATGATGTATATTCTCCCTCTCTTGAGATCTATAACTATAATAAACTATCTTTTCAACAGCAGTCATCTCCCGATCTATTGGCCTAACCATACCTAAATAATAACAAAACTAATTAAACATGCCCTCACCATGAAACTATTAAATGTGTTCAGAGCTTAGTTTGTCAGAATGCTTTAACATATGGAATCTCCTTTGATCGTGTTGCTAATCCTCTGAGCAAAGTGGTTCAGCTATGACACCTCCCTATTTGCAGAGGAAAAAAGGACCAAAACCATTAATTTGTCCAGAGTCATGTGGCTATTAGATGGTAGAGCCAGAAATGGAAAGCAGATGTCCTGATCTCATACAAGGCTCTGGGTATTGTGCCCCGCCTGGCTGTCTCCTGAGGAGACACAGGAAACAGAGATTTTTGTACTATCGGCCTTTGAAAATGGGAGCAAATTGGAGTGTGGGGCCATCTGAAATAGTGGTATGTCTAATTAATCAAAATATGAACTAAATGTAATAAATCAAATTAATTGGATAACAAATGTTTCCAAGTAAATGTATTTTTCAGGAATTTATTAGTGAATAGAATGGTTCATGTGTTGTTAATATCATCTAGATATATAATTTCTTGATTAAAAAATCCTTAAAAATGCTTGTTCTCTGAAATAGTTAAATTTTGTGAGTGTGATGCTATTAGTTTGATTTATTTTGTTAGTAAAACCTTTATTGTTATATAATACAAAGGTGTATAAATAGTAAAAGTGAATTCATCACATTGTAAATTAGTGAGAAGAGTTGGATTGTACACTAGATATAATCAAATCAATTTTTTCTTATTTTTACGTAAAAAGAGGGCCCTATTTTTCTGAAATTCTATTTGCCAATAAGTGATGGATTCAAAACAAGATATGGTGGTTTGATTCATTGTTCATAAGCCATCATGCCCTCTGTATGTTACAATTATACTTTTCTATTCTCTAGCATGAGACTCTGTGTTACCATCCACTGGAGTGGGCAAAGCATAGTATCCTGCTCCATCATGTTGAGGTTGAATGTATGACCTTCACTGACCAATGTAATGTGGGAAGAAGAGTCAGTCTGTTCATTCTGTGCTGAAATCTCAATATGCGTCATGTATTTCTGTGCACCCTCTTGTACTCCTGTTACTCAGTAAGAAAATACACCAGGACTAGCAACTGGCTCGAGTAGGATGGTGAGAAGCCTGACATGGTAATATGTGGCTGCAGCCTCAGCTACTTGAGGGGCTGCGGGGGAGGACGTCACGTGAGCCCACCAGTTCAAGGCTGTACAGAGCTATGATAGTGCCACTCTAGATAGCTACAATCGTGCCACAGCACTTTAGCCTGGGTGACAGAGCAAGATCCCATTACAAAAATAAACAAATAAATAAAAAGACAGATGAATGAACGAAAGAAAGAGAAAGAAAGAAAGAGGAAGGACAGAAAGAAAGAAGGAAAGAAAGAAAGAAAGAAAGAAAGAAAGAAAGAAAGAAAGAAAGAAAGAAAGAAAGAGAGAAAGAAAATAGAACAGAACAGAAAAGAAAAGAGAACAAAAGAAAAGAAAAGGAAACCAGAAAAAGTCCTGTGGAAAATGTCTCAACCCAGCCTCCAGTCTGGAGTTAAGCCTAGTGGAGCTCCAGTCAAGTGTCAAATTGCCAACCTAAGAATTAGGCAAAACAAAAAACATGCTGAATTTTGCAGTACTTTCTTGCAAAGCATTATTGTAACAATAGTTGACTGGTACACTAAGACATCTATTTTCCGTCTTCCATTCCATGGATCTTATGGTTGCAAATATGTTCATCTTTATGAATTTGGTTTAGCTCTATGTAATGTTTTCTAAAAAGGCATGAAATCCCTCAGAAAATGTAATCTCATTTACTTTATTTTAGGGATCTTGATATACTATCCAGGCAAATAAAACCTGCCAAGCATAAAGTGTACTGGGAATAACCAAGAATCCTATGCTGAACTAAAAATATTTTTCTTTCTGTATCTTTGTAGGCAAGAGCAGCCTGTGTATATGCTGAGTAGCTCACTTCTCTACTCTGAGTTACTTGAGAACTAAGCCAGGCACCACATCTCCTCCAAATTATTCTTAAAGTAGCTTATATGGTTTTGAAATCTTATTTCGGTAACCTAATTATAATCCCCACTTTTAGTACCCTTGAAGAGTCAGTCCCCTTAGAAAAAAATATTGCTTCTTAAAACATCCCAGATAAATGTATGAAATGTTTGAATATGTACATATAGAAAGATTTGTAAAGCACCTCATGTACCCAATTAGCAAACAGATTTAGATTTGTGTAATTTAAGAAGTTATTCCACATCTATGATCTCAGGTTAATTCATCAGGACAGATAGCATTGCACCATTTCAAGGGGAGAAAACTGAGGCCAGGAGAAATTGCTTAGGCCATGCAGCTAGGAAATGGACTGCTCCAAATCTCACGCTGGAGCCACCTGCAAGAGGTGGGAGCTAGGAAGGAGGAATTGCCCTGACAGAACAAGGGCCAGAAAGGAGATACAGCAACTCTCTGACAGGCCATCAGCAACCAAAATGAGGGAAAAAACACCTTTGCTTTTCCCCTCTACCTGTTCTATAGTTTCCTAGCAGTGCTTCCCGGGGCCAAAGCTAACCAGAAATAAGCGGCAAGAGAGTCTAAGAAACATAATTTTCAAGGGTCTGTGCTCTGCTACACAGAGCAAAGCAGAACAGAAAAAAGTCAGGAATCCAAGAGCTGAGATTGTGTAGGCAAATAGCCAACACAGACCCCTCCTAGATTGCAAACATTTCAGAGAAGCAAGTTTTGAAGGTATTTCTTAACTGAGAGCAATGCCTGGTTTTCGTGGGAGTCAGGTTAGCCTGACACAGTGGAAGAAGTAATTGTTGGAGGTGGGGACCGGGGTGAAGAAGAGACTCTGAAAGATGATATATAGCCTGTCTAAAAGCAAACTTTGCATCCATTGTTGTTGTTGCTGTCTAGCAAGCTCTGTATTTATGTTCTGTACCATTGATTCAAGTTTGTTTATCTTTTGACAATCCTAATAATCTCTCCCCACCCCGTACCCACTTTCAGAAAGCATGTGAATAAATGTGTGTGTGTGTGTATATATGTCTATACATACAAACGCATCAAAATCAGTATCTCACGCAGTCATGGCAGGGGGCTTGGCTCAAATTTCTTCCCGGCTGTATCTGATCAATGAAGGAGACATCAGGGCCAAGCGTTGGTCCTGCATGCCTGGCAGCTTCTCCAGAGCTGGAATCCAATGCACAAAGAACACGCTAGCTAGGGGCATAGGAAGGGAATGGAAAAGTACTCCTGAAAATGTGTCTAATTTCTTTCAGATGTCTCCCATCAGCTGGTTGTTGGCATGCTTTCCTATTTTCCATTTAGTACCTTTTACAGTCACATCTTCAAATATGAGATGAGTGAGAATAGAGTTTTTAAAATGAATGTCATACATCCATATTCATAGCTACCCACAGAGAATACAAAAACTTATAAACACTTATAAAGTGCAACCACATATAAAATATATACACATATATGCTTTAAAGAAAAAATTGATTACTTTTTACTTAATTAACTTTGATTTTTCTGTCTCATCTATTGGTGCCTACAGAAGAAAACAAAAATAAATCATTTATAAAAATGGCCTCATCCTTTCTACTGGGAAATACAGTCAGGCAGACTTTCTCATAAATTGTTTAGAATAATGCAAATCTCCAGTGATTTTTCTCTGATATGTATGTTTCAAAGGAGAAAACATCAACCACAAGCTTTGAAAGATGATTTATTGGGCGGTAGGGGATGAAATTTGCCAGGGGAGGAAGAAGATGTGTTGAGAAAATCTGTGCATTCTAACAAATAAGGGTATAAATTACTTCCCCATATCCTTGCTAAAGAACACAGACTCTGTCCCTTTTGGCAAACTAAACAAAGCACTCAACCAGTAGCTAGAAACCACAAACAAAAATACTGATACCTGTAAACCACAAACAAAAATACTGATGCCTGTAAGTAAGTAAATAGCTATATAAATAGAGAAATGAATAAATAAAACAAGTCCTGTTCTTTCTCCCTGGGCTTTCCAGAAGTTATTCTCTTGCAGGGGACTTAGGTTGTATTAACACTGGATCTCCCAAGCCAGGCATTGTGAAATACTCCCTTGCTCATCAGCTAAAAAAGAAACAGCTTTTCAGCCTTGGATTTTGTGAAGTACCATCTCTTGGACAAGATTTACCCTGAACTCATTATTTAACATGAGTTGTTTTTGTTTTTTTTCCTACTAAGCAAATCAATTCTTCCAATTAAAAATTCAAGGGGAATGCTTAACTTACCTAAGAGAAACAACTATCCTGAAGGCCATAAAATATGCCTTTTAAAATAATACAAATGACATGTCAGTTCATTGCCATTTATTTAAATTCAGGGCCTAAATATCTCCTCTGTACCTTAATTTTACTATCACACCAGACAGTTTGCAAATATTTTCATCATTACAGTAAAGTTGTTTCTTATGCATTTCTGTTAGTAGTGAAGTTCCATTATATACTATCACTCACAATTTTTAAAATTTATGAAAACATGGCCAGGCGCGGTGGCTCACGCTTGTAATCCCAGCACTTTGGGAGGCCGAGGCGGGCGGATCACAAGGTCAGGAGATCCAGACCACGGTGAAACCCCGTCTCTACTAAAAATACAACAAATTAGCCGGGCGTGGTAGCGGGCGCCTGTAGTCCCAGCTACTCGGAGAGGCTGAGGCAGGAGAATGGCGTGAACCCGGGAGGCGGAGCTTGCAGTGAGCCAAGATTGCGCCACTGCACTCCAGCCGGGTGACAGAGCGAGACTCCGTCTCAAAAAAAAAAAAAATTATGAAAACATTACATGCCATTAAATGTTCTACAAGCTCATGCTGAAAGCTAAATATTCTGTAACATTAATATATCTCATTTTATTTAGCCAATAACCTAAGGTTGAAAATTTAAATGATTTTCATTTTTTTCTTCATTACAAACAATGCTATGATGATGTAAACACCCTAATAGGAAAATCTCAAAGTATTATCATGATTAATTCCTTTAGAAACATTCATAAAAATACAATTACTGGGTCAAAGAGTATGCACATAAACCTCTCTATACATATTTCCTGCTAACACTTTGAAAATTTCACCAGTATTTATACCCATTAATGGCAAAAAAGTGCTCACTTATTTACTATATATCTGCCAACTGTGAACATTGTTACTTATAATTTAAATCTTATTTTTAATATGCATTTTGATTGCTAATGAAATGATTTTCATTTATTTAATCATCATCTCTATGTACTGATTTGAGAATTCTTATTCTTCAGTAGTCATGCCAAAATATATTAATTTATATCTGCATCAGGTTCTATGCTGAGAATTTGGAATGTAGAGGTGAACAAAACAAACAAGAACGATGTCTACAAGAAGCTTACAATTTAGTGAGGATAGAAGATGTTAACACATCATCTCATGGGTGTGAAAGGATTTGAAATGCTGTAATGCTTCAAGAGATTTATTCTGATCTAGAGAGACTGGAAAGGCCCCATTAATGAAGAGTGGTCAATTTCTTTTTTTGTCTCTTTGTTACTTTTTATTTTTAAATGTTGTTTATTTAAAAATCATTACTTCCCCCCGGATTTATGTAGAAAATATTCCTAATTTGCTGTTATGTGTCTTTTGATTTTGTTATGAACTTTTCTCTTGTCAAATTTAGCAATTAACTATCATATAATTCTTCTGTAGGTCATACTTAGAAATCTCTAACAACGTTTTCTCCAATCATGTTTGTATTTTGTTATATTTTAATTTTTACATCAAATGTATTTTACAATATGGATTGAGATAACATAATGTTTTCTGGGTTTTTTGATTTGGCTTTAAAGATTTTTTTAACTTCAAATGATAACAATTGACCCAATATTTATTTTTTAATGATCCATCTTTTTTTTTTTTTTTTGAGTGCAGTGGCGCAATCTCGGCTCACTGCAAGCTCCACCTCCCGGGTTCACGCCATTCTCCTGCCTCAGCCTCCCGAGCAGCTGGGACTACAGGCACCCACCACCACGCCTGGCTAATTTTTTGTATTTTTAGTAGAGACGGGGTTTCACCGTGTTAGCCAGGATGGTCTCGATCTCCTGATCTCGTGATCTGCCCGCCTCGGCCTCCCAAAGTGCTGGGATTACAGGCGTGAGCCACTGTGCCCGGCCAATCCATCATTTTTTAATTTAATTAGCTAATGTAAGTTTATACTATAAAAAATTATTACTATGCTTTCTAAACTTAAAATTTTTTTAATTTATATGTGCCAGACCAATTAGTTTTAGTAATTACAGTTTTATATATTCTTCTAATCTTTTATAAGACCTTCATCAGTACAATTGTGTTTCAATAACCGCTTGCATATTATCAATGTAGGTATTCTTATTTGAATTGCCTGATATTCTATATCAATTGAGGGAGAACTGACATATTCCCAATATGTGTCACCACAGACTATATTCTGATGGGCTACAGTTAGGCAGCTCAGGATTAATTATTATAATTTTACCTCTTTTTCTTCTTATCATACCACTTCTACTTCTTGTTTATATTATCTAGGATTAAAGAGCTAAAATAAAATTATTCAATTTTGATATAGTATGCATTGGATTTCTTGAATTAACTTTGGCATGTTTACTTTAAAGTACAATTTATTATCGACTCTGCATGTGATTTATAATAATTCTCCATTCATGAGTTCTCTATGTTTTCTCATTTCACAGGGTGCTAAAGTATGTCTTCCCATAATTATTTTCAGTAGAGTGCATGTATATTATATATTTGGTAATCTTGAAGGCTTAAGAACATCTTGTTTCTTCTTAGATAAGAACAATGTGGCTGAGTATGGAATGTTTTGGATACAATACTTTCTCTTCAAAATCTGTGGACATATATTGCTTAATTTTGGGTATTTAGTGGTACAAGAAAAAATCTGAAGTCAGCCTTCATTAATTGTTGTTGTTAGTAGTATCATTTGCTTTAACTAGCTAATTTTTGGCTTCATATGATTTTATTTTCATTTTAAAATTAAATTAAGCTTGCCTCTTGATATTTCTCTCTTTTTAAAATATTTGTTGATTTTGGAATACTACAAAACCAAATAAAAAATTTTTTAAAAATATATTTCTTGGTGGATGGTAAAATCACCATCCACAGGCTAGACACAAGGATGTCTTCTACCTAAACAAGCTTGCTTATGCAATTCTTTAAACACTATTTCAACTCTGTAATTCTTTAAACACTATTTCAACTCTGTGTAAGTATATATCTCATTTCTTCTCCAATCATGTTCATGGTTACCATTTAACTGAACTATAAGTTCTTCATTATCTTTCTGTTCTTCATTACTTCTTAATTTTGCAGAAAATATTTTATTTCCATGCAATTGTTTGTAATCTCAGATTTTTCCTTCTTTATGATTGTTTTCTCTGCCTTCTTGAATCTTTATATAAACCATAACCATGTTCTAAAATTTCTTCTGCTTTCTTTAGGAAATCGGAGTGACCATTTTTCCAAATCATTACAGGAGTACCTGCATGGATTGTACTACCTTTTTGTAGACATTTTTATTTTTCTCTTTTTTTTTTTGAGAGATGTGATTACCTGTTCTAAAACAGCCCTGCCACCATGCCAGCCAACTTTTTGGTGCACTCATATGCTCTGAGGGTTCATTCTACAGAAGTCACTCTATTCTTGCAACCACAGGATCCAGACAGAAGCTGTCTGCTCAATGGAATGGATTCCTGAAAAATATGCATTCCAGCCTGAGCTTCTTAGCCAATGCAAACATCAGCTCTTGGCAGAAGAGGCCTTGCTTTGTTGAGTTGGTTTTCTCTCTGTCATCTGCGTGATAGCTATTCCCTCTGGAAAAAGTTTCTGCCACAAAGGTAGGACTTTAAAATGGTGCAAGCAGATTGTTTCACCTTCTGGTTTGCTGCCAGCTGACCAGAATAATCCTAGTATCTGCTTTCTACTTTTCAAATTAGGAGTGTCAGTGAAGTTTTGACATGGTTTCTCTAATTACTTCCTAAGTAAACTGCTCTTTAATAGGAGAAATGTGAAGCCCTTTGGCAGTTTTTCAAGCAGAAATTCCTTAATAGTTTTTGCATATGAATGGCATCACCTTCCAGGGCTGTTGCAGGTTTTTTCCTCATATTTCAGGTCCCCTCAATGGAAATTATAGGAAAAATGACTTAGTTGCCTTTTTAAATGTTGCCAGAATAAACAGAAGTCTGCAATCTACTGAGAGTTAGAGAACTACATTTCTTAAGAGAAAACAAACATCAAACTTTTCAATAATTCCAACTGGATGTTGCTCTGAAATACTCTGAATTTATGAGGGTTGACAATAAGGCCTCATTATTCTTAGCAATGCCTGGACAGTAATCACTTTATAGATGAAATAATAATGTCCTCCATCGGCCCATATTTATTAAATAGCTACGATGTGCCTTACTCATGCCAAGCTGTGAGTGGAAACCAAATATGTATAATGCAAAGCTGTATTCCTTGCCTGCAATTCATTAATTATCTAGTTACAAGAATACAATATGTTTAATGAACTAGCTGATAAATGAGAGTCTATTAACAGACTGTTACAATTATTTAGTTCCATACAACACCTAAGTTAGAGTGTGAATGAATATAGTGAATGGTAACATTGTTGGCAAAGGTGGGACTTAAGCTGTACCTTAAAGGATTAATGATATATAGATAGGTTAGAATGAAAGGAAAATTCCACTTGGTGAAAAGTAAATTATAATAATAATTATTATAACAACAGTCACCACAATCTACTACCTCTCATGCACTTTATTGGCATCTTCTCAACTGTCTTAGATGCTAACACAATAGCCTCAACTCATAGGGGAAAAAGCTGAGGCTTTAGTGAATGATACAGCCTGGATTTTAACACAGACTGGCTAGATTCCAAGGCCTATGACTTTAACTACTAAATCTTACTCCACAGGACCAAAGAGTCATTGTTAAGAGAGAATATAGAATATGTGGGGATCAGCAATCCTTCAGGATGAAAATGATGAGTACTCATGGGAGGATATGTCAGAACGCTGTTACATCAATAGCATTTGGACTTAAGAAAATCTGAATGTCATTCAGATTCACAGGATGCAGTCTGAGTGGGTAGTTTACCAAGTATTTCCTATTACTAACAGAACATTACCCTTTATATTCTACCTTTCGGAAGGTTTCCCCATTGCTTTTCTTATATGGGGCAAGCACAGGGAAGATCTAAAAAGCATAAAGAAGCTGACCTCAATGTTGTGTTCTTCTACAGTGTTATTATGGTGAAAAGGTGAATTGAGTGCCCCTTGGGGCACAACATGGCCTGGATTTGGGCAACTGGAAATATTGAGGAGCTGTGATTGAGAAAATTTTCCACACATTTAAGTTGAACTTTCTTGACATTTAGTGTCTTTACAAGCAGACCAAAGGGAATTAGGAAGGATTTATTTTTGTGGCTCTTACTCCCAGTGGTTTAGAATTAGCTTAACATTTTATAATGCTACATGGAGGGACTGAGCCATGTTTTAAATTCCACCTATTCTACCTGAGTGAATAGAATTTTTCATGCATCATTTCTGATTGCCTTGAGAAATAACACAAATCAATATTTGTTTGTTCAGATGGATCTGATGACTCTTGCATAATTGTTCTGTACATTCCCTCTCCCATTCCTGGATTTAATCAGACAGGTTTAGTTTTTTCTACTGATTTACGCATTGTCTTATTTTTTTAGAGACAGGGTCTTGCTCTTTTGCCCAGGCTGGAATGCAGTGGTGCAATCATGGCTTATTATTGCAGTCTCAACCTCCTGGGCTCAAGCTATTCTCCTGCCTCAGTCTTCTGAGCAGCCAGGATTAAAAGCACATGCCACCACATCCAGCAACTTAAAAAAAAAAAATTGTAGAGATGAGGTCTCACTATGTTGCCCAGGCTGATATCAAACTCCTGGCCTCAAGCACTCAAGCAATCAAATCACTGAGATAACAGGCATCATCCACTGCATCTAGTCTCCCTGATTTATGTTTCTACGTGTTTACAACCCCCCAACCCACGACCACAATCTCACTGTGTCCACTCCTGTGCATATATTGTGGAAAGACAAACCTCCCTGATTTTGACATATTTTTGTCATACTGGTAAAATCATGTCTAACACATAAAGAAATAAAATCTAATGGAAATTGCTAAAAATTTTAAGTAATTCATATTTACCAAAATATATCTAGTGTTATCTGTTTTCTCTAGTCCCTTTCTTAGATATTCCCATGTAAACATCCTAAGTTTCGTATTTATTCAACTTATCTGCATAGAACACTAGGTTAAATTACCCAGATTGTAACCCAAGGCAGCTTTTACTTGGCACCAACACTAAGACTGGTAAGATTCTTATTTCCTTCAAGTGTCTTCAAGACTTAGTCTGGTTTCTACATCTTAGTTCAATCCCTCTGTCTCTGAGTTTTTTACTACTTCTTTTTTATGGTCAGCAAAATATTTGTCAGTCCTGCTCTGTTCCTTTAATTAATAAATGAAAAGGCCCATTTCTTCCTCCCCGTTGGTTTCTTACTATGGGGCACTGACCTGCCGTTACTCCTCCTGCTAAGGTCT
Organism: Nomascus leucogenys; assembly: GCF_006542625.1. Taxonomy (NCBI): domain Eukaryota; kingdom Metazoa; phylum Chordata; class Mammalia; order Primates; family Hylobatidae; genus Nomascus; species Nomascus leucogenys. The sequence continues at coordinate 35,950,263 of NC_044384.1, forward strand.
CTCTGTCACTGATTCCTAAAAACTGTCTTCCCTGCTCTTACTTATTTCCACATGGCTTGACTTTTATCTACAGCATAGTCCGGCTATGAAGATTGACTGGTGAAAAGTCGGCTTCAAAAACCTCTGCTTAGTCATGTTGAAGACCACGTAGCTTGGAGAGCAGGTGGCATCTTTCTGGCACCCTGCTCAAATTCTATTATTCCTTTCTAGTAAGCAAGGTTAGGTGACCTCTTTCCATGTGAAAACTTAGTTCTTATTGAATCACTAAGACAATGTGTATTTCCAGTTTCAGGTTGATCTTAACTTTCAGCTGTCATCGAAACAGAGGTTTCAGCCTTGCTCTGGACCTAAGGCTGATCATTCTCCAGAAGATGCAGCATATTGCCTCATAAGAAGGCATTTATTCTGGAGACTTATTTTGTGACCTGATTTTATTAAAAAAAAAAACACACAGGCCGGGCGCGGTGGCTCACGCTTGTAATCCCAGCACTTTGGGAGGCCGAGGCGGGCGGATCACGAGATCAGGAGATGGAGACCACGGTGAAACCCTGTCTCTACTAAAAATACAAAAAATTAGCCGGGCGTGGTGGCGGACGCCTGTAGTCCCAGCTACTCGGAGAGGCTGAGGCAGGAGAATGGCGTGAACCCGGGAGGCGGAGCTTGCAGTTAGCCGAGATCGCGCCACTGCACGCCAGCCTGGGTGACAGAGCGAGACTCCGTCTCAAAAAAAAAAAAAAAAAAAAAACCACAATGCTTTCAAATCCTAAGGGTACAGATGAAGAATAGAAAAATAGTGTAAATTTGAAATAACAAGTAACACTCTCAGCTGAGAGCAAGAACAAGAGGGTGGCTCTCCTCTTAAGCCTTCTTAAATTTGACCAATGTCACTTTTCTCAAATAACCTTTCCTAATCCCCCTAGTTTAACTACTTTCATTTTTTCCCCTAACTGTATAACACTTGCTTTTATCATTCTTATAGTACTTGTCATGTATTTTTTTAATATTGTCTTCAGCAGTGTCCCAGTGTTTTCTCGTAGAGTAAAACCTTCTTGAGGGCATAGCTACATCTTACAATCTTTCATTCTCTCAAGCTATCAATGTCTCCTTTCTCTAGGCTAAAACTTATGGCTAAATACTTTTAAAAACATTCTCAGAAAGGCCCTTAATTTTTGTTTCATTTGGGTCAAGTCAGAGGATCTTCTAACATACCCAGAGGAAACCACTTACCCATTCTGAGAGACCATTTTTTTAAAATTAATTTGTTCCAGTATCATGTGGTCTTCCAGAAATGCTATACAAAATGTTGATTTATTCCTAACTCATAATTTTTCCTTTCCAAGAAGTTTCAGTTCTTTCTATTTTCTTTCAAATACCTCTATCAATAACCCTCTCAATTTTAGTCACTTAAGCTTCAATTTCTCAGGAAACAGGAGCTGTTAGGAGTAAGGCTTTCACATCTCCTGCATTATCTCCAATCTATACTTCTATTCCCTATCTGAATCAAGGAAGTTTCTCTACCTTTGTAAAAAATTATCAGAGCATCTCTCTACCTGTGCCTTTGGTTCTATTTCTTTAAATCTTTTTGGGGCATTTTCTACCAAATACCTCATCTTTCATTAACTTCTCCTCCATAGATGTTATTTATTTTGTCTGACAATGTGTTTAAGACATCAACAGCTTAATTAAACTACGCCTCCACTCTACTCCCCACTTAAGCTACAGTTTATTTCCTTTAAGTAATGAACAGTGTATCATAATTTTCACTCCATCCTCTTATACCTTCAAGTCTACATACATCAAATTTTTACCCCCATAGTCTGGCTGAAACTACTATAACAAAAGGTCACCAAAGGCCTGCTACCAGTCAAATCTCACGATTTTATTTCCAGGCCCCATCTTTCTGGACCTGTGAGAATTTTGATTGAAAGTTTGACTCTTTTGTCCTTATACATTTTGTAACTTTTTTCCCAGGAGCTTTTATGAAATAACTCACCCATTGGCTTTTTCTACCTCTAATTACTTTTGATCTTTTACTCCTTTACTGGTGATTGCATTAGTGGTAGTGTTTTCTAGGGTCCTATCATAGCCATCTTCAATGACATTAATAGTAACTGAGATCTTTGAGTTCTTCTCTATGTCAGTGCCTGTTCTATGGTTTTTGAAAGAATTACATCACAGGAAGTCAGCACAGTAAACTAGTAGAAGTAAGTAGTTCTCTCGGGCTTGTTTATAAAAATAAAATCTAAAATTTAGGAAGGTAGGTAACTTGACCACAGAGCGAATAAGTAGCAGAGCTGGTGTTAGTGTCTAAGCATGCCAATTCTTCAGACTGGGCAAAAGCTTTTCATGGAAAATTTTATCTACGTGAATGATGCTAAGTATTATCTTTATATTTCTGGTTCTAAGATCTGTATCTCCAAACTTGATTTTGCCTATACCCCCAGATCTGTGTTTCTACATGCCTTATAGATCTTGAGTCCCATCAGAATTTCTGAACTCATCTTTGGCCATACAAAGGTCTGGTCAAATCATGTTGGTAACCTGAAGTTCATGACTCCCTACCTTGTTCCTGCTTTGCTATAGAATGCCCTAATCTGTATATGTGGTCCACAAGGAAAACTATATGATTCTTCATTTTTAAAGGTCTAACTCAAATATGTTTTCCTGTTTCTAGCTTCCCCTGAATTTCACATGCAAAATTAATTTCTCTGACATCTGTATGGCATAACAAATTTAATGAATATAGCTCCATTATAATACTTAACACATACCATTGCAGTTGTTTTGCTTGCCACGAAATATCTTTTTCAATAAACATATGGTAAAGCATATTACTTTATGATTGCCTTTTTACATAGGGTAGAAATCAATATACTTTGCACATAGTATGACCTCAGTAGTCATTTCTTGAGTGAGAAAAATGAATGACTACCTCTCAAATTACATTTTAAAAATAACAATATTAGAATTTCCATATGATCATTGTGTATCTCTGGCTGGTGTCAATAGCTAATCTAGGCCCCTAGGACATACTGCTATGATGTCTGAACTCTGCCCCACATTATTTCTGCCATGTCAGATGCTATCTGATGAAGGTAACAAACATTATCTAAATGATAATGTATACATTGAACAAGTGTATGATGTAAATAAATTATTAAGTCAATATTCTTTCTTAAAATGCTTCTCTTTCATTTCTGCATATCCAATTTCTACCTAGCTTTCACAAACCTCAGTTCAAAGATCATCTTTTCCAGTAATCTTATCAATAATAAGCAGTTGAAAAAAAATAATTATTGTAGCTCTGGGTTTGTCTCTCTCATGATGTCTCCCTTTATTTTTTGCATCTATGATCTTCTACCAGTCTGTAAGATGCTTGAGGATAAGTTTCTCTTTCTTACTCTTTGTTAATATGCTTGTGCCTTGCACAGTTTTTCTCATAGTAGGCACACAATAAAAATAATCCACATATGGGTGATCATAATTTTCTTTTTAAATAATCTCAGGAAAATAACTGACATCCTAAGGCACATTAAGTCAATCCAAGAAACATTAATTAACTGTTAACGCTATGCTCAACCTCATGCATAAGTTCAAAGAGTAATGTAGAAGAAAAGCACAGATTGTGCCTCTTGTAGCTTTTATAAAGTAGTTAGAGAGACAGAGTTTTATAAATGAAACTAGAGAGCTGTATATAATCAAATGAGTGATTTTTTCCAATTACATCATCACAATTTATATGATGGAAGAAGATATTTTTCTCAAGTTCTTAATTGTGTCCAATGATTCTGAACTTTAACAGCTGGAAATGAACAGTTTGACTGACAATAGTCAGTGGAAACTCATGTCTGGGAATGAGTTCAAAGCACTGTGATTACCAAGAGTGGGACTGTCAAAATCAAGTACAGCCCATGGGGAAAAAGCTCTCATCATGAAGACTATCTAGACAGGGAATAGAGATGAATCAATGCAATTGGAGATTCAAGCTGTGAAACTGGAAGCTATTTGGGTGAGGTTTGATGCTGAGGTCACTATTGAATTTAATGGCTTTGTATTGCTAACAGCAACCACCAGGCAAGAGTTAGGAACAATTTGTCCCGCTCTAGGAAGAGTGCCAATCTAAAGTGCGAATGTGTCCAGAATCCATCCACTAACCTCCTCCCTGACTCCAATAACATTTAGCTCTTGACCCTGGCAGTTTTCTTAAGTGAGCTTTGTTTTAATCAAAAATTCAGAAAGTATTTATTGACCTTTGAAATATTGGCTAGATAATTTACGTATTTATTTTGAAAACAAAATATGTCAGTATGCAACTATTTGTTTAAAATGGCAACTGGCCACTGATGCAGCCTTATACAGTTTTATTTAAAATATCTGTGAAAATATAGAAAGGTTAGAAACTCAGAAATGAGTAGAAGTATTCCCTAAAGACTGAAAATGTATTTCCAAAATCTGGAAAGTATTAACTTGTATGATGAGCCTGATGGATATGGATTACTCTAAACAAATAATGCTTCTCCTTGTGAGAAGAATGTAAGCCCTTCCATGAGGGAGAAGGTTGCACTGTGGTTTGTATCCCTGGCTCCTGGGCTATCCCCTGGCTTAGAGACACAGTCTATGCAGAGGAGAAAACAGAATAAGTGCCCTTCCCCCTGCTTCTATATAGCTGCTGCTTTTAAACATTACCTAAAACTTCACTTGTACCAAATTAAAATATCTTTAGTGTTTAGTTATCTTAGTGCCTCAAGAGCCTAGGTGATTTAAGAAAATCTCTATGTATGTGTTAGAAAAATGTGCTTCCTTTTCAAGACACTTTATTTTCATGTTTTGGAAACCTATTATAACGTTATTAGGGCAGGGCATATTACTGTTATATACCAAAAAAAAAAATCTTAATAATAAAAAATGCTATGATGTCTACATTGTAAGAATGCTCCCTAGATGTGTGCAAAACACACTGTGCATAACTATTCTTGACAGCTATATCTGACATTTGCAACACAAACCTCTTAAGTAGTTGTAATTCATTAAAACACAAAAATAGCCAAGGATGTCTTAATGTGTGAGTTGCTAGCAAGATTACTATGCTCTATCATTGAAGTCATTTGCGATTATCTTCCCCACTCCTTTTTCCTCTGATTTGAGTTGCTATGACATTACTAGTGACATCCTAGCATATTGCATTTTTTAAACACTATATTTATACGTTAAAAACTTGAATATTAAGTGAGGAGCGCCTCTGCCAGGCCGCGCATTTGATATTCAGTTGTGTTTGTGATCACGGAAAAATAAAAGCGTATATATATATATATATATATATATATATATATATATATATAAACTTGAATATTAACAATTTCATGGTTTTTAATCTAATAAAATGGTAATGTGTTTTTAAGTAGATGGTTATTTAAAATATTTTTCCAGAAATTTTGTTTTATTTAAATTCTTTCAGATCACTGAATGGATGGTGCATTTAAAACTATGTATGGGTGAACAGAGCTTTCAGGGAAGATGGAGTGGATGTACTTTTCCCTATTTCTCACTAAGTACAACTAAATATCTTAGTTGCACTTGGACGTTATATATAAGACAAATATAAGAAGACTAAAAGGTAGAGAAGAAAAAAACACCAGCTAGGGACCTCAGGACCTGATGATCAATATGGTAGTGAATTCCTGGGGTTTATTTATTATTCTTTCTTGGCTTCATATATCTCAAAATAGGAGTTGAACAAGGCAGCAGCTCAGAAACACCAAGAAATGTAGACCAAAACCAAACCAAAACAAAAAGCCTTGACAAGAACCTGCACACTCAGCCCAAACACCAGAAAAAGTGCAGACAAAATGTTATTACATTGGTGCAAAAGTAATTCCAGTTTTTGCCAGGAAAAGTAATAGCAGAAACCTCAATAACTTTTGCATCAACCTAGTAGACAATAATCACTCTATTTGAGTCAAGTATCGTAGAAAATTCTGGCCCCTGCTCAGGTACTCCAACAAAAGCCTAGTGAGAAACCTAGAATTCCACGCTCTCCAGGCTGTAAGGAGGTAGCTTAACCTCCTACTGTACTGGAATAGTCTCAGAGAGGGCCAGCAGGGAAGCGGAGAGGCAGAATTTCCATCCCTATAAGGTGGTGATGCATCCCTACCCCGCCCCACCACTGTACCCATCTACTACCTGGAAATCACACAGAGAGAAAAAAACAAGATACCACTGCTCCTCCAAGCCAGAGAGATGTCAGTGGAGGCTGAGCTGGGACTCCTACCCATCAGCAACTGGGAGGTCCTTCCTCCTTACCTTCTCCTGGCAGTACTGACACAATACTTCCAGTCCTTTGTCACACTTGAGACAAATAGTGAAAAGCAGAAAGTTTCACCAAAAAATAGAAGATATGAAGAAAAGCAAAATAGTAATTTTAGAACTTAAAAATATAATAACTAAAACAGAATACTTGATATGTAAACTCCATAGTAGAATAGCTATGACAGAGAAACGAATCAATGAGTTTGAAGACGAAGCAATAGAAAATACTCAGTCTGAACAAGAGAGAGTAAATAGACTCAGAAAAAAATAAAAGGAACAGAAATTTGCTTGTATGACTCAAAATGTCAACGACTCATGTTACCAGAGTCTCAGGAGAGAGGAAAAAGAGCAGGACTACAGAAATTACTTCAGGAAATAACAATAGAAAGGTTGTTAAATTTGGCAAAATATATAAGCCTACAGATTCAAGAGGCTGAATGACTTCAAACAAGATAAACTCAAAGAAATCCATGACAAGACACATCATAGACAAACTTTAAAACTAAAGACAAAGGAAAATCTGGAAAGCAGAGAGAGAAAAGTGACACCTTACTTATAGGAGAAAAACAATTTAAATTATAGTAGATTTTTCATCAGAAGCTACAGAGCCTGGGAAGAAGTGGCACAACATTTTTCAATGATAAAATGAAAAAAAATGCAAATCCTGAACTCCAAATCCAGTGAAAATATTCTTTTTGAATAAAGCAGAAATCAAGACATTTTTAGTGAAAGAAAAGATAATTTGTCATCGGCTGACCTATCATAAAATAAATGGCTCGAGAAATTGCTCTAAATAAAAAGGAAATGATAAAGGAAGGAATCTTGAATCATCAGGAGGAAAGAAAGAAGAAGAACAGAATCAGTAAAAAATATGGATAAATATTTAATACAATACATGATCCTTATCAGCTCAGCTCTTATTATTGCTACAGGTAGATGGGACCACCTGGCAGTGCCCTGTTTGTGGACCAGTGTCTTAGAAGGCTTGAGACTTTGTTGCTGACACTATCGTGGCAAGATGAGACCAAATGAGGGTGTTCTATGAAATAGGAGCAGGGAAGGCCAGGGACTCTGTTGCTGCCATTGCTATCACTGCTATGACTGTCAGTAGAACAAACCACCCACCAGGCTGGGGGTGGAGCAGGGGCCAATATGGCTGGGGCCCTGCTGCTGCCAATGGATCAAAATGCCTCAGGGCCATCAGAAAACTCTCCAGGAGTTTTCTCCACATAATTGTATTTAATAATAATAAATTATTAATTAATATTGCCTACAATGAATAGTAATGATATCATAATTCATTTTATACTTTAAATGAATACAATATCCTGTCATTATAACAGAGCATTATCATTTCTGCAGCAATATTACTTCACCATAGACTTCATTACTGATCATGATTATAATGATTCTTTGTCACCAGCTATTTGTCACATTACATATAGAATAAAGCCTGAGGATTATTTTATCCTCCATCAAAAAAAAAAAACAAGTGACAACAGGGGCATATAGAAACAACTTTTAAAAAGATGATCAATATGTATCATTTTATACATCATATGACATTATACTACAATGACTTTGCTCATGAATGACAATAAGATTTATCATATATGCTTTATAGCCATATTCTCTGCTCAATGTCATTTCATACTTTATTCAGTCATGGTATATTATTAATCACTAACTGTAGCTTCAAAGGGTAGCAAAAGTAAGGTATTATCTTAGCTTCATGAAATCACAGTAAGGAAAACTGAGTAACAGAGCCAATGACCAGTCCTATGCTATTTGGTAGATTACATTTTTATTTAGATAAGGAGATATTTTCCAAGTTAAAGAGAACTCAAAAGCACAATATAAAAATTCCAACTAATATTCTTCTTTGTTATTTCATTCTTTTCAATTACACGGGTAATAAATGTAGACAGTAGATTAAGTTACTTTTGATGCCAACATCCAGGAAAAACCATTATTTAAAGTTTTACATGTAGCTTTCAAGAAGTTCTTCTTTTCATTTATAGCAGACCAGAAAGAAAGATGCAAAACTTGACTATTAGATAATGGCATGAATAACTAGTTTTAGATTGCCTTCTTTAACTATACGTTATGTAAAAGTGAATTATACCTGCTAGGTGATGCAGGTATAAAACAAGATCCCAGACTTCAAGAAGCTTTAAAGTGATTTTGAGGAACAAGAGCAACAAGAATGCAAGAATATAAGCGACCTTCCTGACAGGAAGGATTTTGTTCCTCATTCACTGTTATATGAATGTACCACACATTGAGAGTGGCCCCTAGTGGAAACTCAACAAACATGGTGTAAAAGATGAATGAATGAAAGTGTTTTAGATGTAGTAAAACACACACAACTAAAAAGGATAAAGTGGCTTAAGTTTACTTGGAGGTGGTCAGAGAAGTTTCACTGATAAGGTGCTTAAATTCAAAGATGTGTGGATTCAGAGAAATGAAGGGAAAGCCAGTGTTCTCCAGAAAGGCAACACAGGAGAAAAAGCACAAGATCTGTTCGGAGTATCCTTGCAGACACTTGAATTGGAGTGTGATGTGCAAATCCTATATGACAATGAGCTTGAGCTCAACTAACTACAAGGTCATTTAAAGCTTGACAAGAAGAGTGTTTTATATTTCAGGAATTTGAAAGTCAGTTTATATTTATGATCAGCTTGCCGCTTACATGAAGAAAATGTTTCTACTTTATAGAATCAGAATAAATTTGAGGAAGAAAAAGTTGAAAAGAGAGTGATGAGCAATGGGAATAGTCTGGGCATGACATGGAAGTGGCCAGTGCAAGGGGTGGCAGTGATAGAGGGAATACATGGATGTAAATGGGCAGAATCACACTAGAATGGGCACTGCAAAAAGAGTGAGAGAAGAAGTGCTCTATACTCCTGGGCCTGAGAAAGCAGGTATATTTGGCCATCTTTGCATGTTATAAAGTAATACCTAGACTGGGTAGTAGGTTATAAGAAAAGATGTTTAGAGGCTGTATAGGAAGCATAGTGCTGGCATTTGCTTCTGAGGAGGCCTCAGGAAGCTTTAATTCATGGCAGAAGGTGAAGCAGGAGCAGGCACTTCACATGGCCAAAAGAAAAAGCAAGTGAGAGAGGAGGGAGCTGCCACACTTTAAAACAACCAGTTCAGCCGGGCGCGGTGGCTCACGCTTGTAATCCCAGCACTTTGGGAGGCCGAGGCGGGCGGATCACGAGGTCAGGAGATCCAGACCACGGTGAAACCCCGTCTCTACTAAAAATACAAAAAATTAGCCGGGCGTGGTGGCGGGCGCCTGTAGTTCCAGCTACTCGGAGAGGCTGAGGCAGGAGAATGGCGTGAACCCGGGAGGCGGAGCTTGCAGTGAGCCGAGATCGCGCCACTGCACTCCAGCCTGGGCGACAGAGCGAGACTCTGTCTCAAAAAAAAAATAAAAAATAAAAAAAATAAATAAAACAACCAGTTCTTCTGAGAACTCACTCACTATCATGAGGACAGCACCAAGACATGAGGGATCCGCCCCATGACACAAACACCTCCCACCAAGTCCCACCTCCAACACTGGGGATTACATATCAACATGGGATTTGGAGGGGACATCCAAATCTGATGTTCCCATATCAGCAGGGAATGAATTACTGAGAGGGCTGAACTAACATATGTTGAGTAAAGTTCTAGAGGCAGGTGGAACATGGCAGTAAGAGCAAGAAATTGTTGACCTGGCTCCACTTTGTACTAACTGCTCAATGTTGATGAGTTAGTTTAACTTTTTTGATCATCAATGCCTTCATATTTATAATTAGATAATGAAAACTGCTCCATAAATTTGTACAAGGAGTAAATGAACTAAAGCTTAGTACATAGTAATCACTTCGTAAAAGCTGGAAATTTTGATCAACACTTTACCTATGGTATCTCATCACATTTGTTTGGTTCCTTTAAAACTTTTATTATGTACTATTTGACACACGGCAAATTATATGTTCTCCATACATTTTACGAAGTAGGATAATAAACCAAGCACTTGTGAACTGACCATCTAACTTCAAAACTAAAACAGATCTTGTGTCCCTGAAGTCCTCTGTGAGCTCCTACACAGAGGTAGCCATTATGTTGACTTAAAACTATTGAGCTTTAATTTTCATGCAACAAAATGCAGCCATCTTAAGTGTGTAGTTCCATGAGTTTTGACAAATACATATACCACGACAATACCAAGTACGACAAGTTTGTAACCATAACCCTAACAAATACATAAATTAACTCTATCACCCTAAGATTCCTCATGCTCATTTATAGTCATCCCAGTTACCCCAATTAATCCCAGGCAACCACTGATTTGACCTATTTCCAAACATTCATTTCACCCAGTTTAGAACTTCATGCAAATGTAATCATTTTTGTGCCTCTCTTCTTTCCCTCAACCCAATGTTTAAGTTCATCCATTATTATATGTGACAATAGTTTCTTTACTTTTGTTGCTGAGCAGACTGTGCCATGTAGAATATGCCACAACAGATGACACTTGGGTTGCTTCTAGTTAGGGCTATCATGAGTAAAACTGCTATAAACACTTATGTATAAGATGGTGGGTTTGTTTCATTTCAGGCTAATACTTAGGAGTCAACGTTCTGGATATACAATAGACACATATTTAACTTTGTAAAAGCTAACACATATTTTCCAAAATTTTTGTTTTGTTTTGTTGATTTTTCTGTGCTTTTTTTTGGCTTTGTTTTTATATATTTCACTCCCACCTGAAATATATGACAGTAATGCTGTATTCTTGCTAACATTGGGTATTTTTAATTTCATACATCCTTATTGATATAAAATAGGTATCTCAGGGTGTTTTTAATTTTCATTTGCCCATGACCAATCATGTTAAGCATCTTTTCATGTGCTTATTGGACAGAAGTACACCTTCTCTTCTGAAGTATCTATTAACAAATTCCTGTGTTCATTTATTTTTAAAAGGATCTTTGTTTTCTTATAATTGAGTTGTAAGAGTTATTTATAAATTATGAATGCAGTCCTTTGTCAGATATATGCATTGCAAATATTTTCTCCTGGACTGTGACTTGTTTTTTCATTTTCTTAAAAGTGTCTTTTTAAGAGCAAAGCATTTTAATTTTGATGAAGTATAATTTATTGCTTTTCCTTTAAGGTTTGTTCTTTTTGTGGCCTAAGAAATCTTTGCTTACCTCAAAATTGTCCTGATTTTGTGTTTTCTCTTAGAAGTGTAACTGTTTAATCAAACATCTAGCGAGATAGGCATTATCATCCCCATCTCAGAATTACAGAAAAAGACATTTTAAGGCAAAGGTCATAAAAGTGCACATTAAAGCCAGGCAGGCTATCTGAATTTCTAATGCATTACAGTTACGGTAAAAACAGTGGCAACAAAATAGGACTTAGAATTAAAATTCCTGAAATCTAACTCCGAAGCTCCTGTATCTGAGTTGAGTGACCTTGAATAAGTAACTTTACCCTCTAGGGTCTCCTTTTCTCACTTGTTAAATGAGGGGTTAGAATGGAAAGCCTCCATTTGCTGCAGCTCTAATTTTATAAGTAAGCAAAGCCCAGTCTCTCTTAATGTGGGCTCCTGTTGGCCAGTCACACCTGCCTCTGGAAGCTTCTCACGTATATTTTAAGTGATGTGTAAACCCCTTCGGCCCTTGCAAACAGAGGGATGCAGACTTTGTTGTGTCATTTCACCCTGGTGTGTTGGCCAAATTCCAATTATGTAATTACCTTCTGCAACCCCCACAATCTCCCCTAGGGATTTAGTTGGGATAGAGTGCTTGGGGTTCTCACACCCTAACTGCCTGCCTTCCTCAGCCTTTGCGATCTATTGATGTGTGTCATGAAACAACTGCCAGGCCAGCCAGGGAGATGGCCCTTGTGTGGGGCCCCAGCACAAGGATTCCAGGAGGATGTTTTAATGGGAGTGGCTTGGAAATCAAAGACTTCTTATCAATGAAAATGACTCTGGTCACTCCCTCCCAGCACTAGAAGAAACCCAGGGTCTAGGCAACACCAATAACAATGATGTAGGTGGGAACACAACTTGGAAGCAAAATTACTTTTTTTTTTAATTTTAAGAGAAATGAAAAAAATATGGTTCTACTCAAAAAACAAATGCAAGCCTGTGTTTATTTCCATTGGACTACTGCTCCAGAGGTAACCTTGCTAATTAGATTTTTTGTGTGTGATTTTGTTATTAGATCTGTTAATGAGCTTGCACCATTACATCTTGTCTGCAGTCTCCCTAGGCTGCTCTGGAGGTTTGCAAATGAGAAAGCAGAGAGAGGTGTCTGCATAAAACATACTTACTCTTTATGCATACAACCATACTTGCCTTTTCATCAAAAGTTCAAACACCCTGAAAGCTCAATGAGGCAGGTAGGCTGAACATCTTTAACTTACAGAAGAAACTGATGCTCCAAATGGTTAAATGACAACATGGTTGAAGAGGGGAAAGGTTAGATAGCAAATAAACTGTCACTTGTAACCTAATCTTGCCTTAGGCTACTGCTATGCAAATAGTGGTTCACCAATCTCTTCTTTCTTTTAATTTTGTGACAGTGACAGAGTCTTGCTCTGTCTTACAGGCTGGAGTGCAGTGGCATGATCATGGATCACTGCAGTGTTGGTCTCTGAGGTTTAAGCAATCCTCCCATCTCAGCTCCCAACTAGCTGGGACTACAGGCAGGAGCAACCACACCCAGATTATTTATTTATATTTATTTATTTATTTATTTATTTATTTTTTGTAGAGACCTATTTTAACCATGTTGCCCAGGCTGGTCTGGAAGTCCTGGGGCTCAAACCTGCTTGATGTCTTATTTCTTTTCTTTTTTTCTTTTCTTTTCTTTCTTTTTTTTTTTTTGAGATGGGAGTCTCACTCTATCTCCAGGCTACAGTGCAGTGGTGCCATCTGGGCTCACTGAAACCTCTTCCTCCCTGGTTCAAGCGATTCTCCTGCCTCAGCCTTTCGAGTAGCTGGGACTACAGGTGCATGCCACCATGCCCAGCTAATTTGTGTATTTTTAGTAGAGATGGGATTTCACCATGTTGGCCGGGATGGTCTCAATCTCTTGACTTCTTGGTCTGCCTGCCTTGGCCTCTCAAAGTGCTGGGATTATAGGTGTGAGCCACCGCACCCGGCCAATCTCTTATTTCTAACCCCTTTCCATCCCAGTGTTTTTGTTTGTTTGATTTTTTAATTGTTCCCATCTCTTTCTGCCTTGTGAATTATCTTGTAAAATCACTGTCCAGAAAACCATGATGTGTGGATGAAGTTTAATTCTATAGCCCAAGCCTTCACTACCTTGCCTTCATTCTTCTTACCTGAAGCATGGGAGGCTAAGCTCCTCTGAGCTAATCTACTATTGCATCAGTCTACAGATTATTATCGTAAATGTGCCTGTGTTGCACATTTGTAAATTTATAAGTGAGTGTGGTTCATCTTTGTACACTGAAATCATATGAATTTACTTGAGAATGAAATTGGTAGTACTACAATTTCTTCACTGACAAAATAATAAAACAACAGGAGTGTTTTGGATTGAACAAAGTATATTGGTTTATATTAGTTCTTCTTGCCATTGCTACATCCAGCAAAAGTTTCTAATTACAAATTGCTCTTAAAATCAAGATCAGAATCACACTTTATCTCCAGAAATATCCCCTTTCTCCTTTCATAGGCTGTCTTTGATTATCTTGTCATCTGTTACATCTATTATATCTGCTTATAATTTGCCTTTTCCTTTAACTAACGTTTTTAAAGTTCCATGATTCCATAAAGCAGAGGCTGCCACTAACATACCATGCCAATAGCTTAAATGCTCGTAGAGCTATTACCTCTGCAGTGAAATCCATCTGGTCTACCTATGACCCATATATAAGCAGTCTGAAAAAAAAAAAAGGAATAGAGCAATCGATGGTCTCAGTCCAACTATTACACTAACTAAATTACCCTGGGCTACTCCTATAATTTTTCTGGCTTATGTTCTAAAATATAAATCTCTGTCTCATCTAATTCAAGAAAATATTATGAAAAATAAATGCATTCATTAATTGATTCACTCAAAAATATTTTCTGAACTCCTACCACTCACACAACCAAACAAGAAAACACGATTGTTGGAATTTTGATGAGTAAGACATGATTCCTGCTCTCAAATATCTTGTGCTCTGTAGAAGGTAAAATGTAGACATAAATGTGTAAAGAATGAAAGTAGTGGAGCAAAATCTATTTCAAGGGAGGATGGGATCTCCATGGAAGACTTAATGGGGAAAGTTGTCATTTGAACTAGGACTAGAACCACAATGAGGTGGACTGTATCACATCTGTTACACCTAAGGATGACTGTGTCAAAACACTGTTTTGGGAAAACTGCTCTGAAAATGATGTGTTGAAGGGAAAGAAAAGGGGACCAAATACAATATTTCTGAAAGGGTTTTGTATAGCTAAATGTGTAATGTAAACAAAACATATAACCATCATTATAAAAAATTCAGTCAAAAGACAAACACTCTCTTTGGAAATGGACAGGGAATCAGAAAACTGAGGTCAACGTCATGAACAACTCTGTCACCTCTTCTCAGTCTTATCGAGTGTAAATAGGGTTTGCGGCTCTTTCTCTCCTTCCTTCTCAAGACTATTTAGGAAATCAAATTGCTTTGAAAATTACAGTGGGTGGTGAACAACAAAAGATAAGTATGATGATATAAGTATTTACAGTATGGGAAAAGAATCTTTACAGGAGTTGTTTTGACCACCTCACAGGACTATATGATTTGTCAGAAAATGGTCCAGAAAAACTATGAAAATGGCATTATTTATATACACTTGGTAATCTCCTTTTCTCTCCTGATAATCTTAATTTTTTCAATACTCTCTTCTACATACACATACACACACACACACACACACATGCACACAATCATTCCTATTTAATCCATTTTCTACCATTCAGTAAAGTCTTTCCTAAAAAAGAAAGCTTAAAATGTAAACACTAGCAAAGCATGAATGGGACGTAATACAAAATCTAGTAAGAAACTGCCCTTGAGGACATTTTCACTCTAATATTAAAAATCCCCAAAGGGAAATACATTGACACTTAATGCTATTCTTTATTTTTCTTCAAACATCATGAAGCTGTTGGTAAAAAGCTGAGGATGAAGAGCCCTAAGCAAGACTTCTAATATTCCTCTCTAGCCTTGACTTAGCACAGAGGCCTTCATTCACCATCCTCCATGGACCATGGCTCAAGATAATAAACATAAGCACATAAAGGCAGCTTGGATTTTCCTGGTAAAAGTAAAATTATTATATAAGTTTCTTAGGGCTACAGTAACAAATTACAAAAAAAAAAAAAATTGATGACTTAAGAAAAACATTTATTCTCTTATGTTTCTCGAGTCCAGAGGTCCAAAATGAAGGCATCATCAGGATCACTCTCTTTCTGATGACCCTGGGGGAACATCCTTCCTTGCCTCTTCTGGTATCTGATGGCTCCAGATGTTTGAGGGGCTGCTCTCACAAAGGACCATAGAATAGGTAGCTTTAAAAACAGAAAAGTATTTCCTCACAGTCTTGGGGCTAGAAGTGCATTGACAGGGTTGGTTTTATTCTGAGGCCTCTCTCTTTGGCTTGTAGATGGCTGTTTTCTCCCTCTCCTTATAGGTTCTTTCCACTGGATTTGTCTGTGTCCTAATTTCCTTTTCTTATTAATATAAGGATGCCAATCCTTTTAGATTAGGACTCATCTTAATAACTTCAGTTAACTTCATTTATCCGTTTCAAAGCCCAAACTTCAAGACCAGTTCTATTCTGAGACACTAGGAATTAGAAATTTCATGTATGAATTTGTGGGGGTCACAATTCAGCCTATAACAACTATAATCTGTTTCCATCTTCATATGGCCTTACCCTCTGTATGTCTCCTCCTGTTCTGTGTCAAACCTTCCTTTGCCTTTGTTTTATAAGGCTAGTTTTCATTGGATTTGGGGCTAATCTGGATAATGCAGGATTATCTCCTCATCTCAAAATCTTATTTATATCTGCAAAGGATCATTTTCAAAATAACACCACATTTACAGCTTCTGAGGAATAGGGTGTGGACATGGCTTTGTAGAAACTATCACTAAACTCACTAAACTTATTTCACTAAGATATTGGTTATCCTAAGTCTTTCATTATATATTTTTTTCTTTTTAGTTGTACAGACCATCATATTTAAGTTTAAAGGCAGAGAATATTTCCTGGAAGAAGAGGAAGATGCCAGTATGCCACTAAATGAAGACAGTTATAGAATAATCAGAAGTATTTTGGCTTGTCTGACACTTTTTAATGTTGTCTTTTACACCAAAGATTCAGAAAGCATGAAGACTTTTGGGTTTTGGCTGAGATTTAACAAGTCTTTCTGTATCTGTATTAAGAAAAAAAATAGCAGGAAAAAAATGATATTTCTAGGTAGTGAGCTTTGTGACTATGACAGAAATACCATTCCTTTAGTTTTAATTCATTATGGAAAAACATATGTAAATACTTAATATATATGTAGGTAATCTAAAATTCATAGATATTCTCTTGTTTAAACTACATATGCATTCAAGGTTAAATGTCAGACTATAATAATCTATTTCATATATTATTTAACAAATATTTATTGGGCAAATAACAGTTATGTGGCTATTAGAAAATGAATACTAGCTAGCCATTCTATGGGTTTTTATTGTGTTTAAAAGCAAAACCTTGTTTTGCATGAAAACTCACATAATCATGTATTTGTTCTTATGGAATAGGCAGGAACAGATTTTCTAGGTTATAAACTGTGAGATTTAGGAAGCAGTGAAATATTAGGAAGCAGTTCAAAGTGTCCAGAGAAAAGGATTCTTGAGAGAGTATAATGATGAAAGACAAAAGGTAGGGATATTTTAGAGTGGTCCTGGCACACTGTGCTTAAAAATTTGCATTGCATATGTTGGGCAGAAAGATAGCATTGGAAATGTTGCCCATTGATAAATACTATTGGATATTCACAAAATGAAATATTGTAAAGCTGTGAAAAAATGATTTAGATAATAACATAGCAAATTTCCAAGACCTGGTTGGTTTTACACAGAAGAAACTATCATAGTGAACAGGAAACCTACAGAATGGGAGAAAATTTTTGCAGTCTATCCATCTCTGAAAGATCTAATATCCAGATCTACAAGGAACTTAAACAAATTTATGAGAAAAAAACAAACAGACCCATCAAAAACTGGGCGAAGGGTATGAACAGACGTTTCTCAAAAGAAGACATTTATGCAGCAAACAAACATGTGGAAAAAAGCTCATCATTACTGGTCATTATAGAAATGCAAATCAAAACCACAATGAGATACAATCTCATGCCAGTTAGAGTAGCAACCATTAAAAAGTCTGGAAAGAACAGATGCTGGTGAGGATGTGGAGAAATAGGAATGTTTTTACACTGTTGGTGGGAGTATAAATTAATTCAACCGTTATGGAAGACAGTGTGACGATTCGTCAAGGATCTAGAGCCAGAAATACCATTTGAGCCAGCAATCCCATTACTTGGTATATACCCAAAGGATTATAAATCAATCTACCATAAAGACATATGCACACATATGTTTATTGCAGCACAATTTACAATAGCAAGGACTTGGAACCAACCCAAATGCCCATACATGATAGATTGGATAAAGAAAATGTGGCACATATGCACCATGGAATACTATGCAGCCATAAAAGAGAATGAGTTCATGTCCTTTGCAGCGATATGGATGAACGTGGAAACTATCATCCTCAGTGAACTAACACAGGAACAGAAAGCCAAACACCGCATGTTCTCACTCATAAGTGGGAGTTGAACAGTGAGAACACATGGACACAGGGAGGGGAACATCACACATCAGGGCCCGTAGGGGGGTTGGGGGAAGGGAAGGGAGAGTATTAGTACAAGTACCTAACACATGCGGGGCTTAAAACCTAGATGATGGGTTGATAGGTGCAGCAAACTATCATGGCACATGTATACCTATATAACAAACCTGCGAGTTCAGCACATGTATCCAAGACCTTAAAGTCAAATTTTAAAAAAAGAAAATAAAAAGACTGACAATGTATACAATTATGGTTACATTCCTGCAAAAATATTGGAAATACCTAATCGCACATATAGTCACATGTGTATGCACACTTGTGTATGGAAAAAAAATCTGAAAACTTATGTATGAACTTTTGACCCTAATGCCAATGAGAAAGAAAGCTGACTAATAATGTAGACTTTAAAACCTTACTATTTATTCTATACCCTTTTCTATTTTCAGTTAGATTTTAGAATATGTTAATAACTATATGCTAAAATTAAAGAGAAGAATTTCAGGTTTAATGATGAGAATAAGTTGGAGAGGAACAGAAAAAAAGAACTCATTAGAAATCTTTTGAAATAATCCAGCATATGATTTGCAAAGTTCCAAATTAAGAAACAAGGATAAGCATAAGGAAAAGTGAAAGGATTAAAAAATATTTGAAGGTCACATTTTAGTATTTGATAACTGAATGGATGCGGGGAGTGGAGAAAGTGGTAAAGGAACTTTCAAGAAAAAACTCGAGTTTCTACTTTGAGTTTGGTAATTTACAAGGCAATTGATAGATTTTTTTTTTAAGGGCATAGAACAAGTGAATTTGGTGAATAGATGAGGAGACAATTTGAATGTCTCTGGTTGGAGATACTTGTATCTAGAGGTAGAACTTTCTAAATAATAGGTGAAAAGCATAATAGAAAATTGAAGCAAGACTGCTTTTCTTTGACCATTAAGTTCAGTGTTTTTCAGAAGTTGTTATATGTAGAAATGAGATAAAATAGTACTCTATCAAAGCTACTTCCCCAACCTTCAACTTATTGGCAGTAATTGTTGGTCCATTTTACTCCCTGTCACTTTCCTTTTTCTCTCTTTTATTATCAGGATACAACATAAAGAATTTTACTATTTGAATAATCCATGGTGTTTAAGTTGGTAAAATGCTAGTCTTATCTTCTTATTTATAAATATGAGAAAAATGAAGCAGAATGTTGCCTTTTACTCACCTACCAAGGAGATCTGAATGAGGTTTAACTGACTTCTAAGGTAGTGGTGGTTTTACAATCACATAATTGTGGAGGCAATTTTTACTTTGATTTCAGGTGAGTGAACTAGTAAAATCTGCTTAATGAAAAGAAGTCCAATCCATAAAAAAAGTCAGAAACTGTGAATTACCTGATTTAACAAAGTAAATAAATTCCTTAAGATGGTTCAATTATCAGAGGATGGCTCATCCCTCTACAATTCCCAAAATTGATGAGTGTTGTTGGTTTTTGAGAGAATGCAGTTTATAGCTTTGGTCTCGGTTTATGAGTCTGATATAGTTTAGGTGGTTTTGGTTAGGGATGAGTAATCTCCGGCACTTACCATGTACGGAATAAGTAGCTTTAAGCACTTTTTTAAAAACAAAATTTCAATTAGGTAAAACTCAAAACACTTCCTTTGGTCAGGCATTTTCTCTTAATTATGAAACCCGTGTGAATGTTAATGGAACTTAATCCATGTGTTTCTCATTCACTTGCATCCGATTCATCAAGTGCTGTTTTGTAACAGCCTTTGACATTAAAGAAATATTCTGGGGCCTTTTTCTTAGAAACAGGAAGTGCTGTTCTGCCAAAAAGTAAATGAACTCTAACCTCCAAAGATTCAAATTCCATTTGAAATGTGGAGGCTAAAGAAGCAGCACAGGATTTAACTTGAAAAAACATGTCTCCTAACCCTTTATTTGTTGAATTTTAGTTGTGGAAAATTACATTGTGAATACTTAACTGGGTTTGTTTTCTCTTCCCTGTTCCCAGAGAGCAGTCAAGTCTATGGAGGGAGAGCTTTTGTTTTGAGTAAAGCTGATGTTTCTGAGCCCACAAATGTTTGCGAGGTTGTTAGGGAAATCCTCTTCACCATCAAGAGAGGCTGCATATCTGGAAAAGAGAAAGCATGCTTTCTGATTGAACCCTATTTTATTGCAACCATCAGAAGAGGTTTTCTTCTCTCTTCTCTGGGTTGGGCAATCAGCTACATCAGAGAGGTAAATATGCACAAAATGAGTGTAATTTGCTGTCATTCTCTGGGGATGGAATTTGGGCATGTTTTTTTCTAATTTCATGTATTTATTTTTCATTTTCCAAAGTGATTACAATGTGCAGCCAAGTTTAAGAATTAGTCTCTGGTTCTCTTGGTACTCAGTGTAAAACTCTCAATCCCCACCCCAAAAGTACTGAATCGGAATCTTCAGTTTCAAAAAGATGCCCAAATTTATGTCTAAAGTAATGTCTGAGAAGCAAGTTTTATAAGTACAAATGCCTGAGTCCCACCAGTAGAGACTCTGATTTAACTGAGTCTGATTATTGAGATTTTTAAAAAGGTTTTAAGAATGACTGCTCTAAACTACTTTGTGGAACCTCAGGTTCATTGAGTTTAGGAAATTAACCTTCAGAATTTGATTATAACCTATCTATGACCCAGCAGTGTAGAAAATGAGGGCCAATCATTTCATCACTGTCCATTTCTAGGTTAAGCGGATCATCACCAGGGTTAAGTTGATGAAAGTATTCCCAAACTTTCACCTCCAAAAAAACTCATGTTACTGGAAAACCTGGCATTAGCATTTCATCGCTTGTCTTTCTACACTTTCTCTTCCCAAATGCAAATATTTATTTAAAGATAAATATCCTCATCACTGTGATATAAATAAGAATGCTTGATCACTTTCTTCTGATTCACTGGAGTGGTTATTCTGAACCTGTGGCTTATGGTGCTGGGTAAAATTGTATTTGAGTAAATCTCTGGTTTAGAGAGGAGGGGAAAATGGCAGCCACTCAGAGTCAGTGAAAGGGATCTAAAATGTCAGAAGAGTAAAGCTCTTTGGTAACTTTTCTTTGAGGGATTAGCTGGCTTGAGCTTCAAAGTCTTGGGAGCATTTGCAGTTGTAAGGGATACCAGAAGTGGGAAGTAGGGAAAAGAGGGATGACATGAGAATATCAGGGTTTTAAGATTAAGAAAATAAAAATAAATGAGAAACCTGGCAGGATGTTGTGATGGAGTCTGGACCACGGGAGGAGTTTCATTACATTAATAAATAAAAGGGGTAGTAATGTTCCAAAGCAATACTGGGAAGAAGCAGAAGGAGAAGAGGATGGTGAAAAATCAACAGCAAAATAATCAGCTTGAAAAAGCTTGAACAGATGACCAAAATAATAATAATAATAATAATAATAAGTAAAATCAATGTTGGCTCAAAAACATAAGTATGTTTATAGAAAATATTTAAGGAAAAACAGGTAACTGTTGTTTTTCTCTGTGACCCTCCACATCTATTCAATTACCATGTTCCATTGAATTTACTCCCTAAATACTTTCAAATTCTCCCACTGGAATATTCCATCTCCCCTGATACTATCTAGGTTTTCCCTTGCAGGCTGGTTTCATCACTTATGATCTACATAGCAGCAAAAATGGTATGTTTGAAGTTCACAATCATTTAAAAGCCATTAATAAGAGAAAGTCTGAGTTCAAGCCCTAAAGACTTGAGTGCTATTTCTCCTGACTTGTGTGCACTAACACAGACTTCTGTGTTTGTGCTTCAACTGGGATGGCTCCCTGTCCATTTCTTATATCATTCTACTTTCTACCATGAAATAGAGGTTGTTCTCTCTGTCTACAACTTAATTCTAAGTCCTCTTCCATGCCATACATCTTGTTGACTATGTATTTCACTGTCACCTTTTCTAAGGCTCAATAATATTGTACACTGTTTAGGAACTCAGGCTTTAGAGTCGATCTGCAGGAACTTAATGACATGCTTTAATACCCACAGGCTCTGAATTGGGCAAATTGAATTATCTAAGCCTTAGTTTCCTCATGTCAAAATTAATAGGCACAGGTATCAGCACCAAACTTACTGGCTTCTGTTATTTGTTGATTGGGTCATTGTGAAGACTAACTGAAATGAATTATTAACAGGTCAATAGGCCGGGCATGATGGCTCATGCCTATAATCCCAGCACTTTGGGAGGTTGATGTGGGCAGATCATGAGGTCAAGAGATCGAGATCATCCTGGCCAACATGGTGAAACCCTGTCTCTACTAAAAATACAAATATTAACTGGGTGTGGTGGCACGCGCATGTAGTCCCAGCTACTCGGGAGGCTGAGGCAGGAGAATCGCTTGAACCAGAGAGGCTGAGGTTGCAGTGAGCTGAGATCACACCACTGCACTCCAGCCTGGTGACAGAGAGAGACTTCATCTCAAAACAAAAACAAAAACAAAAAACAACAAAAATCACACAACAACAAAAAATAGCAGGTCAATAGTATAGTGTCTAGGATATAATGAGCACCTAACAAATGTTTGCTATATATGCTATTGGCAACAATCACTGCTTTGAGAAAATTTTGGTAGACTCCTCAGATTTGGTCAGCTTTATTTGTTATTTATTCCTATGGTACTGTGTTTATCTGCTTTATGTCTGTCAAAACAAATCTAAATAAGTAATATCTCATGTGATTAATTATTTACTGTTTGTCTCTACTGGTAACATATAAGCTACAAGAGGGCAGAAACCTTGTCTATCCTGGTACTTACCTTAGTTCTTTCACAATATTTTACACATAGCATAGACTCATCAGTGAAATAAATGAATGACCACTTCCTGTCACCATGGGAAGGGCTTTTCCAAATTTTCTTTTGATTTTCAGTAAAATCTTATGAAATGAGTATTAATATTGACAAAGAAACTGACAACTTGAAAAAGTAAATGACTTTTCAAAATAGGTAATCAGGAATATAAACTGAGGATTTCTGATTTTATATGAACTAAAGTTTGAATATACTAATCAATATATTTATTGAAACCAAAAATGCTAAATTAAAAGTAAAGCAATTTGAAATAAGGCCAATCCTGATTTTCTGATGTTTAACTATTGTTATATATTTATGACTTATTCATTCCAAAATACTTATTGGACACCATTTTATATTAGAAGAGTTATGCTAGCTAGATATTAGTATTGGAGTAATGAAAAGGATTGATTGAGGCAGTTTCTATGTTCATGGACCTTATAGTCTAATGGAGGAGACAGAAAAAAAATAAGTAGGTAAATAAATTGTACAGGTGCTGTTTCATGCATACTGGACTCAATAATTAAGACTAGTCCATACACAATGTATAACTAGGAAAACTGCACAAAATGTAAGAAAGAAAATGATTGAGAGTATCATCAAGTTAATATGTCAGGAAACTATTAACATGTGAGATTTCAGGGTAAGAAAGATAACCAGGAAAATAAATCTAATATTTATGGACACTTTTCCCTTAGGTGAAAGAGGAAAGCTAAGAAACTAAGAGGCTAGGATGTGCTTTCAATAGTTTAAATGGCCTAGATGTGCAGGTGTCTCAGTCCAGGTCTCTCCAAAATGAGATGACAATGGTGAACCTGTTGGCTGTCAGTCTGATTCTGATTTATTTTATCATAGGAGTAAGGGTGCACTAGAATTAGACAGCACTTCATGGGAATTTTAGTTCAATGTTGAATAATCTCACTCTCTGAAATTAAGATTGAAGTGATCCAGGAATGCTAGCACACCCAAGTACCTGGAAGAAGCAAAGAAATACGCTATCTTGAGTAAGAGTACAGCATTCTAGGCCTCAAATTATATCTTAAAAGAATTTTTCAAACGAAATGTCAAGTACACTATCCAAAATAAACCACGACCACTAAAAGACAAAAAACATGGTAGTTGGGGGAGAGATGCATACAGAAGAAATAACAAAAAGTAGGAAAAAAAAGGACTTTAAATATTGAAGTTATCAGAGTCATACTTTAAAATAACTATGCATGATATGCTCAAGTAAATAAGAGATGAAAGTGAAAATACTGGCAGAAAACTGGACATTCCAAAAAGTCTATTGAAAACTCTAAAAGTAAAAAATGTAAAAACAATAATTTAGAACTTAGTGGCTGAGTTTATAGCTGAGTTTATAGCTGAAGCTTGAATTAATAAACTGAAAGAGAAGACCAAAGAAAATATGCGTTGTGAAGACTATGAGAAATAGATTAAATATACAGAAGATAGAAAAAGGGACATAATGAGTAGTGTAAGATGGTCTGATATAAATGTCAATAAATTAATAAATACCATCAATAAATATTAATAAATGAATTGATACCTTTGTAAATATCAATAAATGAGTAAAGGGCAAGCCTATGTTAATACAAAATTCAAGCACTGTAATTGCAAAACTTGACTTAACTGGCATATAACCAACAATGTCAAAATGCACAATTGTCAAAAATACATAGAAAGATTTGAAATAATTTAACCTTATATTGTGCCATATGTCTCAGCAAATGTCAAAGCACTAAAATAATACTGAGTACGTACTCTAACCACAATGCAATTCAGCTGGCAATAACTAACAAAAATTAATCAGAATATACTGTTAAAAACTGAGCTTCAAAAATAAATCATTGATCAAAAAATAGAAGGAAAAAATAATTTTTGAGTTAATTATATTAAAACGTATCAATAAAACAAATTCATATTTACAGAAAAATGTGTAGAACTAAGCAATGTATTTTTTAAAAGAACAGCTGAACATAAATTAGAAATAGAACAAAAAATAAATCCTTATAAAGTGTGAAGAAGGAAATGAAAATAATGATAAAGATTAATAAAATAAAATACATACATACTAGGTAAATTATCTTCAAAGTTTAAAACTGGAAAGACACTTTAAATTCATACCCTCATACAAGAATAATCATGACCAAAAAAATAAAATTTAGAAATAAAAAAGTGGTCCTCAGCATAAATTTTATAAACAGTTAATAGACGATATGATGATAATATGGAAAACCTTATGCAAAATAATTTGAAATATTTGAGGGTTAAATTTGAAATAATCAAATTTATACAAAAATATAAATTTCAAATCTAATCCCAAAAGGAATAGAAAATAAAAGTAGTTCTATAGGTACCATTGGTGAATTCTATTAAACATTTAGGAAAGAAACAATGCTAATATGCTACAAATTCTTTCAGAAAATTTTAAAAAAGAAACAATTTCAAACTACTTTATGAAGTATCCTTTATACATAAACATGATAAGCATAGTAGCAAACATAAAAAATTTAGCCAATATAGAAAAGATTAATAAAAATCTACAGAAAAATAAGTGTGTGTGTTTGTGTGTATAATAAGGTAGCATGACTAATTCAAAATTAGTCTGTACATTTGACTATTTCAAAATATTAATCAATGTAATTGACTGTATTAATATAAAAATTGATGAAAATCATATGATCATCTTAAAGTATCTTTTTTTATTTTTAGTTTTTTAAATTAGTAGCTCTCATTTTTATTATTATTAGGCGCTTCAATTTTTACATGTTGATCATCTCAAACATACTATTTTCTTTTTTTTTAACCTTTTTTGTTTGTGAGAGAGTCTCCCTCTGTCACCCAAGCTGGAGTGCAGTGGTGCGATCTCAGTTCACTGCAACCTTCGCTTCCTCGGCTCAAGCAATTCTCCTGCCTCAGCTTCCCATTTAGCTGAGAATACAGGTGCCTGCCACCACACCACACCTGGCTAATTTTTGTATTTTTAGTAGAGACAGGGTTTCACCATGTTGGTAGGCTAGTCTCGAACTCCAGACCCCAAGCGATCCACCCACCTCAGCCTCCCAAAGTGCTGGAATTACAGGTATGAGCCACTGCGCCCAGCCTAACCTTTTTATTATTATTATACTTTAAGTTCTAGGGTACATGTGCACAACGTGCAGATTTGATACATAGGTATACATGTGCCACGTTGGTTTGCATGCAATCATCTACTCATCGTTTACATTAGGTATTTCTCCTAATGCTATCCCTTCTCCAGCTCCCCACTCCACGACAGGCCCTGGTGTGTGATGTTCCCCTTCCAGTGTCCAAGTGATCTCATTGTTCAGTTCCCACCTGTAAGTGAGAACATGCGGTGTTTGGTTTTCTGTCCTTGTGTTAGTTTGCTGAGAATGATGGTTCCCAGCTTCATCCATGTCCCTGCAAAGGACACGAACTCATCCTTTTTATGGCTGCATAGTATTCCATGGTGTATATGTGCCACATTTTCTTAATCCAGTCTATCATAGATGGACATTTGGGTTGATTCCAAGTCTTTGCTATTATGAATAGTGCCGCAATAAACACATGTGTGCATGTGTCTTTATAGTAGCATGATTTATAATCCTTTGGGTATATACCCACTAATGGGATTGCTGGTTCAAATGGTAATTCTAGTTCTAGATCCTTGAGGAATCACCACACTGTCTTCCACAATGGTTGAACCAATTTACACTTCCACCAACAGTGCAAAAGCGTTAATATTTCTCCACATCCTCTCTAGAATCTGTTGTTTCCTGACTTTTTAATGATTGCCATTCTAACTGGTGTGAGATGGTATCTCATTGTGGTTTTGATTTGCCTTTCTCTGATGAGCAGTGATGATGAGCATTTTTTCATGTGTCTGTTGGCTGCATAGATGCCTTCTTTTCAGAAGTGTCTGTTCATATCTTTTGCTTACTTTTTGATGGGGTTGTTTTTTTCTTGTAAATTTATCTGAGTTCATTGTAGATTCTGGACATGAGCCCTTTGTCAGATGGGTAGGTTGCTAAAATTTTCTCCCATTCTGTAGGTTGCCTGTTCACTCTGATGGTAGTTTCTTTTGCTGTGCAGAAGCTCTTTAGTTTGATTAGAACCCATTTGTCTATTTTGGCTTTTGTTGCCATTTTTTTAGGTGTTTTAGTCATGAAGTCCTTGCCCATGCCTATGTCCTGAATGGTATTGCCTAGGTTTTCTTCCAGGGTTTTTATGGTTGTAGGTCTAACATGTAAGTCTTCAATCCATCTTGAATTAATTTTTGTATAAGGTGTAAGGAAGGGATCCAGTTTCAGCTTTCTCCATATGGCTAGCCTGTTTTCCCATCACCATTTATCAAATAGGGAATCCTTTCCCCATTTCTTGTTTCTGTCAGATTTGTCAAAGATCAGATGGTTGTAGATGTGTGGAGTTATTTGTGAGGCCTCTGTTCTGTTCCATTGGTCTATATATCTGTTTTGGTAACAGTACCATGCTGTTTTGGTTGCTGTAGCCTTGTAGTATAGTTTGAAGTCAGGTAGTGTGATGCCATCAGCTTTGTTCTTTTTCTTATAATTATCTTGGCAATGTGGGCTCTTTTTTGGGTTCCATATGAAGTTTTATGTAGTTTTTTTCCAATTCTGTGAAGAAAGTCATTGGTAGCTTGATGGAGATGGCATTGAATCTGTGAGTTACTTTGGACAGTATGGCCATTTTCATGATATTGATTCCTCCTATCCATGAGCATGGAATATTCTTCTATTTGTTTGTGTCTTCTTTTATTTCGTTGAGCAATGGTTTGTAGTTCTCCTTGGAGAGGTTCTTCACATCCCTTGTAAGTTGGATTCCTAGGTATTTTATTCTCTTCATAGCAATTGTGAATGGGAGTTCACTCACGATTTAGCTCTCTGTTTGTCTGTTAATGGTGTATAGGAATGCTTGTGATTTTTCACATTGATTTTGTATCCTGAGAATTTGCTGTAGTTGCTTATAAGCTTAAGCAGATTTGGGGCTGAGACAATGGGGTTTTCTAGATATACAATCATGTCATCTGCAAACAGGGACAATTTGACTTCCTCATTTCCTAATCGAATACCCTTTATTTCTTCTCTTTCCTGATTGCCCTGGCCAGAACTTCCAACACTATGTTGAATAGGAGTGGTGAGAGAAGTCATCCTTGTCTTGTGCTGGTTTTCAAAGGGAATGCTTCCAGTTTTTGCCCATTTAGTATGATATTGGCTGTGGGTTTGTCATAAATAGCTCTTATTATTTTGAGATACATTCCATCAATACCTAGTTTATTGAGAGTTTTTAGCATGAAGGCTGTTGAATTTTGTCTAAGGCCTTTTCTGCATCTATTGAGATAATCATGTGGTTTTTGTTGTTGGTTCTGTTTATGAAATGGATTACATTTATTGATTTGCATATGTTGAACCAGCTTTGCATGCCAGGAATGAAACCGACTTGATTATGGTGGATAAGCTTTTTGATGTGCTGCTGGATTCAGTTTGCCAGTATTTTACTGAGGATTTTTGCATCGATGTTCATCAGGGATATTGGTCTAAAATTCTCTTGTTTTTGATTGTGTATCTGCCAGGCTTTGGTATCAGGATGATGTTGGCATCATAAAATGAGTTAGGGAGGATTCCCTCTTTTTCTATTGATTGGAATAGGTTCAGACAGAATGGTACCAGCTCCTCTTTGTACCTCTGGTAGAATTAGGCTGTGAATCCGTCTGGTCCTGCATTTTTTTGGTTGGTAGGCTATTAATTATTGCCTCAATTTCAGAGCCTGTTATTGGTCTATTCAGAAATTCAATTTCTTCCTGGTTTAGTCTTGGGAGAGTGTATGTGTCCAGGAATTTATCCATTTCTTCTAGATTTTATAGTTTATTTGCGTAGAGGTGTTTATAGTATTCTCTGATGGTAGTTTGTATTTCTGTGGGATCAGTGGTGATATTCCCTTTTTCATTTTTTATTGCATCTATTTGATTCTTCTCTCTTCTTTATTAGTCTTGCTAGCAGTCTATCAATTTTGTTGATCTTTTCAAAAAACCAACTCATGGATTCATTGATTTTTTGAAGGGTTTTTTGTGTCTCGCTCTCTTTCAGTTCTGCTCTGATCTTAGTTATTTCTTGCCTTCTGCTAGCTTTTGAAATTGTTTGCTCTTTCTTCTCTAGTTCTTTTAATAGTGATGTTAGAGTGTCGATTTTAGATCTTTCCTGCTTTCTCTTGTGGGCATTTAGTGCTATAAATTTCCCTCTACATACTGCTTTAAATGTGTCCCAGAGATTCTGGTACATTGTGTCTTTGCTCTCATTGGTTTCAAAGAACATCTTTATTTCTGCCGTCATTTCTTTATGTACCCAGTAGTCATTCAGGAGCAGTTGTTGAGTTTCCATGTAGTTGTGCAGTTTTGAGTGAGTTTCTTAATCCTGAATTCTAATTTGATTGCACTGTGGTCTGAGAGACAGTTTGTTGTGATTTCTGTTCTTTTACATTTGCTGAAGAGTTCTTCACTTCCAATTATGTGGACAATTTTGGAATAAGTGTGACATGGTGCTGAGAAGAATGTATATTCTGTTGATTTGGGATGAAGAGTTCTGTAGATGTCTATTAGATCTGCTTGTTGCAGAGCCGAGTTCAGGTCCTGGATGTCCTTGTTAACCTTCTGTCTTGTTGATCTGTCTAATATTGACAGTGGGGTGTTAAAGTCTCCCATTATTATTGTGTGGGAGTCTAAGTCTCTTTGTAGGACTTAAGAACTTGCTTTATGAATCTGGGTGCTCCTTTATTTGGTGCATATATATTTAGGATAGTTAGTTCTTGTTGTTGAATTGATCCCTTTACCATTATGTAATTGCCTTTTTTGTCTCTTTTGATCTTTGTTTGTTTAAAGTCTGTTTCATCAGAGACTAGGATTGCAAGCCCTGCCTTTTTTTTGCTTTCCATTTGCTTTGCAGATCTTCCTCCATCCCTTCATTTTGAACCTATGTGTGTCTTTGCACGTGAAATGGGTCTCCTGAATACAGCACACTGATGGGTCCTGACTCTTTATCCAATTTGCTAGCCTGTGTCTTTTAATTGGGGCACTTAGCCCATTTACATTTAAGGTTAATATTGTTATGTCTGAATTTGATCCTATCATTATTATTTTCACTAGTTATTTTGCCCATTAATTGATGCAGTTTCTTCATAGCATCGATGGTCTTTACAATTTGGCATGTTTTTGCAGTGGCTGGTCCTGGTTGTTTCTTTCCATGTTTAGTGCTTCCTTAAGGAGCTCTTGTAAGGCAGGTCTGGTGGTGACAAAATCTCTCAGCAATTGCTTGTCTGTAAAGGATTTTATTTCTCCTTCACTTATGAAACTAATTTTCTTCATAAACTTAGTTTCTTCATAAATTCAGGTTTGAAAATTCTTTTATTTAAGAATGTTGAATATTGACCCCCACCCTTTTCTGGCTTGTAGGGTTTCTGCTGAGAGATCCACTGTTAGTCTGATGGGAATCCCTTTGTAGGTAACTCGATGTTTCTCTCTGGCTGCCGTTAACACTTTTTCCTTCATTTCAGCCTTGGTGAATCTGACAATTATGTGTCTTGGGGTTTCTCTTCTCGAGGAGTATCTTTGTGGTGTTCTCTGTATTTCCTGAATTTGAATGTTTGCCTGCCTTGCTAGATTGGGGAAGTTCTCCTGGGTAATATCCTGAAGAGTGTTTTCTAACTTGGTTCCATTCTCCCCATCACTTTCAGGTACACCAATCAAAGGTAGATTTGGTCTTTTCATGTATTCCCATATTTCTTGGAGGCTTTGTTCATTTCTTTTTACTCTTTTTTTCTCTAAACTTCTCTTCTCGCTTTATTTCATTAATTTGATCTTCAATCACTGATATCCTTTCTTCCACTTGATTAAATTGGCTACTGAAACTTGTGTATGCGTCACGAAGTTCTTGTGCCATGGTTTTCAGCTCCATCGTGTCATTTAAGGTCTTCTCTACACTGTTTATTCTAGTTAGCCATTCGTCTAATCTTTTTTCAAGGTTTTTAGCTTCCTTGCCATGGGTTTGAACATCCTCCTTTAGCTCGAAGAAGTTTGTTATTACTGACCTTCTGAAGCCTACTTCTGTCAACTTGCCAAAGTCATTCTCCATCCAGCTTTGTTCCGTTGCTGGTGAGGAGCTGTGATCCTTTGGAGGAGAAGAGGCGCTCTGATTTTTAGAATTTTCAGCTTTTCTGCTCTTGTTTCTCTCCATCTTTGTGGTTTTATCTACCTTTGGTCTTTGATATTGATGACCTACAGATGGGGTTTTGGTGTAGATGACCTTTTTGTTGATATTGATGCCATCCCTTTCTGTTAGTTTTCCTTCTAACAATCAGGTCCCTCAGCTGCAGGTCTGTTGGAGTTTGCTGAAGTTCTACTCCAGACGCTGTTTGCCTGGGTATCACCAGCAGAGGCTGCATAACAGCAAATATTGCTGCCTAATCTTTCCTCTGGAAGTTCGTTCCAGTGGGGCAGCCACCTATATGAGGTGTCTGTCTGCCCCTACTTGGAGGTATCTCTCAGTTAGGCTACAAGGGGGTCAGGGACCCACTTGAAGAGGCAGTCTGTCCATTCTCAGAGCTCAAATGGCATGCTGGGAGAATGACTACTCTCTTCAGAGCTGTCAGATAGGGATGTTTAAGTCTGCAGAAGTTGTCTGCTGCCTTTTGTTCAGCTATGCCCTGCCCACAGAAGTGGAGTCTAGAGGGAGTAGGCCTTGTTGAGCTGTGGTGGGCTCTGCTCAGTTCGAGCTTCCTGACTGCTTTGTTTACCTACTCAAGCCTCAGCAAGGATGGATGCCCCTCCCCAAGCCAGGATGCCACCTTGGAGCCTTGCAGACCAATCTCAGACTGCTGCGCTAGCAGTGAGCAAGGCTCCATGGGCGTGGGACCTGCTGAACCAGGCACAGGAGAGAATCACCTTGTCTGCCAGTTGCTAAGACCTTGGGAAAAGCACAGTATTTTGGCAGGATTCTCCCATTTTTCCAAGTAGTCTCACAGCTTCCCTTGAGTAGGAAAGGGAATCCCCT
The DNA here is from genome assembly GCF_006542625.1 of Nomascus leucogenys. Lineage (NCBI taxonomy): Eukaryota > Metazoa > Chordata > Mammalia > Primates > Hylobatidae > Nomascus > Nomascus leucogenys. The sequence goes on from NC_044384.1 coordinate 35,982,359, forward strand.
GACCCCTTGTGCTTCCTGGGTGAGGCAACACCCACCCTGCTTCAGCTCACCCTCTGTGGGCTGCACCCACTGTCCAATCAGTCCGAGTGAGATGAAGCACGTACCTCAGTTGGAAATTCAGAAATCACCCGTCTCCTGCATCGATCACGCTGAGAGCTGCAGACTGGAGCTGTTCCTATTCGGCCATCTTAGAACACCCCTAAAGTATTTTTTAAATAATTTCATCCCACAGTAATGATAAAAAAAAATGCTGCTAGCATCCTAAATTCAGAAGAACATTACATTAATCTGATAAAATATAAGTAGAAAAATCATTTACAACAACCATCATGTGTAATAATAAAATGTTTAATGACAAGAATTCCCAGTACAAATGCGTTCACTCACTATTGTTCTGGAAATCTTAGCTAAAAAACAAAACAATAAATAACTTTGTTAGGATGAAAAAACATAAATAAAAGCCAAAGAGTTTGAGACATGCCTGGGCAACATAGAGATACCTCATTTCAACAAAAAGAAAAAAAAAGGTAGCCAGGCATAGTGATGCATACCTATAGTCCTAGCTACTTGAGGGGCTAAGCTGAGAGGATTGCTTGAGTCCAAAAGATTGAGGCTGCAGTGAGCCAAGATCATGCCACAGCACTCCAGCCTGGGTGACATGGTGAGACTTTGTCTCAAAAAAAAGTCATTATTTGTAGAAGATATAATCCACAAGAAAATTCACCAGAATCTACAGATAAGTTATCAGAACCGACACATTAGTATAGCAAGATTGGTAGTTACAAAGTCATTTTTTTTAAAAAAATTATATTTTTATATTCAAGCAATGAAAAATAAGAAAGCATGATCTTCAAAATGCCATTTATAATCAGAAAAAATCAAATGCTTAGAAATAAATTTAACAGAATATATACAAGACTTCTAAACAGAAAACTATAAAAATATTATTGACAAAAACAAAAACTTTAATAAATAGGAGACAATCATAGTAAAAGATGAAAAATACCAATCTATGAATTTGATTCAATATCAATCGAAATTGTGAAAGTTTGCTTTTTCTTCTGGGGTGTGTGTGTGTGTGTGTGTGTCTTATAACTTAATGAACTGATTCTAAAATCTATGTGATAATGGAAAGAGCCAAGAAGAGTTGAAAAATTCTTTAAAAAGGAAAAATTGAGTGAATGCATGTTATATTAGATATCAATACTTATAAATCTACAGAAATGAGATCATCATACAGTTAAGCTAAGAATAGACAAAATGCCAAATAAATGGAGTCTAGAAACAGGCCAATGATAATATGGACCTATGATGACAGTCGTGACACTGCAGTGAAGTATAAAATGAACAGTCTTTTAATGAATATGACTGGACAATCAACTATTCCTATGAAAAAATAATAAAACTGACCCCTACTCATACATTCACAATTATCAAATATAGATTTATTGTCAATCAAAAGTGAAAAAGAAAAATAATGAAATTTCTTGAAGATAATATGGGAGAATACAGGGCACTAAAATAATCACAGAGGAAAAACTCATAAAATTAACTTTATCAGAATAAAGAATATTTATACCTATATTCATCAGAGAAGATTTAATGATGGACAAGAAAAGCCACAAAAAGGGAAAAATATTAATAATGCTTTTAACCTACAATTCTGAAGGAATTTTCCAAGGGCAGCAGCTACTCGTAGCTGAAAAGTAACTTTAGTATATTTTAAGAATGTTAGTGACCTGAGCCATATGAAAGGGAACATGATATATAACAAGACTCTAGCTTAGACAAATGAATGGTAAAGGCGTACATTAGAATTTCTAAGGGCACAAACTAGAGATTTCCAGATAAAAGTAATATACAATAATGTCAGTGGGTGCAGACCTGAAACTGGAAGTGGTGGGAGATGTTGGGACAGTTAAAATATTTCTGCCCCCAGAGGCTGAGAATTAGAGAAGCCCCTAAATGCCCATTGCAGCAAGAACTTAAGTAACATGTGGTCAATCCCCAGAGCTTGTTTAGGGCAAGGAATAAAGAAATAGACAGGCTCACATACCAAAAAATATTTCCACAGAACGATTTTTCTAGGTAGACTGTACCAGGACTCAACTCATTGGGAGTCAAATATGAACCAGGAGTCTGAATACCTCACTATTTAAGTCACTTGTCATCACAGAATCAGAAAGCTACAATTTGCTTTGATGTTTTTCTTTATTATGTATTTTTCCATACCATCTTAGCAAGTTTTATTTTAAATGCTTTTGCTTAAAAACAAAAAGAAAAAGAAAAATAATTTTTTTGTCAAATTTGGCTGATAATGTGGGAATTTTGGGGAGAAGAAGAAAACAAATCCACCTACATTTTTTCAGAAGAGCTACAGTAGGTACAGCACCCTGGAGACACAGTGAAGTCATGCCAGCTGGAGAAATGGGAAAGTAACAGAACCGAGGCTGTGAGTGGGATGAGTTCCCCACATCAAAGGCAGTCCTGGGAATAACTAAGATGGCTCTCTCTATATATATGATATATATATATATATATATATATATATATATATATATATGATTAGGAATCAGAATGTTAAAATTTTCCTAAGTGCTCCTTATCTCAGATCCAGAATTACTTTCAATCTCTTTCATGACTGTCATGTTTGCCTGTTCATGGCATGTTCTACGCCTTGTCTGGAGAAGTGTTCTGGGAAGCTGGGAAGTATGGCTACTGTGTATCTACAAGGCATATTCAAGGCTTAATCTTTGGTAAGCAAGAGTGTTCAGATAAGACTGCAGCTGGGAAGAGGCACCACTGGAAGACAGGTGAGGTAAGAGGTTCTCAAGGCAACTCTAAAAACCATCTTTTGTCCAGTTAGGTCCCTGACCTTTATGTTTTATATAGGTCCCTGGCCTATATATTTTTACAATATGATCATTAGGGTTGGGGAATAAGTTTGACCAAGATTTCCCAGACATTTGAGTATAGATGAGTGCATAGCAGCTTGCAGAGGGTCTCTGCAGATACCCTAGATATTTTGGAGTATAAACAATTACTTTGTTAGCATCAATGGATTATATTAAGCTGAAAGGATGATTTAGCCACAAAATTGAACTATGTGAAAAAAATTAGGGGAACTATTCGATTTACAATTGCATCAAAAATAAATAAACCAATAAGCTACTGAGAGTAAATGTGACCAAGGAAGTGAAACAGCTTTATACCAGAAACAAGAAACACTGAGGAAATAAAGATTACACAAATATTAATAAATGGAAAGACATCTTGTTTTCATGGATTGAATTAATATTTAAACGTCCATACTGCCCAAAGGGATCCAGAGATTCAGTGCAATCCTTATTAAAATTCTAATGTCATTCTTCATAGATAAAGGGAAAAAATTCTAAAATTTTGCTTGCTTGGGCACCGCATCTACTGAAATTGGAACAACATAGAAAAGATTAGCATGGCTCCTGTGCAAGGATGATATGCAAATTCATAAAGCATTGCACACTTTTTTTATAGTAATACTATTCACGATAGCAAAGACATAGAATCTACCCAGGTTTCCATCAACAGTGGATTGGATTTTTTAAAATGTGGTAAATATACACCATGGAATTCTATACAGCTATAAAAAAGAACACAATCATATCCTTTGCAGTAACATGAATACAGCTTCAGGCCATTATCTTAAGTGAATTAACACAGAAACAGCAAACCAAAAACTGCATGTTTTTACTTATAAGTGGGAGCTAGACATTGGGTACATGCTGACACAAAGATGGGAGCAATAAACACTGAGGATTCTAACAGTGGAGAGGGAGAGAAGGGGGAAAGATTGGAAAACTTCCTGTCAGATACTATGTTCACTGCTTGGATGTTAGGATCATTAGAAGCCCAAACCTCAGCATCAGGCAATATATCCATGGAAGAATCCTGCATGTGTACCCCTTGAATGTAGAGTAAAATAAAAATTTTAATCCTAAAATTTGCATGGAACCACAAAAGACCCCAAATAGCCAATGAAAGCTTGCCCAAAATGTGCATAGGTGGAGGCCTATTCACCTAAACCTACTCGTCTCAATGAAGAGCACAGGAAATTATGTCCATTTAATTTCACTTTCCTATGTATGCCCATTCTTGATCTCTGGGATTTTGTTTTAATATGTGTATTTTAAATCAGAAATTGACTTTTCCACAGACATTTCTGATTTCTTTTTCTTAATAATTAATGAGGCAGTTTTACCCTGCTGAGGCAAGTAAACCTACTAACAGGGTTATGCCACAGAACTAAGATCTGTGGAGAAGTTCCAGCTGTTTATTTTTTCATCTCCCAGACAACTCCAGAAATGGGCATCCAATGCCTTTTGAGTTATACTTTCCATTTCTACATTGAAAAGGGAACTAGAATTTGGGGGAAAAAAAAAAAAGGCCTCCTTGTTTGAGCTGGCAGCCGGCTGCTGTGTAATTATCATTGCTCTTCTTTATTAACTGCTCGCCTTCGCCTTATGTGGTGCTTTGTTAATAGATGTAACCTCAATCTTGTTGCTATGGTGACAGTAACAGTCACTGAGAAGACTTTGTTTATGGTAAACAAATCCAGGCATATGCTTGAAGCCTGGTGGAACAGTTTTCCAGCTTCCCTTACACTGCTGTCCTTGAATGAAATCAAGGAGCTCCCACTGAAAAACCCACAGCCTGGGTGGGGGGAGGGGGGAGGGACAGCATTAGGAGATACACCTAATGCTAAATGACGAGTTAATGGGTGCAGGAAATCAACATGGCACATGGATACATATGTAACAAACCTGCACATTGTGCACATGTACCCTAAAACCCTAAAGTATAATTAAAAAAAAATAAAATAAATAAATTAATTAATTAATTAAAAAAAAAAATAGGAAACAGTCCTGAGATTATTGTTTCTTATGTGTGTGGGAATGGCCCCGTATATAGGTCTATGTTCACGAGTCAAGGCTCCCTGTTGAAGGGGGCTCTCTGTGCAACACACGCAGAGGAATTGACCTAAGAGTGAGAGAAAGCCTCCCACCCTGAGGGCTGTTGGCATCGATAGTGAAGCTGGGATGGTACATTAACATAACGATAAAAAATGTGTCTCTCTTTCCCTTACCAAATCCTCTCTGCTAGGCATGCTGAATTTTTATATATTGGAGAAAAAATTCCTTCCAGAACACTCTCATAAACATTGAAGTAAGACACATTCAGCCCCCTTTCTTAAATTTTTTTATTATATGAAAGTGAACCACCATTTGAAGGAGAGTAGTTGTCATGTAGATAGATGGAACTGAGGGTCAGATTTACTTTTCCATGGTGAATGTATTTGTGGTTGGTCTGGCTTAAGTGGCCCAACACATTCCCTGGCTCTCTTTCCCTGTCTCTCTCACCTACCTCCTCAAATGTTTTCTCTCTAAACTGACAACTGCTGTCTAAAATTAAAACACCAAATCTTTTCTCCTCAGTCTTCTGTACTATAAGACTTTGAGGGCTCACTTAAGAATGAAAACTTAAAAATTTCAAAGAATGAAAATTTGAAAAGCATTGTGATGAAATTGAAATGGTGTGTACAAACTATCAGCTATTTATGGCCAACAGTGTGCACAAATTAGAGACCATTTCTTGGTCCCAAAACATGCAGGAAGAAAGTGGACTGCCTAGCTGCAATGGGAAATCTTTCAGTAGAGAGCAGAGGGCCATCGGCCTGAAATTCCAGGAACCTTATTTTTGGATTTCTTAACAGTTCTTGAGAACTAGTAGAATCTTGCTTGTTCGTTCTTTTCACCACCAGCCAAAGGGCTTTACTTACCCTAGCTCTCAGGTCTCACGGTCCTCAGGTGTGTGGCTCTACAGAACAGTTGAGCCTTAACACAGCAATGTAGGAAGCCAATTTTTAATCCCTCAGACAGAATTAAACTTCCTGCTAAACATTTTCTTGTTTTACCCTTTTACTTGGGTATTTGTCTCATAAGCCCACACTGAGAATAGAATGTTGCAGAGTATTATGTAGCTCATTAATTCGTGTTCTCCAGTGAGGGGGTCTGGGGATGCTAGGGTGAAGAGCTTAGGCCAACATTAAAGTGATTTATCTGCTAAGTACATGAATTAACATTTCATTGGTTGGAGGCAGTTATTTATTCTGATATACCTTCATAAGGTGGAAAAAACAAAAAGTATCTTCTTGATAAAGAACCTGGAAGTTAATTAAACGGTAATAATAATAATTATAATAATAGTTTATAAAACAAAGTATAGTTTTTTCAATTTAAAACAGAATTTTTTCTTTCATAAGGTCAAAGAAAGGTGCCTTAACTGGGATTCCCGGCATGCTGCCCACTCTCAAACTTGGTTTGTACCCACTGATCTCCTACTTCCGTTTCTGGAAACTTCATCTATCATTTACCATCCTGCCTGTTAATCCTTAGGGTCCACCTTTTCTTTTGTAATTGTTCAAACATCATTTATTCATACACATGTGCAAACACACAAACACACTCCGGCTTTATTCTGATTTCTTTTCTAACTCCTTAGGGAGGTTCGTCTTCTTTTTGCTAACATATCATTCAGCAGCTCATTATTATGACCCTGCATTATGAATTATTGTTTGCGAATTACATCATGTTGGTCAGTGGCTGAGTAAGCCTCTTGGCAACTGCCATCTCATTTTCTTCTTTACAACTCCCAGTTAAAATATAGGTACTGTTGGTCACACATCGGCTGGAGAAACTGGGATGTACAGACATCACACAGACCCAGGAGTCACAATTTGAATTCATGTCAGTCTCACCACAGAGGTCATGTTCTTAATCATGACACTGAAAGATGTTTTAGCAAGAACACTTTGTTCTTGAGCAAAACTTTGGGCCATGGAACTTGTTTCCCTGCTTTTCCTGATTAAGCCAGTCTGAGAATTTTAGAAGGAAACTTCAAAGATTCATTTACCTTTTCCCTTTAGAGGCAGGAACCAAAAGTTGGCCATAAACAGTCAATCCCTGAACCGTCCCTTTTTATCCCCACCATATGCCTCTAGATCTGCTTAGGGAATTTCAGTTATGCCCTCCCCCAATTAAATACACCTCCAAATGTGTCTTCCCATCCTAAGAGCATTATAGTCCTATTTATTAAAAAAAAAATAATTTAAGGGTGGTGCTTGATCTTCATTTGAGCTGTAAGCACTTGGCTGTTACTTTTTGTCCTATCCTGAGAAACACCATGTAACGGTGGGGCAGGAGGAAAGAATTCAGGACTAGCATGCCACCACTATTCTATTATTAAATTGAACAATATTTCACTTTCAGCCTCTTCTATAAAGACTTGCTATGGCAGATTATAAGCTCTTCCTCACTTCATAGTTTTACAGATTTTTACATTTTAAGAAAGAAACTCTGGTGCAGTGGCTCACGCCTGCAATCCCAGCACTTTGGGAGGCCGAGGTGGGCAGATCACCAGGTCAGGAGTTCGAGACCAGCCTGGCCAATATGGTGAAACCTTGTCTGTATTAAAAATAAAAAAAAAATTAGCCGGGCGTGGTGGTGGGCACCTGTAGTCCCAGCTACTTGGGAGGCTGAGGCAGGAGAATCACTTGAACTTGGGAGGTGGAGGTTGCAGTGAGCTGAGATCATGCCCCTGCACTCCAGCCTGGGCAACAGAATGAGGATCTGTCTCAAAAAAAAAAAAAAAAAAAAAGAAGCATGAGAGGATTGAGGGATGAAGAGATGGAGCACAGGTGATTTTGAGGCACTGAAACTCTTTTGTATGACAATATATGGGTTGATACCCAGCATTATACATCTCTCAAAGCCCAAAGAACTATGTAACACAAGATAGACCCCAGTGTAAACTACAAGCTTTAATTTATATAATTTCTTAATGTTTGCTCATCAAATATACAGTAATAATACAAGATATTAATTATAGAAAAAATTATGATGGGAGGTGTTGGGGCATATGGACTTGTACTTTCTGCTCAATTTTTCTGTAAAAGTAAAACTGCTCTGAAAAATATAGTCTATTAATTAGTGTTAAAAGAGATAAGAAAAACTATATATGTCCAAATACTGGCAAAGAGAAGTGAAAACTGAAGAGTGTCAGTGATGGAAAGTAAGGAAATTGGACTCTTTCAAGTCCTTAGTGATACTTCTACCTATTTCTGAAAATGTTTGAATTGTTATGTCCATCCATATACGCAAGCCATATGGGCTATGAAGTGGATTGTATTCAAAGAGTCTTGTGAAGGTAAAAGAAAGTTGGACATCCCTCCTCCTCTCCCCAAAAAACCAATTTGCCTATGCTTCAGTTTCTATAAAATGCACAGATGTGCTAGCATTTAGCTGCCTCCCTGGGGTGCACTAAAACTGTTGCTCTGAAGTGATTCAAGACTAGAGCATCCCAGGGCCTGGCACTGTGGTGGGACTCAAGGGAAGAGATAAAACACAAATTGAAAAGCAGTATTACTTGGGAAATTGTAGTTTAACACATGTGACAGCAGTCTCTCCCTGTCTACTAAGATTTCTTCCTTATTGCTTTCAGACAAAGTCGTCATGATATCAGGGTCATATTATTGTCTTCCTTTTTCTATACCTTGATTCACTCTTCCATCTTCGGGTAAGAGGAAGAAAATTAGGTGAAGATCATATGTGTAGTTTTTGACAGAAATTTTGCATGCACTTTAACTGTCAGCTCCAGCACTAGCATTACCTCCACTTTCCCATGTATAAAGCCTAGATATCCTTCAGAGCTGGGCTCAAATCCCCTTCCTAAACATGCATTCTATTAGTGATCTTTACTCCTTCTTTCAGCTCCTCACTGAGTGCTTCATTCCTGCAGTTTAGAACTTGACTACATGCTGCTGAATTATAAATTGTACATTCAATTTATAACTTGCCTAACTTGAAAGAAATCTACACGTACATCTATATCTACCACTCTATCTATATGTCTATCTAATCTTAAAGATACAACTTTTTCCTTTTACATTTGTTGAATTTCCTCTGCTAACCATCCTCAACTCCTGCCACTGTGTGTTCATTGAAGACAGCAATATTTGGAGGTTTTTAAAGAAAATATAAACCTATATGTATTTCAGTCCTACCTATTTTTCTTCTTAATCAGGCCCTGAAACTTAAAATTTTCACTGTTACCCTCCCTAGGCCTAGTGGGTTGACTTTGACATTCTATTTGATATTTATGGGAGGAACTTTCTTTCAGTCATTGATTAAGACAGACATTATTGTTTTATGCTGAGATTTTAGTAGAGCTAGGCATCCTGTTTAAATGAGGAACTTGAGTAGAGTTCTTCTTTGAGTAATGAAGAAGAACAGATAGCAAAGCTGTGGGACATAGGCTCAGTAATATCAGATCAGTTTGGAGAATCACCTACATCGTTAGCCCCTGAGAGAGAGCATGGCCCAGGGAAAGAAAAAAGTACTGGAGGTACAACTACCTGCCCTAACACATCAAACCCTATGGCAAGTTTCTTAACCTCCCTGAAACTGAACATCTGCAAAAGGAGTTTGTTTCTGTATAACATGAACTTGTGAAGGCCATATAAGATAATACCCAAGAAAGAGGTTGCAAGCTGTAATATAAAGGTATAGATTTGTTAGTGAGAAACCAGAGGGGTACATGACAATATTTTCTGCCTTGGGAAGGTTAGAAGTGGGGCAGGGTGGGGAAGGTGAATTCTAGAAAAATAAGAGGTCACCAGTTACAAAGTTTCCCTACTTTAGTTCTTTAGGATTAACCCTGTTTGAAGCCAAATAATTTAAAATGGCTCAAACTAACGTTTGTGATTGTTCAGTTCAGTTTCTTTGTTTTCTAGATAATGAACTTTCGTCACAGAGTAAATGCAAGCCCATGTCTCACTGCATGAAGAGTAACACACTCATCTGTGTGACTCTTGGCATATAAAGCCACGACCTGCAGAACTTGGACAAGTTGTTTGACGTCTCTGAGAATCTAGCCAAAGCATGGAAAATTCTTCACATTATTAGACCTGACTTCGGGTAACTTTTTTTCTTTATTGATTTCCATGGCCTTAATTTTTATTCTCATCATGGGAATCTTGAAGGTTATCTGGAAAAGACCTGTCAATGTACTTCTTTTCTCCCCAGTATTGATTCAACTTCTTTGTCTAATCTGAACACTACATAACAGCAACAACATGTGTAGGTCACATGTATTTATGCTGAACTTTGCATCTATAAAGTTTTTGTTTTCTTTAAAAATGTTTGCATTTTTAAAGTTTTTGTACTACAGTGGCATTTTCTGCAAAGGAGAAGGAGAAATTTTCTCTTCTGAGGAAGACCTTTATTTGTTTTTGTTTTGAGATGGAGTCTCATCCTATTGCCCAGGTTGGAGTGCAGTGGTGCGATCTCGGATCACTGCAACCTCCTCTTCCCAGGTTCGAGGGATTCTCCTGCCTCAGCCTCCCGAGTAGCTGGGACTATAGGCGTGTGCCACCACATCCAGCTAATTTTTTATTTTTAGTAGAGACAGGGTTTCACCATGTTGAGCAGCCTGGTCTCGAACAAGGAAGACTATTCATGAACTCTTCTCAATCACTTTTATTTTCAAGGACTTATTCTCTCTTGTGAAATTCCGTAACAAACGACAGACTACTCAACCAAAGGCTTTTTTTTTTTTTGTCACAAAACAGATCATTACCTAGCATTTACTGAGGGCTTACCATGTGTTAGATAAAAGATGTAAGAGGAGGCATAAGACCCTGCCCAATTCAGGGAGGCAAGCTGTATACTGCACAGAAACAAAAGGAACCTATGATGTCGGGCAAACCAAACTCCAGCAATGACACAGGAAGTCCAGCAGACAGGTAATTGCACTGAATTTGGGAGCCCAGGGGAAGATGTGTGAAGCTGATTACATTAAGAATGTTCCGAGGAATATCAAGGTTTAAATCAGCAGAGCGGGGAACAGGAGAGTATTACGGGTGTGAAAGCTGAAGGTCCAGAGGACACAGTTAGGCACAACAGATAACAAGGTCAGTGAGAAGACTTCCCCAGCTGGAATAGAGGATTGGTCTAGGGTGACAAAGAAAGATGAGGCAGAAAAGCATTTTAGGATTAACTATGGAGCTCCTCACCTGCCAAGATGAAAAGCCAGGACTTGTGTTGTGAGCACTGAGTGTGTGAACAGAGGTTGCAGTTTCAGAGTTTGAGAACGGAGCTAGAGATATCTGAATTTGACTGTTGGCATATAAAGCTACCACCTGCAGGACTTGGGCAAGTTGCTTGATTTCTTCAAGCCTTCACTTCTTCCAATATAAAATTGAATTAGTAAAATCTTATAGGTCTCTTATGAAAAGAGACTAGGTCTTTTAATGGAGTAGGTGCTAAATATATTTAATGGAGTAGGTGCTAAATATATTTTGCTATTCTTTTTTGGTATTAGTTATGGTTTTTGTTTGTTTTTGGATAGCAATTGTGTTGATATGTAATTGTTTTTCTTCTGAGCTTCTCAGTAATTATCCAGGTCAGAATATGCCTTAGAATAATACATATTTTTGAACCTAGTCTCATCATCTTACTAGTTTTTGGAGCCTACAAGTTTTCCCTGATTATGGCATCATGGGCGTTGAATTACAATTTATCTCTAGTCAGTGATTTTTAACATTTTGGGAGTTATAATCTTTTGGAATGGTTTGACATTGTGGCATTTTTAAAAATTAAAAAAAAACAAGATAAAACTTTACACTGAAAAATAGAAAAACATACAAATAATTTTGTTTTTATACTTAAGGAGTATAGCTGACTCAATGGGTAGACATAATCAGCAACTTTAAAAGAGTTTTCTCCTTCAACAAAAATATTCCCCTCATTGACATCCTATGGTGTCTGAAATTCTACCATATGCTCTCCTCCTTAAGGAGCCATGGACCCAGCAGGAGCATATTGATACAATGATCGTTTTTACAGCATTATATTCCCTGGGAGGGGAAACACATTAACCAGTGAACACACCAAAAGGATGTGTATCATTTCATCTCTTATTGATCACATAGTCTATTACTCTTCTCTAATAGTATGGAGATTCTTCAAAAGTAGCCAATGACGCGAAATAGGAGCCAAGATGGCCAAATAGGAACAGTTCTGGTCTACAGCTCCCAGTGTGAGCTGCACAGAAGACGGGTGATTTCTGCATTTCTGTTTGAGGTACCGGGTTCATCCCACTAGGGAGTGCCAAACAGTGGGTGCAGGACAGTTGGTGCAGCGCACTGTGCGCGAGTCAAAGCAGGGCCAGGCATTGCCTCACTCGGGAAGCACAAGGGGCCAGGGAGTTCCCTTTCCTAGTCAAAGAAAGGGGTGACAGACGGCACCTGGAAAATTGGGTCAGTCCCACCCTGATACTGCGCTTTTCCAACGGGCCTGGAAAATGGCACACCAGGAGACTGTGTCCTGCACCTGGCTTGGAGGGTCATGTGCCCACGGAGTCTCGCTGATTGCTAGCACAGCAGTCTGAGATCAAACTGCAAGGCGGCAGCAAGGCTGGGGGAGGGGCGCCCGCCATTGCCCAGGCTTGCTTAGGTAAACAAAGCAGCCAGGAAGCTCGAACTGGGTGGAGCCCACCACAGCTCAAGGAGGCCTGCCTGCCTCTGTAGGCTCCAGCTCTGGGGGCAGGGCACAGACAAACAAAAATTCGGCAGGAACCTCTGCAGACTTAAACGTCCCTGTCTGACAGCTTTGAAGAGAGTGGTGGTTCTCCCAGCACGCAGCTGGAGATCTGAGAATGGACAGACTGCCTTCTAAAGTGGGTCCCTGAATCCCGAGCAGCCTAACCGAGAGGCACCCCCCAGTAGGGACAGACTGAAACCTCACTCGGCCAGGTACTCCTCTGAGACAAAACTTCCAGAGGAACCATCAGACAGCTGAATTTGTGGTCTCACGAAAATCCACTGTTCTGCAGCCACCGCTGCTGACACTCAGCCAAACAGGGTCTGGAATGGACCTCTAGCAAACTCCAACAGACCTGCAGCTGAGGGTCCTGTCTGGTAGAAGGAAAACTAACAAACAGAAAGGAAATCCACACCAGAAACCCATCTGTACATCACCATCATCAAAGACCAAAAGTAGATAAAACCACAAAGACGGGGAAAAAACAGAGCAGAAAAACTGGAAACTCTAAAAAGCAGAGCACCTCTCCTCCTCCAAAGGAATGCAGTTCCTCACCAGCAATGGAACAAAGCAGGATGGAGAATGACTTTGACGAGTTGAGAGAAGAAGCCTTCAGATGATCAAACTACTCCGAGCTACGGGAGGAAATTCAAAACAATAGCAAAGAAGTTAAAAACTTTGAAAAAAAATTAGACGAATGAATAACTAGAATAACCAATGGAGAGAAGGGCTTAAAGGAGCTGATGGAGCTGAAAGCCAAGTTTCGAGAACTACGCGAAGATTGCAGAAGCCTCGGTAGCAGATGCGATCAACTGGAAGAAAGGGTATCAGTGATGGCAGATGAAATGAAGTGAGAAGGGAAGTTTAGAGAAAAAAGAATAAAAAGAAACGAAAAAGGCTCCAAGAAATTTGGGACTATGTGAAAAAACCAAATCTACGTCTGACTGGTGTACATGAAAATGACGGGGAAAATGGAACCAAGTTGGACAACACTCTGCAAGATATTATCCAGGAGAATTTCCCCAATCTAGCAAGGCAGGCCAACATTCAGATTCAGGAAATACAGAGAACACCACAAAGATACTCCTTGAGAAGAGCAACTCCAAGACATATAATTGTCAGATTCACCAAAGTTGAAATGAAGGAAAAAATGTTAAGGGCAGCCAGAGAGAAAGGTCGGGTTACCCACAAAGGAAAGCCCATCAGACTAACAGCTGATCTCTCAGCAGAAACTCTACAAGCCAGAAGAGAGTGGGGGCCCATATTCAACATTCTTAAAGAAAAGAATTTTCAACCCAGAATTTCATATCCAGCCAAACTAAGCTTCATAAGTGGAGGAGAAATAAAATACTTTACAGACAACCAAATGCTGAGAGATTTTGTCACCACCAGGCCTTCCCTAAAAGAGCTCCTGAAGGAAGCATTAAACATGGAAAGGAACAACTGGTACCAGCCACTGCAAAAACATGCCAAATTGTAAAGACCATCGAGGCTAGGAAGAAACTGCATCAACTAACGAGCAAAATAACCAACTAACATCATAATGACAGGATCAAATTCACACATAACAATATTAACTTTAAATGTAAATGGGCTAAATGCTCCAATTAAAAGACACAGACTGGCAAACTGGATAAGGAGTCAGGACCCATCAGTGTGCTGTATTCAGGAAACCCATCTCACGTGCAGAGACACACATAGACTCAAAATATAGGGATGGAGGAAGATCTATCAAGCAAATGGAAAACAAAACAAGGCAGGGGTTGCAATCCTAGTCTCTGATAAAATAGACTTTAAACCAACAAAGATCAAAAGAGACAAAGAAGGCCATTACATAATGGTAAAGGGATCAATTCAACAAGAAGAGCTAACAATCCTAAATATATATGCACCTAACACAGGAGCACCCAGATTCATAAAGCAAGTCCTGAGTGACCTACAAAGGGACTTAAACTCCCACACAATAATAATGGGAGATTTTAACACCCCACTGTCAACATTAGACAGATCAACGAGACAGAAAGTTAACAAGGATATCCAGGAATTGAACTCAGCTCTGCACAAAGTGGACCTAATAGACATCTACAGAACTCTCCACCCCAAATCAACAGAACATACATTTTTTTCAGCACCACACCACACCTATTCCAAAATTGACCACATAGTTGGAAGTAAAGCTCTCCTCAGCAAATGGAAAAGAACAGAAATTATAACAAACTGTCTCTCAGACCACAGTGCAATCAAACTAGAACTCAGGATTAAGAAACTCACTCAAAACCGCTCAACTACATGGAAACTGAACAACCTGCTCCTGAATGACTACTGGCTACATAATGAAATGAAGGCAGAAATAAAGATATTCTTTGAAACCAACGAGAAAAAAGACACAACATACCAGAATCTCTGGGACACATTCAAAGCAGTGTGTAGAGGGAAATTTATAGCACTAAATGCCCACAAGAGAAAGCAGGAAAGATCCAAAATTGACACCCTAACATCACAATTAAAAGAACTAGAAAAGCAAGAGCAAACACATTCAAAAGCTAGCAGAAGGCTAGAAATAACTAAAATCAGAGCAGAACTGAAGGAAATAGAGACACAAAAAACCCTTCAAAAAATTAATGAATCCAGGACCTGGTTTTATGAAAAGATCAACAAAATTGATAGGCCGCTAGCAAGACTAATAAAGAAGAAAAGAAAGAAGAATCAAATAGATGCAATAAAAAATGAAAAAGGGGTTATCACCACCAATCCCACAGAAATACAATCAACCATCAGAGAATACTACAAACACCTCTACGCAAATAATCTAGAAAATCTAGAAGAAATGGATAAATTCCTTGACAAATACACTCTCCCAAGACTGAACCAGGAAGAAGTTGAATCTCTGAATAGATCAATAACAGGCTCTGAAATTGTGGCAATAATCAATAGCTTACCAACCAAAAAGAGTCCAGGACCTGATGGATTCACAGCCGAATTCTACCAGAGATACAAGGAGGAACTGGTACCATTCCTTCTGAAACTATTCCAATTGATAGAAAAAGAGGGAATCCTCCCTAACACATTTTATGAGGCAAGCATCATCCTGATACCAAAGCCTGGCAGAGACATAACCAAAAAAGAGAATTTCAGGCCAATATCCTTGATGAACATTGATGCAAAAATCCTCAATAAAATACTGGCAAACCGAATCCAGCAGTACATCAAAAAGCTTATCCACCATGATCAAGTGGGCTTCATCCCTGGGATGCAAGGCTGGTTCAACATACGCAAATCAGTAAATGTAATCCAGCATATAAATAGAACCAAAGACAAAAACCTCATGATTATCTCAATAGATGCAGAAAAGGCCTTGGACAAAATTCAACAACCCTTCATGCTAAAAACTTTCAATAAATTAGGTATTGATGGGACGTATCTCAAAATAATAAGAGCTATCTATGACAAACCCATAGCCAATATCATACTGAATGGGCAAAAACTGGAAGCATTCCCTTTGAAAACTGGCACAAGACAGGGATGCCCTCTCTCACCGCTCCTATTCAACACAGTGCTGAAAGTCCTGGCCAGGGCAATCAGGCAGGAGAAGGAAATAAAAGGTATTCAATTAGGAAAAGAGGAAGTCAAATTGTCCCTCTTTGCAGATGACATGATTGTATATTAGAAAACCCCGTTGTCTCAGCCCAAAATCTCCTTAAGCTGATTAGCAACTTCAGCAAAGTCTCAGGATACAAAATCAATGTACAAAAATCACAAGCATTCTTGTACACCAATCAGACAAACAGAGAGCCAAATCATGAGTGAACTCCCATTCACAATTGCTTCAAAGAGAATAAAATACCTAGGAATCCAACTTACAAGGGATGTGAAGGACCTCTTCAAGGAGAACTACAAACCACTGCTCAATGAAATAAAAGAGGATACAAACAAATGGAAGAACATTCCATGCTCATGGGTTGGAAGAATCAATATCGTGAAAATGGCCATACTGCCCAAGGTAATTTATAGATTCAGTGCCATCCCCATCAAGCTACCAATGACTTTCTTCACAGAATTGGATAAAACTACTTTAAAGTTCATATGGAACCAAAAAAGAGCCCGCATCGCCAAGTCAATCCTAAGCCAAAAGAACAAAGCTGGAGGCATCATGCTACCTGACTTCAAACTATACTACAAGGCTACAGTAACCAAAACAGCATGGTACTGGTACCACAACGGAGACATAGATCAATGGAACAGAACAGAGACCTCAGAAATAATGCTGCATATCTACAACTATCTGATCTTTGACAAACCTGACAAAAATGGGGAAAGGTTTCCCTATTTAATAAATGGTGCTGGGAAAACTGGCTAGCCATATGTAGAAAGCTGAAACTGGATCCATTCCTTACACTTTATACAAAAATTAATTCAAGATGGATTGAAGACCTACATGTTAGACCTAAAACCATAAAAACCCTAGAAGAAAGCCTAGGCAATACCATTCAGGACATAGGCGTGGGCAAGGACTTCATGTCTAAAACACCAAAAGCAATGGCAACAAAAGCCAAAATTGACAAATGGGATCTTATTAAAGAGCTTCTGCACAGCAAAACAAACTACCATCAGAGTGAACAGGCAACCTACAAAATGGGAGAAAATTTTTGCAACCTACTCATCTGACAAAGGGCTAATATCCAGAGTCTACCATGAACTGAAACAAATTTACAAGAAAAAAAGAAACAACCCCATCAAAAAGTGGGCAAAGGACATGAACAGACACTTCTCAAAAGAAGACATTTACGCAGCCAAAAAACATGTGAAAAAATGCTCATCATCACGGGCCATCAGAGAAATGCAAATCAAAACCACAATGAGATACCGTCTCACACCAGTTAGAATGGTGATCATTAAAAAGTCAGGAAACAACAGGTGCTGGAGAGGATGTGGAGAAATAGGAACACTTTTACACTGTTGGTAGGACTGTAAACTAGTTCAACCATTGTGGAAGTCAGTGTGGCCATTCCTCAGGGATCTAGAACTAGAAATACCATTTGACCCAGCCATCCCATTACTGGGTATATACCCAAAGGACTATAAATCATGCTGCTATAAAGACACATGCACATGTATGTTTATTGTGGCACTATTCACAATAGCAAAGACTTGGAACCAACCCAAATGTCCAACAACGATAGACTGGATTAAGAAAATGTGGCACATATACACCATGGAATACTATGCAGCCATAAAATGATGAGTTCATGTCCTTTGTAGGGACATGGATGAAACTGGAAAACATCATTCTCAGTAAACTATCGCAAGGACAAAAAACCAAACACCGCATGTTCTCACTCATAGGTGGGAATTGAACAATGAGAACTCATGGACACAGGAAAGGGAACATCACACTCCGGGGACTGTTGTGGGTTGGGGAAGGGGGGAGGGACAGCATTAGGAGATATACCTAATGCTAAATGACGAGTTAATGGGTGCAGGAAACCAACATGGCACATGGATGCATATGTAAGAAACCTGCACATTGTGCACATGTACCCTAAAACCTAAAGTATAATAATAAAAAAAAAGTAGCCAATTATAAAATAGGAATAATAGCAAATACTTATAGTATTTGCTGCATGCCAGGTGTGTACCATTCTCACAACAGTTTTTCAAGGTAGGTGCTATCACGCCCTCATTTTACAGTTGAGGAAACTGAAGTAGAGTGAGCTGCCTAACTTTCATATAATAAGTTACAGGTCTTGGATTTAAACTCAGGACCTCTGCCTCCAAGTCTTGTCCTTAACCATTATACAAACTGTCTTGTCCTTTGAAATGGTTACCTACTTTCTTCTCCAAGACTAATGATGGTAACTTTTTGGGAGACATTAAGGAAATATAAGTAGATCTGATGTATCGACAGTGAATGTCTTTGATTGTATATATGTGTGTCCCCTCTGGGGATAGGAGTTGCCTGGGAAGGGCAGCTACACCTCCGAAAGGCTATGTAAGGCCAGCAAAGCCACAGCCTGGATCAAGAGAAATAAAATAACCTGGCTTCTTATGCCTGGCCTTGTTCCAGGCATTAAAACTGAATGGCTAAGGGCATTTTCTTGACATTTTCACACTATAAAACCAAGTTCTTTATAGCCCTCCATAGCCAAAATATTAGCCAGTAATGAAAATTATGTGTTCATGTTTTACCACATATCCTGGGAACCTAATTTTATCAGCAGACACCTGCACAGAGATGCTAATACAGAAAATGAAAGTTAAACATCTCACATTACCCATAATTACCCAGCAGAAAAACTGATCCTGAAAAAGTGGAGCACAAAATAGGAGAGTTTTGATAGGGGAAAAGGCTGAAAAATGAGACTTAAGGGAACATGAGAGCCCAGAATATTTAAGGAGCGAGCATATAATCAGAAAGGGCTCTAAAAGACAAGTAGAGAGGCTGTAAAATATGGAGGACTTGGCCAGTTCTTGGCATATGTTATCTAAAAGTTTAGCAACCCAAAGATTATATGCCAATAATTGTGGAGACTACATTTTCAAAAGATGAGCAAAGCAATATTTCCTGTTTCACACTCTTTTACAGTGTGATGTTGCTGCTCCTCCATCAAGTCTATTTCTTTACACCTTTGAATCTGCGTGATCCAGGGCCAGTGACTATGTTGTCCAATATAATATGGCAGAAGTGACACTGTGAATCTAGTGCCCATGCTGAGAAGCCCAAGGTTCATGTAGTAACCATGTATAGGTGTTCCTGTAGACAGCCTCAGATCCCAGCTGACAGCGAGCATCAACTTCTAGCCCTGTTAGAGAGCTATCTTGGATATCTAGACCAATCCATCCTTCTGATGATACTAGCTCCAGCTATTGTCTGACAGCAACCACGTGAGAGGCTTTGAACAAGAACTGTGTAGGTAAGCTTGGTCAGCCCTCAGAACCATGAAGGTATTATTGGTTGGTGCAAAATTCATTGCAGTTTCAATTGCACCATTAAAAGTAATGGCAGAAATGACAATTACTTTTGCACCAACCATATAATAAATTGTTATTTTAAGCTATTAAGTTTTGGGGTGGCTTGGTACACAGAAATAATTAACTAGAATCCTAATGCAATGAAAGAAGATAAAGCTTAATGCCATCTAAACAGTTCCCAACAGCTAAAAACTAAGCAGAAGAAATGTTAGGATATTAATACACCAGTATATAGCATTTATGAAGACACACTAGACATGCTTTCCTCTTGATGAGACCTTGAGTCTTCACTCTAGCAAGGACCACTATGTCTAATTCTTTAGAACAATAAAGGCTTACATGCTTCATGAGATCTTCGGTTTTGTTCTTTTGAATCAATGCACTACAAAATCAGGCTGGAGATCTTCAAAGTCTATGCCTAACTGCAGCTTCTATGAGCACTTCCTTCTCTAATTCCACCTGACTAGTCATGAAGTCGTATAAGGAGATACAGAATAACAGACAGGCAGAGCATTTTAAAAAATTTTTTATTTCCATAGGTTTTTGGGGAACAGGTGATATTTGGTGACATGGGTAGGTTCTTTAATGGTGATTTGTGAGATTTTGGTGCACCCATCATCCAAGCAGTATACACTGAACTCAATTTGTAGTCTTTTGCCCCTCACCCCCATCCCACCCTTTCCCCTTAGTGCCCAAAGTCCGTTGTATCATTCTTATGCCTTTGCATCCTCAACACTTAGCTCCCACTTTTGAGTAAGAACATACGATGTTTGGTTTCCCATTCCTTAGGTACTTCACTTAGAATAATAGTCTCCAGTTCCATTCAGGTTGCTGTGAATGCCATTAATTTGTTCCTTTTTATGGTTGAGTAGTATTCCATTGTATGTGCGTGTATATATATATATATATAAAATATATATATTTATATAAATATATGTAACTGTATATATTATATATACATCTGATTGTGTCTGTATACACACACACACACACATACACACATATCTGGTTGTCCATATATATAAGGGGATATATATATATATATATATATCTGGTTGTC
The DNA here is from genome assembly GCF_006542625.1 of Nomascus leucogenys. NCBI lineage: Eukaryota > Metazoa > Chordata > Mammalia > Primates > Hylobatidae > Nomascus > Nomascus leucogenys. Next base: position 36,003,023 of record NC_044384.1, read on the forward strand.
CATATATATATATATAGACACACACAATGGAATGCTACTCATATACACACACCAAAATTTCTTTATCCACTCGTTGACTTATGGGCATTTGGGCTGGTTCTATATTTTTGCAATTGCAAATTGTGCTGCTATAAACATGAGTGCGCAATTATCTTTTTTGTATAATGACTTCTTTTCCTCTGGGTAGATACCCATTAGTTAGATTGCTGGATCAAATAGTAGTTCTACTTTTAATTTTTTAAGGAATCTCCACACTGTTTTCCATAATGGTTGTACTAGTTTACATTCCCACCAGCAGTGTATAAGTGTTCCTTTTTCATTGCATCCACACCAACATCTATTATTTTTTGATTTTTTGATTATGCATTGTTGCAGGACTAAGGTGGTATTTCATTGTGGTTTTCATTTGCATCTCCCTGATCATTAGTGATGTTGAGAATTTTTTCATATGTTTGTTGGCCATAATGTATCTTTTTTGAGAGTTGTCTATTCATGTCCTTAGCCTGCTTTTTTATGGGATTTTTTTTCTTGCTAATTTGTTTGAGTTTTTTGTAGATTCTGGATATTAGTCCTTTGTCAGATGTATAGATTTTGAAGGTTTTCTCCCACTCTGTGGGTTGTCTGTTTACTCTGCTGACTGTTCCTTTTGCTGTCCAGAAGCTCTTCAGTTTAATTAAGTCCCACATATTTACCTTTGTTTTTGTTGTATTTGCTTTTGGAGAGAACCTAGAAATAAATCCAAATACTTACAGCCAACTAATCTTCAACAAAGCAAACACAAACATAATGTAGGGAACAGACACCATTTTCAACAAATGGTTCTGGGATAATTGGCAAGCCACAACGTAGCAGAATGAAACTGGATCCTCATCTCTCACCTTATGCAAAAATCAACTCAAGATGGATCAAGGACTTAAATCTAAGACCTGAAACTGTAAAAATTCTAGAAGATAACAGGCAGAACAGGGGCTGAGAATTCTACTTCCATCTTTCGTTCTTCAACTACTGGCGATCATTTTTTATGAAGACAATAAAAAATTAATACAGTATTGACCAAAAGGAGATCCACTGAGCCAGGGAATTATCTACTGAGGTACTCTATTTTTATCTTCATCTCCTAAATTTCTGTCAAATATTCTTCAGGTGTGCCATAAAAAAATCAAATTAGGAACCTGTGAAATATAACAGGCAGTTGCTATTTTACTTGGGTCTGTGGTTATTATTCATGAAGTTGTGCTTCTTCTATTTCCTTCCCATCCTCCTTTTGTTTTGATGTGGCTACTTGCAGATTGTTATCTGTTTTCTCATCTCCCAGATGCCTTCTAAACATGTCTGATAATTTCCCTTGTTTAGTTCAATTTATATGTATTTGATCTTTTTATTCTTTGATTAACAGACAGCAACAATTCAGTTAGTAGCACAAACATTAGCAGTACCAGTAAGCTGAGGTCAAAAGCACATGCGTTTCATTTTTCAGCTTCCTAAACACCCATTCCTATACATTATTTTGGAGAAGATTATACTTTAATTCTAATGCTGCCTTTCTTGTTAAAATAAAGGCAAAAATGTGTCCCATGAGGAGCAATAATGAATATTTCTGTAACTCATCTATTAATGGAATTCAAATCATTCTTGGAGACCAGATCCCAAGGTGGCAAAATAAATCATATCATTTAGATACGTTAAGGGCCTTTAAAAATGTTCTACTTGCATATATTCTGTTTGGAAAGTCTACTGTGGAGTGGTCTAGAGGATTAGAATTCCTGAGTAGAGCTTTATTTAGGCATGATGATTCAAAGTGCAGATGGGCAGTGACAATCAAAGATCTGGAGGGAGGGCTCTGGTGATAGACCAAGCCTGGAATAAAGACAGTTTAGGAGGGCAGGCAGGTTCCAGCTGAACCCTTTAACAGCAGCAGAATTGATAGCCCCCTGCTGTCTCATTGCTGTGGCGAAGATATGGACCTATGCTCATGTCCTCACAAAAAAGGTTGTCCTTTTTTTAAAAAGCTGATTTAAAAAAAAAAGCTACATTTTTTTTCTACACCCAGCATCATTCAGGGTCTGTGTCCAACAAGAAGAGCATCTGCTCCATGCAGCTGAGAGGGCACATGGGGTGTTTCTATCTTGGCATAACTTGCCAGATCTGAGTTCCTAATGTCTTCATGGGACTTGATTTTTTTTTTTTTATAAATAAGCTGCTTCAAAAACAAAAATAGAACCCACAAAACAGAAGATAAATTTATAAAATCAATCCACATCAGTAGTTCCAATACTAAATCTAGAAATTAGATTGCCTGACTGCCAGTGAACTGTTTTTCCCACTGCACATTTTAATTTTTGTTTGGTATGTGCCCATGTGCACATGTGTGGGTATGTGTGTTACTGTGCACATGTGTGTGTGTTACTGTGCATATGTATGTCTAGGCCATTATGATGTTTTTCTTTCACTTATACATTTACTTATTCTTTTTATTCATATGTTCAACAAAAGTTTGTAGAGTACTATGTTCCATGCACTATTTTACACGCTGGGATATCAAATTAAATGACACAAATCTCATCTGTCCTTACAACCTGACCAGAGAGACAAATAAATACAAACAATACAGGGTAAGGGCTGTAAGAGAAGTATGGGTCATGTGCTACTGGAGTACTTGGTGGGGGGTGCCTTATCTTTCTGGAAACCTCAGGAAGTCTTCTCAGAGGAGTTGCTATTGAAAAAACAATTGCAGGCTCTATGCAAGCTAGAACTCTGGTTCTGTCACTTGCTTGCGATGAGAACTTGAAGAAGTCTCTGACCTCTCAATGCCTTACTTTCCTCATCTGGCAATACTGTCTGGTAATAATAATTGTATTTTCCTCAAAAGATTGTACAATAGATTAATGAAGACTGCTCAGGTCAAGTGCTTAGAAAAGTACATGACTCCATACATGCTAGCTATTTTTATGGCTAATGTTAAGGGTTTGATTGGAAAAGAGACAGGGAATGAAAATATAAGTTAGGCAGGAAAAGAGCATAAACTTTGTAGACCATGATATGAAGTTTAAATGTTATTCTTATCCAAAAGTATGCCATGAAGAAGATCTTAAACAAGATACTGGCCTGATTAAACATCCATCTATGATAAGATTCCTTGATGGTTATATGTACATAGGAAGAACAATTATGAGAGTCCTGCAGTAGTGCAAATGAGATGACTACTTGAACTAGAGACAGGGGAAGCAAAGAAGGAGTGTGAATAGAAAATATTATGAAGACATAACTTAAGAGTATTTGGAGATAATAGATTGCATAACAAATAGCATAAGATAATGGTATATTTTGCTTGCATAACTAGGTAGACAGCAAGGATATTCACTGACATAAGAAATTCAGGAAAACAGCAAGTTGAAAACAATATAGTAAGTTGGTTTTTAGACAGGATGACCTTGAGGCACTTATGGGCTCTCATAGCAGGTAGCTCTAAACAGATCTCAAGAGTTGAATTCTTATTCAACATGCATTTGGAAATAATAGAAATAGCAATCCTGAATTTAAGTATACTTAAGCCATAAAATGTTTGAGATAATAAAATCAAAATTTACTGGTGATTACTATAGGCCAGGACATTTACTAATATATTTGTATGAATAATCCCACAAGTTACACAAAACAACCCCTGAGACAGGTACTATATGGTTCCCATTCCACATATTAGGGGAATGTTTTTAAAAGCCTAAGTAACTGCCCAAAGTCACTGTCTTAGTCCATTTTCTGTTTCTTATAACCAAATACCTGAAACTGGGTAAATTGTAAAGATAATAATTTTATTTCTTACAACTATGAAGGCTAAGAAGCCCAAGGTTGAGGAGTTGCATCTGGTGAGAGCCTTCTTGCTGGTGGGGACTCTGAAGAGTCCTGAGGTGGTGCAGGGCATCACATGGCAAGAGAGCTGAGCATGCTAACATGCTGTCCTCAGGTCATTTTTTTCTCTTCTTATAAAGCCATCAATTCCTCTCCCTTGATAACTCACTAATCCATTTACCCATTAGTCATTAGAAAAAGCCCTCATGACTCAATCACCTCTTAAAGGCCCCGCCTTTTAATACTGCCACATAGGATTAAGCTTCAACATGAATTTTGGTGGGGACATTCAGACTATAGAAGTCACACAGATAATGAGTAGGAAATGGAAATGCATCAATTACTATTAGGTTCCTGTGAGGGACAGATCATTCAACATACTAGTAAATTAAATAAAGGTAATTTATTTCCTTTTTGTTTCAAATAAGTCTAGAGGGACCCAAGTTCACTCTAATTTATTTTTCTGAAATATTTAGCATGTGGTTTTCTTCTCAGAATCCACAGTGTCTGTATTTCAACTATCAGAAAAGATGAAAAAAGGAACTAGAGTTTGCTATTTTATTTTAAGTATATTTCCTAGAATTTGAACACCATGATTCTGCTGACATACCATTGTCAATACTTAGTTATAGGACAGGTCTAGCTGCAAGGGAGGCTGGGAAATGCAGTACTTTTCCCTTGGGAAGCTAGTGTCCAGTTAAAAATTGGGGGTTCTACTACTAAGTAGGTAGTGGAAAATACATCCTGGGGACTGACAGTCTCTACTAGAGGGATTCACTAGGAAAAAAAAAATAGTAAAGTTTAAAAAATCTTTAAAGACATCAGTTAAATTCCTGGAGTACCACAGCCTCGAATGAAGCACCTGGAGAAAATGAGTCCAAGGAGCACAATAGTTAGAATAGGTCAGAGACATTCATCATTACCATCATAAGAATGCTTCAATTGGGTAGATATCTAGGCCAAACAGTAGACAAAGTACTTCAAAAAATAATACTCCTGGTAGAAACTGGTGCACATAATACAGACAACTCTGTTGAGGAGAAGCATAAAAAAATCGGGAGACAAATTTTAAGCAGGTAAACATAAAGAATCAATTCGGTGATACTCACACTTTAAGGATAGAGTGATAACAAGCCAAGGTAATGAAAGATGATTATTTCCTTACCAAATGTTTGTTCAAATTACAAAGGGTTCACTTCATATTTTTTGTAAACAGTGAATTTCCCTGATGCACCTAAACTAGAATTCAGTTTAAAGACATTAAATTTACAGGCAATTCCAGAAACACATTATGAGGAAAGTTAGATGTACTTGAGGTTCCTAAACTTTAGGCATAGAAAGGAATGGAATTACTGCACAGAAAATCATTGCACATAAATATTTATATTTGAGAAAGTGGAATGAGTGTTTACTTTCGAAGGGAGTTCTTTTGGGGAGACAGGTTTTTTGTTGTTGTTGTTGTTTGTTTGTTTGAGATAGAGTCTCACTCTGTTGCCCAAGCTGGAGTACAGTGGTGGGATCTTGGCTTACTGCAACCTCTGCCTCCTGGGTTCAAGTGATTCTTTTTTTTTTTTTTTTTTTTTTTTTTTTTTTTTTTTTTTTTTTTTTTCTCGTGCCTCAGCCTCCCGAGTAGCTGGGATAGGTGCCCGCCACCATGCCCGGCTAATTTTTGGTATTTTTAGTACAGATGGGGTTTCACCGTGTTAGCCAGGATGGTCTTGTTCTCCTGACCTCGTGATCTGCCTGCCTCACCTCCCAAAGTATGGGGATTACAGGTTTGAGCCACCGCACAGGGCCGAGACAGGTTTTTATATAAGACATTAAATAGGATATGTCAAGGGCTCCTAAACATAATCTCCAAATAAAAATCTCCTGAATGTTTTTATTAGTCAGGATTCTGCAGAGAAACAGAACCAACAGGATATATAAATTTATAGTTTATATGGACATCTATATATAAATATACAGGTATAGGCATGGAGATATAAATATGTGGATATAGATGTAGATATATAGATACATGTAGTAAAATATTTTTATAAGGTATTGCCACATGTGATAATGGAGGCTGAAAAATCCCAAGATCTTTCATCTACAAACTGGATACCCAGGAAAGTCAATGGTGTAGTTCAAAGGCCTGAGAACTGGAGGACCAATGGTGTAGATTTCATTCTGTGTTCAAAGGCCTAAGAACCAGGAGCACTGAGGGCAAAAATTTGACATCCCATTTGGCATAGTGAGTCAGAATTAATAAACTCTCCTCTTTATTTTTGTTTTATTTAGGCCCCCAATAGACCGTATAATGCCTACTCACTTTGGGAAGGTTTATCTACTTTACTCATCCCACCAATTCAATTGCTAATCTCTTCCAGAAACATCTACATGAATATACCTAAAAGTGATGTTTAATCAGCTATGTGGGCATCATGACCCAGTCAAATTCGCACACAAAATTGACCATTATAATGCTCTTGTTCTATGCTGAGGCTATTTCTCATGAGTCTTTACATAATATTGAAAAATAGTTTGGGAATTATGTCAATGACTTATAAATAACTTCATAGACCTGAGATATATTAGAAAAAAATAGAAAACCATACCATCCATATGCATATTTAAAACTATTCGCCCAGAGATGTTTAAAGGTGCAATCTGAAGGCCAACCACAGGCTTTGAGTCCTTGGGATGCATACACCCACCCTTGCCTTTATAAGTCAAACATGGTGCAGTATCTCCCCATTGCATTCTGCCCCAAAGGTGAGTTAGTCTCTTTCTAGATCTGGTTCTGTGATTAAAATGTTTGCTGATTCTAGGCACATTCTAGGCAAAGAAGGTTCTTTTACCGCCTTCTCTACCAAACCCCATCCTTCATGTCTGCCTTTTTTAGCTTAGTGAAGCCTGAAATTTCACCCTTAGAAAATTACTGCTTTAGCTTATATTCAATAACACATTTTCACCTCTGTTATATAAATGTTTCTAGCAGGAGAAAACAGAAATGTTGCCCCTTATTTATATTTCAAGCCCCAAATAAAGAATTCACACAACTGAGGTTTTTGAATAAAGCATATAAAAATGCAAATTTTTGGTATATTTCTACTTCCCTGTTTCCATACTGTACTTGATACTTAGAAAATAAACCCCAACTTGCTTAAGAACCTCCTCAAAAGTGCTTCCTCTGGGAAATTTTTAGGAGGGAAATGAAATATTTTTTCTAAATAGCCTTTTCCATTGTTTCATCTGTGGTAATAATGGAAGTTAAATCTTTGGCTTCAAGCTATCCTCACTATTTCCGGATAGGGCTGGTGCTTTTCTGCCCTCTTATCTTTACTAATGCTATTTTCTACATGAATAGCCCTCAATGCTTTTTTCCTGTCTTTCATGATTCAAATATACTTTTAGTGAAGTAAACCATACAAAATGTCATATGTATACAGCTCCATACATTTTTACTAAATAAGCACACCTTTACAACCACCTTCTGGATCAATAAACAGATCATTAAAGTACCCTAGAAACCTCTCTGGTGCCCTTGTAGAACACTTCTCTTCTGTGTCTGGGGAATGCAAATTAAACTGACAAAAGACATTAACAGAAATTTTTTTTAAGTTTATTTACATGTGTAATTTGCATACACATGAGGAAACTGAGTGATGAGTGCTGTGGTCTGAATGTCGGTGTTCCCCCAAAATTTATATGTTGGATCTCAATACCCAAAATGATAGCATTAATAGTTGGGGCTTTTTGAGAAGTGATTAAGTCATTAGAACTCCACCCTCATGAGTAGGGTTAGTGCCCTTAAAAAAGAGGTTGAAGGGAGCTTCCTTGCCTCTTCTGTAATGAGAGGACACACAAAGGGTGCCATCTGTGAGAAATAGACCCTCACCAGACACCGAATCTGCTGGCTCCTCGATCTTAAATTTCACAGCCTCCAGCACTGTAAGCAATAAATGCATTTTTATTGTTTATAGATCTAGGGTATTTTGTTATTGCAGCTTGAATATATTAACACAAGGAGTAACTCATAAGATGATTAGACTTTGGAGCTTAAATATCTTAACATAAGGTAATAAATTATTAAAAGTGGCTAAACAAAGAAAAAAAGTGGTTTGGCTTCTAGGGATGATGAATTGTAGGAAAGTGACTTGGGAATGCATGGAAAATACAGTTTATTTAGTACAATTTTTATGCCGATGAGTCGTTCTCTTTTTTATACAGGAGAAGGAAACACTTTTATGAATGTAAAAAGGGAAATTTATGCCCTGATTTTAGGCAGAAAAGAAGAGGTCAGAGTGTTCTTCCTGTGTTTGCTGTTTTTCAATTACCTTAAGCTGAAAATAAGTCTTCTGCTAACTTGGCATATTCTGATCCCATTACCCACTTTCCACTTACTAGAATCACCCTAGCTGCCTCCCACTAATGGGTAATCATTAGCTTGACATCTATCACCATTTTTTTTTTAAACTCCCTTTGAAATATATATTAAATGAAAAAATAAAATATATATGCTTTTGTGCCTGAAATATTCTCTGAATGTTGCATTATATTGTCTGTGATGTTCATCCAGGTTAATAGTTGTAGATTATATATTTTCATATATAAGCTTTATAGTGGTTTATTTTATAAAAATGCCACAACCTGTTTATCAAATCTACACTTAATAAATATTAGATGGTTTCCAGTTTGGGAAAAACAGAAATGGTGCTACTGTAATCAAAACAGGTCCATTGCCCAGTGTACATGGTGAGTTAATACACCGAGACACTGGGTTGCAACAGAGAAAGAGGTTTACCTTTAGGACTGCTGAACAAGGAAACAGAAAGACACCTCAAATCCATCTCTCTGAGGAGTTCGGGGCTAAAGTTTTTAAGGATATTGGAGTGGACTGAAGTGTGGAGATCCTTGATTAATCAAAGAATGCAGGGTGAAGTCATGGGACAGGGAAATTTTCTCATGCTGATTCAATTCTTTGGTGGGGATCTTTAAACTGGTTGGCATTAGCATTTCCACTGAAATGCAGAATCTGCTTAAGCAATTCTTAAATGAAAACCTTATAATCCTAATTTCATTGTCTAAAAGGACAATGGGGATGCAAATGGTCAGTATCTAGTGTTGTATGGTTACAAGGAAATGGGTCAAAGGGCAACCTTGATTAATGCTTAATTAAAACTATTTCTGTCCAGAACTCTTACTAACCCAGTGAGGGTAGCCTCACTGCTATGAACATTATTAAATGCTATTTGGTAAATATGCATGTATTTTTGTTAGATATATAACCAGGAGAGAAATTGTTGAGTAATATGCATGTGTATAAACAACTCTAGTAGATATGACCACACAGGTGCAATAAATAAGAGTTCTGAATGTTCCACACACCCACAAACATTTGATTTTTTAAATTTTATCCATTCTAGTAAGTGTGTAGTGTTACTGAAATATATTATTAATTTGCCTTTTTTAATGACCAAAGATGATGAATGTTTTTTCATAGTTTTGTTGACTACTTGGAAAACCATTTTGTTGTAAAGTTTTATTCTTTGTGCATTTTACTCTTCACCTGTTGGCATTTTGGTTACAATTTGGAGAGTTCTTTGTATATTATGAGTATGATTCTTTTATGGATATGGATATGTGTATTACAAATATCTTTTCTCACTTTGTGGTTTGAATTTCTAACTCTTAACAGCATATATTGATTTAATGAAGGGTTTAAAGTAGTCCAACTTATCATCTTTCTTATGATTAGTGTGTTTTCTGTCCAGTTTATAAAATATTTGCTTATAGCCTGAAGGCCATATTTTTTCTCTTTGTTTATTGCTCTTTAGAAGTTTCCACTTTTTAAAAAAATGGCGGCTTTACTGAGATATAATTCACATACCATAAAATCTACCCATTTAATAGTTTGAGATACAATTACATTTTTTTTTTTTACTTACAGTTAAAGGTACAACTTGCTAGTTTTTAGTGTATTTATAGATATAAACAATCATTATTGCAGTCAATTTTAGAACATTTTCATCATCTCCAAAAGAAACCTCATAGCCTTTAGCTATCATTCTCCTAACTCTCGGCACCTCCAAGCCCTAAGTAACCACTAAGTTACTGTCTGCTTCTATAGGTTTGCATATTCTAGACATTTATTACAAATGGACTTACATAACATGTAATTTCTTGTTTCTCTCACTCAGCATAATATTGTCAAAATTCATCTATGCTTTGTAGCATGTATCAAAATTTCATTTCTTTATATAGATGAATAATATTCAATGTTATAAATACAGTTGGCCCTTTAAAAAAGATAGATTTGAACTGCACAGGTCTATTTATGCATGAATTTTCTTCTGACAGCAACACCCTGTCCCCCAAAAAAGTTAAAAAAAAAAAGGCCGGGCGTGCTGGCTCACACCTGTAACCCCAACATTTTGGGCAGCTGAGGTGGGCAGATCACCTGAGGTCAGGAATTTGAGACCAGCCTGACCAACATGGAGAAACCCCGTCTCTACTAAAAATACAAAATTAGCTGGGCGTGGTGGTGCATGCCTGTAATCCCAGCTACTCAGGAGGCTGAAGCAGGAGACTCGCTTGAACCCGGGAGGCAGAGGCTGCAGTGAGCCGACATCACGCCATTGCACTGTAGCCTGGGCAACAAGAGCAAAACTCCGGCAAAAAAGAAAGAAAAGGGAAGGGAAGGGGAGGGGAGGGGAGGGGAGGACAGAAGAAAGAAAGAAAGAAAGAAAGAAAGAAAGAAAGAAAGAAAGAAAGAAAGAAAGAAAGAAAGAAAGAAAGGAAGAGAGAAAGGAAAGAAAGAAAGGAAACAAAGAGAGAGAGAAAGAAGAAAAGAAAAAAGAAAAGAAAAGAAAGGAAAAGAAAAAAGAAAAGAAAAGAAAAGAAGGTTTAATGGACTCACAGTTCTACATGGCTGGAGAAGCCTCACAATCATGGCAGAGGTGAAGGATGAGCAAAGGCATGTCTTACATGGTGACAGGTGAGAGAGCATGTGCAGGGGAATGGCCCTTTATAAAAACATAAGATCTTTTGAGATTTATTCAGTATCATGAGAACAGCACAAGGAAAATCCACCCTCATGGTTCAATTACCTCCCACCAAATCCCTCCCACGACACATGAGTATAATGGGAACTAAAATTCAAGATGTGATTTCGGCAGGGACACAGCCACACCATATCATCCATGAAACCTTAAATTCTTCTGTAAGCCAATATCTCCCATCTCTCTATCAATTTCCCCTCCAATTAATTTGCCACTATCAAATTTTTTACTACCTTTGGATATCTTTCATTTCCAAGTATTATTTAGTAGTGTATCTAATAAAGTTCAGTTTTCTTTAGTATAAGTCTTATTCATCATATAGCCCATGTAGCATAATTTCCTACCTAGAAAGCTTCAATAGAGCTTTGTTAATTGTCTAGAGAAGATAAATGAGAAGCTGAAAATAAAGTGATAGACTTGGCAATCGATGAAACTGGTACAATTATTTGTGTGTGTGTACTTCCTTCTCCTCTCTCCATTCTTCACTCTCTCACCCTGCCTGCCAGATAAACAATACTCGTGAAAAGTCACTCTTCTCACCTGAACCCTTTAGCAAGGCCCCATGTTCCATTTAGGGACTGGTGTCTTGTAACAAACATCACTGTCTGCTGAGGGGAAAGATTTCTCCAAACTCTGATGGAGAACTGGTTGGGCAGACCACATTCACTTTCTGAGAAAGTTATGTGGAGGCTCAGTTTCTTCATCTGGAAAATGTGAAGCAGTTATAAAATCTACTGAATTGACTTAAGTTCCTTCAGGTTACTCATTAAAAAGCATGACAAATATTTTTAACCTAAGGTACTAAATGCTTATATTATCATTACTAAATTAGTATTAGATGCTTGCTTGCACCAGAATAGTACACCACGGAGATATTAAGCATAAAATAACATTTCATAGGCAACCTCTTACTCTGCCTTTGCATATCACCTTTCTTACACATGAGTGGGTTTAAACTCTAACATTTTTCCACTTTTGCAAAAAGATTGTATGCATCATAATAATAATTGAGGATCTTCTAAAAAGCACCTATTTCTGCTTACCAGGGTTTGTTTATATGCTTTCTACTGTGGAGACATTACCAGGTTTAGAAAATAAAAATACAAGATGCCCAGTCAAATTTGAATTTTATATTGCCTCATATCAAATTTACGTATATCAAACAATTTTGTTTGCAGTATTTGGGACATTGCTAAAAATTTATTTTTTATGTCATATTCAAATATAACTGCACATTCTGCATTTTATTATAAATCTTAACTGATCTTTTGAAAAATCCATTTGGAGAATTCCCTGGCTTTCTTCGAGAATCATCTCTAGGGAGGGATTTCAGGTGAGTTAACAGAAATCTTAGGAGCAATTACCAGAGGTATATATAATTTTCCCCTTTCCTTATCCCACAAGTGGGCAACCAACCTGCATCTGAACTCAAATATTTCATCTGTCCTCTGGTTACTGTGATGTCTTCCTTCCTAAGCTCAGCCTGTCATTAAACTAGGGCAATTGCTCCTATGCCTTCTCTTACTTAATGACTTACTTTCACATTTATTCTTTCTTTTACGTTGCTAATTTGTCCTTCTCCACTGGATTACTTTCATTATTAAAAAAATCCTCTTGATCTTACATCTTCCTTAATCTATACCTCAGTTATAAAAAAATCTGTCAAAGTAGTGGGTACAATAGCAGGTTCCCTTCATTCACTTTCCGTTCTCTCCTCTGATGACTCCAGATAGTATTATCTTTTCCATTACAGTTGATCTCCTTTGCCAGATGGTAAAAAGGCAAGCTTTGTCAGTGGAAGGTGCTGAGGGACAGTACAGAACATAAAGGGCTCTTCCTTGGTTCCCTGTGTTTTGTTCCTATAGACCCTACTAAATAAAGACAGCTACAGGCAAACTTTATGTTAATTTTCTAAAAAAGTATACTTTCTGAAGTGACGTAATTTACAAAACTCAGAGAAGAAAACAGAATAAGAAAGAAAAACAAACTACCACAACACCATAATTCAGAGATAATTTTTATTGACATTTGGGTAAATAAATACCCTTACAAAAAATTTCAAGCATAAATAATATATGGTATTAAATATATAAATTTTAATGCTAAGTAACTTAACTTTCTGTCTCATGAAATAATATCATTAATAAATACGACTTACAATATCATGTTCCTGTCTGCTTAATCTCTCAATATTTGAATTGCATAAATTATTTAAATAATTATTTTAAATGTATTTCTTAAATAAACTCCTTATCTAGATTTTGATTTTAAGAAAATATAAAGAACAATTTAAAAAACATACACACATATACAGGTAGAAATCCCTTGTTGTCCATGGGGAAATGATTTCAAGGCCCATGCAGATACCAAAATCCATGGATGCTCAAATATCTCCTATAAAGTGGCATCAGGGAGAAGACGTGGAGTGAGATGGCCAAATAAAAGGCTGCAGTAATTGTCCCCCCAACAGGAACACCAAATTTAACAACTATCTACACAAAAAAGCACCATCATAAGAACTAAGAATCGGGTGAGCACTCATAGTACCTGGTTTTAACTTTATATCACTGAATAAGGCACTGAAGACAGTCAAAAAGACAGTCTTGAATTACCAATGCCACTTCTCCTCCATTGCCCAGTAGTAGGCTATATGGTGCAGAGAAAGAATCTGGGCACTTGGGAGAGGCACAGCACAGTGATTGAAAGACATTGCATTGAACTCAGTGCTGCCCTGGCACAGCAGAAAGCAAAACCTGGTTGAACTCAGCTGATGCCCGTCCACAGAGGGAGCATTTAGACCAGCCCTAGCCAGAGAGGAATCACCCATCACAGTAGTCAGAACTTGAGTTCCAGCAAGCCTTGCTACTGTGGGCCAATGGGCTCTGGGGTCATAAATAAACTTAAAAGGCTGTCTAGGCCACAAGAACTCCAACTATTAGCAAGTACTAGTGCTGAGCTGGGCTCAGAGCCAGAGACTTTGACACCAGCTAGGCTTGCTAAAGGAGCACTTATGCCACCCCTCCCCCAACTCTAGTTTGCACAGTTCAAGGCTCAAAAAGAGACCCCTTCCATCCACTTGAGGAGAGGAGAGGAAAGAGTAAGGAGAACTTCGTCTTGCAGTTTGGATACCAGTTCAACAATAGTAGGATAGGGCACTGTTAGAGTTGTGAGTCCCACGTTCTAGCTCTCGGAAAACATTTCTAGACACACGTTGCTTCAGAAGGGAACCACTGCCTTGAAGGGAAGGACACAGTCCTGGAAAGATCCATTACCTGCTGACTAAAGAACCCTTGGTCCCTGAATAATCACTAGTGATACTCAGGTATGCCATAAGCCTTGAGTGAGACTCTGAAATGTGCTGGTTTCAGGTGAGTCCCAGAACATTGCAAGTGTGGTGGCTACAGTGAGAGACTCCAACTGCTTGAGAAAAGCAGAGGGAAAAAAGGGGGACTTTGTCTTGTACCTTAAGTACCAGTTCATTTACAATGGGGTACAGCACCAAATGGGTTCATGGGGTACCCAATTTTAGGCTTTGAATCTTGGACAGTATTTCTGTTTTTGCCCTGGGTCAGAAAAGATCCAACTGCCATGAATGATGAGTCCCAGGCTTGGCAGCATTCACCACAAGCTGACCAAAGAACACTTGGGCTTTAAATAAAAATCAATGGTAGCCCAGCAGTGCTCCCCATGTGTCGTTGAGGTGGTGGCCATGGGGTGAGGCTCCTCTGCCTGTGGAAAGGGAAGGAAAGAGTAGAAAGTACTGTGTCTCATGGTGTGAGTGCAATTCAGCCACAGTAGAATTGAAAATTAGGTAGATTTCTAAAGTTTTTGACTCCAAGAATGTGAAGACCAAATAAATACTTAACTCTTTGATGCCCAGATGCCAACAAACACTCGTGAGCATCAGTACCATCTAGGAAAGTATGATCTCATCAAACAAAGCTTCAAGGACCAATCATGGAGAAACAGAGATATGTGACCTTTCAGACAGAGAATTTAAAATAGCTGTTTGGAGGAAACTCAAAGAAATTCAAGATAACAAAAGAAGGCATTCAAAATAATATCAGATAAATTTAACAAAGACATGGAAATAATTTTAAAAAATCAAGCAGGAATTCTGGAGTTGAAAAATGCAATTGACATACAGAATAATGCACCGAAGACTCTTAGTTGCAGAATTAATTAAGCAGAAGAAGGAATGAATGAGCTTGAAGGTAGCCTATTTGAAAATACACAGTCAGAAGAGACTAAAGTAAAAAGAATAAAAAACAGTGAGGCACGTGTTTACGTTATAGAAAATAGCCTTAAAAGGGCAAATCTAAGAGTTATTGGCCTTAAAGGGGAGATGGAGAAAGGGATAGAAGTAGTAAACTAATTCGAAGATGTAATAACCAAGAACTCTCCAAATCTAGAGAAAGATATCAATACCCATATACAAGAAAGTTATAGAACACCAAGCAAATTTAACCCAAAGAAAACTACCTCAAGGCATATAATAATCAAACTTTCAAAGGTCAAAGATAAAGACAGGATTCTAAAAACACAAGGGAAAAGAAAAGAAAGAAAAGAATGATATATAATGGAGCTCCAATATGTCTGATAGCAGACTTTTCAATAGAAACTTTACAGGACAGGAGAGAGTGGCATGTCATGTTTAAAGTACAGAAGGAAAAACAAACAAACACAAACAAAAAAACCCTTTTACCCTAGAATATCATATCCAGTGGAAATGTCTTTCAAACATGAAGGAGAAATAAAGACTTTACCAAACAAACAAAAGCAGAGGGATTTTATCAACACCAGACCTGTCCTAAAAAAATAATGCTAAAGAGAGACTACATAATCAGAAAGAAAAGGATGTTAAAGAGTGATAAGAAATCATCTGACGGTACAAAACTCACTGGCAATAGTAAGTACACAGAAAAGCACAGAATATTATAATGCTATAATGGTTGTGTACTCAAGTACAAAAACTAAAAGATGAACCAATCAAAAATAATAACTACAACAGCTTTTCAAGACATAAACAGTAAAATAAGATATAAATGGAAGCAACACAAAGTTAAAAAGCAGGGTGACAAAATTAAAGCGTAGAGTTTTTACTAATTTTCTTTTTGCTTATTAGTTTATTTATGCAAGAAGTGCTAAGTTGTTATAGCTTAAAATAGTGGGTTATAAGATAGTATTTGCAGCTTCATAGTAACCTCAAATCAAAAAACATATAACAGATACACCAAAAAAATAAAAAGCAAGAAATCAGATCACACCATCAGAAAATCTTCTTCACTAAAAGGAAGACAGCAAGAAAGGAAAGAAGAAAGAGAAGACTACAAAACAACCAGAAAACAAATAACAATGGCAAGAGTAAGTCCTTAAGTATGAATGATAATATTGAATGCAAATAAACTGAATTCTTCGAGAAAATTACAGAATGGCTGAAAAAATAAAAAACCGAAAAAGACACAATGATCTGTTGCCTACAATAAATACACTTCACTTACAAAGATACATATAGACTAAAAATAAGAGGATAAAAATAGATCTTTCACGCCAATGGAAACCAAAAAAAAAAAAGCAAGAGTAGCTATCAGATAAAACGATAAAGAAGAAACAAAGAAAGTCATTATACAATGATAAAGGAGTCAATTCTGCAAGAATATATAGAAATTGTAAACAGATTTGCTCCCAACACTGGAGTACCCAGATATATAAAACAACATTATCAGAGACAGAGAGAGATACCTCAATAGAATAATAGCTGGAGACTTCAACACCCCACTTTCAGCATTAGACAGATATTTCTGAAAGAAAATCAACAAAGAAACATTGAACTTAATTTGCACTATAGAGCAAATGAACCTAAGAGATATTTACAGAACATTTCACCCAACAGCTACAGAATATACATTCTTTTTCCCAGCACATAGATCATTCTCAAAGATAAGCTGTGTTAGGTCACAAAACAAGTCTCTTGTATGTTGTGTGTACAACATACAAAAAATTGAAATAATATCGAGCAACTTTTCTGACCACAGTGGAATAAAACTAGAAATAAATAAAAGGGATTTTGCAAACTACACAAATCATGGAAATTGATTGCTTCTGAATGACTGGTTGGTCAATGAAGAAATTAAGAAGGAAATTTAAAATTTTCTTGAAACAAGTGATAATGGAAACCCAACATTCCAAAACCTAGGGGATACAGCAAAAGCAGTAATAAGAGGGAATTTTATAGCTATAAGTATCTACATCAAAAAAAGAAAGAAACAACTTCAAATAAAAAACTTAATGATGCATCTTTAAATAACTAGAAAAGCAAGAGTAAACCAAGCCTAAAATTACTAAAAGAAAATAAGTAACAAAGATCAAACCAGAATTAAATGAAATTAAAATGAATAAAATAATACAAAAAATTAACAAAACAAAAAGTTGTTTTTTTTTTTGAAAAGCTAAACAACATTGACAAACCTTTAGCCAGACTAAGGAAAAAAAAGGGACCAAAATAAATAAAATTAGAGATGAAAAAGGAGACATTACAACTGATACTGCATGAATTCAAAGGATCATTAGTGGCTGCTATGAGCAACTATATGCAAATAAATTGAAAAATCTCGAAAAAATAGATAAATTCCTAGACACACACAGCCAACCAAGATTTACCTATGAAGAAATAAAAAATCTGAACAGACCAAAAATAAGTAATGAGACCAAAGCCATAATAAAACCTCTCCCAGCAAAGAAAAGCCTGGGAACCCATGGCTTCTCTGCCGAATTTTCCCAAACATTTAAAGAACTAATACCAATTCTACTGAAATTATTCCAAAAATAAAGGAGGAGGGAATACTTCCTTATAGCTACAGAGCTATAGTAACCAAAATGGCATGGTACTGGCATAAAAACAGGTCAGTGGAACAGTATAAGGAACCCAGAAATAAATCCATACATCTACAGTGAACCTATTTTTGACAAAGTTGCCAAGAATATACGCTGGGAGAAGGACAGTCTCTTCAATAAATGATGCTGGGAAAACAATACATGTATGCAAAAGAATGAAACCAGACTCCTTTCTCTTGCCACATGCAAAAATCAAATCAAATGACTTAAGACTCAAATCCAAGACCTCACACTATGAAATTACTAAAAGAAAACATTGGTGAAACTCTCCAGGTCACTGGAGTGAGCAAAAATTTCTTGAGTAATACCCCGCAAGCACAGGCAACAAAAGCCAACTGTATAAATGGGCTCACATCAAGTAAAAAGCTTCTGCACAGAGAAAAAAACAATTATCAAAGTGAAGATAAGACACAGAGAATGGAAGAAAATATGTACAAACTACCCATCTGTCAAGGGATTAATAACTTGAACATATAAGGAGCTCAAACAACTCTACTGGGAAAAAATTGAATAATCCCATAAAAGAATGGTCAAAAGATTTGAATAGACATTTCTTAAAAGAAGTTAATATTGTAGTTTACTTACTGTCTACTACTGCTTTTAAAGCACAATGGCAGAGTTGATTAGTTGCCACAGAGACTTTCGCCCAAAAAGCTTCATATGTTTACTATCTGGTCTGCACAGAAAAAATTACCCCTTGTCTAGGTTGATAACTTGATCAGTCCTACAAAAACTGTTGAAAAATAAAACTCAGTCAGGTAATTTGTGATCTTCATCAGTTACTAAGCATGTACTTATTAAGCCCCTATTCTGATTTCAGAATTCTTGGGGATAAAATCAATATATAGTGGACATAAAGATGGAGAAGAAAGACTCTGGCACTCCAGAAGTGGGAAGGAGAAAAGTGAGGGATGAAAAATTATCTAATGGGTGCAGTGTCCAATATTTGAGTGATGGGTATAGTAGAAGCCAACTCCCCACCATTATACACATAATTCCCATGTAATTAGCACATATACTTCCTACTCTGTTTTTTTAATTGAGATATATTATACATGATTATTCATAAGACAGGTATGTTAAAGTCAGGAAAACAAAATACCAGCACAGACAAAATAATATGGGAATATAAAATTGAACACTTAGTGTAGGTGAGGCATTTTTTGAAACTCTTATAATATATATGATGCTGCACCCGTCCCACAATTCCTAGAAAATATCTCATTGAAGTATGTTTTCTGTTTGAGGCCATCTAAAATGATTTTTAGGTGACTTCATCAGTTCTACATTCTCTAAGCCAACATATCTTCTCATTTCTAATATTGGAAGAAGTTCCTAAACTAGTTCATTTAAAGCAGTAAGTTCTTGATAAATGACATACACACTAATTGTGTCAATAACCAGGATGTTCCTACAGTACAATGAATTTTGCTAACTCTGAACAATGGATAAATGACTCATCTAGTCTGTTTAAATGACCTGTTTGCTGTTATCTGCACACAGTAATTTACTGGAGGAAATTGGATTTTGCTGGTCTGTACTTCCTGCTTTGTTCACTTTGTGCTTCTTCTCTCTTCTATTCTTACTAGTAAATGAGTCAATCTTACTTCAACATAATGCTTTTAAAGTCTAATACTTTGTGAGAAACTTTTTTTGATACTAATGAAATTAAAATGAATAACTTGCTGTTGAGAATATTCTCATAATACTATA
This sequence comes from Nomascus leucogenys, assembly GCF_006542625.1. NCBI lineage: Eukaryota > Metazoa > Chordata > Mammalia > Primates > Hylobatidae > Nomascus > Nomascus leucogenys. Next base: position 36,022,522 of record NC_044384.1, read on the forward strand.
AAATGGAGACAGATAAAATATTTTTAAAATGTTTCTATAAATATTCTATAACTCAGAAAAGTTGCTACATATAATAGCACTTCTAATTGATATAATTTCATCTTAGAACACTCAATAAAGTGAAATGTGTGAGTGTGAATACTGACAGTATTTATGTTTCAGGTGAACAAAACCTCTGTAGCCACAAAAAGCTGGTGCAGATATTTAGGTTAACTTGATGCTTGTTGTCACTAAAAATGTGAACAAAAGTGGCTCTTCTAATCAAACTCTGACACTGAACTTAATGAAGCAATCAATCAGCCAACCAAGAAGCATCTGCAGAGCATTTAGTTAATGTACGACATTGTTCTGGGGTTCCCTAAATTTTCGGGCACCATAATAATCCTAATTTTTAAGGAAATAAAATTTTGAAAAAGGTCAATATAGATAGAAAATAGTGAAATATTAAGAACATAAAATTAGGAACACAATATATTTTTGATCTCCCAAGAGATTAGTCTACCACTTAATACATGTAAAATGCTAAATAAATGATTTGTAAATCAAGCATTTGATAAGTACAAATTTGTGATATGTAATCTCCAAATGTATCTCACTTCAGAGAATTTGTAGATTGATTTTTGAGATAATTTAGAAAATTGTCAATGAGGTTATGGATTTTCACCTTACATTTTCAGGTTGGGAAGATTTAGATGAACATAGTGTTTAGCGAGTGGGACAAAAATAACCAAAGATATATTATAGACATATAAATGAGTATAGCATATGAGAGAAAGATTATCTTATTTGTATATTAATCAGTAGGAAAATTGAAGCCAGATTTTCATGAACTCAAAAACTAGTAAAAAATTTGGATTGACATAATGAATAACAATTAGCTTTTGCGAGGGGGGGTGGAGCCAAGATGGCCGAATAGGAACAGCTCCGGTCTCCAGCTCCCAGCCCCAGCGACACAGAAGACGGGTGATTTCTGCATTTCTGCTTGAGGTACTGGTTTCATCTCACTAGGAGTGCCTAACAGTGGGTGCAGGACAGTCAGTGAAGCGCACTGTGCGCGAGCCGAAGCAGGGCGAGGCATTGACTCACTCGGGAAGCACAAGGGGTCAGGGAGTTCCCTTTCCTAGTCAAAGAAAGGGGAAGCAGACGGCACCTGGAATATCGGGTCAGTCCCACCCTAACTGCGCTTTTCCAACGGGCCGGGAAAACGGCACACTAGGAGATTGTGTCCCGCACCTGGCTCCGAGGGTCCTATGCCCACGGAGTCTCGCTAATTGCTAGCACAGCAGTCTGAGATCAAGCTGCGAGGCAGCAGCGAGGCTGGGGGAGGGGCGCCCGCCATTGCCCAGGCTTGCTTAGGTAAACAAAGCAGCCAGGAAGCTCGAACTGGGTGGAGCCCACCACAGCTCAAGGAGGCCTCCCTGCCTCTGTAGGCTCCACCTCTGGGGGCAGGGCACAGACAAACAAAAACTCTGCAAGAACTTCCACAGACTTAAATGTCCCTGTCTGACTGACAGCTTTGAAGAGAGTAGTGGTTCTCCCAGCACGCAGCTGGAGATCTGAGAACAGACAGACTGCCTCCTAAAGTGGGTCCCTCACCCCTGAGCAGCCTAACTGGGAGGCACCCCCCAGTAGGGACAGACTGACACCTCATTCAACCCGGTACTTCTCTGAGACAAAACTTTCAGAGGAACTATCAGACAGCTGAATTTGTGGTCTCACGAAAATCTGCTGTTCTGCAGCCACCGCTGCTGACACCCAGCCAAACAGGGTCTGGAGTGCACCTCTAGTAAACTCCAACAGACCTGCAGCTGAGGGTCCTGTCTGGTAGAAGGAAAACTAACAAACAGAAAGGACATCCACACCAAAAACCCATCTGTACATCACCATCATCAAAGACAAAAAGTAGATAAAACCACAAAGATGGGGAAAAAACAGACCAAAAAAACTGGAAACTCTAAAAAACAGAGCACCTCTCCTCCTCCAAAGGAACGCAGTTCCTCACCAGCAACGGAACAAAGCTGGATGGAGGATGACTTTGATGAGTTGAGAGAAGAAGGCTTCAGACGTTCAAACTACTCTGAGCTACGAGAGGAAATTCAAAACAACAGCAAAGAAGTTAAAAACTTTGAAAAAAATTAGAAGAATGGATAACTAGAATAACCAATGGAGAGAAGGGCTTCAAGGAGCCGATGGAGCTGAAAGCCAAGCTTCGAGAACTACGCGAAGATTGCAGAAGCCTCAGTAGCAGATGCGATCAACTGGAAGAAAGGGTATCACTGATGGAAGATGAAATGAATGAAATGAAAAGAGAAGGGAAGTTTAGAGAAAAAAGGATAAAAAGAAATGAACAAAGCCTCCAAGAAATTTGGGACTATGTGAAAAGACCAAACCTACGTCTGATTGGTGTACCTGAAAATGATGGGGAGAATGGAACCAAGTTGGAAAACACTCTGCAAGATATTATCCAGGAGAACTTCCCCAATCTAGCAAGGCAGGCCAGCATTCAGATTCAGGAAATACAGAGAACGCCACAAAGATACTCCTCGAGAAGGGCAACTCCAAGACACATTATTGTCAGATTCACCAAAGTTGAAATGAAAGAAAAAATGTTAAGGGCAGCCAGAGAGAAAGGTCGGGTTACCCACAAAGGGAAGCCCATCAGACTAACAGCTGATCTCTCAGCAGAAACTCTACAAGCCAGAAGAGAGTGGGGACCGATATTCAACATTCTTAAAGAAAAGAATTTTCAACCCAGAATCTCCTATCCCGCCAAACTAAGCTTCATAAGTGAAGGAGAAATAAAACACTTTACAGACAAGCAAATGCTGAGTGATTTTGTCACCACCAGGCCTGCCCTAAAAGAGCTCCTGAAGGAAGCACTAAACATGGAAAGGAACAACCGGTACCAGCCACTGCAAAAACATGCCAAATTGTAAAGACCATCGAGACTAGGAAGAAACTATAGCAACTAACGAGCAAAATAACCAACTAACATCATAATGACAGGATCAGATTCACACATAACAATATTAACGTTAAATGTAAATGGGCTAAATGCTCCATTCAAAAGACACAGACTGGCAAACTGGATAAGGCGTCAAGACCCATCAGTGTGCTGTATTCAGGAAACCCATCTCACATGCAGAGACACACATAGACTCAAAATAAAGGGATGGAGGAAGATCTATCAAGCAACTGGAAAACAAAAAAAGGCAGGGGTTGCAATCCTAGTCTCTGATAAAATAGACTTTAAACCAACAAAGATCAAAAGAGACAAAGAAGGCCATTACATAATGGTAAAGGGATCAATTCATCAAGAAGAGCTAACTATCCTAAATATATATGCACCCAACACAGGAGCACCCAGATTCATAAAGCAAGTCCTGAGTGACCTACTAAGGGACTTAAACTCCCACACAATAATAATGGGAGATTTTAACACCCCACTGTCAGCATTAGACAGATCAACGAGACAGAAAGTTAACAAGGATATCCAGGAATTGAACTCAGCTCTACATAAAGTGGACCTAATAGACATCTACAGAACTCTCCACCCCAAGTCAACAGAATATACATTTTTTTCAGCACCACACCACACCTATTCCAAAATTGACCACATAGTTGGAAGTAAAGCTCTCCTCAGCAAATGTAAAAGAACAGAAATTATAACAAACTGTCTCTCAGACCACAGTGCAATCAAACTAGAACTCAGGATTAAGAAACTCACTCAAAACTGCTCTACTACATGGAAACTGAACAACCTGCTCCTGAATGACTATTGGGTACATAATGAAATGAAGGCAGAAATAAAGATGTTTTTTGAAACCAACGAGAACAAAGACACAACATACCAGAATCTCTGGGACACATTCAAAGCAGTGTGTAGAGGGAAATTTATAGCACTAAATGCCCACAAGAGAAAGCAGGAAAGATCCAAAATTGACTCCCTAACATCACAATTAAAAGAACTAGAAAAGCAAGAGCAAACACATTCAAAAGCTAGCAGAAGGCTAGAAATAACTAAAATCAGAGCAGAACTGAAGGAAATAGAGACACAAAAAACCCTTCAAAAAATTAATGAATCCAGGAGCTGGTTTTTTGAAAAGATCAACAAAATTGATGGACCGCTAGCAAGACTAATAAAGAAGAAAAGAGAGAAGAATCAAATAGATGCAATAAAAAACGAAAAAGGGGATATCACCACTGATCCCACAGAAATACAATCTACCATCAGAGAATACTACAAACACCTCTATGCAAATAAACTAGAAAATCTAGAAGAAATGGATAAATTCCTCGACAAATACACCCTCCCAAGACTTAACCAGGAAGAAATTGAATCTCTGAATAGACCAATAACAGGTTCTGAAATTCTGGCAATAATCAATAGCTTACCAACCAAAAAGAGTCCAGGACCTGATGGATTCACAGCCGAATTCTACCAGAGGTACAAGGAGGAGCTGGTACCATTCCTTCTGAAACTATTCCAATCGATAGAAAAAGAGGGAATCCTCCCTAACACATTTTATGAAGCCAGCATCGTCCTGATACCAAAACCTGGCAGAGACATAACCAAAAAGGAGAATTTCAGACCAATATCCTTGATGAACATTGATGCAAAAATCCTCAATAAAATACTGGCAAACCGAATCCAGCAGCACATCAAAAAGCTTATCCACCATGATCAAGTGGGCTTCATCCCTGGGATGCAAGGCTGGTTCAACATACGCAAATCAATAAATGTAATCCAACATATAAACAGAACCAAAGACAAAAACCACATGATTATCTCAATAGATGCAGAAAAGGCCTTTGACAAAATTCAACAACCCTTCATGCTAAAAACTCTCAATAAATTAGGTATTGATGGGACGTATCTCAAAATAATAAGAGCTATCTACGACAAACCCACAGCCAATATCATACTGAATGGGCAAAAACTGGAAGCATTCCCTCTGAAAACTGGCACAAGACAGGGATGCCCTCTCTCGCCGCTCCTGTTCAACATAGTGCTGGAAGTTCTGGCCAGAGCAATCAGGCAGGAGAAGGAAATAAAAGGTATTCAATTAGGAAAAGAGGAAGTCAAATTGTCCCTGTTTGCAGATGATATGATTGTATATCTAGAAAACCCCACTGTCTCAGCCCAAAATCTCCTTAAGCTGATTAGCAACTTCAGCGAAGTCTTAGGATACAAAATTAATGTACAAAAATCACAAGCATTCTTGTACACCAATAACAGACAAACAGAGAGCCAAATCATGAGTGAACTCCCATTCACAATTGCTTCAAAGAGAATAAAATACCTAGGAATCCAACTTACAAGGGATGTGAAGGACCTCTTCAAGGAGAACTACAAACCACTGCTCAATGAAATAAAAGAGGATACAAACAAATGGAAGAACATTCCATGCTCTTGGGTTGGAAGAATCAATATCGTGAAAATGGCCACACTGCCCAAGGTAATTTATAGATTCAATGCCATCCCCATCAAGCTACCAATGACTTTCTTCACAGAATTGGAAAAAACTACTTTAAAGTTCATATGGAACCAAAAAAGAGCCCGCATCGCCAAGTCAATCCTAAGCCAAAAGAACAAAGCTGGAGGCATCACGCTACCTGACTTTAAACTATACTACAAGGCTACAGTAACCAAAACAGCATGGTACTGGTACCACAACAGAGACATAGATCAATGGAACAGAACAGAGCCCTCAGAAATGATGCCGCATAGCTACAACTATCTGATCTTTGACAAACCTGACAAAAACAAGAAATGGGGAAAGGATTCCCTATTTAATAAATGGTGCTGGGAAAACTGGCTAGCCATATGTAGAAAGCTGCAACTGGATCCCTTCCTTACACCTTATACAAAAATTAATTCAAGATGGATTAAAGACTTATATGTTAGACCTAAAACCATTAAAATCCTACAAGAAAACCTAGGCAATACCATTCAGGACATAGGCGTGGGCAAGGACTTCATGTCTAAAACACCAAAAGCAATGGCAACAAAAGCCAAAATCGACAAATGGGATCTCATTAAACTAAAGAGCTTCTGCACAGCAAAAGAAACTATCATCAGAATTAACAGGCAACCTACAGAATGGGAGAAAATTTTTGCAACCTACTCATCTGACAAAGGGCTAATATCCAGAATCTATAATGAACTCAAACAAATTTACAAGAAAAAAACAAACAACCCCATCAAAAAGTGGGCAAAGGACATGAACAGACACTTCTCAAAAGAAGATATTTATGCAGCCAGAAAACACATGAAGAAATGCTTATCATCACTGGCCATCAGAGAAATGCAAATCAAAACCACAGTGAGATACCATCTCACACCAGTTAGAATGGCCATCATTAAAAAATCAGGAAACAACAGGTGCTGGAGAGGATGTGGAGAAATAGGAACACTTTTACACTGTTGGTGGGACTGTAAACTAGTTCAACCATTGTGGAAGTCAGTGTGGCGATTCCTCAGGGATCTCGAACTAGAAATACCATTTGACCCAGCCATCCCATTACTGGGTATATACCCAAAGGACTATAAATCATGCTGCTATAAAGACACATGCACACGTATGTTTATTGCGGCACTATTCACAATAGCAAAGAGTTGGAACCAACCCAAATGTCCAACAACGATAGACTGGATTAAGAAAATGTGGCACATATACACCATGGAATACTATGCAGCCATAAAAAATGATGAGTTCGTGTCCTTTGTAGGGACATGGATGAAACTGGAAAACATCATTCTCAGTAAACTATCGCAAGGACAAAAAACCAAACACCGCATGTTCTCACTCATAGGTGGGAATTGAACAATGAGAACTCATGGACACAGGAAGGTGAACATCACACTCCGGGGACTGTTGTGGGGTGGGGGGAGGGGGGAGGGACAGCATTAGGAGATACACCTAATGCTAAATGAGGAGTTAATGGGTGCAGGAAATCAACATGGCACATGGATACATATGTAACAAACCTGCACATTGTGCACATGTACCCTAAAACCCTAAAGTATAAAAAAAAAAAAAAAAAAAAAACAATTAGCTTTTGCAAATTCTTAAACAGTATGATTAGATGTGAAATGAGTATTTTGTATACAGTGAGAATTATTCTAACCAAGCAGGGCTTCATAATAGGTGTTTAAATCTGGGCCAGGATTATTCTAACCAAGCAGGGCTTCATAATAGGTGTTTAAATCTGGGCCAGGATTTACTGAGTTTGATAATTGGCTCACAAGAGCATGGATTTCTCTTCGTGAATTATAATACAGTGGCAACTTGTTAACTTTCTTAGTAAAGTTAACCTACTTTAAAATTAGATTCGTGCAAATTTTATTTATTAAAGTTGACTAGAATAAGTTTTTGTGACCCCCCCCTTTCATTTTTTAGCTTAAAGCCCAAAGCACTTTTCTGATTGTACTAAAGTTCAGTTTAATTTCTAAATTCTTGCAAATCTAGCAAACTCTTGCTAATTTCTTGCAATTTCAACCTCCTGTATGTGTATTAGAAGCCCAAAGGAGTGTTCATAGGGATGATTACCTTGTTCATTTACAGTGAGGTATGAATGAACCTGATTGTCATTCTTTGAATTAAATGAAATGCTTTGCATTATTTTTATTTAAAGAACTTTATTATTCTTATAACTTTTTTTATTTGAAGTTGTTACATGAGACCACCTCACCTACATACAGCTTCTACTTCTAGCAAAAAAAAAACTAAACTAAATTAATTATCTAGTCTACAGATATAGGATATAATAATGCTAAAAGTAACGTAAAACCCATATGGACATGATTTGCCTAAAAGGTAAAGAATAGACAATCAAAAGCAAGCTAGTAAAGTTTGTAGGAGGAAGAATCTTATGAGCAAAGTAATGTTTGTAGGAGACACAGGTTAGCAAATTACCTTGTGAAGATGCTATTCAGAAGGTAATGTTATATTAGCAGGAAGACCCAGTTGGAATTAAGGGCAGATGCAGTCCAGATGAGAATTAGACTCCTGGGGGCAGCAGATTAGAAGCAGAGACAGTAAATTCCATTTCATTTAATCGAGAGAACTTCAGCAGGAGTGTAGTATAGCATCTTTGATAACTCAATGAGCCCCAAATCAATGTTCTTCTTTTCTGTGTAATCAGAAAAGTTTTATTTATTCCAGAAAATTGACGTTGTTAGGTGTGATCTGCCTCAACTTTTCAATAACTACCTCTAATAAATCTGCAAACAACTCTCTCCCTTTCTCTACACACACACACACACACACACACACACACACACACACAGAGATCATTTCCTCCAGTATCAGAAACTTAGGTGCATCTTCTCTTATTCATGGCCAACACTTCACCTTTGCTCTTAAATCAGACTCTTACATATTTTCTGGTACCCTACTCTATCAGTAATTCCCACTCCCATTTAGTTGGTGCTTTTACAGCTTAGACTGCTCCACTCCTGAAAATTAATTTCCAGTTCTAGAGTCCTGCTAGTCACCTTCCCATCTCTTCTTTCTTCTTTTGTTTGCAGCTGTACTTCCTGAAAGATTAACCAACCTTTCCTTTTTTTCTAATTTTTATTTTTTGAGATGGAGTGTCAGTCACCAGGCTGGAGTGCAGTGGCATGATCTCAGCTCACTGCAACCTCCAACTGCCTGGTTCAAGTGATTCTCCTGCCTCAGCCTCCCGAGTAGCTGGGATTACAGGTACATGCCACCACGCCCAGCTAATTTTTGTATTTTTTCAGTAGAGATGCAGTTTCACCATGTCAACCAGGATGGTTTCGATCTCCTGACCTCGTGATCTGCCCTCCTTGCCCTCCCAAAGTGCTGAGATTACAGGCGTGAGCCACTGTGCCCAGCCAACATTTCCTATTTCTAATTCCTCAGCTACTATTCTCTTCTTACCTCCTTAGCTTTAGAATCTTATTTCATTCTCTACTGCTCTAGAGAAACTATTTTCACTAAAGTTGACAATATCTTCCTAAATGCCCAAGTAGGCAATTTCTTATTTACTTGGAACTGTGGTGCATGTGACATTATTGGCTATTTCTTCCTCAAGTTTCTCTCTTCTCTTAAATTATAAAACTCCTCCTTTTCCTCACACGTCTTATTTTATCTCAGAGTTTGATATTGTATCCTCTAGGAAATCTTCTTCCATTAAGCCATGTCTTCTACCCTGTGCTTTTCTCAATAAGCTCTCTTTAGAAAAATATTACTACTTTTGTATTTTTTAGTGAATATATTACTGATAGATAGCATACATCCACAGACATAACAGTACATAACTGTACGACCTGATGGACTTTCACAGAGTGAGCACACTCATTTAATCACCACTCAGGTGATGGACTGTAACATGACCACAAACCGAAAGTCTTTATCATGCACCTGTTCAGGCAATACCCAGTCCTAACTCGAAAAACCACTACTATGCAAATAGAAATATATTATCCCGTAATAATAGTACAGAGTAGTTTTGCCTTTATATAGACTGGCTCATTCAGTAGGTAGTCTTTTGTGTCTGGCTCTTTTGCAGTGTTAGATTTTTGAGACTCTTCTATGCTTATGTGTGTAATAGTTTTTGCTAATTCTAACACAAATGATTCTTCCATTCTACTGCTGATAAATGTTGATGATTTAGTTTTGGACTACCATGAATTATGTTGCTTTGATCATTCTTATGCATATATCACACTACCCATAGGTACACCTATCTGCTAGATATATCTCTATCAGTAAAATTTCTGGATGAGAGGGAATGCAGATGTTTAGCTTAAGTAGACATGGCAAAGAGTACTTCAAGCTGGTTAAATGAATTTACACTCCCAACAGCAGTGAGAATTCCAGTTGTTCCACATCCTTGGAGCATTTGATATGATCTCCATTTTTTATTTTAGTCATTTTGGTAGATATGAAGTGCTATGTCATTGAGGTTTTAAGTTTCATTACTCATGATATCAAACATTTTGCATATGTGTATTAGCCTTTGGATAATGAAGCATAAGTTTAACTCTTTTGTTTACTTTTTAATTGAATTGTCTGTTTTTTAACAATTTTTAAGTCATTTTTATGTTCTGGATGTCAATTACGTGTGTGTATACATTGTGTATATATAGTTACATATATAATTTTTATAAATATAAAAATACATATTTATATTTTCTATTATATATTTACTTATATATAATTTACTTATATGTAATAGCAAATATAAATATGTATTTCTATATTTGAAAATATTTATATAAATATATCTACATAATTATAATATATAATATATAGCAAATACACAAATACAGCAAATGTTTTATCCCATTATGTGGCATACACTTGCATTTTCATTCCTTCAGTGATGTATTTTGATAAATAAAAGCTTTAAATGAGAATGTTGCTCAAATTATCAGTTTTTTCTTTAAGGGGCACATATATTGTGTACTCTTTTGTCAGTGTTAATCAGTGTTGTCTTCTTTGCCTCTTTCTGATTCTCAAGTTAAACATTTCCAAAAAATTTACCACTAAGTATTATTTACATAGGTTTTTATAAATACTATTTATTGCATTAAGAGTCCCCTGTATTCCTACTTTGCTAAGAGTATTTGATTATAAATGGGTGTTGAATATTTTCTAATGCTTTCTATGCATCTATTAATATGATTGTATGTCTTCTCTTAATTTTTATGATAATATGTGAACTGTATTGATTTTACAATGTAAACTAAACCTTTTAATAAACTTGAGTGTCAATACTTTGTGCTTTTCATGTGTTTCTGTGTGTTATTTGAGGTAGATACTTAGATACTTGATTTTGAAGTTTTCTTCTTTTCAAATATATGCATTGCAGGCTTTACATTTCCCTTCATGCAGTTTTATTTGTATATCATCAGGATTTCATCAAGAGACAAAACCCCCATTGCAATTTGCACATCATTTTACTAAAGAACTATTACTTATAGCAAAGAATTACCTACCAAGATATAAAGAGAGCTCTAAAGAATAAATAGCAGACAAAGGGAGCAACTACTATTTCTGGGGCTAAGGTAGGGCTCTCAAGAAAGGAGAAAATCCAGAAGAGCAGTCTCCCTCCTCTACAGCTGTGATCCAGACTTCATCAGAGAGGGCATAGCCATGGCCCATTGGATAGGAGGTGTTAGATTTGTGGAACTGACTGGGGAGCTGCCTTCTGAGATGCTGGGGAAGCTGCCCATACAAGGTATATGCTAACATACCCTGCACAGGGATGTGTCTGGAAATAACTTGCTAGGATGCCTGAGGAAGCTGTTGACAAAGAGGTACCAATCATACTGTGACACTCACTGGAAATGAGCACCACTGGTATCCTGTGCAGAGGTAACTTCCACCTATCTCAGGAACAGAAACAGTCTAGAATCAGAAACAGACCTCGATTTCTGCAGTGTATCTCCAGATCCTCCTACTAAATAAGCTTGATCCAGTGCCAGTTGACAAAAGAGAAATGGTATGAGGTCCAGAAAACCAAGGATGGTAGATATGGAGCTGAAAGGCAATAAATTAGTAACTGTCATAAGCGGCATCCTATAAATATTTATATGCCAGGTTTTATTAAAAAAATTTGCTCTCCAATTTGTATTATGACTTTGTCTTTGACTAATGAATTTTTAGAAATATAATGATTAATTTACAAACACTGGAGGAATTAGTAGTTATTTACATTTTCCTTATTGGCTTAATTTTGTTGCTGTGAAGGAATATATTTTGAATGGTTTTAATTTTTTTTATGTGGAGACTTGTTTTTTAGCCATACATATCAAATTGACAGCTGTTCCATGTAGATTTAAAAATAAGGTCTAGTCTGTTATTGTTTATTACAATCTTATTTATTAATGTTTCCAAACATACCAAAAATATCAACATATTTTTGAATTGGTCTATTTCTCATTTATTATTTTGCCAATACATCTAAAAAATGTTTGTACTTTCTATGGAAACAATCACATTCTCTGCAGAGAATAATAGTTGCATTTCTTTCTTTCCCATCCTCCTGCCTCTGTAATTTTTTTCTTGTTTTAATTCACAGGATAGTACCTTTAATATAATATGAAGGTAACATTTCTGGAGTTTCATTATTTGCAATAATCTTTACTCTAAAATTACATGAATACTCTTTACCATATTATGGAAGACACCTCCTCCTACTAACTTACTAAGAGCTTTTCCTGTAAGTGGGTATTGAAGTTGTTCAAGACTATATCAATTGAGATAATCATATAATTTTTCTCTGTTTTTCTGTTAATATGATTAATTTTACATATAAATGTCTAATATTAAGCAATCTTCACATCTTGGTTACATCTGACTTTGTCATGTATTACCTTTTTATACAATCTGGATTTAGTTTGTGAGAGCTATGTTTAGGATGCTTTTGTCTTCATCATAAATGAAATTAATTTTTTATTTAAGTCCTTTTAATGTATTTTTCTGGTTTGATATCAGGATTTTGATGATTTCTAGAATGTGTTGAGAAGTATTTATTCTTTTTTGCTTACCGTAAGAGTATGTATAAAATTGGAATGATAGATCTCGTAAAAGTTCAATGACACTTTCCAGTAACCAATGCTTCAATCTCTTTAATAGCTACAAGTTTACACAAGTCTTTTTATTTCTTCTTGACTCATTCTAGGTAAACACGTTTATGATAGAAATTTATTTGACTTAAGTTTTCAAAGTTGTTAGCATAGAGTTGTTAATTTTATTGTTACTACTTTTTATTTTTTATTTTTATTTTTATTTTTATTATTATACTTTAGGCTTTAGGGCACATGTGCACAATGTGCAGGTTTGTTACATATGTATCCATGTGCCATGTTGATTTCCTGCATTCATTAACTCGTCATTTAGCATTAGGTATATCTCCTAATGCTGTCCCTCCCCCCTCCCCCAACCCCACAACAGTCCCCGGAGTGTGATGTTCCCCTTCCTGTGTCCATGAGTTCTCATTGTTCAATTCCCACCTATGAGTGAGAATATGTGGTGTGTGGTTTTTTGTCCTTGCAATAGTTTACTGAGAATGATGGTTTCCAGTTTCATCCATGTCCCTACAAAGGACATGAACTCATCATTTTTTATGGCTGCATAGTATTCCATGGTGTATATGTGCCACATTTTCTTAATCCAGTCTATCACTGTTGGACATTTGGGTTGGTTCCAACTCTTTGCTATTGTGAATAGTGCCGCAATAAACATACGTGTGCATGTGTCTTTATAGCAGCATGATTTATAGTCCTTTGGGTATATACCCAGTAATGGGATGGCTAGGTCAAATGATATTTCTAGTTCTAGATCCCTGAGGAATCGCCACATTGACTTCCACAATGGTTGAACTAGTTTACAGTCCCACCAACAGTGTAAAAGTGTTCCTATTTCTCCACATCCTCTCCAGCACCTGTTGTTTCCTGATTTTTTAATGATGGCCAGTCTAACTGGTGTGAGATGGTATCTCACTGTGGTTTTGATTTGCATTTCTCTGATGGCCAGTGATGATGAGCATTTCTTCATGTGATTTTTGGCTGCATAAATGTTTTCTTTTGAGAAGTGTCTGTTCATGTCCTTTGCCCACTTTTTGATGGGGTTGTTTGTTTTTTTCTTGTAAATTTGTTTGAGTTCACTGTAGATTCTGGATATTAGCCCTTTGTCAGATGAGTAGGTTGCAAAAATTTTCTCCCATTCTGTAGGTTGCCTGTTCACTCTGATGGTAGTTTCTTTTGCTGTGCAGAAGCTCTTTAGTTTAATTAGATCCCATTTGTCAATTTTGGCTTTTGTTGCCATTGCTTTTGGTGTTTTAGACATGAAGTCCTTGCCCAAGCCTATGTCCTGAATGGTATTGCCTAGGTTTTCTTGTAGGATTTTAATAGTTTTAGGTCTAACATTTAAGTCTTTAATCCATCTTGAATTAATTTTTGTATAAGGTGTAAGGAAGAGATCCAGTTTCAGCTTTCTACATATGGCTAGCCAGTTTTCCCAGCACCATTTATTAAATAGGGAATCCTTTCCCCATTGCTTGTTTTTGTCAGGTTTGTCAAAGATCAGATAGTTGTAGATATGCGGCATCATTTCTGAGGGCTCTGTTCTGTTCCATTGATCTATGTCTCTGTTGTGGTACCAGTACCATGCTGTTTTGGTTACTGTAGCCTTGTAGTATAGTTTGAAGTCAGGTAGCATGATGCCTCCAGCTTTGTTCTTTTGGCTTAGGATTGACTTGGGATGCGGGCTCTTTTTTGGTTCCATATGAACTTTAAAATAGTTTTTTCCAATTCTGTCAAGAAAGTCATTGGTAGCTTGATGGGGATGGCACTGAATCTATAAATTACCTTGGGCAGTATGGCCATTTTCACGATATTGATTCTTCCAACCCATGAGCATGGAATGTTCTTCCATTTGTTTGTGTCCTCTTTTATTTCATTGAACAGTGGTTTGTAGTTCTCCTTGAAGAGTTCCTTCACATCCCTTGTAAGTTGGATTCCTAGGTATTTTATTCTCTTTGAAGCAATTGTGAATGGGAGTTCACTCATGATTTGGCTCTCTGTTTGTCTGTGATTGTTGTACAAGAATGCTTGTGATTTCTGTACATTGATTTTGTATCCTGAGACTTTGCTGAAGTTGCTAATCAGCTTAAGGAGATTTTGGGCTGAGACAACGGGGTTTTCTAGATATACAATCATGTCATCTGCAAACAGGGACAATTTGACTTCCTCTTTTCCTAATTGAATACCCTTTATTTCCTTCTCCTGCCTGATTGCTCTGGCCAGAACTTCCAGCACTATGTTGAATAGGAGTGGTGAGATAGGGCATCCCTGTCTTGTGCCAGTTTTCAAAGGGAATGCTTCCAGTTTTTGCCCATTCAGTATGATATTGGCTGTGGGTTTGTCATAGATAGCTCTTATTATTTTGAGATACGTCCCATCAATACTTAATTTATTGGGAGTTTTTAGCATGAAGGGTTGTTGAATTTTGTCAAAGGACTTTTCTGCATCTTTTGAGATAATCATGTGGTTTTTGTCTTTGGTTCTGTTTATATGCTGGATTACATTTATTGATTTGCGTATGTTGAACCAGCCTTGCATCCCAGGGATGAAGCCCACTTGATTATGGTGGATAAGCTTTTTGGTGTGCTGCTGGATTTCGTTTGCCAGTATTTTATTGAGGATTTTTGCATCAATGTTCATCAAGGATATTGGCCTGAAATTCTCTTTTTTGGTTATGTCTCTGCCAGGCTTTGGTATCAGGACAATGCTGGCTTCATAAAATGTGTTAGGGAGGATTCCCTCTTTTTCTATTGATTGGAATAGTTTCAGAAGGAATGGTACCAGCTCCTCTTTGTATCTCTGGTAGAATTCGGCTGTGAATCCATCAGGTCCTGGACTCTTTTTGGTTGGTAAGCTATTGATTATTGCCACAATTTCAGAGCCTGTTATTGGTCTATTCAGAGATTCAACTTCTTCCTGGTTTAGTCTTGGGAGGGTGTATTTGTCGAGGAATTTACCCATTTCTTCTAGATTTTCTAGTTTATTTGCATAGAGGTGTTTGTAGTATTCTCTGATGGTAGATTGTATTTCTGTGGGATCGGTGGTGATATCCCCTTTTTTATTTTTTATTGCATCTATTTGATTCTTCTCTCTTTTCTTATTAGTCTTGCTAGTGGTCTATCAATTTTGTTGATCTTTTCAAAAAACCAGCTCCTGGATTCATTAATTTTTTGAAGGGTTTTTTGTGTCTCTATTTCCTTCAGTTCTGCTCTGATTTTAGTTATTTCTAGCCTTCTGCTAGCTTTTGAATGTGTTTGTCTTGCTTTTCTAGTTCTTTTAATTGTGATGTTAGGGTGTCAATTTTGGATCTTTCCTGCTTTCTCTTGTGGGCATTTAGTGCTATAAATTTTCCCCTCCACACTGCTTTGAATGTGTCCCAGAGATTCTGGTATGTTGTGTCTTTGTTCTCGTTGGTTTCAAAGAACATCTTTATTTCTGCCTTCATTTCATTATGTAGCCAGTAGTCATTCAGGAGCAGGTTGTTCAGTTTCCATGTAGTTGAGCGGTTTTGAGTGAGTTTCTTAATCCTGAGTTCTAGTTTGATTGCACTGTGGTCTGAGAGACTGTTTCTTATAATTTCTGTTCTTTTACATTTGCTGAGGAGAGCTTTACTTCCAACTATGTGGTCAATTTTGGAATAGGTGTGGTGTGGTGCTGAAAAAAATGTATATTCTGTTGATTTGGGTGGAGAGTTCTGTAGATGTCTATTAGGTCCACTTTGTGCAGAGCTGAGTTCAATTCCTGGATATCCTTGTTAACTTTCTGTCTCATTGATCTGTCTAATGTTGACAGTGGGGTGTTAAAATCTCCCATTATTATTGTGTGGGAGTCTAAGTCCCTTTGTAGGTCACTCAGGACTTGCTTTATGAATCTGGGTGCTCCTGTGTTGGGTGCATATATATTTAGGATAGTTAGCTCTTCTTGTTGAATTGATCCCTTTACCATTATGTAATGGCCTTCTTTGTCTCTTTTGATCTTTGTTGGTTTAAAGTCTATTTTATCAGAGACTAGGATTGCAACCCCTGCCTTTTTTTGTTTTCCATTTGCTTGATAGATCTTCCTCCATCCCTTTATTTGAGTCTATGTGTGTCTCTGCACGTGAGATGGGTTTCCTGAATACAGCACACTGATGGGTCTTGACTCCTTATCCAGTTTGCCAGTCTGTGTCTTTTAATTGGAGCATTTAGCCTATTTACATTTAAAGTTAATATTGTTATGTGTGAATCTGATCCTGTCATTATGATGTTAGTTGGTTATTTTGCTCGTTAGTTGATGCGGTTTCTTCCTAGCCTCGATGGTCTTTACAATTTGGTATGTTTTTGCAGTGGCTGATACCAGTTGTTGCTTTCCATGTTTAATGCTTCCTTCAGGAGCTCTTTTAGGGAAGGCCTGTTGGTGACAAAATCTCTCAGCATTTGGTTGTCTGTAAAGTATTTTATTTCTCCTTCACTTATGAAGCTTAGTTTGGCTGGATATGAAATTCTGGGTAGAAAATTCTTTTCTTTAAGAATGTTGAATATCGGCCCCCACTCTCTTCTGGCTTGTAGAGTTTCTGCCGAGAGATCAGCTGTTAGTCTGATGGGCTTCCCCTTGTGGGTAACCCGACCTTTCTCTCTGGCTGCCCTTAACATTTTTTCCTTCATTTCAACTTTGGTGAATCTGACAATTATGTGTCTTGGAGTTGCTCTTCTTGAGGAGTATCTTTGTGGTGTTCTCTGTATTTCCTGAATCTGAATGTTGGTCTGCCTTGCTAGATTGGAGAAGTTCTCCTGGATAATATCTTGCAGAGTGTTTTCCAACTTGGTTCCATTCTCCCCGTCATTTTCAGGTACACCAATCAGACGTAGGTTTGGTCTTTTCACATAGTCCCAAATTTCTTGGAGGCTTTGTTCATTTCTTTTTATACTTTTTTCTCTAAACTTCCCTTCTCACTTCATTTCATTCATTTCATCTTCCATCAGCGATACCCTTTCTTCCAGTTGATCGCATCTGCTACTGAGGCTTCTGCAATCTTCGCGTAGTTCTTGAAACTTGGCTTTCACCTCCATCAGCTCCTTTAAGCCCTTCTCTCCATTGGTTATTCTAGTTATCCATTCGTCTAATTTTTTTTCAAAGTTTTTAACTTCTTTGCTATTGTTTTGAATTTCCTCCCGTAGCTCAGAGTAGTTTGATCGTCTGAAGCCTTCTTCTCTCAACTTGTCAAAGTCATCCTCCATCCAGCTTTGTTCCATTGCTGGTGAGGAACTGCGTTCCTTTGGAGGAGGAGAGGTGCTCTGCTTTTTAGAGTTTCCAGTTTTTCTGCTCTGTTTTTTCCCCATCTTTGTGGTTTTATCTACTTTTGGTCTTTGATGATGGTGATGTACAGATGGGTTTTTGGTGTGGATGTCCTTTCTGTTTGTTAGTTTTCCTTCTACCAGACAGGACCTTCAGCTGCAGGTCTGTTGGAGTTTACTAGAGGTCCACTCCAGACCCTATTTGGCTGGGTGTCAGCAGCAGTGGCTGCAGAACAGCGGATTTTCGTGAGACCACAAATTCAGCTGTCTGATAGTTCCTCTGGAAGTTTTGTCTCAGAGGAGTACCTGGCCGAGTGAAGTGTCAGTCTGTCCCTACTGGGGGGGTGCCTCCCAGTTAGGCTGCTCAGGGGTGAGGGACCCACTTTTGGAGGCAGTCTGTCCATTCTCAGATTTCCAGCTGCGTGCTGGGAGAACCACTACTCTCTTCAAAGCTGTCAGTCAGACAGGGACCTTTAACTCTGTAGAGGTTCCTGCTGACTTTTTGTTTGTCTGTGCCCTGCCCCCAGAGCTCGTGCCTACTGAGGCAGGCAGGCCTCCTTGAGCTGTGGTGGGCTCCACCCAGTTCGAGCTTCCTGGCTGCTTTGTTTACCTAACCAAGCCAGGGCAATGGCAGGCACCCCTCCCCCAGCCTCGCTGCCGCCTTGCAGCTTGATCTCAGACTGCTGTGCTAGTAATCAGCGAAACTCCGTGGGCATAGGACCCTCCGAGCCAGGTGTGGGTCACAATCTCCTGGTGTGCTGTTTTCCAGGCCCGTTGGAAAAGCGCAGTATTAGGGTGGGACTGACCCGATATTCCAGGTGCTGTCTGTTACCCCTTTCTTTGACTAGGAAAGGGAACTCCCTGCCCCCTTGAGCTTCCCAAGTGAGGCAATGCCTCGCCCTGCTTCGGCTCACGCACAGTGCGCTTCACCAACTGTCCTGCACCCACTGTTTGGCACTCCCTAGTGAGATGAAACCGGTACCTCAAACAAATGCAGAAATCACCCGTCTTCTGTGTCGCTCAGGCTGGGAGCTGTAGACCGGAGCTGTTCCTATTCGGCCATCTTGGCTCCACCCCCTCACTACTTTTTAAATATCTCCTTGATCTGTAGCATGTTCCTCTGAACATCATAGCATAACTGAAAGTTTATGTTATGATTTAGCTGTGACTTTCTTCTTTCTTTAATCAACCTATGAAATTAATTTTATCAAAGAAGCACATTTTGGCATTCTAGATCTTCTCCATTATATCTTTCTTTTGTTTTTTAAATGTCATTAATTTTTGCTTTTTTTTTTTTTTTTTGAGACGGGGTCTTGCTGTGTCGCCTAGGCTGGAGCGCAGTGGCACAATCTCGGCTCACTGCAGCCTCCTTCTTGTGGGTTCAAGCAGTTCTGCTTCAGCCTCCCAAGTAGCTGGGATTACAGATGCTTGCCACCACACCCAGCTAATTTTTGTACTTTTAGTAGAGATGGGGTTTCACCATGTTGACCAGGCTGGTCTCAAATTCCTGACATCAAGTGATCCATCTGCCTTGGCCTCCCAAAGTGCTGGGATTACAGGCATGAGCCACGACACCCAGCCTTTTGCTCTTAGTTTGTTATTATTTTTCTTCTACTTGTTTTTAAATATTTTTCCCTTTTTTAACTTCAGTTTTGATATAGAGCATTTACATTATCTTTTATTTCTAGGAATAATTAAATTTTTATTATGGTTTTTTCTTTAACCCATGAGCTATTTAGCAGTGTAAGCTGAAAATATTTTACTCAAAAATGCTTGAAACAAGAAGTGTTTCAGATTTCAGACTTTTTTGGAATAGAGGATATGTGTGTTTGTGTGTGTGAGTGTGTGTGTGTGCATATATATATATATATATATATATATATATATTTAGACAGAGAGAGAGAGAGAAATCGTGGGGATGAGACCTAAATCTATATATCATCTATATATCAAATTCATTTATGTTTCATATATACCTTATACACAGCCTGAAGGTAATTTTATGTAATATTTAAATAATTTTCTGCATGAAACAAAGTTTGCATACACTGAACCATCAGAAAGCAAAGGTGTCACTATCTCGGCTACCCATGTGAAAAATCTGTGGTTGTTTTTGTCACCACCATTTCTGACTCTGCATTTATATGCTACTGGTAAGCAATTATATTCTTACACTTATTCACATATAAGTAATTAACAGTACAAAATATGGCATACCATTAATACAGTGAAAAAACAAAGTCTTCAGGGTAACTAAACAACACAGTAACATCACAAGAGTACCTGCACAGGTTGATGAAGCCTTATCCAAAATTCTGAAATTCAAATTGTCAACTGTGGAGTTTTCAAGTTGTGATCATGTTGGTGCCCAAAAAGTTTCAGGTTTTGAAGCATTTTGAATTTCATATTTCCTGATTAGAGGTGCTTAATCTGTATATATTTTAATTTAGAAACATGGTAATTTTGAACTTATCTTTAAATTATTGACTTCTAACTTAGTTGCACTGTGATTGATACATCATCTATAAGATCTTGTTTTTAGAAATATATTGAGCATCTATTTAATATAATTTTTATAAAAATTTAATGTGTGTTAAAAAATATGTATCCTCTAATGTCAGAAGAAAATTTGTATACATGTTTTTAGGAAAGGTCTGTTCATTTTGTTTTTTCAATCTTCTGTATTTTCAGGTGTTCTCTCTTCTTTACTCTCCAATTCACCTGAAACCTCCCACTAATATTGGATTTTCCTTCTTTAGTGATAACATTTTTGCTTCATATATTATAAGACTATTTTGTTAGGAGTACATGTATTTAAATGTTTATATCTTGCATGTTTTCGCTTATAAGTGGGAGCTAAGCTATGAGAATGCAAAGGCATAAGAATGATAATAGATATGGGGAACTTAGAGGGTAAGGGTTCAACAGGGATGAGAGATAAAGGACTACATACTGGGAATAGTGTATGCTGCTTGGGTGATGGACACACAAAATCTCAGAAATCACCAGTAAAGAACTTATCCATGTAACCTAAAAACCACTGGACCCCCAAAATTATTGAAATAAAAATAAATGTTTACATATTTTAGTTGAAAATATTATTAGGTAATTATCCTCATTGTCCAATATTAACATAATATTTTGCGTACTGACATATGTATACCAGTTTTATTTTGGATAGTATTTGCTTGATGTTGCTTTTAAAACAAATCCTTTTACCTTTAGTCTTTCATTATTTTAAACAGAAAGTACCTAGAATTTCTGTAATCTAATCCACCATTTTTTTCTCTTTTAATGGGTAATGTTAGTCCATTTATACTTACTGTGATTTTTAATTTATGGGACCATTTTCTACCATTGCTATTTATTTCGGTTAGTTGAATTTGTTTTATGTTCCCCTACAGTCTGTCCTTATAATTTAAAGTTTAACACTTGTATCTTAGACTACTCTAACAGAAACTTTGGAATACTCAAATCCCTTGATGTTCCCCAAATTCCACTCCCTGTTCTTATCTAGACTTTGATAATTCAGGTCAATGCGAGCATCGTTTTCTACTTCTTCTTTTGCATTGGCTGTGTTTCAACAACCACAAAGTTTAGAAAGTATTTGACTGACTTCACTTTGTATATATATATATATATATATATATTATATTATTTTTTTTTTTTTTTTTTTTTTATATATATATTTTTTTATATATATAATACGTATTTTATATATATATATATAAAATACGTATTTTATATATATACAACACACACACACACATATATATACTTACACACACATAAAGTGTTTAAATAAGGGAAGACTTAACCAGAAAAGTTGCAGATAATGCTATAATATAGATTTGTAAGAATCATCGAGAACATATGAGTATAAAAAGTGTCCAGTGAGCAAAATATAAGAAGAGCTGAGGTAGATACAGTAAAGTCATGTTCAATTAACACCCACTCATACAACTTTAAAGATTAATTAACACCAATATGGTTAAAAAGAAACATAATATAGCTGAATCAAGCTATGCTTAGAGAGTTAAATTGATTAAAAAGGAAGATACATAAAAATAAAACTAAAAGCCACTTGAGGGTTTTTATTGTTCAAAGAGAGAAGTTAAAAATAAGGTAGTGCGAATTTTGTCCTTTGTACTCTTATCAGCATCTAAGTAGAAACCAAAAAGGGTTAAAAATTATAAATATTATCTGGACTGGACTTTTATGGAAGAAACGAAACCCAAGAAAGTTTAAGGACGGTACTTGTGTGTCCTACCTGGTATATTTTGCTAGTAAAATAATTACCAGGTTAGAAAAATACACAAATGTTTACACCAAGTGGCACTTGTGGAAACTAGTTTTGTTAATTTTTCCTCCTCAAATTAGTTTGACTGTTATAACTCTACAACTCTACTTATTATTATATAAATAAACTCCACCTACTATTTATAAATAGGTTCCGTTTACTATTTAGTACTCAGTCACTGGCAGAAATACAAACAGCTCTGAAGACCTTTTGGCATAAGAAACGTTGACAATGAAGAGTGATAACAACTGTGGGGGCCATTGTAGCAGCAGTATTGTAACTGGCTGCAGAGCCAAACTAGAAAGTGGCCAACATGGCGTGATTCACCAAAGTCTTCTGAAATAATATATCCATTCATTCACTAAGTATTTTTTAAATATATATTATGTGCAAGGCAATGTGAGGCATGAATGCCACAGTAGCTGAGACTGACCTCATTCTTAAACTATAAAATACTATCTGGCATTTACCTCAAGAAAAGAGGTCATACTAAGTTACTATAAGTATTTTACTTACTATCAGTATGCCAAACAAAAAGTATCTGGAATTTTGTAATCTAAGCCAACATTTTTTTTCTTTTAATGGGTAAGTTTAGTCCATTTATACTTATTAGAATTTTTAATTTATCTGATCCTTTTCTATCATTGTTTTTGTTAGTTGTACTTTTTTATGTTCCTTTATAATATATTCTTACTTTTTAAAGTTTGATACTTATATCTTGCACTAATCTCAAGGAAACTATAAGTCATTTATATCTTTTTGTAAAATGAGCCTATTAGATCAGTGCCTCTCAAACATTAATGTGTATACAAATTATCTGGGAATCTTTCTAAAACCTGTACTTTGATTCAGTAAGTCTGCGGATGGGAGCTAAGATTCTGCATTTCTTAAGTAGTTTATTTTCTATATGTTTCCAACATCTCTATATGTACCCTGATGAAACCCAAGAAATGTGGAAAAGTGAGCACCATATATAAGGAAATTCCTCAGGGGGGCACTCCTGGATGGGGGCTGTCAGGGGTCAGTCTGCGGGATCCTAAAATCCTGAACAGTTTTTTGTCTCTTTTTAAAGACAGCTAAAAACAAACATGGGTGAAAAATCTGGGAATACGTTTTGTCTAATTTTAATTTTTTTCTGGAATGAGCCTGAATGGTACCATATTTAGATCTGGGGAAATGGGACTCCCGTCCTGGGAGCTATACTTTAAAAGACTCAGATCTGGCCCTTCTGTGGCTGTGACTCTTCCCATGGTGTAAGACAACTTTAGGGCAAAGAAGATGTGCTTTCTGAAGCCCAAAACTCTCTCTTCTGCATCATATGCATTCTTCTCTTTCCAAATGTCCTGCACCCACCTCTAGGAACTACATGGGCTTCACTCTCAGAATGTTCTTCCCAGAACAAACCATGCCACCCATGTGAAACAGCCAGGAGTAGACTGTCTAGAAACTGGAGGGATTAACAGTGGGGGGAAGGTGCTTGGT
Source organism: Nomascus leucogenys (assembly GCF_006542625.1). Classification (NCBI taxonomy): domain Eukaryota; kingdom Metazoa; phylum Chordata; class Mammalia; order Primates; family Hylobatidae; genus Nomascus; species Nomascus leucogenys. The sequence continues at coordinate 36,046,139 of NC_044384.1, forward strand.
ATATCCACATAGCTGAAACACCTTGCACTGTAGGACAAAATGAGAATTAGTGGCAAAGGAAAACATTGTGAGTGGGCTACAGTCTTCCACTTGCACCTTTACCCCGGGCCTTGCAAATGTTAGAGCCAGGCCTGGATCTGTGTGGAAATTTTCAATGTTTTTGATTGCTTTGATTTTGTTTGGTATATGTGGGACTGCTGTTGAAACCGATAAAACCTTGAATTGCTTCCATGTTTAGTTTCTGGAAGCAGTCTTTGTCCGGAAAGATCTCCATATTTATGTCTGAAACAACTTATTATAAATTAATTTCTGTAGGTTTGTGCATGATTTTGAGAAAGACTTATGGTAGAAAGAATCAGAGGGCTCTGAACATGAAGGCAGAAACTATGAAGACTTTTGGAACATATGGAGAATAAAAGCAAATGACTTGTCTTATTTTCTTTGAATTGTATAAGACAAGCACAGAGTGGCACACAGTTTACAGCCAATAAACATTGCTCATCTTTTGATAATGAATGGATGAGAAAGAAACTCCTAAAACAAAATTTCTTGGTTTTCCCCACCATTCTACCTTCTACACCCACCATCAGAATAAAAGCTTAGCTTTCACAGCACCAGCTGTTGGTGAGGTCCCTATGTTAGTATTCTGTCAGACTATTCTGACTGGAAAAGTAACAGTAAAATCCCTTAGTTTGGTAAATATAGTGAGAGAACCTCTCAAGTACTTTGGAGTTAGGCTGGGACTTAGAATGAGATTAGGGATTCTAGCCCTGGCTCTGCCACAAATTAGGTATAAGATCTTGGTAAGTCATTAGATTTCACATTCCTTAGTTAGAAAATCAGAACTGTAATAATTCATCGGTGTACTTAGATAAAATAAATAGAAAACAATGTCTTGAAACAATGCAGTACTATAAACTGCTAGATAGTAATTTAGTTATATTTAGTGCACAAGTAAAGCCTTCTGCTTCTCTGTGTCTACAGTTGAATAGGATATTTCAGATAAAAGTATATCCTGGAATGATATTGTCATGTGGAACATCACAGATACAAATAAGAACTATAAATTTTCTTTAATTTTGTCTGATTTGACGTATTTAAAATAGGACCATACAAACTTTGTAGGCAGTTTTATGACTTGTGGATCAATTTTTTAATAGAGACTAGGCTCTGAAATCAAGCTAGGTGTAAGTGAAGTTAAGTCAAACCAGCCCTAGGGATACTGCTGAAGAATTCCAGAGAATTTTATCCCAAAATATGGCACCCTGGTATGCTAATTATTTTAAATTAAAGGCTCTTGAAAGTCAGCAGATTTTGGAAAAGGCTCTTCTCTGCTATTCCCTTATCTACCTTAAGACTGGACCCACCAAAGAGAACACAATTACCTTCCATCTCCTTCCTGATATTTCATTATCTATCATGGAAAAGAAGCATAAGAATGAAACCACATCTGGATGAAGTTTTTCACAAGATAATGTCTGCCTCTTGGGATCATTTAAATTCTATAATCATATAATTTTGATCTCCAAGTTCATTCATTCTCCATCATAATCATCTACCACTGCCTCAAAAGGATTATCTAAATGTTCCATCTCCTCCACCATGAATAAGGGTATATATGCATCTGTAGTCCATTGAGTTAATCGGTAATCCTGTGATTCCCCCATGCTGTGCAGATTAAAAAAATCTGTATGCCTCTTCTCTAATTAATTTGTCTATTGTCAGTTCATTTTCAGGGAATCTTCAGAGGGCAGAGGGGAATCTTTCCCTTGGTCCATACACTGCCATTATAAGGGGACACTTTTTTTGTAGATACAGATTCATACATTTTATGATGTGTTTCTGTGTTTGGTGGATATGTTGAATTTCTACGCATTCGGCCAGATCATGACTGTGATGTTTAAGGAATACTGCTCAAAATATCAGGACACTGACATTAAAATTCTGACCTTCACTTTTACTAGTTTCTCAGTCTTTAAGAAAATTAATTATTTATTTATATTTTCATTTCCCCATCAACAAGGCAAAGTAATTAATTCCTTATATTTTCATTTACCCATCCAACAATTATAATAAAGACTGCTATATTTTTTCTACAAAGCTATTGCAAGAAAAAAAGAGAGAGAGACAGAGACTAGTAAATATGCTTTGGAACATACAAGTTCTTACCCAGATGTTAGCCATCAGTGTTATTAACTATTTTTTTACATTCTAGGCTCAGGAGTAGTTATACTTTTGCTCCATATGCTTTCATCTGGTTTCTTGTGAGACCAATGGACTACAAGAGCCAGATGATTAGCTGACGATTGAGAGTATCTCCAGAAGAAATCAAAGGTGGCTGGTGTAAAGGGGCGAATCCCATTATTTCTACATGACTATACTTCCCAAAAAGGCTGAGGGTTATATGTATCAAGTTAACTTGATCTTTGGGAACTCAACATGTTACTTTGTCTTGCATGGACTTCTTTGTAGCCTTTTTTGTACCTGAGAAACAGTGCCTAGCTGAGACTATGGTTTGTCTAATAGCAGCCAAATTTAGAGAATTTATACATCCGAGTAAAACACTGAATCAATTTGATAAGCCACAATTTCTTCTGAAACTAACAAATGCCAAAACTATGAATAGGTACAAGTTTTTAGCTAGAAAGTGTGCTATTGATTCTGCTTCTCTGATGCAGAATATACTATATATATTTAATTATCTAAATTCTTGAACAGCATTTGGGATAGAAATTTAGAAGCTTGTGTGATATAGTTCCAGCAATTATATCCAGAAATACATATCTGGGTGAGTTAAATTAATGTCTTTGTGCATGTACACATGCATACACAGACACAGACACACAGATTTACACATGGCTATGTCTATAGACAGCAAGCTCACATTTATTTATACTTAAATATTTGAATATACCTTATACAATTTTATCTATCATCAAATTATATTTTTCTCCTTGCAAACCCTGGTCTCCTAAAAGATTTTTATTTCTACAATGACATAATTACAAAGACTGAAAGATAATCCAAAGTAATCTGTAATCTCTCATTCCTGGCCCTCCTTCTGCCAGTTTAACTAAGGAACATAAACAAGAACAGTGACCCAAGAGCCAAAGAAAGATTCTGCCATCACCATCATTTCTTTGAATCCTGCATGCTAATTGTGTTCTTTCTGTGGTTTGATAATTTGGGATCTCAGATTTAGGGATGAAAATTATTACAACTGTATTAAGGCTTGGCTCCCACATTTCACTGTCTTTTTACTTTCATGGTCATTTAAAAGACATGCCTAGAGTTTGACAAAGCATTGATGACTCTCAATGAGAATAATGTGCACAAATGGATCCAGGCTTCCCAATAAATCTGAATCCAGGCTGAGCGGTTGTCTGAGCATTTCCCCCAGATTTGCTGCAGAATACTGCCATCAAGTGTGGAGTTACAATGGCAGTTTCTAGAGGTAGTTTCAGTGTAGATGTGGTAGTGCATGGGTTTTCCAGAGCTCTGATCCTTAGATATGATTTCTTTTTCAATTTTTTCACAAGTTCTCAGTAGACAGCAAATGCCTTTTAAAATTTTTCAGAGAATCTTGCCTTGATACAGCCCTTTTAACCTTTATAGCAAAGGAGAAATATGTCACATGAAGAGCAGGAAAGACCTGTAGACTATGACTCTGCTGTTTATTCAGGCTTTGAAGCAGGGAATGAACAGACATGAATGGCCACCTACTGCCTTTTATGAGTGCCCCAAATTATTCTCCTCAATTTTGTATTATGATGAAACCTCTACTTAGCTTCTCAACTAAACATGGATTAATTAAAAAATAAATGCACAATCAAACAAATAAAACCTTTCTTTGTTGTTTTTAAAGCAAGTAATTTGTGTATATAAATGAACCCAAATTATCTTCCAAAATGTCCTGAGTAGATTGCCTGGCACAGAGTAAACGCTTAAAAACTGTATATTGAATGAATGTAAAATTAGGTAATAAAACTCAATGTGTCATTCAAAATGCAACAAAGTATTCTTCCAGTACAGCACCTTTCTAACCATACATTTTGTACTCCCCCCCACCAAATAAAGTTTTTACTCCAACCAATATTGAAAAATCAACAAAAAGTTATGTTTTCTTATATCACTGACTTTTTAAAATGTCATTTCTTTTATATACTATATTCTACAGCCCTAACTTTACCCGTAAATATCCTTGGAAATATATCTCAGAATTCTAATCACTTTTTTATGTCTAATTCAAATGTGTTGGTACTGAGTCTGAATTAATCCTCCTCATCTCCGATCACCTTCAGCACTGAGTCTCAATCTCACATCTGAAATAATTTCTCATCTTTATAAATATCGATGAATATACCTTTAAAGTTAATAAGCTATTTGAGACAGGGTTTATATTTAATATTTGAATTGATCAAATCCAATTGGCTATCCTGGAGAAGTGATGGCGATCTGTAACCCTAGTGTGACAGTTAATATTGAGTATCAACTTGATTGGATTGAAGAATGCAAAGTATTGTTCCTGGGTGTGTCTGTGAGGGTGCTGCCAAAGGAGATTACCATTTGAGTCAGTGGACTGGGAGGGGCAGATTCACCCTCAATCTGTGTGGGCACTATCTAATCAGCTGCCAGTGCAGCTAGAATAAAGCAGGCAGAAGAAGTTGGAAAGAGCAGACTTGCTGAGTCTTCTGGCCTTCATCTTTCTCCTGTGCTGGATACTTCCTGCCCTCAAACTTCAGACTCCAAGTTCTCCAGCTTTTGGTTTCTTGGACTTACACCAGTGATTTGCCAGGGACTCTTGGGCCTACTACCACAGACTGAATGCTGCACTGTTGGCTTCCCTACTTTTGAGGTTTGGGGGCTGGCTTCCTAGTTCCTCAGCTTGTGGACGACCTATTGTGGGACTTCACCTCATGATCAGGTGAGTCAATTCTCCTAATAAACTTAAGTCAACTCTCCCTGTCATTTATAAATATATCCTATTAGTTCTATCCCTTTTGAGAACCCTAATTCACCTAGACATGTACAGCCCCATCCAATTTACCCAGTGTACTCCACCTCTCTTTCAATGGCACAAAACTTTCAAATTCCACCAATTTTTAACAAGATATCTTAGACTCCTAGAAGCCTGTGGTGATATGACAAAAGGGAGGTGACTGAAATCTGCACAAGATCTTCTTTTGAACCAAGACCAAGCACCCTCACTTTTATGTTATAGTCATTAATCCATTCAATCTTATAGAAATGTCACTTTTATAAAGTCTTCTAGATGTCTGTAAGCAGGGCATACATAAACAAGTCGTTTGCCCTACAAAGCACTTAGTTAAATGACATAGACATTTTAATTTTGTTAAGAAGAAAACTCATGGGAAGTAAGTCAGTGGAAAATGAGAGCAACTAGGGTATATGTCACGTGATGTAAAATATTTTAAAATAAAAATATAGACTTTGAGCTCAGAGAAGGCACTTGCCATGAGGCAAACTAGAACATTAGTTAATATACCATGTGTCTAGTATTATCTAATGATTGCACATGTTCAAAAAGTTGGAAGTTTGCAAAATTCAATTAAATTTCAGTCTGGCATTTTAAGCACTTTATATAAAAGGAACAAAAAGTTTTACCCCTATTTCCAACAGACAATAGTATTACATATTTTCAGATGATAGCATAGAGCCATAATGATAGGCCCTATGCTAAGTATTTCACATACACTACAGTCCAGTAATAAATATTTATGTGATTCAAATTAATGTCTTTGTGTGCACACACGTGCATATAAAGATACAGGCACACAGATTTACACATGGTTGTGTCTATAGACAGCAAGCTCACTTTTTTTATACTTAAATGTTTATTTATACCTTAGACAATTTTATCTTTCTATCACCAAATTATTTTGACAGGTAGGTAAAATTATTCACATACTATAAAGGAGGTCAAATAGTTTTAGTTACTTAACACATTAAATGTTACAATAGCCATGATTCGAACTTAGGCCTATGTGATTCTACTCCATAAACTTTAAAGATTTTATATAATAATATAAAGAATCACTAAAGTCATTCAGTATAAGTTGAGTTGTTTGGTTTGCTGTTAGGGTGATAATTATTAAATATTTTCTATTGATTTGGGCACAGAATTTGCTAATCATGGTTTCTTCTCCTTTTCTTCCATTGGCGTGAAATGCATATACATGTACTACTCTAAATCCAAACCTTGAACGTCCTTTGAAATACAGCTCAAATATTTGTTTTTAGAAATTACCTGTACTAATTCATCTCATACCATTTTGACTATTCTGATACTTCGTATTTTATCAGTGCTTAGATTATCTATTTATATTTACATTTTTACATTTATTGTAAAATGTTTCGTAGTTAGTTCACGAATATCAGTCTAACTTGGTTGCAAGTTCCTCGAGTAAAGGCATCAAGTCTCATTGAAATTTCCATCCACTATTCATTCCTACCTAGAACCCAATATGCTAGCTCATAGCATTGCTGTTGGAGAGTTTCCTGTGTTAATTAATATTTAAGTCCAAAGGACTGAGAATGTTTTATGAGTGAAAGAACAGATCACAAAGCTATGAATTCTAAGCCATATTCAGCCTAATGAACCACATTTAGGTAAATAGTTGAATGTTTTGGGTTATAAAAAGGGGTTTGTCATGTAAGGATTATAATATTTAAAAATGTGTTCCTATATGCTATTGATTTGGTAGATAAGAAAAGGTCAAAAAATGACATAGTAACTAAGGAATGAATTTAGATCCCAACATCATTGAGACAACGTGGCAAGCAGTGTCTTTCAATAGGAAGACAGTAGATCTAGGAGGTAAGGGATGTGGGTTGTATTTTCTATTCTTAGATTTACAAAGTGAAATGTGAAGCATACCTCTTAATCTCCTGACCATAGTTTCCTCACCTGTAAAATAAAGATATAATGTTATATATGTCCATAAAATCTCATGGGTGGTGAAGAATAAATGGGATATAAGATGAATGGTATTGTAAGTTTTATACTAACAAAAAGGATTAATCACTGTAAAAAGCATACTTTGTTGGATAGCAAGAATAACTGGCGTTTGTTCTCTTTCTGGATTATGCGTGCTACCTTGTCACTCAGCAGCTGGTCTGGGTTGTGGCACAGCTATTTTAAAGGAATCTCAGTCTGTAGCACTGCCAGTGTACTATCCACTGATTAAGAGTCTCTTGAGCTCTGTGGGCTAAGAATTGCTCTTCTATTGTATCCTATCGGTTGTCTAGCATGCATCTAGTAAAAAATGTTTGCAGCAAAGATCTTCATAGATAGGCTGAGTGGAAAAGGCTTGGAAAATAACAAAGTTAATTACTTTGAGGATGGCTTAGAAATGTCATTTTGCCCATTTGCCCATTATAAGAGATGCTATGACCCATTTTTTATGTATATGTATATACGTATATATGTGTGTGTGTGTGTGTGTGTGTATGGTGTGTGTGTTTAATTAGGACAATCTTCTATAAGGTGCTAATAATATTGAGTCTCACAGTGGGATTAATCTCTAGAATTAACATCTGCATCTATTCTGCAGAATCAATATGATTTTGAGGATCAAATTTAGAGGTTTATACTAACTGCTGCTTTGAACTAACCTTAGGTCTATTTTATCTAGGAACCAGAGAGTCACTTCCAGCAGTGAAGGAGAAAACTTTCAAATAGCCCCTCTGCATCTCCTACCTGATGGTTAATGCTGGCTGAGGATTTCAGTGACAATTCAGAATTAAGGAGCTATAACTGCAAGTGGACAACACTTGTAAAGTCAGCTCTTCTTTTCCTCAAGCCTTACTTTCCTGGATGCAAAAAAGACCAACAAAACACTGGGATCAAGGAGAGACGGAGCTTTTGTATAAATGAAAACCAAATATAGCAATATATCAGAGGTCACAATCATGACTGACAGGGGTTAGTGAACTACCAATATCCAGTGAGACTGGAATGCTCTCCAGTGGCATCCATGAGACCCTAGTCTGTATGGGTAGAGGCTGCTCACTTCCCCTTCTGCAGTCTCATGGATTGGAATCCTTCCCTGCCCTGTGGCCCCACCACCCTCTGCCTCTGTGCCTAATCTTGATTTTTACTTCTTCAAACTGCTGGCCAGAATTCTTTTTCAACCTGGATAGATTATCCTATAACTACAACTCTGTGGTTCAACATGGATAATACCTGCTGCTAAGTCTTGCATTTAAGGTTAGTTAATTTGGGTACTGACGCCAACATTGCAAGTAAGGGTAGCTATTCCTCATTTTCGTGATTTCAGCCCAATTGCATAAGTTACTCACATTTTTTATATATTTTTTTATTTTTTTCTGAGACAAAGTCTTTCTCTGTTGCCCAGGCTGGAGTGCAATGACACACTCGCAACTCACTGCAACTTCTACCTACTAGGCTGAAGCGATCCTCCCATCTCAGCCTCCCAAGTAGCTGGGAATACAGGTGCAAGTGGCTAATTTTTTTGTATTTTTTGTTGAGACAGGGTTTTGCCATGTTGTCCAGGCTGTTCTCAAACTCCTGAGCTCAAGCAATCCACCAGCGTCAGCCTCCCAAAGTGTTAGGACTACAGGTGTGAGCCACTGCACCCGGAGAGTAACTCTAACCTTAAATCATTTCTTCAACTTACCCCCACTTCCCAGACAACTCCCTCTTTTGGTGCCAGTATCTTTCGGTGTGAAGTATACATAGGAAATAATGTAAACTTCATTATCTTTGCTGGGTGATTTTATACTTGTTTGCTCACAGCCAGGCTCTGCTCTGAGACCTTCTCTGACTTCCCGGCTGTTAATGATTATTTCTCTTCTCTGAACTCCTCTACCATCCATCTATACCATTCACTTGAGACATAACAAATATTCCATTTATGATTATTAAGTGTTTGCAGAAGTCCATGACCTCGGTGTTATAGGCTTCTAAAGTGCAAGTACTATACTTCATAATTCTTCCTGTATCACATTATGCTCTGCAATACCTTGCTCAATTTATGTGTAGCAAATATGTTGATGATGAACATTGTATTTTTCTCTTAAGAACTTAATTCTGCCTCTACTTTTAAATGTTTTATCATAATTGTTATATTTCTTGTCTGGTGCTTCATTTCTTTTCCATTCTTCCCTTCAAACCAACGTGGTTGGATTGAATATTCTTTTTTTTTTTTAGACAGATTCTTGCTCTGTCACACAGGCTGGAGTGCAGTGGTGCAATCTCAGCTCACTGCAACCTCCGCCTCCCGGGTTCAAGCAATTCTCCTGTCTCAGCCTCCCGAGTAGCTGGGACTGTAGGCACATGCCACCATGCCCAGCTAATCTTTGTATTTTTAGTAGAGACGGAGTTTCACCATATTGGCCGGGATGGTCTCGATCTGTTGACCTCGTGATCTGCCAGCTTCGGCCTCCCAAAGTGCTGAGATTACATGCCTCCGCACCCAGACTGGACTGAATAATTTTAATGAAAACCCAAATTACTAGAAAGTTGAGAATGGAAATGATTAGAATCTAGTTTGGGTCAGATATTTTGGTCATCTGATTACCCAAATCAGATTCACTACATGGCTAATTTCATCATCTTGATAACATCAGTCTTCAAACTGCGGTGCTGACTTTCACAGCACTAAATAAACATAATCACAACTGCTGGATTTGGGAATTAATGTGAGCTCAACCTCTTTTCTCACTTAAGACAAGTCTCTACAAACAAAACCAAGTAAGCAATTTGAAACAATCATATAATTATGTATGGTAGCCTGGGGGTGATGGGGGATACGCAAAATAATTTTAACTTCCTTTATCTTTTGCAAGTATCTTCAAAAATATTTCAGTTAAAACCCAATTGTTATTGCTGTGATCTATATCAGACACATGGAGAAACTGAAGCCCAAAGGAGATTAGGGAGTTTGCTAAAGGTATACAACTAATAGTCGTATGATGATTCAAATAGTTAAGACTAGAATTCTTGCCAAGATAATTCCAATTGCACTAGGTCACCTCTTACACCTCAATTATCAGGCCACAGAAATGAAGATCTTTCTATGTTATTATGGTAGGATTCCTCTCTTTCAAACTCCATTGATGATTTAGTCCTTGCTTCAATCTGTCTATGCAAGGGGGAAAAAAAAAGTTTGGGCTAGTTTCCTCTCTTCCAAAATGATTTCCTAAAATTTTGACATCTGCCAAAAGTTTGGACTCAGAAGAGACCTTTGAAATCTCTAAACCTTAATTTCAAATATTTTTTGGAGACATAGCTGTGACATGATTCCTCAGGAGTCCTAGCCACCTGCCAAGTTCGAAGTGTTTTTGTTCAGCTGTTTTTAACTTACTGCCCAAAGAGGTCTTAATTTTAATAAGATGGAGAATTTTTTTTCCATTGGCCTATAACTCCAAAACAATTAAATGGGTGGACTACATGAAAAAAAAAAAGAGAGAAAGAAAAGGCAAAAGCAAAATAGAGCATGATTATTGTTTGAGTAATTTGATAAATAAATTATGTATTTGGAAAAGTGACATAAATGTTGGACAAAACACGGAGACCACTGTCTCTCAATCAACTCTAAATGATTTACTGAGTGTCAACAAAATATCTGGTCAGTATTTGGTGCTACTTAGGAAACAACGTGGGAAAATATTGCCCATTCCTTAAGAAGACACTCAACTCAGCCTGCTAATTAGGATAATTATATCTTTGAGTAAGATATTTTAAATCAAAAAAGTAAAACATCCAATAGCTGTAACATTTTTAAAGACATCATCTCATATATAGACATTGCCTATGTATGCTAGAAAGTAGGAGCCAATAAAATATTCACTAATGCAATTTCTTGTTGTTTATTAAGTGGCCTTAAAAACTAGAACCAGTATTTGTGAACTTGCATAACCCTTATGGCTGTTGAGAAAGACACAAGTTAATAAATAATTTTCCTCTTTTCTGTAAGTTTATTTTTCAATTTTCTAACAGAGTAGCCCATTTCAGTCTTGCCAATTAGAAAGACATAATTGTAAAGACAGCAAAATTATATTATATCAGCCCGTAGCTATGATCTCAGTTGAAAGCATAAGGCTGTATAGGTACCAAAGTTTGTTAAAACACCCAGAGAGAAGACGATGCTTGAGTAAATGTCTTGCTTTCTTGAACCCTCAATCAACACATTTAAGCCATTTGGTATATGGAGAACTGCCATAGTGCTAGACAATTGAATAATTCTGCTGGATTCTGTTGGAACACTGTCTTGTCTTCAAGAGAAGACTGAATATTTCTGAAGTCGTGAATCTCCTTTATTGTTTGTCCTCTTGAAAATTATACATTTTTTCCCCTCTGACTTAACCAAATAGAAGGTTGTCACGTGACTTTTTCCTACATTTCACAAATAAATGTTGCAAATCACAGACAGTTCTCTAGAAAGTGAAAGACATGTATTTTGCAATATTACAGTGATTTTTGTCTCTATTATTCAGGATGATTGATGTAAATGTAATCAGTCTGTCTCTTAGATATTGGTAAAATAAAGTGATGGTTGTTGGCTCTGCAATGAGAGACCATGTGTACTGGGATGCCTTGAGGAATTGAAAGGTTGGCATTTTCACAGCACGAGATAAAAGATCATAATTATTCAGTTAGTTTATAAAGGATATGACTAAACCAGAAAACTCAGGTCTAATATTTTCTTCAAATGATGAGTTATATAAATTGGTTTCTAGAATTAGAAAAGATCAACTTTAAAAATATTGAAGTGCTGTATCCATGAGGTTTCAGTGTTTTCATCTCTTTGTATACTTACATTGCCTATATTCACTTCTCACCTCACGGTCTCCCACCTAATTTCTATGCTATGCTTTTAGATCTGGGTTAAAACCTACTTCTTCCAGTGCAACCTGAGCTAGGACCAAGACAGCCTATAATCCTATTACCTTCTCATCCTCTTAATCATCAAAGAAACTTGTGATAGACAAATATTTTTTGCCAAGGACTATGCTAGATAATGAGAACCCAAACTTAAAGTAAAACATGTCCATGTTTTCCGGAAAGGCACAAAAATAATATCCAATAAATGAATAAATAATAAACCCATGTCAAAATGGTTGTAAAACAAACATTTTGTTAATCCCTGAATTCCTCCATGAGTTCACACATTGAGGACTTTTACCATTACCCCTTTCCTCTTACAGCCATACCAGAAGAGGAAGTGTTTTCCTCATTTATTCTTTACTTCCTGAATGTCAGGGGAAGTCACTAATAATATAGGAGCCTGCCATGCTGTATAATTCTTGATCAGAGTCAATCAAGATGTCATTTAACACAGCCTGTGCTTGACTTCTGCATGTGTGTACTCTTTCAATCTCTCTCTTTCTCTCTCCTTCCTTTTCTTTTCCTTCCTGTTATTGGAAGCATGTTTCCATCCCTGTCTGTTTTAGAAGTTGAGTTTTAAGTGAACATTCTTCCAGTAGAAGGTTAAAATGTATAGAACATTTTTACTACATTCATTTTTCTACAGAGAAGGAATATTATCCAGTAACAACATTTTACTTCCAAAGAAGCTATAGCAGTTTAGTACATAGTTTAGTAGCAAGTAGTTTAGAAAGCTATCTTTTTCCGATATAAAATTAATCCCATGTCTCTCAGTAGTTTTACGTGAATTTGAGAAGAGAGATGAAGCAAGCATCACTTAGCAGATATGAAAGAGAAAAGGGGAATTAAAAATCAAAAGTTAGATTTGAATAGGTAGAAAGAAAATAAATTCTGGACAAGAATAATAAAAGTTATAAATTCAGGAGATAGTAAATTGTATTCTTTTTTTTTTTTTTTTTTTTTTATCATTGTTGACCAGGTTGGCCTCGAACGTGTAGCCTCGCTTCCCCGAGTGCCAGGGCAACTGGCCTGAGCCACGGTGGCTCCCAGTAAATTGTATTCTTTATTAAATAGCTACACTGCTTTGGGGTAATGGTTTTTGTCATTATTATTTCATAATCATCATTAATACATATCTACATTAATGTAAATTGAAGAGTAGGCAAATTATCTTTATTAGGTTACTTTTTGGTCTCTCTTACTAAATCTTTTTTTAACAGGGTTGTATACCTGCCATTTCTCTGTCTTCCTGTGACCTTCTTCATCTGGAATAGAGAAAATCAGGTAATTGAAATACCAAACTTTCGGCTTACTATCTTCTCCTTACTCTGAAGTCTGAAAAGGCACCCTAAAATAATGATGTATTTGTTTGCTCACCTGAACAAACGATCCTCTTCCTTTTCCACTCACTCAAATTTTAGTCTTAGTCTTCCATTTTCTGTGGACCCTTTTAAATGTAGTTTAAAACATATCTCTTTTAAAATTATGGAATTCAGTTTTATGAGAAACTTTTTTCAATAGCTCCTTTTTCTCTTTTCTTGATTCTGTGAACATTCTTAATATGCTCAAAGCCAGAATCTGAGGGGCACCAGTTACTATCCTAACATTTAGAAATATCAGGGTAAGGTTTCCCTGGAAACCACATGCACATAAAAACCATGCAGAGAAGACTTAGTTTCATCTCTGGTTACATTTTCTATTGAAGAGAGAGATCACCCTGGCCTGTGTGTTTTTTTGGAGGTGAGATTCAGGGCAAAAAGCTATGGTGGTGATTTTATCATATTTTGACATCTATCAGACCAATAAAGTAGTTATAGTTATTGGAAAAAAATAAAACTAAGCCATATATAAGCCTGTAAATGAATTTAAAGCCCAGTCTTGGCTTTTCTCTTTCCTCATGTGGTGGAAATGACAATTGACAGCATAGCAAGGTGTCCTGGGTGTCCTACCTTTACCTATGGTAAAGGAGGAGAAAATGGTGATTCCTACAGGGGTGAAGAAAAGATCAATTATCTGCAACACACACCAGGGCAGTCAGATTGGAAGAAGGTGCCCACCAAGCGTCTTTTACTGCTGAGAGAATGAACAAAAGCACACTTTATATTGTATTGATTTTCCATGAAGGTACTATAATAATCAGAAGATAATAATGTCTTTTCATTAACTCATATATATTATAAATATAAGCTTTTTGCCCTATAACTTCTTAGAATTGCTATGCAGTGATGATAAGTCTTTAGATAGGTTCATGTTGTCCTGTCATCTGAATTTCTCATCACAGAGTCTATGATTCTATATAATACATTATGCAGATGTTTCATACAATATATGAGTCAGCATGTGCTTTCATTTAAAAGTGGGGCCAATGTTTCCCTTTCTTGCATAAGAAATTTGGGCCTAACTCAAATGGATATTCTCTAAGCCAACCTGGTGACATGGTAATGCATGAAATTGTGAAGAGTAAAGTACATAGTGATTTATGAAAAGCTTAGAATTTATATTCCCTTTCGTGGAGTACAACAATAACCCTAAAAAGAAACAAGAAAACTCATCTTTTCCTCTAGCAAATTCCAAGTTCTTGGCAAAAGGAATATGCACATTAAAGAAACACAGGGTTAAAGGTCATCTCCAGTCTGAAATTACTCAATAGTCCTGTTTTCCCAAAACAAACAAGAACTCACCCTGCAGAAGGGCTATGGGAAAGAAGAAAAAACGACTATCCTTATCTTCTATAGACTTATCTACAGAGCAGATGCCAGGTTCCATCTCAAGCTCCTTCTTCTGCTGGTCCAAAACATAGCCATTTGTTAGCAATTTGAAAAGAAGACTGTAAAGCCAAATGACAGACAGACACTGTTGGTACTCTGTATTTAGAATGGCCCATTGTTAGTACTATCCTATTATAAGAAATAGGTTGTCTTTGTGTCCCCTTGAATTAACTAGTTTAACCTCATTACCTACTTACTTGTTTTTAGACCTTTTGTTCAATCACTTCCTAAGCTATTTACTTGTAATGTTGAATAAAAATAAGACTACACCAATCGTGCATGCAAACTTTTTTAAATATATGAGGTTAAACATTGGAAGCTAGGAAAACCCTTTTCTATGATTTTAAAAATGGAAAGTGTGGGTACTAGGTTGTTAAATAATTTGTCCTGGAGGGCCATAGTCATCAAGTGATCTGAGTCAAAATAGGTGACCTAATCTGTTATCTGGTTATCTTGAAAACAATTTGTAAATAATGAGTACATTTAAATTCGAGATCTTAAATGCCTTTATGTAACATTAAGTTACAATTTGTTAGGCAATACACCTACCTATTAGTCTTTATTGAAAGAGTGGATGTTTAATTCCCATTAATTCATATCTCTATAACAAGTCAGCCAATGTTCAGAGGAATTTCAGTGGAGAAGAAATAGCTTTATGAGGTGGTGGCTGAGAAAGCCAACATTGACTTTTCACTTGTTTCCTTCCTAAGTGACATTTTGGCAGGAGTAATGAATGAGAAAATTCCCTGTTATATTTAAAAATTGACATTTTTAGGGCAATTTGATTTTTCTATATATTATGCATGTTTATTTCTTATAATGTCTTATAATTTTAATAGAAGAAGTTAAAAAGTATGATAGGCTACAAGTATATTACTGAATAAATGAAACTTTTTTGTGGGTGATTCTATAGTATTCGCAAGAAGAAAGACTAGTAGGTTTTCTTTCTTTAAAAAAGAAAAAAAAAAGAAAAACAATTTATTGCCTTGTGTGATTGAGAAGCCCTGGGGGTAACTGGCTTCAGGAAAAACTGGATCCAGGGGCTCAAATGATGTCACTAGGCCTCTGTCTCTTTCCATTCTTTGCCATGTTAGTCTCTACATGGCATCATTCTCAAACAGGCTGTCTCACCACAGTTTAGGCAAGATGAAAAGAAGCACTCCTAGGCAAACATATTTTATGTTTATCAATCTTTTAGAAACAATTTGTGTGTGTGTGTGTGTGTGTGTCTATATTTTGGTCTTTAAAAAATTTTTTTTACTTTAAGTTCTGGGATACAAGTGCAAAACGTGTAGGTTTCTTATATAGGTATATGGGTGCCATGGTGGTTTGCTGCACCTATCAACCCGTCATCTAGGTTTTAAGTCCCACATGCACTAGCTATTGGTCTTAATGCTGTCCTTCCCCTCACCCCCTAACCCCCAACAAGCCCCAGTGTGTGATGTTCCCCTCCCTGAGTCCATGTGTTCTCATTGTTCAACTCCCACTAACGAGTGAGAACATGTGGTGTTTGGTTTCCTGTTCCTATGTTAGTTTGCTGGGGATGAAGGCTTCCAGCTTCATCCAGGTCCCTGCAAAGGACATGATCCCATTCCTTTTTATGGCTGCATAGTATTCCATGGTATATATGTACCACATTTTCTTTATCCAGTCTATCATTGATGGGGATTCAGGTTGGTTTTATATCTTTGTTATTGTAAACAGTGCTGCAATAAACTAGTTTATAAAGACACATGTGCATGTGTCTTTATAGTAGAATAATTTATATTTTTTTGGGTGTATACCCAGTAATGGGGTTGCTGGGTCAAATGGCATTTCTGGTTCTAGATCCTTGAGGAGTCACCACACTGTCTTCCACAATGGTTGAAATAATTTACATTCCCACCAACAGTGTAAAAGTGTCCCTATTTCTCCACAGCCTTGCCAGCACCTATTGTTTCTCGACTTTTTAATAATCGCCATTCTGACTGGTGTGAGATGGTATCTCATTGTGGTTTTGATTTGCATTTCTCTAAAGATCAGTGATATCGAGCTATTTTCATATGCTATAAATGCATACATGTCTTCTTCTGAGAAGTGTCTGTTTATAACCTTTGCCCACTTTTTGATGGGGTTGTATTTTTCTTATAAATTTGTTTAAGCTCCTTGTAGATTCTGGATATCAGACCTTTGTCAGATGGGTAGATTGCAAAAATTTTCCCCCATTTGGTAGGTTGCCTGTTCACTCTGATGATAGTTTCTTTTGCTGTGCAGAAGCTCTTTAGTTTAATTAGATTCCATTTGTCAATTTTGGCTTTTGTTGTAATTGCTTTTGGTGTTTTTGTCATGAAGGAAGACTAGCAGGTTTTCTTTTTTTTTATTATTTTTATACTTTAGGTTTTAGGGTACATGTGCACAATGTGCAGGTTTGTTACATATGTATCCATGTGCCATGTTGGTTTGCTGCACCCATTAACTCGTCATTTAGCATTAGGTATATCTCCTAATGCTGTCCCTCCCCCCTCCCCCCACCCCACAACAGTCCCCGGAGTTTGATGCTCCCCTTCCTGTGTCCATGAGTTCTCATTGTTCAATTCCCACCTATGAGTGAGAACATGCGGTGTTTGGTTTTTTGTCCTTGCGATAGTTTACTGAGAATGATGGTTTCCAGTTTCATCCATGTCCCTACAAAGGACATGAACTCATCATTTTTTATGGCTGCATAGTATTCCATGGTGTATATGTGCCACATTTTCTTAATCCAGTCTATCGTTGTTGGACATTTGGGTTGGTTCCAAGTCTTTGCTATTGTGAATAGTGCCACAATAAACATACGTGTGCATGTGTCTTTATAGCAGCATGATTTATAGTCCTTTGGGTATATGGTTTTCTAAGGGCATGAAAAGTGGGAAGGAAATGAATAATATTGAGCCTGATGCTGAACATTTGTCTTGTTTTCTGGTTGTTTATCACTTTAAGAACAGTCTCAGGATGTTTGGGGATTTTCTCCTTTAGTAGTCTCCTTGCTTGCCCAAGGAAGAAGTCTTAAAACTTGCCTTTGCTAGCCTCCTTGAAAACTGGCATGCAGCATTTGAATTAGACTTTACTAATTGGATGAGTCTCATAAGACTTTGATTTGGAAACTGGTCTCCCTAACCTCGGTTTGGGAACTGAGTAATTGGCGGAAACATCCACCAAGCAGAGCCAGTTTTTTGGCAAGGCAGCCGTGGAGAACTGTGGTTTCCAGGGTCAGCAGCAACAGGAGTGCTACTGACACCCTCATCAGTGTCAGCTGTGGATCCATACCCACCAGCAGTGGCTGTAGCATCTTTGCTGGTGTCAGACCATAGTGAAGCTAAGTGTTATTCCTAACTGCAAGGATTCCAAGTGTGATATTCTGTCCTTTATGAGCTAGTTGATTTCCCTTAATGGGTTTCTTTGCTAATTAAACCAGTTAAAGTGGATTTTGTTATTTTCGGTTTAGAATCCTACCTCACTCGACCCCTAATTATATGCCAGGCATTCCGCCAATTACTTTTCATATTCAAAATAATTTTATTCCTTATAGGCATCCTCTTATATAGGAATGTTATACAATGAAGCTCAAAGATGTTAAGTAATTTGCCCAAGATCACTTAGCTATTAAGTAGAGGAGCTGAGACTCAAACCCAATATGCTTTTCCTAACTTATGAAGTGCGAGGTTGAGTTTTAATATAAAAAAGAAAATGCATGGGTGGCTTACACTGAAATATAAAATGAGGAAATCTTGATGAATTCTAGAATTGGAACCCAAACCTGTAACCAACTTACATCTCAACACTACCTAAGTTAGCTATTCCTATGAATCAGAGGTATTTACTATTTCACATAGATTCCCATCTCTTAGAAAATTTGAAAAAGTGCCCTTCTTTACTGTTTTCCACTTACCCAACTTCTTACCTCTAGCCACAGTTATACCTTTCCCTGAGTAGCTTGCTTTGCACTCGTGTCTTTCCCACTTAAATCCTGTGGCACATATTGTCTCTATATATAATCAGCTGGCATCCAGCCTGTGTTACCATATAACTCTCTTTTTAGGTTCTATAGCTCATGAGTCAGCAAAATTTTTCTGGAAAGGGCCAGATAGTAAATATATTTCTCTTTGCAGTCCATACAGTCCCTGTTGCAGCTACTCAATTCTCCCATTGTAGTAAAAGCAGCCATAGACAATCAGTAAATGAATGAGCATAGCTGTGTTCCAATATAATTTTATTTACAAAAACGGGTGGCCACCTGGTTTAGTTTGCAGAACCCTGCTATAGTTTAGTGATTCTCAAATGTAAATGTACAACAGAATCACATCAAGGTCTGTGAATACACGAATCCCTTGGTGCCACCCCCAGAGGTGGGGTGTAGCCAAAAAATTTACTTTTCTAACAAGTTCCAGTTTTCTTTGCAGTAAAGTTGCATACCGTCCCTACAGTGTGGAATGAGGGTAATGGATAAATGATTACCCTCACTTTCTTTATGAAATATTTTCTAAGGGTTTGCAAAACACTCACTGCATTCAACAACTAATTGCCCTTAGTGTTGGTCAATTTTATTAAATATGTTTACATTGGTTTTGCCTTTCTTGTTGTTTTGTTTCCTTTGTCCCTTACTCCTGCCCCATGAAATCACATTCCCAAATAATATACTATTCATAGGTCTTTGTTTTATGCCTGTTTTGGGAAGAACTCAGATTAATAACATTGGTACAGGACCAGGACTGGGGTTAGAGATTAACATATGGCATGTAGTGACATGTTTATTGAGAATCTTACCTTTGGTTAATTGTGACAATGGGCAAGTGAGATGTGAAGCATTGAATTATATGACAGGGCACTTAAACAGTATGGGGAAAACATTAATTATAAGGCTGATGATATAAGTTGAAATTTGTTAGCTGCTCTGGAAATTATGACAAAAGAAAACGAAAGGCTTGGTCAGTCAGCAATCAACTCAAGGAAACAGGAATGCCTCCACTGCAATGTTAAAGGAAACCCTTCTCCTTACAGCCCCTAGAGACACAGTTCTAAAAATGTATTCCAGTCTTTAATTTTAAGCATGGAGACTCAGTGACAGGTTTTCTATGTCAATGTCAGCAGCCTGAAAAGAAAAGAGTTGAGCCCCGAAACCTAGGACATAAAAAGTTGGTAGCTGAGCCTGAGAGCCTAAAATTACCAAAGTCCTCTGAAACCTCTATGCCAGCAGAAACATTTCCATTCCTGAGATTTAGGAGAATGAGTTTCCCTGGCTTGGTGATTCTATAAATACTCACCTAAAGCAAATATCTCTCAAACTTACACTTGCCGTCTGCAAGGTCTGGCCCTGCCTCTACCGCTGCACACTGCCTTCATGCCAATACTAGGGTCAGGGCTTAGTATAACCCAATCAGGAAATTCAGCCACTGCTCTTTGAGGGTATAGCTTACATACTAAATACATTTAAAGCCTGGCTAATATATACTAGAAGTAATTGGTACATATATATATATGGCATATATATATATACACCATATGGTACATATATATGGTGTGTATATATATACACCATATGGTACATATATATGGTGTGTATATATATACACCATATGGTACATATATATGGTGTGTATATATATACACCATATGGTACATATATATGGTGTGTATATATATACACCATATGGTACATATATATGGTGTGTATATATATACACCATATGGTACATATATATGGTGTGTATATATATACACCATATGGTACATATATATGGTGTGTATATATATACACCATATGGTACATATATATGGTGTGTATATATATACACCATATGGTACATATATATGGTGTGTATATATATATATATATAAAATTGTACATATGTATGGTATATATATAATTGGTACATATATATTCACTTCCATATATATATTCACTTCCATATATATTCCATATTCCATATATATATATATTTATGGAAGTGAATCTGTAGATTTTTTTAGTGGTTGGGCAAGGGTATAGATTAAAGATGGTATGTGAACATCCACTACTGTCTTGAGATTCAATATTCTGGAAAGATTTTCTTGTTCTAGTATATTACTGAGGGTGGCTTTTCAAAGTTGGGACATAACTCTGTTTACAGAATAAATGATGCAGAAAGTGCAAGGACTACTACTGAAGAAGTGGTCAGAAAGTTCAGGGAAGTAAGCCTCTTGTCATTAATTAATTCTGTGATTATTAATTGGAGGACCAACCAGCAATGACTTAATTCCTTAGGTGGGCCCAGAGGCATGCCTTTCCTTTAGGCTGTAAAGAGTGTACAATGAAGGTAAAACTGGCATCTCTGAAAAGCTCAGTGTTGGCAATCCTCTAGAGGCCACAATCTATAGTGAAATATGGTGCTTGGCACATTGGATTACCTATATGGCATTGTGTTCCTGATAACTCAAATACATAGGTCTGGGAACCAAGGGCCAGTAATAGAATTGGGTGCTCTCACCAGCATTTTCAGTCATTCATGTGTAACTTTTTTTTTCTCATTTCTGCAGACTTAGGCTCTGCTAAGCCCTGACTCTTGAGAACTTCTTTCAGAGGATACAGTAAAGGTTCCAAAGACCTTGAAGCTGGAACTAGCACATGGTCACTTTGAGCTCCTAATGCTAGTAGAAACAAGGGCAGAAAACTGCAAGTGATTATACTGGGGGAATAAATTTATTCCAGTTACTCTAAATAGCTAGTCTTCTAGCTATACAACAGAGTCAGAGAGGATTCATTACGATGTTTCTTGTGCTGCCATTTTCAGTGATAATAGTTAATGGGCAATTGTAGTAACCAAGGTCCAGAAAGCAAGACAATTAAGTACTTGTGGAAGAAACTTCAGACATATTTTAAGCAAGCCACTTAGACCAGCTGAAGATCTAGTCAAAAGTGAGGGAATCCTGGAATAATTGAGGGAGGAAGGAAATAATAAATATCAATACATGTTTAGGACTATGTTGCTACAGTGAAGACTATAGGTTATTCTTCTAACTCTCTTGTGTCAATTATTTGCAGCGTTTGTGACTGGCTATCATCCTGAAAGGGCCACTTTGCCATATTGAATTTAGTGGAAGGTATGAATATATCTGAGGAGTGCAAGAATTGGACTGTTTGGGGCCCCGTTTGTGTACCACTTCTAAATTTTTAGCTTTAACTTTTAATTCAACCCCTATTTTAATAGTAAATTCCATGTGTTCTTCAGCCAGGTTCATGCAGGTGTAACCCAAAAGCCTCTTAATTTATCTTGTTTCTTGGTCCAGAGCTTCTCTTATTCTGTATCATAAGACACCCATAGGAATCCACTAGAACTCATACAGAAACAACCCAGAATTGCAAAGTTGTTAATATCCCATTGATAATTGATATGTGTTTCTTCCTTTCTTTCCCTGGATAAAAGGATCTCAGGCATATTTCTTAGATCTCTTGGATTCTATGGGCTAGAGCAGCAGCCATTCATAGTGGCTGGTGACGCCAGCCATGTCCTCTTACATTTTCTTTTTCTGTTTTCCTGCTTGATTGCAAAATTTACCATTCTGTTTTCTGTATAGAAACTTTCGTCTGAGGGTCTGCATTGAGAGAAATTTAGTCTAAGCCATTGAAAAATGAGAATTCTCACAGTTTACCCCAGGATTGTCATGAATATCTGAATGTTTGATTGCTTAGTCTAGCAAACATCAAATCTGTGGAGACCAGAAAGTTTTAATCTCTTGGACTCTCTACAACGAAAGAGATACCTTATTGAAAGTAATTCTTGCTTTAAAAGAATCTTCACAGGGTAAAAATACTAGAGAATAGAAGTTCCGTATTGTGTTTTAATATGGGACATAATGAATCACCAATTCGCAAGCAGGTGCGATGGTCTCACAAAGATCATAATTCACTAAAAAATATCATGTAGGTTGTATTATCTTTGAAATTTTTAAATGTGTTAAAGCAAAGCTAACTTTACTTGATTCTTCTGATGGCTTTTCAATTAACAGGAAAGATAGAGCTTGACGGAATCAGAATATCACAGATAGCAATTCTAATCATTATTCTAACTGTAGTTTTCTTTTTGTCAATTATAGATCCTTAGGGGGTAATCCAAACTGCTGTGTAAAGGAGGCCCAGAAGAACAGTACAATTTAAAATACTAAAGTGGTTTTTATGCTGATTTTTTCTTTTTTTGAAAACACAAACACTTCTAACAACATTTAGCTTTTTTTTTTCTTTAAGTTCTTCAAAATTAAAGTATAAAGCATTCTGGGGACATGTTACAAATATATAACTGACCTGATTACACAAAGTAATGAGTAACAAAATGGCTTAGAGTCAATGAATATTAGAGCTAAACTGGGTCCTAAAAATAACCTATGTATGTCTTATGTTGGCAACTGAGTTAAGTAAAGGCAAAATGAGATGAAGTAACTTTCTCATCCTGGGGCCAGGACCCTGGTCTCTTGACTGACTTGACTGAAAGTCAATCTCTTCCATCTTTGAAAATTTGTTGAAAACATGTACTTTTTTCATTAGTTTTAAATAATCGTATTTGTTTTCACAGAATGTCCTTCTGTTTTTGCCCTGAAACAGAAGCTACTTAAACGAGTAAAATATCAGAACATGAAAGGGAACCTGAATATGTTACACATGGAAATACGTGTTAGGTACTTTCAGTTTGTTACACTGGCCTTATAGAAGAACAATCTTCTGGGAGGTATCCCCTGGATATATTCCTCCTGAGGGATGATTTCAGTCTCTTCATGAAGATAGCCATGGACACTCCAGTGATATTCCAAGTTTGACTGACTCTCCCAAAGTGAATCAGACGATTGTCCATCACGTTCTGTTTGACCTGACTCACTGAGTCCCACTCCCACTTCAGATTCTAGTCTACTAGGTCCTGGTGAACAGGACTCAATATATAATTCCAGTACACAGGAAAACTTGCCTCCAAATGAATTTAGAGAAAGTCTCATTCTCCTTTACCTATGGAAAATAATCTGAGTGTGCAGATGAGGTTCAAAACAACTAAATATCTATGTCACACAGTTAAGAGAGTTTACATTGAGATAATAAAAAAGCATGGAACCCTTGTGGTTTGAAACAGTAAAAGTTGATTTGTTAACTGTTCTGTGTCCAGTGCAAGTCATCAGGTAGGGATGGCGGAAGGGGAACAATGCTTATTACAGCTACTTGGGCTGACAGAGGCTCCAAACAACATATGTGCTAAAAGAGGTTACAAATGGGAACATGATAAAATGTACACAATTTGATAAAGTTTCTTTGGGGAAATTTTACTCCACTTGTTTCCAAGGTGGTAGGAAAGGAGATCTAGAAATAATTTGCAGACAGAGGCAATAATGACGATCACAACTCCCTTTTGATATACCCCCACCACCACCCATAGAAGAGACTATATAGACCACTTCAAGATCCTGGTCTACCTCCTATAAACCATTGGGCTTAGCCTTTTATCTCTGTCCTTGCTTCTGTCTTCCCTTCTAGAAGAGTTTCCACTAGGATTTGAATATATGGCCTGTGTTTAGCAATCTTTCTGTCTGTATTGGTCTGGTTAAATCCCTAGATGCTTCCTTTGGAAGCATAGCTATGTGCAGCCCACAGGCCAACACCACATCACCCTTGAACTCACCACAAAATTCATCCAGAATCTCAGCTTATATATAGCACCTCAAGCCTACGATGTTACAAAAGGGTCTTTCTGAGATAGATTAGGAAAAGGAATGAAGTGAGACTGGCATGAAAAAATACCTGAAACATGGCATTCATATTTAAAAAAATGACTGACCAAATTAACTTAAAAACTCAGTTTGAGGCCATTGGAAAGACATCAGAGATACCAAGAGGAAAGAATTATTTAATTTTTTAGTTTTAGTATAGTTTTATTATATGTCTACCTATGTGGAAGATGAATATGTATAAAATATAGATATCTAGAAGCTATTGAGTGAAAAATAAATTTCTGAAAGAATTGATTCAATTATGTACTTTATTTGAATACTGTTATGTAAGAAGTCATAGATTCATAAGAAGGGACTAAAAGTTATAATTGGAAACCAAAGGAATTTGTAGAGATTTTCTGTAAAATTCCACTTATAACTAAATTCTTTCCAGTTCTCACTATATTGGGAGGTGGAATAATCACTGAAACCTAAGAGCTTAATTCTAGGCTCTGTTCAATTTTAACTTGTGCGGAAAACTTGGAAAAGTTAATTTGCCCTCTGGGCCTGATATTCTCATCATCTGGTGAGAATATTGGACTAAATGGTGTGTAAGTTTCCTTTTAGATCTAAATTAGAGAAGTCTTTTCTTCTCAGCATCAAATCTACTTAAATGCTTCAAAGGAGTGAGATCAGAGTAGAATCCTCCTTTAGCTATTTTATTGACATTTTGGGTGTGGCTCCGCATTTCTCTTGGGTAACAGGTAGCCCCACTCAGAAATGCTACATGTTTGTAAAAGACTTTGCATTTTTATTATTATTATAGTTTACAAGAGTGTAGACTATTCTTATTTTGTAAGAATTCCAAGGCCAGCTGCATCCTATTTGAGTCACTACACTGGACTCCACACATAGACGTAGATGGCCTTAAAAATGAGTTTTGTAAAAATACTTACTGGTTCATGCCAGAGAAAGAGGCTGATTCCCAAGATATCTCTTAGTCAGGAGTTACCCTGACCCTAAGAGCAGAGCAATCTGATGAGCGTGATCAAGGCATGAGTCTTGTAGCTCTTTACTCCAAGCTCAGGTGGATAAGATATCTTTTGAAAAACCACCTAGGCCAGGTCAGAAGAAAATTTCACAGGCCACACAGGGCCATTAATTTGCTGAGTGAGATGTGTCTCTAACCTTGCCCTCCTAATGTAGCAAATGACGAGGTTTTATTAGAGCAATGGTTACTAAGGCCCATTGTCTAAGTTAGATTAACCTAGGCTCTCTGTATAGTCCTGTAAGTTTTCAGGCTTCAGAAAAATGTTTCCTCTGACTGCTTTAATTAAGAATAGACAGAAAAGACAAGGATCTAAGTGGAAAAGTAGTTTTGAGTCTCATGTAGGAGACAGGAAAGGACAGTAGTAGTGGAGATATTGAAGTGAGATCAGATCCCGGCAATATTTTAAATGCAGTGACAATAATATTCTTTCATGGTCTGAATGAAGAGAATAAAAAATAGGGCAAAGGAAAGGTGACTTCAAGTATTTTGGGCCTAAAAACCTGAAGGACACAGCTGTCATTAACTTAGGGAGAAGACTGTGGGAAAATAGACTACATTTTTAGATAATTCATATAACATATTATACCATATAAGATGGTATTATTTAATAATGATATCATTTATATAATTTGTTGATTTAACTATGTTTATATTTGTATATATATATATATGAGAAAGGTTTTGAAAATTCAAATTTGAACACTTTAAGTTTCAGATAACTGGCATGTTCATGAATCCCCTAGTGTGTTTTTCTCCGCATATATAATATTATGTATACATCTGTAATCATACTCTACATGTCATTGAAAGGAGGTAGCCAGCTTGCTTTAGGCAGACAGTAAGGGAAGGGTCCCAGTAGAACCTCCCACCCATGTTTTGTGCAGATAAGGGAACCTGCATAGGGGGCTTGCCTAAACACGCCTGCAGGGGACAAAGGGCCCTCAAGAGCACTGGGGGAATGGGGTGGAGCCCCAGGAATTTGCACTTTATACAAACAGGGAACCCAGCCTTAACAGCTTTTATGTAAAAGCCCTTGTATTCAACTGTGAAGGGGGCAACTGACAACCTGCTTTCAAGAATCTTTTTTCTGCTGAGAGCTTTTCCTTTTCACGTATTTAGTTCTACTCCACTGACTCTTCAATGTCTGCATGCCTATTTCTTCCTAGTGGTGAGACAAGACCTGAACCTAGCTGAGCTAGCAAACAAAAAATCCTGCATTATTGTTTTATAACATTCTTCTTTCTTTGGACCCAGGTGAGTAAGGAAGATCTTTGAGAAACTCTACATGCTGCTGCTTCTTATAATATGCTTCTTCTCCAGCAGGTCTCAAAGCGATAGGACACTTGGCCTCTGATAAATAATGCAAATTTATTTGTTAATGTAATTCACCTGAAGGATGGGTACTTTTTATTTTCTGAAGTTGGCAAGAAAATGTGGTATACTGTGATAAATTAAGCCCCTCAGGCCAAGATGATGTATAGCTTTGTTGGGAGGCCAGGAAAGTCTGTGAGGGTGTTACAGTGACAGTGTATGGAAAGCATATGGATAGATTTTTGCCCAGTGTTGAGATTCTCCTGTACTTCACTAAGCCTAGAATCACAAAAACGATTTGGTCCCATGGCACCTTTCCGTTTGTTGTAAACACAAAATGTGCCTTGTATTAACCCTTAAGCAATTGACCACAGGATTCTGAAGGAGATTGCTCTACACCCATGAATAAATTTGGATATGAATGTTTTCATTCCAGCTCAGATAACACATTATTGAATTCCTTAGAGAGAACTTTGCTCCCTACATAAAAAACAAACAAACAAAACCCAAAACAACATGAATTTCCTTTGGAGACAACGTAGGACAATTCTCTATGGAAGAACTAATATCAGTATGGCTTACAAAGTTACTTGCTTGTCCTTTAGGAAAAATACGCCTCTTATTCCTGTACCTCCCTCTACTCTTCTCCACATTATGGTGCTTAAATGCTCTTGGCTTTGTCTTGCCCACATAAGGCCTGCCTGCAATTACAAGAGAAACCATTCATACTGGAAATGGTTGCTCTTTGCTACTCGGAATTAATACTGCCAGGTCTCTTTTCTTTTTATTCTCCCTCTGAACAAAGAAGACGAAGAGAGGGGTTACTGATTTGTCCCATTCATGCAACATATGGTTTAACAATCATTTATGGGTTATATTTCTACCTTCAGATCCCAAGCACAGTGCTTCTGTTTTAACAGGTGCAAATAATTGTAATAAGTTATAGGGCCTATGGGAAAAAGGAAGAAAATGAAAGGAAACTAGGGAAAAAAGAGTAGTTGCAAAATGGGGCAAATTAGCAAAAACCAAAAATGAAAAGTAATCAAGGAAAAAATTGCTAATTGTCCAAGTTTGCTGCTGGCTGACTGAATCTAGTATATTCAGGGAGTACACTTCAGACTCAGAAAAGTTCCTGTGATGACAGGAGGAGTGAAGGATGTTCTAAACATCAGCCTGATACAAACCAGCTTCTTCTTTCTGTTCCAAGTTTCCAGCTCTTGGCCCACAAGCAAAGTGACATTTGGCCCAGAATCCCCACAGCTGTCAGTTCTAACAGAGGCCAGAGTAATTTTGTCAACTGGTGTGGAATGTTCCATGAAGTGACCAACAGTACACATTCCAGGCTGTAGGTGACTTCCAAGCCTTACATTAGGTATTCTGGAAAACAGAAAATTTACCTGCAAATTGGGAGCAGCTTTTAGACAATAGTCATTGTTTGGAAGAATTTATATAAGCAGCAGCTATACATGAACACAGAGACTGGAAGCTTGTCCAGAACAAGTAACTGAATTGTATCAGATTGTCCTGGAGAAAATTACCCACCTTTGCTGATAAACCCATATCAGTGATTTCAACAGTGTTCTTTATACACATAGCATGTTCTAATACATATTTAATGCATCTATCAATGAAGGGTCCTTAGTTCATTTTATTAAGTCATGCTCCGTGATGCCTGCAAGTAGGATGGTAAGATTGGTCTTCTATGTTCCTGAAATAAAGTGATTGTTCTTGGTAAATGATTAGTGTGATGTGAGCTACTTTTTTATAATCAAATCATCTCATTATATTTTCCTTTTGAAACTTGAGTTCTTATTGAAGTATAATTCACTGACATATGTCAGATTACCTAGAAAATTTAAGACTAAGATTTGTGTGTAGTTGGCTGTCTTCATTTGTTTCTGCTTCCATAATGAAATACCTGAGACTGGGTAATTTACAAAGAACAGAAATTTGTTTCTCACAGTTCTAGAGAATGAGCAGTTCAATATCATGGCATTGGTAAGGTCACTCTCTGGTGAGGGCCTGGTCTCTGCTTCCAAGATGGCATCGTGTTGCTGCATCCATCCTCCAGAAAAAAAGAATGCTGTGCTGTCACATGGGACCTAGCTAGTTCCCTTCAGCCCTTCTGTAAGGTTGTTAAAGCCATTCATGAAAGTGGAAACCTCTCTTAATCATCACCCAAAGGCTTCATCTCTTAATACTATCACATTTGGGATTATGTGTCAAAATCTGAATTTGAGAGGGACACATACAATCAAACAATAGCAGTGACTTTTGGGATTGTGTTAGAGAAAAAGGGCTGCTCATCAGAAGAAGTTGAATTGTGATGAAGTCACATCAGCAGCATTCGTCAATCCCATAAGAATAGCACTGCAGAGATAGCCTGAACTGAGATGAGAGTCTAGGCCTACGTACCAAGTATTAACCAATCATAGGGTAAAGGCTGTCTTAAAGGAGAATGTGCAACCTTAGGAGAAGCAATTTCGTTTGGATGAGGGCAATTTCCAGAAAGGGATGCTCAGTGCGCCTTTAGAAGCCACCTCTCTCAGTAGCTAAGAAATGAGCATGTCAGTCCTGAGAGCATATCTTGTCAGCCCAGGGAGGCTTACCACAGTCATTGACTACAGTCTACTCCTTACACTCTAATTCCTTACTTGATCATTTAAATTTATTTCTTTTGGAAAGAACTGCTCTAGGATTCCTGTTGATTTTGTTTCTGGGAGGGCTAGTAGGGAACCATGTAGTCCCTGGCACTACAAATGGTCATGAGCTTCTAATAATTACTCATGATCTCCCACCCTACTACCCATTCTAGATTCCCCTAATCTTGTCTAACATCTCTTCTAGTCTAGATAGCTTAGCTTGGTAGGGTCCTCCAAACCCTCATTACAGGCAAACCTCAGAGATATTATGTGTTTGATTATAGACTAATGAAATAAACATCACAATGAAGTGAGTCTCACAAATTTTTTGATTTCCAAGTGCATGTAAAAGTTGTTTACATTATACTATAGTCCATTAAGTGTGCAACAGCATTATGTCTTAAAAAAATCTACCTATTTTAATGAAAAAATACTTTATTGCTAAAAAATGCTACAGAACATCTGGTGGCAGAGAGTTTTGCCTCCATTTTGAGGGATGCTGATTGATTAGGGTGGTGTTTGCTGGAGGTGACTGGCAATTTCTTAACATAAGACAATGAAGTTTGTCACATTTATTAACTCTTCCTTTCACAAAAAATTTCTTTGTAGCATGCAATGCTCTTTGATAGCATTTGACCCACAAAAAAACTTCTTTCAAAATTGGAGTCAATTTTCTCAAGCTCTGCTACTGCTTTATCGACTAAGTTTATGTAATATTCTAAACGCTTTGTTTGTCATTTCAACAATGTCCATAGCATCTTCACCAGGTAGATTCCATTTCAAGAAACCACTTTCTTTGCTCATTCTTAAGAAGCAACTCTTCATCTATTCAAGTTAAATCATGAGATTGCAGTAATTTAATAACATCTTCAGGCTTCCCTCCTAATTCTCTTCCTATTTTTCCACATCTGCAGCTACTTCTTCCACTAACATGTTTCCTGTTTTTTCTAACATTGGAAGTTTTGAGTTTTGACTAAGTTTCTTGTAGCACGCCTCTATATCAAAAATTTTCTAATGCTTTCATCATTATTAGACTGGGGTTATAGTTGGGAAATGCAGATCACAGAGTAAAGTGCCATTTTTATCACATATCAAGGGTACAAACAATATCACTTATGACTATTGATATTGACCATGGTCCTGACTGAAGTAATGTTTGTCAGATGTCTCTACTGTATAGTTCTGCTGCCCCCCACACACTTTTCATACTGCAGTCATTGGCAGGAAGTCACTATGTTAGCTCACACTTAAGGAGTGGGGTGTTATGCTCTCCCTTCCTTAGGGTGAAACATCTATATAATTTATTTGGAATTCAATATGAGAGATTTATCTCTTCTCCCCCATTTCTTAATTTGTTAATTCATTTGTTAATATGAAATCATAAAGATTTATTTTATACTTTAGGTTAAAATCCAACTCTATTTTGATACTCAAATTGTTCCGTCTTTGGAAATCAAGAGATTTAATTGACTCCTGTGTCACTTTGACATACGCTTATTATTGTGGATTATTGTTACTATTGTATTGCTTCCTTATTTTCTGGTACTACAAGATTCCCTAGGTTCATCTTGAGTATTTCCTCTTCCAGTCCCCAAATCAGATGTTTCTTTAGGAAACTCTATTTTCTTTCACTGGAGATGAGATAGAAACCAAGATCTAGCTATTAGGTGTGCTCATTGCTATTGGGGTGACATTTTTTAGTTGCTTCCAGCTAATAGTAAAAAGCAATACTAACCCACATATATATTGGGACACACATTAAGTTAAACATGGTTTCTTACTGATGTCTCCCATTCTAATCTGATACCACATAGATCATGTTAGTCATTTTGTTTGTTGTTTATTTACAAATTTCTACTCAAACATTAAGAATATAGTTCCCATCATATGCCATCCTTTTACTTAATTTGTTCAGTTACAGTATACATGTATCATAGCACATTTTTTGACCTTTATCCTCATGAGAAACAATTTTGCCAACTATTGCTTATTATGCCATTCGTTTTGCCTTTAATGCTGCAGATTCCATTTATCTCCAAAATCACTTAGATTGGTACCTCTTCTCATATCCCTTTCAGTGACATTGTTTTATACGTTGGTATACATTGGTCAGCTTCTCTTGTCACAAACGGCATTCTTTCCCGGGGTCCTTGACCTTCTAAGCTTTTTCTTTTTAATTTGCAAATATTAAGATTAACTATTTTCCCAGGGATGAAGCCAACTTGATCATAGTGGATAAGCTTTTTCATGTGCTTCTGGATTCAGTTTGCTAGTATTTTATTGAGGATTTTTACATCAATGTTCATCAAGGATGTTGGCCTGAAGTTTTCCTTCTTTGTAATATCTCTGCCAGGTTTTGCTATCAGGATGATGCTGGCTTAATAGAATGAGTTAGAGAGGAATCCTTCTTTTTCAATTTTTTGGAATAGTTTCAGTAGAAATGGCACCAGCTCTTCTTTCTACCTCTGGTAGAATTCAGCTGTGAGTTGTCTGATCCTGGGCTTTTTTTGGTTGTTAGGCTATTTATTACTACCTTAATATCAGAACTCATTATTGGTCTATGCAAGAATTCAATTTCTTACTGGTTCAGTCTTGGGAGGGTGTATATGTTCAGGAATTTATCCATTTTTTCTACATTTTCTAGTTTATGTGCATAGAGGTGTTTATAGTATTCTCTCATGGTTGTTTGTATTTCTGTGGGATCAGTGGTGATATCCCCCTTATCATTTCTGATTGTGTTTATTTGATTCTCTCTTTTCTTTATTAGCCTAACTAGCGTTCTATTTTACTAATTTTTTCAAAAAAAAAAAATCCAGCTCCTGGATTTGTTGATATTTTGAAGGGTTTTGTGTGTCTCTATCTCTGTCAGTTCATCTCTGATTTTGGTTATTTCTTCTCTTCTGCTAGGTTTGGGCTTTGTTTTCTCTTGTTTCTCTAGTTCTTTTAGGTCATGTTAGATTGTTAGGTTGTTAACTTGAGATATTTCTAGCTTTTTGATGTAAACATTTAGTGCAATACATTTCCCTCTTACACAGCTTTACTGCATCTCAGAGATTATCTCTTTGTTCTCATTATTTTCAAACAATTTATTGATTTCTGCCTTAATTTCATTATTTACCCAAGAGTCATTCAGGAGCAGGTTGTTTAATTTCCACATAGTCATGTGGTTTTGAGTGAATTTCTTAATCTTTAGTTCTAATTTGATTATGCTGTGGTCTGAGATACTGTTTGTTATGATTTCACTTCTTTTGGATTCACTGAGGGGTATTTTATTTCCAATTATCTGATTGATTTTAGAGTAAGTGCCAAGATGCAAAGGTGGTTCAACATATAAATGTGATTCATCACATAAACATAACTAAAGACAAAAAACCACATGATTATATCAATAGATGCAGAAAAGGCCTTCAATATAATTCAACATTTCTTCATGTTAAAAACTCTCAATAAACTAGGCATTGAAGGAACTTACCTCAAAATAATATGAGCCATCTATGACAAACCCACAGCCAATACCATACTAAATAGGCAAAAGCTTGGCAACATTCTCCGTGAAAACCAGCACAAGGAAAGGATGCCCTTTCTCATTACTTCTATTTAACAGAGTATTGGAAGTTGTTGCCAGGGCAATTAGGAAAGAGAAATAAATAAAGGGTATTCAAATAGGCAGAGAGGAAATCAAATTATTTTTGTTTGTAGATGACATGGTCTTATCAAGAAAATCCCATCATCTCAGCTTCATTTCTTAATCTGATAAGCAACTGCAGCAGTCTCAGGACACAAAATGAATGTGCAAAAATTGCTAGCATTCCTATATACAAACAACAGGTAAGCTGAGAGCCAAATCATGAATGAACTCTCATTCACAATTGCTACAAGGAGAACAAAATACCTAGGAATACAGCTAACAAGGGATATGAAGGAACTCTTCAAGGAGAACTACCGACCACTGCTCAAGGAAATCAGAGAGGACACAAACAAATGGAAAAACATTCTATGCTCATAGACAGAAAAAATTAATATCGTGAAAATGGCCATGCTGCCAGAAGTAATTTATATGTTCAATGCTATTCCCATTAAACTAACATTGACATCCTTCACAGAATTAGAAAAAAAAAACTATTTTAAAATTTATATGAAACCAAAAGAGAGCTCATATAGCCAAGACAATCCTAAGCAAAATGAACAAGCCGGAGACATCACGCAACCCAACTTCAAACTATACTACAAGGCTACAGTAACAAAAACAGCATGGTACCATTATAAGAACAGACATATAGACTAATGGAACACAATTGAAAACTCAGCTAAGACTGCACACCTACAACCATCACATCTTTAACAAACCTGACAAAAACAAGCAATGGAAAAAGGATTCCCTATTTAACAAATGATGCTAGAACTGGCTATCCATATGCAGAAAATTAAAACTGGACCCCTTCCTTTTACCATATACAAAAATTAACTCAATATGGATTAAACACTTCAATGTGAAACCCAAAACTACAAAAATCCTAGAAGAAAATCTAGGCAATACCATTTAGGACATAGGCAAAAGGGAAAATTTCAAAATGAAAATGCCAAAAGCAATTGCAACAAAAGCAAAAAATGACCAATGGGATCTAATTAAACTAAAGAGCTTCTACACAGCCAAAGAAACTATCATCAGAGTCAACAGACAACCTATAGAATGGGAGAAAATTTTTGAAATCTACCCATCTGACAAAGGAACTTAAACAAAATCTAGAAGGAATTTAAACAAAGATAAGAAAGAAACAAATGATCCCATTAAAAAGTGGGCAAAGAACATGAGCACACACTTCTCAAAAGAAAAGATGTATGTGACTAACAGACATAGGAAGAAAAGCTCAACATCACTGATTATTAGAAAAATGCAAATTAAAACCACAATGAGATACCATCTCACTCCAGTTATAATGGCTATTATTAAAAAGTCAGCCAGGTGCGGTGGCTAACACCTGTAATCCCAGCACTATGGGAGGTTGAGGCAAGTGGATCATGAGGTCAGGAGCTCGAGACCATCCTGGCTAATATGGTGAAACCCTGTCTCTACTAAAAATACAAAAATCAGCTGGGCACGGTGGTGCGTGCCTGAAGTCCCACCTACTCGGAAGGCTGAAGCAGGAGAATCACTTGAACCCAGGAGGTGGAGGTTGCAGTGAGCCAGGATAGCACCACTGCACTCCAGCCTGGGAAGAGAGTGAGACTTCATCTCGAAAAAAAAAAAAAAAAAGTCAAAAAAACACAGATGCTGGTGAGGTTGCAGTGAAAAATGAACACTTTTACATTGCTGGTGGGAGTGTAAATTAGTTCAACTATTGTGGAAGACAGTGTGACAATTCATCAAAGACCTAGAGGCAGAAATACCATTTGTCCCAGAAATCCCATTCCTGGATATATACCCAAAAGAATATAAATCATTGTATTATAAAGACACATGCATGCGTATGTTCATTGCAGCACTATTCATAATAGCAAAGATGTGGAATCAATCTAAATATCCATCAGCAATAAAGTGCATAAAGAAAATGCGGTATATATCTACCATGAAATACTATGCAGCCATAAAGAGGAATAAGATCATGTCCTTTGCAGAGACATGGATGGAGTCCATGTGGAAGTCATTATTTTCAGCAAACAAATGCAGGAACAGACAACCAAACGCCACATATTCTCACTTGTAAGTGGGAGATGAATGATGAGAACACATGGACATAAGCGGGGAATAACACACACTGGGGTCTGTCAGAGGGGTGGGGGTGGGTGAGGGAGAACATCAAGAATAACAGCTAACGGATGCTGGGCTTAATACATAGGTTGTGGGATGATCTGTGCAGAAAACCACCGTGGCACATGTTTACATATGTAACAAACCTGCATATCCTACACATGTACCCCTGAGCTTAAGATGGAAGTTGAAGAAAAAAAATGATTAACTGTGTTGTGCAGTACTATAGGTTTTGACAAATACAAAATGTTATGTACCCATGATTACAGTATCACACAGAATAGATTCACTGCTCTAAAATTTCCCTGTAATTCTATATCTGTAGCTTCTTCTCCTCCTGAACCCCTGACACACATAAATCTTTATAGTACAAATTTATCTTTATCTATTTTTTCTTTTTTTTTGCTAGATAAGATTTCACTGTATGAATGTAATGTAATTTGTTTACTAATCATCTATTAAGTGACATCTTTGTTGTTTTCAGTTTTTTACAATTATGAATAAAGCTGCCATAAACGTTCATGTATAAGTTTTTTTTGTGGACACACTTTTCAACTAAACTGAATAAATATCTAAGAGCACAATAACTGAGTCACATGGTAAAACTGTATTTAGATTTATAAGAAATTGCCAAACATTTTTCCAAAGTGGATGCATCATTTTTCATTTTCACCAGCAGTGAAATGAATGAGAATTGCTCTTGGTCAGCATCCTTGCCAGGATTTGGTATTGTTCTTTTTGGAATTTTACCCATTCTGATAGTTGTGTAGTTGCATCTTGTTCTTCTATTATTTGCAATTCCTTAAGGACATATAATGGTAAGTATTTTTATATGCTTATTTCCCATCAGTATATCTGCATTTTTTGTCACTAACTTTGGACAGAGAATGTCCGTATATTTTATTTGGTGAGGTATCTGTTCAAATCATTTGCCCATTTGGAAAACTGCATTATTTTCTTGTGGCTGAGTTTTAGAATTTTTAAAATATTTTAGATACGAGCACTTTATCGATATATGTTTTGCAAATATTTCCTTCCAAATGGTTCATTGCTGTTATATAGGAAAGCAATTCTCTTGTATATTAATCTAATCTTGTGAACTTTGTTAAAAATCACTTATTAGTTCTAGGAGATTTTTATTATTCAATGAAATTCTACTCCATAGATAATCATGCCTCATGGAAACAAATATAGTTATATTTATTCTTTTTAGTGTATATACTTTTAATTAACTTTTCTTGTCTTATTGCACTAGCTAGGACTTCCAGTACAATGTTGAATAGAAGCAGTAAAAGTAAACATTCTTACCTAACTTCTAATCTTAAGGTACATGTAGTTTTTGCCATCAAATATAATGCTAGCAGTAGATTTTTTGGAGATATTCTTTATCAAGTTGAGAAAGTTTCTTCTAATCCTAGTTTGCCAAGAGCTTTTATTACGAATGATGCTGAATTTGGTCAAATTATTTTTCTGCATCAATTGAAATGCTCATATAATTTTTCTTGTATAGCATTCTGATTTATTAAATTAAGTGCCTTTAAAATGTTGAACTAGTCTTGCTTGGAGCAAATTTTACTTGGTCATGGTGTATAATTCTTTTTTTACACTGTTGGTATAATTTGTTAATATTGTGTTGATAATTTATTCATCTCTGTTCAGGAGAAATATTGCTTTGTAGATTTTCTTTCTTCAAAGGTATTTATTGGGTTTTGATATCAAGTTTTTGTAAGGGTGACCTCATGGGATAAGTTAAAACATGTTATATCTGATTTTATTCTCTGCAATAGAAGAGAATATAGATAATTGATATCACTTCCCTAAAATATTTGGTAGATTTCAACAATGAAACAATATGAGCCTGATGTCTCTTGTTTGGAAGGCTATTAATTATAATTTTTTAATTAATATATACTTAATTAAATTAATATATACTTACGCAGTTTTTTAAGTTTTGGTAGTTTATGTCTTTCAAGTAATTGGTCTATTTCATCTAGGTTACCAAATTTGTAGATGTAAGGCTCAGCTGTTCTTAGTATTCTTTAATTATACTTTTAATGCCAGTGAGATCAATAGCCATGACATCACTTTCATTTATCAATTTCATTGATCTTTTATTTTATTGATATTATGATCATTTTTCAAAATAAACAGCTTTTGTTTCTTTATTTTCTGTATGGATATCTTGTTCTATTTTCATTGATTTCTTTTCAATTTTTTATTATTGCTGATTTTCTGCTTCCTTTAAGACTAAATTACTTTTATTTCTACAGTTTCCTAGGGCAGAAACAGATTATTGATTTTACAACTTTCTTCTATTCTAATTCTATGCCATAAATTTCTCTCTAAGCACTGCTTTTACACCATTCCACAAATTGATAAGCTGTACTTTCATTTTTGTTTACTTCAAAATACATTTAAATTAATTTTGAGCCATTTTATTTTTGTGTTATTTGGAAGTATGTTGTTTAATCCCTAAATATTTTGAACTTTCCACCTTTCTTTATGTTATTGATTTCTAGTTCAATTCCATTGTAGTCTGAGAACACAGCTTGTGTAACTTATATTCCTTTAAATATGTTTAGGTGTAAGGATTTCCTTGCCCAGAATATAGTCTATGTTGATGAATCTTACATGTGAGCTTCAGAAAAATGTGTATTTTGCTGTTGTTGGATAGTCTACAAATTTCAGTTAGATCCAATTAATCAATGGTAGTATATCATTACTGATTATTTGCCTGCTATGTCTATCAGTAACTTAAAAAAGAGGTGCAGGAAGTTTTGTGGTTTTTATTTTGTTTGTTTGTTTGTTTGTTTTTTGGACACAGGTCTATAGGCAGTAATTCAAGCCTATTAGTTAGAATTTCTGGAATTGTAATGCCAGGATATGTGTATTTTTCCTTCTTTTTTTTTTTTGGAAATAGAGTCTTGCTCTGTATGAGCCCAGGCTGGAGTGCAGTGGCATGATCTCAGCTCACAGAAGCCTCCACTTCCAGGTCCCGGTTCCAGCAATTCTCCTCCCTCAGCCTCCCAAGTAGCTGGGATTACAAGCATGTGCCACCATGCCCAGCTAATTTTTGTATTTTTAGTAGAGACGGGATTTCACCATATCGCCTAGGCTGGTCTCAAACTCCTGACCTTGTGATCCACCCACCTTGGCCTCCCAAAATGCTGAGATTACAGGTGTGAGCCACCGCACCTGGCCAGGATATGTGTATTATTTTTAATTTTATTATTATTATACTTTAAGTTTTAGGGTACATGTGCACAACATGCAGGTTTGTATGCAGCCAAAAAACACATGAAAAAATGCTCATCATCACTGGCCATCAGAGAAATGCAAATCAAAACCACAATGAGATACCATCTCACACCAGTTAGAATGGCGATCATTAAAAAGTCAGGAAACAACAGGTGCTGGAGAGGATGTGGAGAAATAGGAACACTTTTACATTGTTGGTGGGACTGTAAACTAGTTCAACCATTGTGGAAGTCAGTGTGGGGATTCCTCAGGGATCTAGAACTAGAAATACCATTTGACCCAGCCATCCCATTACTGGGTATATACCCAAAGGATTATAAATCATGCTGCTATAAAGACACATGCACACCTATGTTTATAGTGGCACTATTCACAGGATATGTGTATTTTTAAAACACCATGAGTGGTTTTCTTGTGGATAGTGCAGCTAGAGTAGCCAAGGACTACCTCCATGAGAATTAATTTGTTGGTACATTTTCTCCCAAAAGTGAAAATGAATTTAGTTTTATAAGTGGTGAAATTTTGATATCAGACCTGTCAAACACCAAAATTTCAACAAATTTAGTTTAAGATTAATTGACTTTTATTAGTGATTCATGAACTGGGCAGCACCACATCTATGAAATAGAAAAGGTACTCTCATGAGCTGAGCAGAAGAGGTGAGTCCTATAGACAGAAAAAGCTGAGGAAAGCAGAAACAAAGAACAAAAACCGAATTGGTGTTTCAAACTTTCTTTCCTTTTAAAGTTAAAACAGAGGTAACTACCTTATCATGCCAGCTTAGTACACTGGGCTTCTTTCTATCAGCTTCTGTAAATTTTCTGTTTCTTAGAAAATTAGTCCATCTTAAAGTTCAGTTTAATTACATGACACCTAGCACAAGTGACACCATTCTGACTTGGTCTGGTCTGTTGGGGTTAAGTGCACAAAGTCAGTCCAAAACAAAGGCTTCCAGTAAGTTTTATTTAACAGAGCATAAGGCATTCTTTGGAAGGCTTCCTTTTAGAAAGTACAGTGCTTTGGGACCATGGGCCACTGAAGAACACATGTAGATAGATATGTTTATTACAAGACCTAAACATTCCATGTGTTACCTTGATAGCTTTGGGTTTCGTGGAGCTATAGACATCTAGCCATGAGTTTCCCTGCTCTTGCCAGATCATTCCCAAACATTGGGAAAAGTTATCCACTCAGCTATCAGGTGGACTAGCTGCACCAATCCTCGGGTTACTACAAAGCCTGCCTACCATAGCCCCTGCTGGTTCACTCTATTTCTAAATAAATAACCCTGCCAATGTGACCCTGTATGGAGTGTAGTGTTCTCCTCCCCAAGTCTGTGAGGATTTGTGACTAATAAACTGCGGCCAATCTTATCTGTCCAGTTTTGGGTGTCACATATTTGGCCATCTCACACTATTTAGGGTGAGATATCCCTCTTATCCCAGTGGGTAAGTAGGAGGTAATCAGAATAATATGGAGTATCTAAAAGGAAGGGGAATGAAGCAGGAACAAGAAAGGAGAATATTAAAGAAGAACTATAGCGAAACTGCATACAAACAAAAAAAGTATCTAGTCCTTTAGGCTATAATAGAATTAATTTGAAAACTAAATTAAAAAACCGTCACAACTGAGGAAAAAATACTATTTTCTATAAATTGCATGTTTTTATTATAAAATTTGAATATAAATAACATTTTTATAACATTTTTAATAACATCAATAAGCATTTTCTTACATGAAATATTTTAAGAAAGAGATGTCAATTTGTATAGGAACATCATAGACTATCTAAAGATGTTGTAACTTCAATATTTACCCTTATCTTTAGAAATACGGAATCAGAGCTGTGAGCAGTTTTTCCTGCTGGTTCTGTTGAATTTCCCTTAAACCAACAATTGCCAAAGGTATGCCAGTGTGAATAGAAGTACTTCTCTAAAATGAAAACAATAGGGGGCTTGTTCCAAGAAATGCTTTACTAGGTAAGCAGGCTAAACGTGCTGAGCAGCAGTTTAGAGGCACTCTGCTATGTTTCCTTTTTATTTATTTATTTCTGTTTGTTTTTGTTTTCAGAAAACACAGCCTCTGAAGTCCAGGCTAGTGATAATTATTTAGATCCTCTCAAAAGCACAGTTGCTTTACCCAAAGGCACTGTCTTTGTAGAATTGAAGTCTTTGGATTGAAGTACTCTTGGTATAAATTCCTTCTTTAGATTAAAAAATAAAAAGGCAAATGTTAAATTTATTATGACTTCTGTTTGATAAAAAATGAAGAACTTGATACCAATTAAAAGATTCCATAGTCCATTATTTTTTATAATGCTCACCCTCATTTTAATGTAAAATGTCAGCTTATACCTTCTTTGAATAAGAGAAGGAAGAAAGTGAGAAACTTAAGCAATAATGAAACTCTTCTAAGGAAATGAGAGCATGATGAGGCTTATACTAGATGTCATAATTTTTTGATAACTTTCCTAAAACTCTCTTTTATTCATTCCCATTCCTCTGAAACAACCTATTATTTTGTTCTGCTATAATGTTTTATTTAAAGCTCCTCTAAAAACAGGTATTAGATTGAAACACAGTGAATTATCCATGTGGTGTTTTTTCTGATTTTATACTTACCCATCTTTATATCTCTAGCATGGTGGCAGGTTTTAAGTAGATATTCAAAAATATTTATTGAATTTTATTGACTGTGCTGTCTGCATTGTTAATTACTGCCAGTGGTGTTCAGGGTCTTTTGTCTCTTTCTTGTTTTCCACTAAACACGAGTGGCAGTCATTAGCATCTTCACCTACAGCCCCACTCAAAGATCACAGGACCAACAAGAGCATCACTACAGGAAAAAAAAAAAAAAAAAACTTATTTGGCTCAAGAGGAAGTCATCTCTAATCTAAAAGGGAAAGAAGAAAGGATCTTTGTCATTTTAAATGATCATGACGTTAACTGGTTCAGAGCCTCAGTTCCCTCTTGGGTTTAGAAAATATTCTCAACTTGGCCCTTGACTTTCACCTGACTTTTAGAATGCCGGAACACAAACTGACCTTATTACCCATTCTTTTTTTTCATGCCGCACTCACCCTGCAAGTCCAATTAGATATGTTTGTCTTTGCCAAGCCACTCTCTGGGCTGAGAATGAAGATTCCAAAACAATAAAAGTAAGAGATGTGTTGTTGGATTGAGCCCTCTTTGTCAAAACCAGCAGCCATATCACTTCCCAGCAGTCTTGCTTTTCAACTCTTTTCCTCCTGTTTCATTTAACTATATCAGTACTCAGTAATGTCTTACTGAGTTCTATTACCACTTTGCTTAATTCCTCAATTTTCTCTTCCCTAACTGTGCCTAGGCATGCTTTGAATTCAGTCACTCTTTAGTTCATGGGACCCTATTTTCAGCAAAGAAAAGTCTTTAAATCTGTGAAGAGGCCTTGAGGGGCCGTGGTCGTTGAACTCACTTAGCCCAGTCAAATCTAAAATGAATCTCTTAGAAACAGAAATGGGAGCAGAGCAAGCATGACATGGAGGAAAAGAGGACATGCAGATGTTAGTGGAATTCCATATATAGGTGCCATAGACAAGTTCTACCTAATGGTTTCCATCTGAATCCCTCCATTAAAGTTTTACTCCTCAGCCTTACAAAGCTTTTCCACCTAGTAAAATACTGTTTACACAAATTTTGATCAGTTACGTCTCAATGTTAATGTCTTTAGCACAGTATTTCCCCAAAGCACATTTTAATAGTGGAGAGGGACTATTTCTCACAGGTAGCTACGTACCTCAGGCATCTGGGGAGGATTCCCCAGAGACCAGATAAGTAGAGCAGAAAGGAATAGCAGGGAACTCTGGAAAATAAAACTTAAGGTTTTCAAGAAGAATTGCCTTGCATTTTCATGTTGCTTAATCTCCCTATCTTGGTCCTGTGTGGAAACAATAGCAATGTCTATGATCAAAAAGGTTAATTTACTCTAAGTAAATTATTGATAATAATGGAAAAGGTTTTTGCATATTACCATGCAATTCTTAAGAATGCGGGAGTTTCCTACTGGTTATCCTACCTGAGGAAGCATACTCTAGGCAGTTGTGTTTTAAGCAGCCAGAGATTTCCAAAAGACACAAAATATCATTGTCTTAGTACTGTGTTGCTCTCCACAAATAACTAACTTAGATGTGGTACTCTTATCCTCCACTTAATCACTCTTTGTAGATTGGCTGCCTTTCACTGAGGTCTTTCCTGTTCAATCTATCTTAGGTTATATGTATATATATGTGTGTATGTGTGTGTGTGTGTGTGTGTTTTACCTTAGAGTTTAGCACTTATTTGATTTACTAAACCTTCACAGGAATTTTTAACTCAAATTTATTAACCCTAGACATAAGCATTTATTTTTTTCTTCATCTGATGAAAAACTCCTCTAAATCAATATCTAAATGACTCATGCATTCTTTTACCACGATCGGTCACTAAGGTTTTTTGTGTTTCCCCTTCTATGATTTAACTGATTCTTATTCTTTGACATTTTCGATGTAAGAACAGCCTTTTTGAATTCGTTAGCAGGGTCCTTAGCTGGATTCTTGCCCCCTGTGAATTCAGGCCCTTCACAGTTCAACTTTCTCCAGCACATAATTGCAAGTTCCACATCGCTCCGCTCTGATTATTACTTTTAAAAATTGCCTCTGTTGATTACCTGCCTTCTTTCAGTAAGGCCCTGTGAGAGTCCTCTAATTTTTGAAGCTTTGCTGGATTTCAGTTCACCATCAGGATAAGAAGAAAATGAGAACATTTTTGTCCCTTGCTATGAGGAAGTAGCTTAAAGCAATCTCTCTCCAAATATCCTTCTGCCTCTCATTTCCCACCTGCACCCCAACACACAGGCACCAGGAGATCTCAGTAGGACAGCCAAGTGCTTCATGCAGAAGCAATTAGACAAGGTTATAAGATTCTCTTCACCTTCTCCTCCATGTTCCCCGCAGCTTTTGCAGCCTTCAGGGTAAGAAGGAAGCAGTAGAGAAGTCACCAAGCTCACAGAACCTCTCCCAGCAAGCAAATCATTTCAATGTATCACATTTAAAGTAATTCACCAGTTAGAATTCAGGCCTGCCAACATACTGAATTTTTCTCCCTATGTAGTTCAATACATAACACCTCATAGAAACTTTACCTATAAACTCCTACTTTGGGAGGGGGTGTGTTTTAGGCTCCAAATGACTGGGAGTAAATTCCTCATCAAAAAATTTATGGAATTGCAGTGAGACAACCTTATTTTTGCAAAAAAAAAAAAAAAAAAAACTTTTAATATTAATATTATATTGAGTCAGTCTTATTTACTTGTAAACTATGTTTGAGCGCCAGTTTGCAATTTGTCCAGCAGGGTGGTCTATTTAGTACTGACAAATGGCTACAAAGAATAAGAAATTTAGAATGTGATGCCATAATTTCTCCTGGGACATCCACATCAGCAGTCTTTAAACTGCAACGAAGTTAAGAA
Source organism: Nomascus leucogenys (assembly GCF_006542625.1). Taxonomy (NCBI): domain Eukaryota; kingdom Metazoa; phylum Chordata; class Mammalia; order Primates; family Hylobatidae; genus Nomascus; species Nomascus leucogenys. Next base: position 36,089,952 of record NC_044384.1, read on the forward strand.
AATAAAAAAAAGAGGAGAAAGAAGAAGAGGAAAATCTGGCAGTTGGCAGCTAGAAGTTGAGAGCCAAAGAAGCCAGGCTGGGCTGTTAGCAACTGAACATGAACCAAAAACACAAAACAAAACTTTCACAGACAAATCCACTGTGTGACCTTGGAGGAACATAACAGTGACCCAGAGACTCTATGATGAAACTAGCTGGAAAAGACACCATGGACCCACAAAAATATGTATCTCCTCTTCCAGCTAACATGAATGACCACTATTTGTTCACCAGTAACAGCTCTAATTTCACATTAATCCTCTCACCTCTAGCTAAAAGTTACAAAGATACCCAATCACAGCATTACCCCTGCTTCCTGACAGCCTGCAATTCCGAAATGGCCACTGCTTTCTGTACAACCTCCGTAGAATCATCTTGTACATATTCGAGTTCCATAACCTATTCATAACTCTCTTTTACCAAGATGCTGTTTGTTTGCTCTTATGTATATTCTTCTTTGCTGCTGGAAGCTAAATAAACCCAACTTTGTTCAAGTGCAGGCCTGCATCTAGAGGTCATTGGCCGATGTGTTTAAAAATGTAACACTTGTTCTAAACTGAATACTTTTGTGCTTCCAATAATTCATATGCTGAAACTACTGTAACAGTGTTAGAAGGTAGGGTCTTTAGGAGGTAATAAGGATTAGATGAGGGCATGAGAGTTGAGCCCTCATGAATGGAATTTTTGTCCTTACAGTAATCCCGGGAGAGCTTGCTTCCTCTCTCTGCCATTTGAGGACACCACTAGGAGACAAGCATCTAAGAACCAGGAGAGTATTAGCCCATTCTTGCATTGCTATAAAGAAATACCTGAGACTGTGTAATTTATTGTTTAAAAAAGATGTTTAATTGGCTCATGTTTTTTCAGGCTATGCAGCAAGCATGGCACTGGCATCTTCCCAGCTCCTAGGGACCCCTTAAGGAACTTTGACTCATGTCAGAAGGTGAAGTGGGAACAGGCACTTCACATGCCAAAAGCAGGAGCAAAGAGGGGCTGTGGAAGGTGCCATATACTTTTAAATTGACAGATCTCATGTGGACTCAGAGGGAGAGCTCATTTATCACCAAGGGTATGGCCCAAGCCATTCATGAGAAATCCACTCCCATGATCTCAACACCTCCCACCAGGCCACACCTCCGACACTGGGGATTACATTTCAACATGAGATTTGGGTGGGGACAAATATACAAACTATATCAATGCCAGACATTAAATCTACTTGCCCCCAATTTTGGACTCCTCAGCCCCCAGAACTGACTGTGAGGAATATATTGGATTGTTCATAAGCCAGCCAATTTATGATATTTTGTTATAGCAGCCTAAGTGGAATAAGACAGCACTTTTTACAGATGATTAACTATACGGACTTTATCTATATATTCTAAAAATATTTTTAAATTGTATTCATTAATTTTTTCCAAATTAATACAGTTTGACCACTGTAGGAAATTTGGAAAACACATAATCACATTTTTAAAAAACACCTTTTTTTTAGCAACGCCATTATCCACACTGGTACTACTTTTACAGATATTAATGCTACCACCATCACTTATTGATACTTACAGAGTATCAGTGACATAAATAAACAACTTATATGCAATAATGTAGTAAGACAAGGTTTTTAATCCTTATTTCACAGATTAGGAATCTGCAACTGAGAAAGTTCACAAACCTAGTAAGTGGTAGAGCTAGTATTTAAGCCCCTGTGTGTTTTAAGAAATATTTTTTGCATGAGTTCACTTTGTCTTATCTACTTTCTTAAAGGCTCTAACTCCAAATACAGTCATATTTTAAAATACTAGGGGTTAGGAGTTTAACATGTGAATTTAGAGGGACACAATTCAGCTCATAATATTAATGCATGGTCTCATTTTCTTCCTTTCTTTTAAAATATATGAAAACTTTGGATTATGTTGCATATATTGTAGAGTTCTTTTTATATATAATTATCATATTTATCTTTAAATATTTTATAAATATAATTTTTAATGCCATTAAATTACTTCTTAATGTAGACACCTATATATTTTATCTCATAGTCTCTTGGGATAATAAATTGCTAAAGTATTCTATCTATTTAGGGAACAGTCTTGCTTTTGATTTAAAATTTTATTAAAGAGTGAACCTCACAGGGGTGCTGGCTCCAAGGGACTCCTTTATAACATCATAAAACTTACTAAAAAATATCTCACATATAGTTAACAATATTTGTCTTGATTCAAAATATATTTAAATTTACTCTATCAAAACCTTTCAATATTTGATAAACACACAAAACAGATTAAAAAACTTGTTATATCTAAGTCATCCTAAGGAATTACTAGTTTACAAATCTCGTGCTACAAAAAGAAAATTGAAACACTGTTAAGAGAAATTAGTTGTTAAGTTCTGCTGTAGGTAGACTTGACATTTAAACCAGGCTTCTGTGCTTCACATAACCATTTCTCAGAGCTTTTGATTTTTAGTGGAAATACTGGAAAGGTTTTTTAAATTGAGTATCACTGAAATTCACTGACATACTGTATATGGTTTTTTTTTTTTTTTTTTTGGAAATGTTGTAAGTAGGGTCATCATATAATGTAGAGTCTAAACCAGGACTCTCTCTCTTTTTTTTTTTTAATGTGATTTTTAACAGCCACAACCAGACATAGGTGTAAATCAGAACAGAATCAGGCAAATCAGGACCTATTTGCAACATACTCATAAGCAAAAATGTCAATAGTGCTCAAGGGACTATGAGGTCAAATCATAAGCATGGAGTCCAAATATGTGATTGCTAACTGCCAATATTTTTATCTTATCTTTTCCAAAAGGTAGGCAAAAATGTTCAAATACTATACTAATGGGCCAAAGGGTACATGATCAAAATAGGTTTAAATAATGAGTGAAGCATAGTACAACTTATCATGAAATATAAAGTGCAGTTTTTAAAAAATGCACACACACATATAATTATGTGTGTATGCACACATATAAGTACAATTTATTTACACAAATAAAACGTAGAAATAATAATTTACTTTTTTTGTAATTTAGCAAAAACAAAAAAAATGAAGTAATGTCAGCCAAAAAAGTGAAGTAAAGAACTTCAAATTCTTCCCTTCCATTAAAAAAATTTAAAAAATGGATAAAAACTGTTGGAATCAATATTTTTTTTGAAATTCTAGGTATTAACCAAAGGCTTGTGAAAGGCTTTGTTGGGAACTCTTACTCGAGAAAAACTAAGGACCATTGAAGAAAAAAAATGGCTGATTCTTGGTAATAATAGCAAACTTTGTGGCATTTTAAATTGCCCCTAGCCATTGTTTACTCCCAAGCTTGGTACCCATGAAAATAACAGGCTGAGGTTGGGCATGGTAGCTTATGCCTGTACTTCCAGCACTTTGGAAGGCTGAGGCGGGAGGATTGCTTGAACCCAGGAGTTTGAGACCAGCCAAGGCAACAGAGAGAGACCTTGTCTCTTCCAAAAATTAGAAAATTAGCTGGGTGTGGTGACACACACTTGTAGTTTTGGCTATCTGGGAGGCTAAAGTGGGAGGATTGCTTGAGCCTGGGAGATAGAGGCTACTGTGAGCCATGATCAAACTACCATACTCCCACCTGGGCAACAGAGTGAGAGCCTGGAGGAGGAGCAAGAGGAGGAGGAGAAAATGGGTTATATTCCAGTACCAAAGTGTATAAAAGAGGAATTACTTGTAAAATCCTATAATTAGTTATTTGATTTGACCTGTTCCCAGTTGCTTACTGAAAGAACAGTTTAAAAGTCTTGCGCTTATTTTAACAAACTTTAAGCTAGCTTAGTACTAAAGCTGCTTCCCAGGTGGTATGGCGAAAACATTTGTAAACTAATATCTTAGGTTGCCACTGCCTGAGGTACTAGATAGCAGTTGCAACAGATAATAAGCTAACCAAAAAGCTAGAGAAGAAAGGCTCAGGAATGAAATGTTATTAAGGGTTTTGTAAAGCCCCAACATATTCCTGGAATCTAAAAGCCCACCTACATGTTCAGGGCTGTACAGGAAAGATATAAGAAGACTTTGCTAAGATCTCATCTCCTGCTGACCCTGAAGCTTAATGAAAGCAGGAAGTGAAGGCTAAGGCAAAGTTGTTAACTGCCTTGATGAATGTGGGAAATGTGCCCCAAATAGACACAGAATCCCTCAGCAAAGATTAGGAGATTTTTTGGTTCTAGTCACTTAAAGAAAAAAAATGACCATTAGCTGATCATGAAGAAAACATAACAGAAACTCCAGGGGGCATTTATAAGAAATAATACAGACTTTATGGACTAAGTTCACAATAATACCAAACAAGCCAATGATACCAATAATAGAATGAACAACATATCTTGACAAATCCCTGGGAAGGAGATAGAATCTGATTTCCAAAGTTGGTGCATTATAATAGTCAAGTGTCCAGTTTACAGAAACGAAGAGTAATGCAATAGACAGAAAACAAAATACACTGATATGAACTATGCCTGAGAAAGCTCAGGTTTACTAAGAATTTCTAGGATTGCCATTCAAAATTTACAATGTTAATAACTTTCTTGCATGATTCTAGGTTTAGATCACATTGGTACCTAACTATATTAGCAGTTTTTTTTTTCAAATTTAATTTTAGGTTTGAGGGCTCTTGTGCAGGTTTGTTATATAGGTAAATTGGATGTCCTGGGGGTTTGGTGCACAGATTATATCACCACCCAGGTAGTAAGCATAGTACACATTTGCTGGTGTTCATTGACATAAAGTATTTCTAAATGATCAAATTATAGAGTTCCATAATTTAAAATGGCCTCAGTGGCCTTAAAGTTAAACTTATCTTGACTGAATGTTTATAGTAATAAGAAAAAGGGCTCATTACTCACACCAGTTACAATGGGAATCTCATAAGATTTTATATTTCTAAAGATTGAAGAATTTCACATACATACTCATTTTTTGAGGAATGTAAAATTAATATAACTATGTTCATTCTCCAGTTACAGAAAGTTATCTTCATAAAGGTTAAACATAGAGTCACATATCTAGTTAGCCACATCACTAAGATTAAAAGAAAAATATACCATTTTGTTTCATTTATAAACATACAACACACATACACAGGTACATTCATACAAATCATGTGCATAGAAAAGATATTCACCAAGGTCATCTTGGTGAATAAAACATTATTTTGGAGCAAATAGTTTATTTTTGCGTAATTTTAATTTATTTAGAACCGCCAAGAAATTCCAATATGTCCTTTATCCATTTTCACTAATTGTCTATATTTTGCTCCATTTGCCTTACTTTCTCTTTTTTCTTCATATATATTAAATATGTGCATATATGTGTATGTCTCTCTCGGCTTAAACAACTTCCTTTAGCATTTATTATAATGCAATTCTATGAGCAATTAATTACCTCAGCAGTTTTTGTTTACTGAAAATATTTTTACTTGACACTCATTTTTCAAGGGTATTTTTTGCTGGTTATAGTATTCTGGGTTGATGGAATTTATTTCTCTTTTTCTTCATGTAATCTCATTTTTTCTTGATTTTCAGAGTTAGTTATAAATAGTAAGTTATCATACATATTGCTGTTTCAATAGGGTTTTTTTTAATTCGGAATTTTTTTAAAGACATCTTTAGCTTTCGTCAGTTTAATTATGTGCCTAAGCATGGTTCTTTTTTTTTTTTTTTTTTTGCATTTATCCTTCTTGAGGTTTACTGAGCCACTTGGAACTGTACATATTGTTTATTTGCAAAATTTTGGAAAATTTGAACTCTTATATATTGCCAAATATGTTTTTTGGCTCTATTAAATTTCTCCTCTCTCTGCAACTCCAATTACTATTGTCCTATTGTTTGCAAGTCTCTATATAATTTAAACAGTTTTCTCTATTTTTTTCTTCAGAATAGATAATTTCTATTGACTTGATTTTCTTGTGCAGTATCTAATAAAATGTTAAGTCAATTGAGTAAAGTTTTTATTTCAAATCTGGTCATTTTCAGCTCTACAATTTCATTTTAGTTATTTTTATATAGTATGTCTTTATCTTCTACTATTTCCTGTCTGTGCAGTCATAATCCATACTTCAAGTTCTTAAACATATTTACAATAACTACTTTTAAGTCCTTACTTAATACAAATATCTGGGTCATCTCACTTTTTTTCCTTGACTGATTTCTCTGAGACTATGAGTCACATTTTCTGCTTCTTTGTGTATTTTAAAAATTTCTGATGGTGTGTTTGATATTGATGATGATTCATGAGATTATGTCACCAGTTTTTAAAAAATGGTTTTGAGTTTCGTGCAATTGTAAGCTAAATTACTGGAAAATTATCTTGTCCCTGTTAGTTATACTTTTTTTTTTTTTTTTTTTTGAGACGGAGTCTCGCTCTGTCGCCCAGGCTGGAGTGCCGTGGTGCTATCTCGGTTCACTGCAAGCTCCGCCTCCCAGGTTCACGCCATTCTCCTGCCTCAGCCTCTCCGAGTAGCTGGGACTACAGGCGCCCGCCACCACGCCCGGTATTTTTAGTAGAGATGGGGTTTCACCGTGGTCTCGATCTCCTGACCTCGTGATCCTCCCGCCTCGGCCTCCCAAAGTGCTGGGATTACAAGCGTGAGCCACTGCGGCCAGCCACCTGTTAGGTATACTTTTATTCCTTATTAAAACAGGCCCATTTTAGTTAGAACCTAGTTCTAAATCATGCCTTTGACTTTAAGTCAGGATTAAGCAAATTACGACCCATAGCCCAAATCTGGCCTGTTGCTTGTTTTCGTGAAAAGGTATTATTGGAACACAGCCATGCTTGTTCATTTATGTCCAGTCTATGGCTGCTTTCACATTATGATGGTAGATTTGAGCAGTTGTGACAGAAATTGTATGTCTCACAAAGCTTAAAATATTTACTATTTAGGCTTCTACAGTAAAAGGTTTCTAACCTTTATATTTTTTATATATCTTGCAAAAATTTTCTCACAGTTTTTTTGCCTTTGAATATTGCTGACAAGCAAAAGATGCATTTTAATGTAGTAAAATGTATTTACCATTTCCCTTGTTTTAAGAGTTCTCAGCTGCAGCATGATGGCTAGTTTGAACAAGAAAATGTTTTGTTCTGGGAACTGACCTGTGCAATGTAGGATGTGCAGTCTCATTCTTGACCTCTGCCTACATGATACCAGTTACACACGCCTCATTTTCTTTTCAGTTGCAACCAAACTATCCACAGACATTTCTAGATGTTACCTGTACAAGAAAATCATATTTAATTGGGAACTACTATTTTATTGCATTTGAGTTTTAAATTATAAATATTAAAGCTTTTTCTACACCAATGCTGAAGTAGAATTTCTTCTAATATTCCTATGGTTTTATTCATTCATTATTCATTTTTACATTTAGATATTGAAGTTATTTGGAACTTTTTATTTTGTATGTTATAGAGTATGGATATATTTTCTTGTTCTATATAGTTATATGGTTGTTCCATCATTACTTATGAAAAAGTGCATTTTTGCCCTAAAGATTTGAGATAGATGTAATGTGCTAATTTTCATATATATTAGAATTTATTTCTGGACCTTCTAGTCTACTCTTGACTCTTTCTGGCTATTTAAATTATGTATAGACTGTATGGTATATTTAATACCTGATAGGGCTAATATACCATTGTAGCTTTTTTATGTTTTTCTACATATTTGTTTATAATTATTTTATGTCAAATTTACTATTAATTTGTCTAGCTTCATAAAAATATTATTTGTATTCCTTTTGAGATATTTTAAACTTTAAAAAGCAACTGATATGCTTATGATGTCTATGAATCATTTATCCAAGTAAAAAGAAATATATTTCCAGTTAACTATATCTGTTTTTGTATCTTTCAGGGTGTTTACAGTTTTTTCTTATACAGCTTTCCCAATTATTTAAGTTCATTTTATGCATTTTTGTCTTCATGGTTGTTACTATACATAAGTTTGTAACAACCATTATTTTTTCAAACTGGCTATTTGTGCATACAAAGTCTACTAATTCTGGGGAGTAATTTTATATCCTGATGCCTTAGTGATTTATCTTATTGTGTGAAATAGTTTTATGTATTGATTTCATGATTTTGGAAGTGTACTATTTTATCATCAGCTAATAAGGCTAATTTCACTTTGTTGTTTCAATTCTTATTTTTCTAACAAATTTTCCATGACTTCCTACATTGATTGATGTCACTAGTTTAATCTCATGTAGTAGTGGAAACAGTGAGCATCTGTATTGGTTTCCTGAATTTCGGAAAACCTAGCGTAAGTATTTTCCTAATAGATGTAATGCTTCTTTTAGGGTTAAGGTATATTCAAGCAAAGACATACACACACACATTCACCTATGCACAAACACAAAAACACACATATACAATTTTGAGAAGATATTTATATATTCTATATTCTTTTTTTTTTTTTTTTTTTTTCTGAGACGGAGTCTCGCTCTGTCGTCCAGGCTGGAGTGCAGTGGCGCAATCTCGGCTAACTGCAAGCTCCGCCTCCCGGGTTCACGCCATTCTCCTGCCTCAGCCTCTCCGAGTAGCTGGGACTACAGGCGCCCGCCACCACGCCCGGCTAATTTTTTGTATTTTTAGTAGAGACGGGGTTTCACCATGGTCTCGATCTCCTGACCTCATGATCCGCCTGCTTCGGCCTCCCAAAGTGCTGGGATTACAAGCGTGAGCCACCGTGCCCAGCCAACTTTCTATATTTTCATCTAATTTATTCTGTTTAAGATTTCTCTATTTAATTGGGCCAATTTTTACAAATCCAAGCCCCCTAGAACTTTTTCCAGTTCTTCAAAGATTTCAAATTCATTTTTATAGAGGCTTGCAAAATATTATCTTCAATTGTTATATTCCTTCTATTTCAACGGTTATTTTTTCTTCATGAGTTCCTATGTTTTATCTTTATGACTACCCTTTACTTTTTTGTTTACTTTTATTTAAGGTCTGTAGGTACATGTGAAAGTTTGTTACATAGGTAAGCATGTGTCATGAGGATTTGTTGTATATATTATATCATTACCCAGGTAATAAGCCCAGTACCATTAGTTATCATTTCTTCTCTTTTCCCTCCTCCCACCTTCCCCTGTCAAGTAGACCTTGGTGTCTGAAGTTTTCTTATTTATTTTCATAAGTTCTTATTATTTAGCTCCCAATTATAAGTAAAAACCTGCTGTATTTGGGTTTCTGTTTCTGAGTTAGTTTGCTAAAGATAATAGACTCCAGCTCCATCCACGTCCCTGCAAAAGGCATGATCTCATTCTTTTTTATGCTGCATAGTGTTCCATGGGGTATATATACCATATTTTCTTTAATCTGTTGTTGATGGGCATTTGGGTTGATTCTACGTCTTTGCTATTGTCAGTAGTGCTGCAATGAATATTTGTGTACATGTGTCTTTATAGTAGAATGATTTATATACCTCCGGGTATATACCCAGTAATGGGATTGCTGGGCCGAATTGTGGTTCTGCTTTTAGCTCTTTGAGGAATCACCATACTGCTTTCCATAATCGTTGAACTAATCTGCACTCCCACTAAGTGTATGTCTTCCATTATTTTCACAGCCTCACGAACATCTGTTATTTTTTGACTTTTTAATAATAGCCATTCTGACTAGTGAGATGATATCTCATTGTGGTTTTGATTTCATTTCTCTAATGATCAGTAATACTGAGCTTTTTTTCATGTGCTTGTTGGCCACATGTATGTCTTCTTTTGAGAAGTGTCTGTTTTTGTCTTTTGCCCACTTTTAAATGGTGTTGTTTTTCTCCTGTAAATTTGTTTAAGTTTCTTATAGATGTTGGATATTAGACTTTTGTCAGATGAATTGTTTGCAAATACTTTCTCCCATTCTGTAGGTTCTCTGCCTACTCTGTTGATAGTTTATTTTGCCATGCAGAAGCTCTTTAGTTTAATTAGATCCCTTTTGTCAATTTGTGCTTTCGTTGAAGTTGCTTCTGGTGGCTTTGTCATGAAATCTTTGCTGATTCCTATGTCTAGTATAAATTGCCTAGACTGTTTTCCAGGGTTTTTATAGTTTTGGGTTTTACATTTGTCTTTAATCTATCTTGAGTTGATTTTTGTATATAGTATAAGAAAGCAGTCCAGCTTTAATCTTCATGATATAACTAGCCAGTTATCAGATGGTCATAGATCAGATGGTTATAGACATGTGACCTTATTTCTGAGCTCTCTATTCTGTTCCATTGGTCGATGTGCTTTTTTTTTTTTCCCAGTACCATGCTGTTTTGGTTACTGTAGCCTTGTGGTACAGTTTGAAGTCACATAACGTGATGCCTCCAGCTTTGTTCTTTTTGCTTAGGATTGCCTTGGCTATTCAGCTCTTTTTTGAGTTCTGTATGAATTTTGAATTCCCCAACAAAATACTTGCAGACTGAATCCAGCAGCACATCAAAAAGCTAATCCACAATGACCAAGTTGACTTCATCTCCAGGATGCAAGATTGGTTCAACATATACAAATCAATAAATGTGATTCATTACATAAACAGAACTAAAGGCAAATACCACAAAATTATTTCAATAGATTTTTATTTTGTTTTAGGGTTCTCCAGAGAAACAGACCAGTAATATATATCAGATAGATAGATAGATAGATAGATAGATAGATAGATAGATAGATAGATAGATTAGATTAGATAGATACAGGGAGTTGGCTCATGTGATTATGGAGGCTGAGAAATCTCAGAGTTGGCTCATGTGATTATGGAGGCTGAGAAATCTCAGAGTTTGCTCATGTGATTATGGAGGCTGAGAAATCTGCTCTTGGCAAGCTAGAGACCCAAAAGAACCATGGGTGTATTTCTTGACTTCACCTGAAGGCAGACAAAGATAGATGTCCCAGCTTAAAGGCAGAGTGAAATCTCTCTTACTCAGACTTCTTTTCTGGTCAGTCTTTTAACAATTTGGATGTGTCATCCACAGAAATGTGCTTTACTCAATCTACTGACTGAAATATTAATCTCATTCAGAAACACTCTCACAGACTTATTAAGGATAATGTTTAACTAAATATTTAGACATGCTGCAGCCCAGTCAAGTCAACATGTAAAACTAACCATTTCACCTGTGATCACTGATGTTTTCTTAATTGTGGTAAAATATACATAACAACATTTACCCTTTTAAGCATTCTTGAGTATACAGTTCTGTGATATTTATTACGTTCACACTGAATTACAGCCATCACCACTGAAAACCAAAAATGAAATTCTAAGTCCTCTGACTAACTGAATGGGCCCCTCTTCTCATCCAGGGCACTCTAAAGTAAACCTGAAACACTATTCAGGCCATGATGGGAATCGGTGGTTGGACATGGACATGCCTCATTTTACCCTCCTCCCTTTGGAATTCAGAGAGAGCTGACCAGTATTATCATTAAAACAGAGATTAAGACAGATAACAGACATTTTGTAACAATAAAACACCAAATTCTACCTTGACTTTAATATAGCATCAGATGACAGATAGCAGGCCCTGAAAGAAACAGCAGTATTTTACCTCAAAATATATTTCTTTGACATATTTTGAAATAGCCCTGTAAAGCTGTCTCTTATGGGGAAAATCTACATTCTATAGATAATCTCCATACCTTTCCAGGCCTTTTCCCTGATCCAGGAGAGAATTAACTGAGTCTAGAACTTTCTTTGTTGTTATGTTTTTGTTTTTGTTATTTTGAGATGGAGCCTCGCTCTGTCGCCCAGGCTGGAGTGCAGCAGCGCAATCTGGGCTCACTGCAACCTCCACCTCCTGGGTTCACGCCATTCTCCTGCCTCAGCCTCCTGAGTAGCTGGGATTATAGGTGCCCGCCACCACGCCCTGCTAATTTTTTTGTATTTTTAATAGAGATGGGGTTTCACCATATTAGCCAGGATGGTCTCGATCTCCTGACCTTGTAATCTGCCTGCCTCAGCCTCCCAAAGTGCTGGGATTACAGGCGTGAGCCACCACGCCCAGCCGAGTCTAGAACATTTTTAAATCTGGTAAGAGCTCTGAAGCCTGGAGACTTCATATGCATGATAAAACCTTGGTCTCCACAACCTCTTATCTTAACCCAGGCATTCTTTTCTATTGATTCCAGCTCTTCAGAGAATAACTTTTTAAACCAATTACAAATCACAAAGTTTTTGAATCTGCCTATGACCAGGAAGCCCCCACTTCAAGTTGTGCCACCTTCCTGGACCAAACTAATGTACATCTTACATGTATTGATTGATGTCTTATGTCTCCCTAAAATGTATAAAACCAAGCTATAGCCTGTCTACCATGGGCACATGTTCTCAGGATTTTCGGAGACTGTGTCACAGGCCATGGTCATTCACCCGTTTTTTTTAAATCTTCCTCTTCCCTGTCCCACAAAAATAATGTCTTTATTAGATGTCATTTTGACTCTCAGGCACATTTATGTTCCCTCCCTGTCAATGTTCTGATTTATTAAGATTCCTCGTTAACGTGTTTCCACATGGGTTGGACTTTTTTTCTTTCATTTATTTTTTAATTAATTAATCAATTAATTATTTTGAGGCAAAGCCTCACTTTACATCACCCTGGCTGGAGTGCAATGCAGCGATCACAGATCGCTGCAGTCTTGACCTCCAGGGCTAAGGTGATTCTCCCACCTCAGCCTCCTGAGTAGCTGTGACTGTAAGTACACGCCATTATGCCTGGCTAATTTTTGTACTTTTTTAGAGATGGGGTCTCACTATGTTGCCCAGGCTGGTCTTGAACTCCTGGCCCCAAGCAGTCCACCTACCTCATCTTCCCAAACTGTTGGGATTACAGGCATAAGCCACAGCATCTGACCTCTTATTTATTAATTAATTTATTTTTTCTTCCAATTTATGTTTTAGATTTAGGGGTACATATGCATGTTTGTTACGTGGGTAACTTGTGTGTTGCTGGGGTTTGGTGTACAAATGATTTTGTCACCCAGGTAATGAGCTACTACTCAGTAGGTAGTCTTTCCATCTTCATCCTCCTCCCATCACTCACCCTCAAGTAAATCCCAGTATTGATTATTTCCCTCTTTTTGTCCACGTGAGCTCTACGTTTAGCTCTCAATTATAAGTGAGAACGTGTGGTATTTGATTTTCTGTTCCTGTCTTAATTCATTTATGATAATGGCCTCCAGCTCTATCCACATTGCTGCAAAAAACATAATTTCATTCTTTTTTATGACTGCATAGTATGCCATGGTGTATATGTACCATATTTTCTTTATCCATGGGCAACATTTTAAGTGGATGTTTTTAGACTCTTTTAGGTTGTTACTTTCCACCTATTCCCTTTTCTGCAAAGTTATCCACTCACTTACTCCCTGCCCCAGTAGCATGCCACTAAAGCCTATGCCAAAAGTCTAGTAGATAACCTTGCTAAAATTGTTTGGGTGTTCTTTGCTTTTTAGTGAAGCTGAAGATGTGGAATTTATATTGTAGGTTATTTCCTTCTTGATTTGTGTAATTTATAGAAAATATAAATTTTCTATAAATTTTGGAAAATATTGTGCAAATATTTGGATTTAAATAGCCACCACACCAACTTTCCAGATGTTTAACCAAAACAAAACTTTTAAAAAAGGTTAAGTTTAACATAAAAACTGGGTCTTGATCTCAAGTCCAGTTTGCTTTCTATTATAGCAATTAGAGTAGCATAATTTATCTTTCCGCTCCAATTGTTAGTCTACCTTATATATCCTTTGATGATGTAATTTTTAGAAAACCTACAAAATTTAGGAAGGTATGAAAAGTATGGAAGATTTAGATAAGTACCTTTCAAACTCATTGCATCAAGGTAATAGATTATTTTCCCAATATTAGTGGAAAAATACTTTTGTAAAACAAAATTGTAAATCATTAGAAAAGTAAATGAAAGAAAAAGAGCTACATGAAATACGAACCATATTTAGATTTTTATATTTTATAGACACAAAATCACTCTATCAAACTGTTATATTTTCTAAATACTTATCCTTAATTTCTGGTACTTATTATTTACTTAATTCCTGTACATCACAGGCCAGTAAAAATCACTTTATATCTAGTTCTATGGATTACACTTTGAGGTAGAATTGCCTTAAGGTAATTTCAGTAAGATTTGAGTTTTTATTTCAGAGAGAGAGATAAATTCAAGAGAATCAAAGCACTTGTTGGGATGATTTCTGCTATCAACTTAAATATCAGTGATCACTGGTTGCATTGTGGGATTCTAAAGAGTTGCATTTTTTTAAATTTTCCATAGCTTTCTATTACATCTGTTTTTCTATAGGTACTGAACATTTTTTAAAAATGTTGATAGAAAATGCACTAATTAAAAATATTATTCGCATCAAAAGTAAACCAGGAAAGCCATATGTCAAAATAAAAAAATTTAGATTGAGAGTGAAAATGAGATTAGCAGCCCTGGAACACACAGTGACAATATCTAATAAGCACCTGTATATTGCTCATGGATATTTAAACAATTATCTCTAAAAAATTCCAGATGCTTCAAAAACCCAAGAGATTATATGTGCCTTGCATACCAGCAGACAGAAGATTTCATATTTTTCATTCTTCCTATTTATTGAACCAATTATTTACATATCAAAGACCCATTATGTAAGCTTAATAGCTAAGCTGCTATGTTCTGTTGGCCATGTATAACAATTGCACTTTACTCTGTTGGTTGCCTATCCAAGATCTATTTTGTTTTTCTGTCCTCATTCCCATAAGACTTTATTATGGTTAGTTATTTTTCCCCTTCCTCAAGTGGCTTACATATCCAAGTGAAAGCTGAATTTAGAGAAAGAATATTTCCTTTATTTCTGTCAAGATTTGGTTTAGGAATGTTATTGTGACTCAAAACTCACTAGTAACAGGTAAGAGTTGTTTCTTGGGAATTTCTGGTAAGATTCTTCCTGTTCTTATAAAAAGTCACATGGAGCTACAAATTGTCTCTCCTGATAGATTTTAAGAATACATATATGAACTGCTACTGCTACTGGAGATCATCTTACAAATGTGAGAACAAGCCTTGGAATGAAACCAACTCTGGAGGAACATATTTGCTGAGATAAAAGTGAAAATAAATAAACATGCATTTTTATTGTATAATTGGATTGTTGAATTACCTAACACTGAAGACTGCCTACCTATAGGTTTCCTGCTTTTGAGCAAAATAAGGAAATCATTGTTTAAACAATTTTGAGTTCGATATTTTCTACATTCAATACTAAGAGCAGCCTACCAGATAGAGTGGCATACATCTGAAAACATATCCTGCTGCATTAACCTATTACTCCTCATGTGTCACTTTTTTTGATTAATCAGGAGATTAAAGTACAAAGAAGAGCAAGAGAATAATAAGAAATGGTGTCATAGGGCTAGAAACTTTATAGTCTAAAGAAGGAGGAATGGCACACAAGGCTTAGATTCTTCTGCTTTGGCATGTTTTCATGTTAGATAGAAATGCTCAAGATAATACCTGCACAGGGTGATGCAGTAATGACAATTGGGAAAAACAGAGACAGCCATTAGAAATCAATCCACAAAACTCTAACTATTTAACAGAGATCAATGATAATTATGTTTATAGGATGAAGGCGTTCACTATTAATAATCAAAACCGTTATTTATTCATTTATTTAGAGACAGATTCTCACTCTGTCCCCCAGGCTGGAATGCAGTGGTGCAATCTCAACTCACTGCAACCTCTGCCTCCTGGGTTCAAGCAATTCTTCCGCATCAGCCTCCCAAGTAGCTGGGATTACAGGTGTGAGCGTCCAAGCCTGGCTAATTTTTGTATTTTTAGTAGAGATGCGGTTTTACCAGGTTGGCCTGTCTGGTCTCAAACTCCTGACCTCGGGTGATCCACCCATTTGGCCTCCCAAAGTGCTGGAATTACAGGCATGAACCACCGCGCCTGGCCCAAACCTTCATTTTTTAATTGAATATCAAACAATATTATTTTTTGGACCTCTCCTAAGTTTCATTATTCTAGCTAATTCTCTAGATTTTTAGCTACTGTTTCTTAGTTCACGGTAATTACTGCTTCCTTTCCATTGCTGGTCTACATTAAGTAAATTTTTGCCCTATGTCCTTCTTTACACTATGTCTTCTAATATACCCTCTGTGAATGCATATCTACGTGTTTTTTGGATCTTCAAACGATATACCCAAATCTATTTCCATAGAATCTAGGCTCTAATTAACTTGCACTGTGGTCTCAAGCAAGTCAATTACCTTGTTAGAAAGTCAATTTCCTCATCAGTAACTTGCAGAAAATAATGCTTCCCACAGAGTGTTATCATTACCTTTAAAGAAGACAATGAATGGGACAGCATTTTCTAAATTATAAAATACTTCACAGTTCCATGTAAGCTCTTACAGCTATTACAACTGTATTAACATATATGTTGTATCCATTAGACCGGTACAATATAAGAACATAAAAAGAGGAGCTTTGTTCCTTGATTTGAGTTCAAATCCCAATTTACCACTCCTTAGATGTGGATTACTCAGCAATTTATATAACTTCTCTGACTTAATTACCTAATATATAAAATAAATATCTAGTTCATAAGACTGTCATAAAAACCAAAGTAAATAATATAAATACCTTACCATATTAATAAGAAGTGTTCAAAAGTGTTAACTATTATTACTTTTGTTATTATTTTTAATATAGTAATACATTTTTAAAAAATAATCCACATTTTTAATTAGAGGATCTACTATGTCACTTAGCATAGATCCTTAACTGATTATAAATATATTTTATATTAGATAGATAACATTTTAATAATCATTAGCAAATCATTAATTTTTTACTTTTTATTTTTATTTCTTTTTTTTTTTGAGACAGAATCTCATTCTGTCACCCAGGCTAGAGTGTAATGGCACAATCTCAGTTCACTGCAACCTCTGCCTCCTGGGTTCAAGCAATTCTTGTGCTTTGGCCTTCCAAGAAGCTAGGATTATAGGCATGCACCACCACACTCAGCTAGATTTTTTTTTTTTTTTTTTTTTTTTTTTTTAGAGACAGGGTTTCACTATGTTGGACAAGCTGGTCTCGAACTCCCAACCTCAGGTGATTGCCTATCTCAGCCTCCCAAAGTACTGGGATTATAGGCATGAGCCACTGCACCAGCTTTCTTATTAATTTTAATAACCAATAATTTGCCTGTGGTTCTTTTGAATATTCTGGGTGAACATCATGTCATTTGATAACAAAGGCAGTTTTTTTAAATGTTCTTATAAGTTGTGTCTATTTTCTTGTCATATTACATTGGCTAAAATACTGCTTATTGAATATAATCAATAAAGATGCTTGTAAGCATCCTTGAGTTTTTTCTGATTTTGAAGAAAATGCTTTAAATATTCCAGAGTTAGAAATAAAATTAGTTATTGTTTCTTGATAGATAATCTTTACAATTTAAGTTCGTTATTTTATATTTCTAATTACAGGTGTTTTTCACATGAACTCCATACAAAGAAGTTTAGTAGCTAAAAAATATTCTTTGATAGTATATTTAAACACACACACACACACACACACACTTAACAATAATATAAAGTAAATCAACACACTGCATATGTAAAGTCTTGCAGCTATACATTCTTGTGTTGATAATATGAACATATAAATGATTGTATGATGTTTTAGCTGCTTATGAAGTATTAGGCATTGTGATAACTTTGGACTCATTGTCATACAAATTTCATAACATTATGAGATGGCTAAAAAAAGACCATTTACTGATGGAACCTGGAACAAAGAATGGCTTATTTGTTTTTCCAAGTTTCTAAGAATCCTCTCAGTAGAGCAGAAATTTATATTCAGACTGAATAACAGCAGTGTTAATCTGCTTAGCCATTATGCAATTGCATTATAAAATTATGGAATATAAGTCTTTGGATTGCAGAGCTTACTTATATTTCAGGTACAATCTTAGTTAACAGTTTGTAGAAGTAAAGAAATGCCTTATCCTGAGAGACTGTAACCTTTTTCTAACAAATGCCTTCATCTTAAATATACAAAAAACAAACAAGATTCTGTTATTTCTCTCAATCTCACAAACAATCATAAAAACAACATTTTTGACTCTATACTGTCTTATCCTTTTATTCTTTGTTATTCTTGACCGCAAATCTTCCTGGAAAAGTTTATCTCACTTTCTGCAAATTATTTTTTCCAATTGTCTCTTAATTTTCTTCTAATCAATCTCTCATCTGTACCTCAGCAATAAAATCGTTCTTTTCATAGTTGTAAATTATGACCATATCACTAAATTCCGGGTCAGTTCTCAACCCTCATTTAACTCATAAAGTGACGACTGATTTCTCTTTTTGGCACCTCAGATTTCTTCCTTTTCACTTTCTTCACTTGGATTTTACAACTCCATAGTAACTTAGTGCTTTTATTACCTCTCCAGTCATTTTATTCTTTCCTCCTTTTTTATTGATCTTTTGAAGTAAAATCAGTTCTTGGTGCTTTTCCTTCTCTATCTTCAAACACAATGCTTGGTCTCATAAAGACTCAGAGCTTTAAATACTATATAATATGCTCTTAATTCCAAAATGTATCCATAGTCCAGTCTGCCCCTACATATCATACCCATATATTCAATGCCATGCCAAGAGTGAAGGAAAAGTGGTGTAGGGTGGTGTCATAATTTGCAGAGAATATATTAAGTCTGATTAAAAGTGGGTCTGCTTTTTATGATCACCATAGCAATTCTAGCATAGGCCATTGTTAAATATGTTTCTAGATCTAAGATCCAAACAGTAGTTTGCACATTTGATGGATGCTCCCATCACCCAGCAATTGATGTGCTATGGTTTATAGCCAGCTACCTACCAGACCTCTCCATATGCATATTTACTGAAAATTAATTGCAACATGCCTAAATCTTAATTGTTTCCCTTAAATTTGCTCTATTTTTAAACTTTTTCATTTCTACTGAACTGCAGTCATCTGGGGCACTCCTGTTTTTCCCACAACCCTCATTGAATAGAGTAGGAAATTCTGCTATTCCTCTACTGAAGGAATATGCCTTATCTGAATGGTAGAGATCTTTGTGTGTTTATTTTGGTTTTTTTTTTTTCCTTCTGATATAGCTTAAGCTCAGTAAAATTTTTAAACAAATCAATAAAATATCTATGAAAAGATTTTATCGGCCGGGCGCGGTGGCTCACGCTTGTAATCCCAGCACTTTGGGAGGCCGAGGCGGGTGGATCACGAGGTCAAGAGATCGAGACCACGGTGAAACCCCGTCTCCACTAAAAATACAAAAAATTAGCCGGGCGTGGTGGCGGGCGCCTGTAGTCCCATCTACTCGGAGAGGCTGAGGCAGGAGAATGGCGTGAACCCGGGAGGCAGAGCTTGCAGTGAGCCAAGATCGCGCTACTGCACTCCAGCCTGGGCGACAGAGCGAGACTCCGTCTCAAAAAAAAAAAAAAAAGATTTTATCATTTTTTTAAAAAAACTTTCACTCCTTAGCAATTATTCTATCACATTTCGAGCAATCTGTGCTACTATTTGTATTTTTGACAGTTTTATGTAGCTACTATCTTGTTCTTTGAAAAGTCACTTGCCAAAACTACCTATTTTTACAACGTGTTTCGCCAAGTTAAGGATTCCAAATATTGGCTTGTTTCCTCTACTGCTATATCTAACATCCCTTTAACAGTGTCTCACGTGGAAAAGTAATATCATAAATTTTCATAAACTAATCAATTAAATATTGTATATTTGCTGGATAAGACAGATACATAAAAATTTCCAAAATAGAGCATCAGGAGATAAATGAGGTAGTTTTAAGAATGGAGACATATTAACAGTGTCACTCATGAAAACCTTAATGGAGGAGACAGCACATGATCTGGGTCTTGGAACTATTTTAACCAGTTGAGAATAGGCCATTAAAGTTGTGGTAACAGCAAAAGTTCCTCATGAGGGTGGCAATTAGTTGGCACATTGCAGAGTAGCAAGTGATATAGTTTTGCTGGTAACAAGAAACATGGGAGAGAATGGGAGAAAATATTTTACAGAAAATATTTTACATGTTATAATTAGAAACTCAGTATCACTCAGAGATGTGTGTGTATGTATAAATATGTATGAATATATATATGTATATATATGTGTGTATGTGTGTATACATATATAGATCCATGGGTTAAAAGGAAGCATTTCAAAATTATTTTAGGATGAGATTGAGGAACTAGAGGGTTGTGATGAAGACACCAAGTAAAGAGCACGGTGCCAATGAAAGTGAAACGGACTGATAATAATTTTGGAACTACACATTTGTATACTATTGATAGTGTGCACAATCCAAATCCAGATCACTGATTCGGACATTTCTCATTAACTAAGACTGTTACTTTTGGCTGGGTTCAATGGTGTGCACCTGTAGCCCCATCTACTCAGGAGGCTGAGGCAAGAGTATTTCTTGAGCCCAGAAGTTCAAGGCTATAGTGTAACATAATCACTACTGTGAATAGCCAGTGTCCAGCCTGGATAATATAGTGAGACCCTTTATCTTATTAAGAAAATGATTGTTATTTTTAATTATGCATTGTGCTATCATACAGCCACTTCCATTTTCATAAATCCAAAAGAAGACATTATTTTTTATTCAAGTCTATTTTTAGCTGTATTCCTAAGTCTTGTGAATAACCCAAAAAGTTATTCAATTAGTTGAAACAGAAATCTAGAACTCTGCAGATTATTTCTTCTCTCTCTCACTTAGCATATAATGAATCAATCAAAAAGACTTACAGGTTTCATCTCATGTCTTAATATGTTTCTTTATCTTCATCTTCCTGTAACTGTCCATTCTCAATCTTCACTTTAATTGAGCAAGGAGATACACTTGCTTCCTCTTTTACCTGTTCTCAAACCATATTTCAATGTGCTGTCAAAGCTTTATTATTAAAAAAAATTATGCTTTGTCTTCCCTGCTTAAATTCTTATGCTGGTTTCCTACTGCTTCTAGGTAGAATGTCAATCTCCTTTATGTGATATTCCAGTGCATCCACGGAAATAATAATAAATCTAGCACTGATAGTAGTAATGATACTGATAGTAACAATGAGCACTAAGTAGAATGCTTATTATGTGTCAGGCATTGTTTTATGCATTTTATATGGTGTAGTTCCTTTTACTCTTCACGTAATTCTAAAAAGTGGGTGATATTGTTGTCACCTGATTTTATAGACAAGGAGAGTGAGGAACAGAGCACCAAAGTAGCATATCCAAAATTATAAAGCAAGAAAGTAGCAGAGCTGAAATACAAATGCATATTGTAGATTATATATTAATTATTTCTTGGATGCTTTACCTCAGTTAACATTGCCCAACCACAATCAAACTTTGTTTCAACTATACAGGAATACTAAGAATTCCTAAAGCATTGTGTTATATGGTGTAATAGTCAGATTGCTATTTTTTAGCAGACTGTGAGCCCCTTGAGGGCAGAGGCTGTTTTATACTTCCTTCTCTCATCCAACCTCAGAAGAGCACTTTACATATTATGGATGTTTGATTGAATTATGTTCATGTAGAGTCAGTTCTGCTGTAACTGACAATTTAAGTATCACATAAATTTCACGCTTATGTATGGGCAATTTTGTCCTTGAGAAACACTAGGTGAACATAGAAAACCACATTTAAAAGAAGCAAGTGATATTGGAATATGCAAAATGCATACATCTCACACTCCCACCAGCTATCTTAATTCTCTGTGTGGATTACGAGCCAGCCCCTACCAAATTTGGTGTCATAACTTTCCCTTTCATATAAATCTTGTTTCAGATAAATCTTTTACCACTTCACAATAATTCCCAAGCTGCAGCCTTTCCAATACTCATTTCCACAAATGCTTTCAGGTCTTTCTCAAGATAAAATGTCATATTTATTGTAGTATTTACATATTTTCAAACATATAAAATGTGTAGAACTGTTTTGCCATTTTTGCTAGGTTCCTATCTCTTTTTATATGTGTTACTGATAAAGTATTTGAGTGTTGTGTCTCAACCCTACTTTCCTCATAAGCCCTGTAGCTTTTATTGTGCCAAGTTTTCAGAGAACAGTGAGGCTTCAGAACACACATTTCTCATTATAGCAGAACCAACTGTACTTGAATGAATTAAAGAAAGGCTGAAACTCACCCAATTATCATCTGAGGCTGAATAGCATTCTCTCAAAATTCCTATGTTGAAGCCCTCACCCCTAGTACCTCAGCATGTGACTGCATTTGGAGATAGAGGATTTAAAGAGGTGATTAAGTGAAAACAACGTCATTAGCATGGACCCTAATTCAATATGGCTAATGTCCTTATAAGGAGAGGAAATTTGAACACACAGAGACACCACATACACACAAGCACAGAAGATAGGCCATATGAGAACACATAAGAAGGCAGCAGTCTACAAGCCAAACAGAGTGACATCAGGAGAAACCAAACCTGCTGACACCTTGATCTTGGAGTTCTTAGCTTCCAGAAGGGTGAAAGTATAAATTACTAATATTTAAGCCACCCAATCTGTGGTACTTTATTATGGCAGTGCTAGCAGATAGTTACATCAACTATTTTCTATGCAGCTTTCAAGACTGAGCTAAGGGATATATCTATTGCTTACTTGAAACACAATCCTCATCTTGGATGGGCATTTTTATCCCCAGCCTATCCATGGCTTTATCCCAGTATATCTTTTATTTTAATCTTTTATCAAATGATGTTATAATAATTTATACTTTCTGTATCTGATATAGGTAATACCTTCCATAGACCAATCCATCTGTTTTTTAACCCTGTGCCAACAACTTCAAACATGGCATTTGTAACATTGTAGACTCTGAATATATCACTGTTAAATATATCGTGGCATAAAATAAAAAGCATTTTTCAATGAATTTAATGAAGAAAACCAAGAAGTAATGCATTTTATGTGAATACAATGTCGGGATGGCACATATCTACAGCTGTCCATGGTTCAGATGATCAATTCTGTTTCATTTGTGGGTACATTATTCCTCTTCTGTCCATGTTCCCCTGCACCATATTAATGAAAAAATCACTCAAGACTTCTAGCGTGAGTGAAAGAGAAAATGATAGTACTATTGAAAAAAAAAATGTAGAGGTCTGGAGAAAAATTACAACCAAGCTTTTAACACATGAATCAATATCCCTGTATAGAATAATGTTTGGATATCCATCATCTATTGGTGGGAATTTCTACTTATCTCTCAGAAAATTAGCTCATGCTGAGTAACAGTAACCTTCTACAGAGATGCTATTGCTTTGCCGAACACTATGAATGCTGTAATGAAGGAAAGGAGAATAAGTGTTCGGTGCCTAATAATTGAAAGGTAAACAATAACTGCAGTAACATAACTATAGTATTTATATACATGTAGGAAGGATAACTTTAATATTAACGATAATATTTAACTTTTTTTTTTTTGAGACAGAGTTTCTTGTTGCCCAGGTTAGAGTAGAATGGCGCAATCTCAGCTCACTGCAACATCCACCTCTCGGGTTCAAGCGATTCTCCTGCCTCAGCCTCCCGAGTAGCTGGGATTACAAGCGTGCACCATCACGCCTGGCTAATTTTTGTATTTTTAGTAGAGACGAGGTTTCACCATGTTCGCCAGGCTGGTCTCGAACACCTGATCTCAGGTGATCCATCCACCTCGGCCTCCCAAAGTGCTGGGATTACAGGCTAGAGCCACCGCACCCGGCCCAATATTTAACATTTCTTTACAGCTTACTTTGTGTAAATTCTTATATTTCTTAAAACTAAAATATTTAATTTTATTTAAAAGAGATGAGCCCTAGGAGGTGGCGATCATCATCATTCCACTTTATAAACAAGAAAACTGTAACTCATTACAGTTAATTAACTTGTCCTAGGTAAAATAACTCATTGGTGGACAGTTAGGATGCAAAGTCTATTGTACTTGTTTTCTATTAGGCTCACTGCTGGTATTAGAAAGTTCTCAAGGCTACCTTATCTTTTTGGGCCCTTCTCCAATCTCCAGAGCTCTTCTTTTTTTCTGTTTACTCTCTGTTTTCTCACCCAGTCTAAGTGCTGCTTCTTTTTTTTTTTTTTTTTTTTGGCGGAGTCTCACTCTGTTGCCAGGCTTGAGGACAGTGGCGTGATCTCGGCTCACTGCAACCTCTGCCTTCTAGGGTTTAAGTGATTCTCCTGCCTCATCCTCCTGAGTAGCTGGGACTACAGGCATGCACCACCATGCCCAGCTAATTTTTGTGTTTTTAGTAGAGACAGGGTTTCACCATGTTAGCCAGGATGGTCTCTATCTCCTGAGCTTGTGATCCACCCGCCTCAGCCTCCCTAAGTGCTGGGATTACAGGTGTGAACTACGACACCCCGCCCAAGTGCTGCTTCTTATGATACCACTCTGGCTCACTATGCCATCGTTGCTTCTAAATATCTATGAGCTTTACCTTCTGTATAATTCATTTGTCAACTACCATGCTCTGTTTTACACTTTCCCAGTCAGGTTACGAACACCTTGTATTCAGATATTTCAACTGCTTTTCAATATAAATGCTCTTTGTACTTTATAGTGAAATTGTACATATTTCTGGATTGATAAATTCTAGAATAATTTAATAAAATCGTTAATATTATTGGGGTAATCTACCAAATGCCAGACACTATGCCACAATATGAATTATTTTTTATGTCTTTAAAAACTCATTGATAGTAGGTGTTGTTGTCATTAGTGTGTGTGTGTGTGTGTGCACGTGCGTGTAATGGGTTGTGATGTAAAATGTATTTCTTATCTAGGGTAATGGTCAAAAAAGTTCAACATCATGGTGATTTAATAAAATAGCAAACCTAGGTTACATATTTATTTTTTATCCAAAAGCAAACCTTTCGGACTTTTTTATTCTCACCATTTTGCCAGTTTGAGGTCTTGTAGATTACAATAGCTTCTTTAGGTAAGGATGCTTGAACTATCCTGATAGCAAAAACAAAATGTCAGTTGGGCTAGACTCATTTTCTCTCACCTGGCACAGCTCCAGGGGTTCATTGATTTCTGTAATTAAATGAGTTGGAAGTAAATCCCAGGCCTGTGCTGCACGTTAGTCATTGGTGCTGAGGCCTGAATCTTAATAAGCTGTTGAGAGTGATCTTGTGCCAGAGAGGTGAAGTGTTAACAGTCTTTCTGGTGCTCCCAGACCATGTAGCAATCTGGCGTTATAATTGCTTCATGCAGGACAAAATGGAGAGGAGTTAGAATGGCATTAGATTCGAATAAAATAGCATACTTCAGAAAGTGCTTAAATGATAGAATACAAAATGTGTCTTTTTTTTCACATAAATCCAACTTGGTGGATGAAATATTCTTTAGCCTTTCTAAGTGGAATATGAAATTTTAGGCTTTCAGTTTGATTGGGACAGTAGTAAGTATATAAACTAAAAAAAGCAAACAGTAAGCACTTTAATTAATTTTCAAGTTGCTGAAGGCCATGCTAACTCAACGAATGCCATATCATTTTTTGTTTGATTTCTTTGAGTCAGGTCTTAAAATTATATTATTTTCAAATTTACTTAGAGAAGCAAAATAAAAAATATATCAAACATATATGTCTAACATATATGACTAGAAAAATAAAAACATGTATATTTGACACATTTTTATTTTGTTATATGTGTTCAGGTGTGGTTTTACATATGTATGTAAAATATTCTTATATATGATGTATCTTTATATGATGTGGCTGTATCTCTATATCTATATTATCTCATAGAATATGGTAGTTAGAAAATAATCTAGTCCAACTCTTGCAAAACACTTAGTTACATGAAATTACACAAAAAATTACAAATTGAAATTTGTAATTTCTCAAATTGTAATTGAGAAATTACAAAAGTGGGAAATTCGGAGAGATTTTTGGAAGGCAAAACTTTAAAATCTAAGTATATTTTAAGAAAAGCCTGATTAAGAAAAAAACAAAAATAAAACAAGGCTTTTACTTGCAAGTAGTGGAATCCTAAATTTTCAGAATTTTCTATTTGCTGGTGAGATTGAAAAAATACAGGTTCAAATTTTTGTTAATGCTTTACAAATTTTTATATCATTTAACCTGCAAAGTCCGATTTAGAAATATATTCTGAGAAATGATATGAAAACTTCAAGAAGAATATATGTAAAATAAGTTTCTCATAGTGTTCATGAGAGTAAGGGAAGTTGAAACTTAAAATCCAACAAAATAACCAATTAAATACTTATAGCACATCTATAAAATAAAATACCATGCAAGCATTAAGAATAAAAGTGTATTGTTATTGACATACATATTTTAATATATACTGGGGAATAAAAACAAGTTATAAAGGTATATGTATGTATATAGATAAGCATTATATAAACAATGTAGTTTTATACACACACATATATATGTCATGTTTGCTTTACATTTCTATATTTATGTGTATGATTATGAATAAAAAATATTTGGAAATGTATGCAACAAAATTTTAGCAGCGACTGTCTTTAGTAGCAGCACTATGGATGGTTCCACTTCACTTCATCTTTTCATATCTTCAAAATGAGCATTTGTTTCTTATGTAATTAAAATTAACTTTTAAAAACTCACATGTTAATGTTATTCTATATAAAACTGAAAATACAGTAATTTCTTTACCAAGGAGATGAATAGCAAATTGAATCAAATTCATTAAATATTTATTATAACTTGAACATTTTACTAGGAACTCTGAAACATAAAAAGAAATAGAATGCCTATACAGCATTACATTTTCTAAACATAAAGCTTTGACAACTCTTTGCTCAAACATGCAAAATGCTGCCTATACCAATTGACTGAAGTGAAAATGTCAGTCTGGCATTGAAAGACTTTATAAAACAATCTGAAGGTGACTCTAACAACCCCTACCAACAAAAACAGCTAAAATTGAAGTAACAACAAATAGAACTAGAAATAACTGATTTAGTTTCTCATCTTAAAAACTATACACACATACACTTATATGTATATATGTATGTATAGTCAGAGTCACTATATACACATGCATGCACACATATGTATACATACATATATACATATGCATATGTGTGTGTGTGTGTGTGTAGTTTCTTTTTTTTTTTTTTCCTTTGAGACAGAGTTTCGCTCTTGTTGCCCAGGCTGGAGTGCAGTGGTGCAATCTCAGCTCACTGCAATCTCTGCCTCCTGGGTTCAAGCAATTCTTCTGCCTCAGCCTCCCGAGTAGCTGGGATTACAGGCACCTGCCACCATGTCCGGCTAATTTTTTTTTTACTCTTAGTAGAGACTGGTTTCTACCAGGTTGGCCAGGCTGGTCTCGAACTCCTGACCTCAGGTGATCCACCCATCTTGGCTTCCCAAAGTAATGGGATTACGGGCATGAGCCACCATGCCCGGCCCTGTGTGTGTAGTTTTTAACATACTATACACACTATACACACATACACACACACACACATATACACATACGTATACATACACATATACATATGTATATGTATATGTATATGTGTGTGTATATGTGTGTGTGTGTGTGTGTGTGTATCATAGACCCTCCATATTTGTGGTTTCTGAATATGGAACTTAGTATAAAGGGTTGACCATAAGAAACTTCAGATCTGTGGATTTTGGTATATGAGGGGTCCTGAAACCAATTTCCTGTGGATACCAAGGGGTGACTGTATATTTTACATTATATATATATATATATATATATATATATATATATATACACACACACATACACAGAGAGAGATTCAAGTCTGCTAAAAGTAAATCATATTAAGATGTTACATTTTCTCTATTTATAGAGCACTGTGTACATCACAAGGATGCATAAGATACATGCTCATGACTTTGAAGAATTGGCAATCAAGTTGAAAAAAGTGAGGTGACTTTGACTTCTGACTCATAATGAGCTAGAATGAGTGGGTAGGGGCAGACTTTGCTTATGATAATTCCTGCTAAAGAGGCTAGGCAAATGGGGATCAAACCTGGCGTCTGCCCACTGGTGACTGCATTCTTTCTTAGATGGTTTCCTATAGATGCTCCTAGGGTATACATTCTAGGTAAACATATTTACAGCTTTTTGACTCCTGTAAAGC
The DNA here is from genome assembly GCF_006542625.1 of Nomascus leucogenys. Taxonomy (NCBI): domain Eukaryota; kingdom Metazoa; phylum Chordata; class Mammalia; order Primates; family Hylobatidae; genus Nomascus; species Nomascus leucogenys. Next base: position 36,118,169 of record NC_044384.1, read on the forward strand.
CTGTTGAGGAGTAGACTGTCAATGTGTCATTTCTCATTGGTTGCTTTTAAGATCTTCTCTGTGTTTTTGCTGTTCTACAGTTTCATTATGATAGATTTAAATATGCCACATTTTGCAACTGTGTGTATATGGATTTCAGAATATTTAATATGTCTTACAATCCCTAATTGTTCATTTAGCTATGTCTGATTTACTGATTAGGCCACCAAGTTTCTAATTTTAGAAACTACATCAATCACCTCTAGAAATTCTATTTGATGCTCGTTCAAATTCATCTTCTTTTTGTTGGTTGTAGTTGTTAGTAGTTTGGTTTTTTGAGCATTCAGTTTCTTCTTCAATAATTTTAAACACACTTAAGTTATTGTCAATATCTGATAATTATACTATGTAAAATGATCAGGGATCAGATATTCCTATTTAGTCTATAGACCCTCAAACATAGTAGATTCTTTCCTATTATGTTTTTATGATTCAGGATTTTAGGCTTAGAATTTCCTGCCATACAACCATCCCAGTAGCACTTTTTACATATGTTTCATAAGGAGGCAGGTAAGTAGTGTGAATTTTGCCTCGAACCTATAGAACAAGAAGACTGTAATTATGACTTGCTATGCAATGGTCTTTTGTTGTTATTTTCTTATCTAGATCCTAAATTTAAATATGGAATTTTTCTTGTCATCTCTTTCTGCATGAGTTTTCCATATTTATCCATTCTCTTTGTGTTTACATTTTTAGTGTTCTCGATCATTTTCATGGGCCACATAAATTCTACCCTGCTCAGGTGAATATAAATTCAACTGATTTTAAGTACAAGCCTCTTGATTATTAAATCCTACAACCTCACCTCTCTTGTCCCCTTCTCCCCAGCTCAACCAGGTAAGTAAAAGCATCAGTACAACATAACACCTCTGATACTGTATTTCTCCTTCATTTGTTTTAACTAAGAAAACTGGCATTTATTTAATGGCCCTAATATAGATTGGAACTATCTTTCCTATCTATGTTTTTTTTAATTTAATTTAAGTTCTGGGATACATGTGCAGGACGTGCAAGTTTGTTACACAGGCAAACATGCCATGGTGGTTTGAATCTCTCACTTTTCTTTGAGGTGGATATGAATTTAATTTTTTTTCTGTGTATTCATTATACTTGGATGTATTCAGGCAGAATATTTTCATGTTACCTGCCTTTCAATGTTGCTAAGTCATAATGTATATTTTATTAAAAAGCATATCTAATCTTACATATCCATAAAGCAAAATTGTTGAAATTATTTTCTTCTCAATAATTATCACAGTTATGGTGTATAATAAGGCTTAATATATAAACACAGATTGAATGAATATAGGACACCTAGAGTTATTAATGTTAGGGAGAATTGTGAGGGTGTACTTCTTCCCAGCTGTTGATATAGCCCTCTTTTTCAGTGGTACTATAATACTATAATACTGACTCCTATGACAACCTCAGAAAGGGAGGTGAACTAGATTCAGGGAACCTCGTGGAATAAAATAAAGGTCAATGAACATCAGCAATTTTATCAGCTGAGCATCAGTCAATCAGCAAAAGTGACCAATAAGCCGAACTTCAAAATATAATCAAGCCCCACCCCAGATAGACAGCCCGTGGCATATCCCTATTGACTTTCGGACAGAATACGAATACATCCTTTCTGGAAAGATACATATTTCCTGCTGCATTTCCTGTCAATGTTTTGCCTCATGCCTAAGGTAGCCTAGTTATCCTTGTTTTTGATTATGCAGTTCACACATATGCAATAACTTATTTTTCCTTGTACCTTTATATTCATTGATTTGTAAATGTTATTCAACCTTTTCCCTTACTCTTTTAGCTAGAAGAACAAACTTTTTTAATTATTGAAAGTCTTTAAAGTATTTCTGTTGACTGTTTTCATTTACTCTCCATGTTTCTCAATAAATACCACTAGGACTTGTAGATTCTTCTTACAACTAAAATCTTAACCATGACTAAATATGTTTGGGATAGAAATTGTAAAAATTACTTTCATAGAATATAATAGGTTCTAATTGCTCTAATATGTTCTATATTATTGTATGAATGTATTTGGGAATCGATTCAGTTTGGACATAAAAATAGTTTTAAAATTTATTTACTATATAGAAGCCTGAAAACACAGTACACAGAAACATAATATCAAATGATTCTTAATCTTATGAAAAACTGCTCAATCTGGCCCAAAATAACATAAATGCTGACTAAACTACACTGTAATACTATTTCTCATATATTGAATTAATAAAAAATAAAAAAATTAACTACAGTCTCTATTGGTAAATCTGTAAAATAAACAGGCATTCTGACATCATAGCTAGTGGAAATACAAAATGATACAACTTCTGTGAAAGGGAATTTGGAAAAAATCTCTATCCTAAGTCTATGTTCAGTATTTACTGTTAGTCTCAGAAATATAAATTCTAGGGTTCTATTCCTAAGATTCTGTGGCAAAACCACAAAATATTAAAGTGACATATGCACAAGATTATTTTTATTGTGGCATATTAGTAATAATGAGAAACTAGAAATAGGCCTTTTGTCAATTCTAGGACACTAGTTGAATAAAATATGGTAGATCTACCTGATACATTAACAAAAATAAAGAAGATTAAATATCTCTAGGTTACACTGTAAGGTTTTTTAAAAACCAAGCCAAAGGAGAGTATTGTCAAGCTAAAAAAAAAAGTAGATATAGAAACATCTTTATAATAAATTACCTTTTCTATGAAAAAGGGATGTTGGCAATATAAGCATTATATACACTCATGCTTTTATTTTCAAGATGAAACTATTCAAGAATAAAGCCAGACTGAACCAAACACAATTACCTTATATGAGGAAAGAGGGAACTGGGAGAGAATATAGTAACAGAGATGAGACTTCTAACAATACATTTACTTGTATAGTTTTGATATTGAAACCAAGAATATTCAGTTAAAAAGACACAAGCCATATAAATAGAAAGCGAACTAAAATTGATACGCTAAACCCTATATCAAGGAAGTACTATAACCGCCAAGAGAAGTTAATTGGGTCCTGTGACTTTAAACATTATATTTTGACTGAGTATCCTTGTCAGAAATTATTTTAATGACAGAAAAAAAATCTTAAACTTTGAACAATGTAGCAGAAGTGTATAGGAATTAAAACGGGTAGAGGAACAAGATAGCCAACATCAGGAGGTAAGAGTCACAAAAGTTTAGGTGAAATCAAATCTGTGTTCCATCATCTACAGGATAAATGATGTGGCTTTTTGGACACAACCAGTGATATCAGGGCAAAAAAGAATTGTTGTTAAAAAAAAAAAGACACAAGAGATATTCAAATCCTGATCTGAATAAACCAATTCTAAAAATGTATATCATTAAGGGCTGTTGAGAAAACTTTAGTATAGACAGGCTATTCTATGCAGTTAAAAAGTTCTGTTTGACAGTGGTATTAACTTGGTGGTTATTTTTTAAAATACTCTCATAGAATATGCTTAATAATAAAGATACATAAACTATCTACAGAAAAATGAGATGATGACATCTGCAATTAGCTTTAATATGCTCCAGAATTATTTTAAAAGAAACATTTAGGGCAGATATAATAAGATTAGCAAAATGTTATTCATTGTTGAAGGTGGGTGGTAGATACATAGGGGTCCATTAAAGTAATGGCAAAAACCGTAATTGTTTCTGCACCAATCTAATAATATCCCCTATAAATTAGAATCTCCAAATAAAATAACAAATAAACTATATCTTTAAATGTTTCCTTGAGTGTTTTTGATATCCATCCAGGATTAGAAAATGTTGTTACCTAGCAACAAAAAATATGGTTATGGAATTTTTATGTATCTAAGTCAAGTGCCTAAAATTCAATTGTTTGGCTAATAGATTCTACTATTCTTTATTCTTGTCCTTTAGTTTGGTTGTAGGAGGGCCATATCTTTATTCTTCTCCTTTGCTTCTCACTTCTACTCTTCTTTTAATTTCAATAATGCAGGATAACTTAAAGAAATTTAAAGTTGTTATTGAGCAAAAAGTGCTAGCTGCCTGATGTGCTAGAATCCAATACTATGGCGCTGGAATTTTTAAGAAAAGCTTTATATTGAAATTTTACTTTCAAGCAGAGAGAAACCAAACTCAAATCTGTCTCCCTGTGCTGCTTTCAACCCTTAGAAAAGGTTTAAGGGGTGGATACTGGGATTAGCAAGTGATTGGTCAATAAATGTGACTATTTAGATAAAATAGATTCCATGAAAGATGCAAACTACGAAAGTTTATTAAAAAAAAAACCTAATAATCTGAATAGTCCTAAAATCTACTTCTGAAATTGAATTCATAATTTTTAAAACCCTCCCACAAAGAAACTTCAGGCTGAGATGAATCATATGAAACATTAAAAAAGAAAAACATTTTCAAACATACATTTGAAGGGGTGAAAATATATTCTGATATATTCTGATTCACCTGGAGGCCAGCATTAACCTGATATCGAAACTGCACAAAGACATTACAATTTAAAAAACAACAACAGAACAATATTCCTTATCAACTTCAATGCAAAAATGCTAAGCACAAGTGTCTGAAAAGGCCAATACATCATGAATAAGTAGGATATATGTTGGAAGTGCAAGGTTATTGTTTAACCTTTGAAAATCAATAAATGTTATTCTTCATTAAAAATAAAACTTTTAAAGATGTAATTTCTCATTAGATGCAGAAAAGGCATTTTATAAAATTTAATACTTATTTCTAATAAAAACCAGCACACTAGGAATTAAAACAAACTTTCTCAATCTGAGAAAGAGCATCTATCAAAAATTAAAGCTAACATTGTAGTTAATGATAAAGGACTACATGCTTTTTCTCTGAGATCAGGACAAAGTCCAGGATGCCTGCTCTCCTCCTTTTTTTACTCAGCATTTTACTGGAGGTTCAAGCCAAGGCAATAAGGCAAGCAATGAATATAGAAGTCATCTAAATTGAAAAAGAAGTAGTAAAAAGAACTTACAGCCATTTAGTTTCTTAATTATATATGCTTTTCTCTTTCTCTCTGTTCACCCTACCATATGGTTTTATTCTAAGTTATGTATAATATACCTTTACTATATATTTGTATATATTGCTTATTGCAAAATAATGAAAATTAAACCATGGAATTGTCTAGAAATACACTAATATAGTAGGTTGGTTAAACTGTACAATTAACTCAATTATCTTATGCTGTAAATTGAATATGATTTCCTGCATAATTTAAGAAAAATACTAATAGTGAAGAAAATATTAATCAAACTTAAAACAGGTTTAAATTTGATTTTTAAGTAAAAGCATGGACTAAAGAGTTTAATCAGCAAAATTCATGAAGGTTAATCCAAAAATTCATTGGAATCTATTTAGGAATAAATTACTTCACTTGAAATGTATCACTAAAAATATTTTTTGATCTAATGGAGTGATAATTGAATACTTTTCTAATCTGAGGCAGGGGAGATAGTAGCACCACAATGTAATTACTTGTCTAGTTAAATACAGTCCTTTTTTGTGGAAATTATTTGCTTTCAGATTCATGCTGAGAAGTGATCAGCTTCTCTTTATCGTAATACAATTTAACAATATGTAGCATTCCTTCTAGATCAAATTAAGGCAATTTGGAAAATTAAAGTCTTTGGGTCTTAGCTCTTCAATCATCCTCCATTGTTCCTATCAACTGAGAAAAAATAACTGTGAAAAAAAATCTTGAAGGACTTAATTTCCTTCTATGTTACTAAGCTGAGAGAAGTGATGCCCCTAAAAATGGTAATAACTCAGAGGCTAATGCCAGCAGTGTCCTTTATACACCTTTTCTGGGCCAAGTCAACTTCTTCCAGGCTCTCACAGGATAATTTACAGGTATATTTGCATGATCACAGAAATAACAAGTTTAGGCTGAATAGCACTAAAATGTCTAAGATATATATAATATTGACCAAGATTTCTCTCTTTTTTTCCTCCCTCTCATCTCTCGTGTTTTTCTCCTCCCACCACCACATACTCATCAACACAACCATCAATCAATGACATTAACAGAATCACTTCTTTAACAGAACTTAAACCACAAAAGAGGTATCCTGTAATTTCATAATCTGTTCTGCTCATTAAATCCTGGGTTTTAAGTGAGTAAATAAATTATTTGATGAGAAGTATTTCAATCTGAAGTAATACTATTTAAGAAGTATTTAAAAAAAGATTTGCATGCTCTGAAATGGCAGTTATAAAGGCATTTGGAAAGGCAGCTATAAAGATATTAAAGGAAGGATATTGGTTATAAAACTAATTTAAAAATATGCTTTCTGAAGTATTTTTAGGACTATCATCTTTGAATGATTACAGAAGGATGCAATAGCATGTTATTTATATTAACTTAAAAATGAAAAAAAATCACAACCAATCTGGAAGCATGAAACAAAATTACCCCTTTTCTTGAGTGACACCATCAATGTGAGAAATCTGGTCTGTCTCTGTTCTGAGTGTATATATGCATGTGTGCTTCATAGCTGTATAAAAATTTGTACAATATGTCTTATGCAATTTTCACTTATAGTGTGGATAATTAGTTTTAGAAATCTATAAATAATTGATTAAGTACGAATTTACTTGTCCAGGTGTGGTGACTCATGCACTTTGGGAGGCCAAGGCCGGCGGATCACTGGAGGTCAAGTTTGAGACCAGCCCGGCCAACATGGTGAAACCCCATCTCTACTAAAAATACAAAAATTAGCCAGGCGTGGTGGCCCATGCCTGTAATCCCAACTACTTGGGAGGCTGAGGCATGAGAATCGCTTGAACCTGGGAGGTGGAGGTTGCAGTGAGAGAAGATCTGCCACTGCACTCCAGCCTGGGCAACAGAGCGAGATTCCATCTCAAAAAAAAAAAGAAGAAGAAGAAGACTGTGAATTAACTCATAATTCCAGTGCTCTGAATCTTTGCAGAATAAAAATACTTTTATTTTTAATTTTATGTACATTTGATATGTTCTGTACAAATCATTGTTCACTTTTCTAGGGTTTTATTATGGAAAATTTCAAACATATATAAAGGTTAAGAAAATAGACCCCCAGGTAGCTAAATCCAGATGGAGAACTCATCCCTTTCTTTCATCTTGACACCTATTCACCTCCCATCTCCAAATGGATTATCTTGAAGCAAATTTGCAACATTATATCATCTCTAAATATTTTAGTATGATTTCTAAAAGATGACTTTTAAACATAACCACAGTACCTGCAATATTTTACTCAGCTTTTAAATGTATATTTATATTAATACATAACAATACATGATATTTTAATTGTTTTAAAGCACTCCAAGAAATAAGCACACAATAACTTATTTACTAAATCTCCTAATAATATTTTTTTTTCCCAATCCTTATGCCATAGAAACAAGCCTGCAGTGAAGGGTAGAACTTCTCATGTTACTAAATATTGCCAAATTCTTCTCCAGACACCTTCCCAACCTATATTCCTACACATAGTAAAAGAAAGCATGTATCCCTGTGTTTTCTAACACTGACAGTGACAGATATTTTCATTCTTGCCAACGGAAGGGATCTGAAATGGAATCGCATTATATCTGTTATTTGCATTTCCATTCTTGAGAATGCATAAGTCACGTTTCCCAGTGATAATGGATCATTTGGTTTTCTAATCATTAAATTGCCTATTCCTATATCTGATTTATTTTTTCTATCGTGACATTTTAAAAATTTACAGCCCAGTTGAAAATGCCACAATAATTCTCTCAGTTTGTGGCTGGCCTCCTCACTATGTTTGTTATTATTTCCTGAACAATAATAATAACAACAACAATAAAATTAACTTCAAAGCTTTCAGACATGTCCCTCTTTTCCTTCAAGGTTGGATTTCTCCATCCTTTCTTGTCTTTTATATATAAAATATTATTTTATCGCAATGACATAATTATATTATTTAAATATTTTAATTTAAATGTTCCTGCTTTTAAACTTATCAATTATTATTTCTTAGAATTTTTTTTCACATATTTTGAAGTAAGGCTCCAATATTTTTCATACATATGGTCAAAAGTCCCAGCACCATTTTTTGTTTAATTTTTACTTCGTGATTAATAATGCCACATGTCATTTAACATTCTCTTGTGTGTATAGGACTGCTCTGAGTCTCTATTCTGGCCCATTGACTTATGTAATGTACCTATTTAAGTAGCACAACAGTTTGTTGCTGAATTCTGTAAAATTTTGAATCTTTTAAAGCAAATCTTTCTATAACTCACTTATTCTTTTGTTTTTTTTTTTGTTTGTTTGTTTTTTTTTTTGAGACGGAGTCTCGCTCTGTCGCCCAGGCTGGAGTGCAGTGGCGTGATCTCGGCTCACTGCAAGTTCCGCCTCCCGGGTTCACGCCATTCTCCTGCCTCAGCCTCCTGAGTAGCTGGGATTATAGGTGCCTGCCACCACACCCTGCTAATTTTTTTGTATTTTTAGTAGAGACGGGGTTTCACCGTGGTCTCCATCTCCTGACCTCGTGATCCGCCCGCCTCGGCCTCCCAAAGTGCTGGGATTACAAGCGTGAGCCACCGGGCCCGGCCCCTTATTCTTTTGTTTTCAAACTGGCTTTGCTGCTTGGTGCCCACCACATTTTCATAATAATTTTAGTATTGCTTTTTCAATTACGTAAATTATTGAAAAAATTATTATGTATAAGTATTTACTTTTAAAACACTATAAATATATATATATATATATATTTATATACACACACACATTTTTGAGATGGAGTTTTGCTCTGTTGCCCAGGCTGGTGTGCAGTGGTGCAATCTCAAGTCCCTGCAACCTCTGCCTCCCAGATTCAAGCAATTCTCCTGCTTCAGCCTCCTGAGCAGCTGGAATTACAGGTGTGTGCCACCACGGAAGACTAATTTTTGTATTTTTAGTAGAAACGAGGTTTCGTCATGTTGGCCAGGATGGTCTTGAACTCCTGACCTCAGGTGATCCACCCACCTCGGCCTCCCAAAGTGCTGGGATTACAGGCACGAGCCACAGTGCCTGACTAAAACACCATATTGTTACTAATCTATCTCAAGTATTGTTGTAGGTCCTAAATATTTTCCAATATTAACTTACAAAATCTTTATAGCAATAATAGTAATATCTTATATCCCCAAGGCCACAGAGATTGTTAACCTGAAACTAGGGAAGCTGAACTATAAATCCAGGCAATGCAGATTCATATCGTATTTACAAATTAATCTGTACAGCATTGCCTGCCATCTTTATGATATGGAGAGACATTTGTCCAACAGAGTGCCATTAGGCATATGTGGCTATTGAGAACATTAAGCCACTAGAAATATGGCTTAATGTAAAATAAAAACCTGATTTGGATTTCAATGTCATTGCTAATTTTTTTTTTTTTTTTGTGACGGAGTCTCACTCTGTTGCCCAGGCTGGAGTGCAGTGGCGTGATCTTGGCTCACTGCAACCTCCATCCCCTGGGTTCAAGCAATTCTCCTGCCTCAGCCTTCCTGGTAGCTGGGGATTACAGGTGCCTGCCACCATGCCCGGCCAATTTTTGCATTTTTAGTAGAGACAGGGTTTCACCATCTTGGCCAGGCTAGTCTTGAACTCCGGACCTCATGATCCACCTGCCTCTGCCTCCCAAAGTGCTGGGATTACAGGCGTGAGCCACTGCACCCGGCCTAAAATTTTTTTTCTAAAATATGTCACTACTATATTTCATGCTGATCATATATTGAAACCATAATATTGTGAACATAATTTTAATGAAATATTAAAATTATCTTCACCTATTATTTTTGGCCTTTAAAAATGGCCATTGAAAATTCAAAATTACACATGAATCTCTCCTTACATTTTTAAGAACAACACTGATATAGAGTATTCCATTCATGGATATACTATACATCTACATTTATTTAAAGATTCCATTACATCCTTTAGTACTGCTTATAATTTCTGTATAAAATTCCTACATAACTATTATAAATTTATTTATAGGTATCATAGTAGTTTTTATTATTGTAATAACAATTATCTTAAAATTAAACTTCTGAATTCATTGTACTTCTTATAATTTCTGTATAAAATTATTGCAGCTTATTATAAATTTATTTATAGGAATCATAGATGGCTTTTGTTATCGTAATAGCATTGTTTTGTTTTTTAATTTCTGGGATACATGTGCAGGATATGCAGGTTTGTTACATAGGTAAACGTGTGCCATGGTGGTTTGCTGCACCTGTCAACCCATCACCTAGGTATTAAGCCCAGTATGCATTAGCTATTTTTCCTGATGCTCTTCATCACACTGCACCCACTTCTGACAGGCCCCAGTGTAAGTTGTTCCCCTCCTTGTGTCTGTGTGTTCTCATCATTCAAATCCCACTTATAAGGAAGAACATGTGGTGTTTGGTTTTCTGTTCCTGCATTAGTTTGCTGAGAATAATGGCTTCCAGCTCCATCTAGGTCCCTGCAAATGACATGATCTTATTCCTTTTTATGGCTGCATGGTATTCCATGGTGGATATGTGCCACACTTTCTTTATCCAGTCTATCACTGCTGGGCATGTGGATTGACTCCTGTCTTCACTACTGTGAATAGTGCTGCAATAAACATATGGGTGTATATATCTTTATAGTAGAATAATTTATAATCATTTGGGTATATACCTAGTAATGGGATTGCTAGGTCAAATGGTATTTCTGGTTCTAGGTCCTTGAGGAATCACCACACTGTCTTCATAATCGTTGAACTAATATATATTCCCACCAACAAAGTGAAATCGTTCTTATTTCTCCACAGCCTCACCAGCATCTGTTGTTTTTTAACTATTTAAAAATCACCATTCTGACAGGTGTGAGATGGTATCTTATTGTGGCTTTAATTTGCATTTCTCTAATGATCAATAATGTTGAGCTCTTTTTCATATGTTTGCTGGCTGCACAAATTGCTTCTTTTGAAAAGTGTCTGTTCATATTTTTTGCCCACTTTTTTTTTTCTTGTAAATTTGTTTAAGTTCCTGGTAGATTCTGGATATTAGACCTTGTCAGATGGGTGGATTGCAAAAGTTTCCTCACATTCTGTAGGTTGCCTGTTCACTCTGATCACAGTTTATTGTGCTGTGCAGAAGCTCCTTATTTTAATTAGGTCTCATTTGTCAATTTTTGCTTTTGTTGCAATTGCTTTTGATGTTTTTGTTAAAACATCTTTTCCCATACCTATGTCCTGAATAGTATTGCCTAGATTTTCTTCCAGGGTTTTTATGGTTTTGAGTTTTACATTTAAGTCTTTAATCCATCTCGAGTTAATTTTTGTAAAAGGTGTAAGGAATGGGTCCAGTTTGAATTTTCTGCATATGACTAGCCAGTTTTCCCAGCACCATTTATTAAATAGGGAATCCTTTCTCCATTGCTTGTTTTTGTCAGGTTTGTCAAAGATTAGATGGTTGCAGATGTGTGGTCCTATTTCTGAGATCTCTATGCTGTTCCACTGGTCTGTGTCTGTTTTGGTACCAGTATCATACTGTTTTGGTTACTGTAGGCTGGTAGTGTAGTTTGAAGTCGAGTTGTGTGATGTCTCCAGCTTTGTTCTTTTTGCTTAGGATTATCTTGGCCATGTGAGCTCTTTTTTCATTCCATATGAATTTTAAAGTACTTTTTTTTAGTTCTGTGAAGAATGTCAATGGTAGTTTAATGGGAATAGCATCTAATCTATAAATTACTTTGGGCAGTATGGCAATTTTCATGATATTGCTTCTTCCTATTCATTGGCACGAAATGCTTTTCCATTTGTTTATGTTATCTCTGATTTTCTTGAGCAGTGGTTTGTAGTTCTAATTGAAGAGGTCCTTCACATTCCTTGTTAGCTGTATTCCTAGGTATTTAGTTATCTTTATAGCAGTTGTGAATGGAAGTTCATTCATGATTTGGCTCTCTGCTTGTCTATTTTGGTGTATAGAAATACTTGTGATTTTTGCACATAGATTTTGTATCCTGAGACTTTGCTGAAGTTGCTTATCAGCTTAAGAAGCTTTTGGGCTGAGACAATGGGGTTTTCTGGATACAGGATCATGTCATCTGCAAACAGAGACAACTTGACTTCCTCTCTTCCTGTTTAAATATCCTGTATTTCCTTCTTTTGCCTGATTTCCCTGGCCAGAAGTTCCAATACTACATTGAATAGGAGTGGTGAGAGAGCACATCCTTGTCTTGTGCTGCTTTTCAAAGGCAATGCTTCCAGCTTTTGCCCATTCAGTATGATATTGGTTATGAGTTTGTCATATATGACTCTTATTATTTTGAGATATGCTCCATCAATACCTAGTTTATTGAGAGTTAACATGAAAGGATTTTGAATTTTATTGAAGGCCTTTTCTGCATCCATTGAGATAATCACATGGTTTTTGTCATTAGTTCTTTTTATGTGATTAATTACATTTATTGATTTGTGTATGTTGAACCAGCCTTGCATTCTAGGGATCAAGTTGACTTGATTGTGCTGCTTTTAATGTGCTGCTGAATTATGTTTGCCAATATTTCATTGAGGATTTTCACATAGATGTTCATCAGGGATATTGGCCTGAAATTTTATTTTTTTGTTGTATCTCTGCCAGGTTTTGGTATCAGATTGATGCTGGCCTCATAATATGAGTTAGAGAAAATCCCTCCCTTTCAATTGTTTGGAATAATTTCAGAAGGAATGGTACCAGCTCCTCTTTGTACCTCTGGTAGAACTTGGCTGTAAACAAATGTGGTCCTGGGCTTTTTTTTGGTTGGTATGCTGTTTATTACCACCTCAATTTCAGAACTTGTTGTTGATCTATTCATGGATTCAACTTCTTCCTGGTTTAGTGTTGGGAGGGTGTATGCGTCCAGGAATTTATCTGTTTCTTCTAGATTTTCTTGTTTATTTGCATAGAGGTGTTTATAGTATTTTCTGATGGTTGTTTGTATTTCTGTGAGGTCAGTTGTGATATCGCCTTTATTTTTTTAATTGTACCAATTTGATTCTTCTCTCTTTTCTTCTTTATTGGTCTAGCTACTGGTCTATCTAGTTTATTAAATTTTTCAAAAAACAAGTTCCTGGTTTCATTGATTTTTTTGAAGGGTTTTTCATGTCTCTATCTCTTTCAGTTCCTATCTGATCTTGGTTATTTCTTGCCTTCTGCTAGCTTTGGGGCTTGTTTGCTCTTGGTTCTCTAGTTCTTTTGGTTGTGATGTTAGGGTGTCTATTTGAGATCTTTCTAGATTTTTGAAGTGGACATTTCATGCTATAAATTTCCCTCGTAACACTGCTTTAGCTGTATCCTAGAGATTCTAGTACATTGCCTCTTTGTTCTCAATGGTTTCAAAGAACTTCTTAATTTCTGCCTTATTTCATTATTTATCCAGGAGTCAATCAGAAATAAGTTGTGCAATTTCCATGTAGTTGTTTGGTTTTGAGTGAGTTTCTTAATCTTGAGTTCTAATTTGATTATGTTGTGGTCTGAGAGACTGTTTGTTATTATTTCAGTTCTTTTGCATTTGCTGGGACTTTTAATTATGTGATCAATTTTAGAGTAAGTGTCATGTGGCACCGAGAAGAATGACCCCCCTCTTTTGGGAGGGGGGTCAAGAATTTGGTAGACATCTATTAAGTCCACTTGATCCAGAGCTGAGTTCAAGTCCTGATTATCTTTGTCAATTTTCTGTCTCAATGATCTAATATTGAAAATGGGGTATTAAAGTCTCCCAACATTATTGTGTGGGAGAGTAAGTCTTTTCATAGGTCTCTAAGAACCTGTTTTATGAATCTGGGGGCTCCTTTATTGGGTTCATGTATATTTAGGGTAGTTAGCTCTTCTTGTTGAACACTTTACGATTATGTAATGCCTTTGTCTTTTTTATTTTGTTGGTTTAAAGTCTGTTTTGTCAGAAACTAAGATAGCAACTCCTGCTTTTTCCTGATTTCCATTTGCTTGGTAGATTTTCCTCCATCCCTTTATTTTGAGCCTATGTGTGTCTTTCCACGTGAGATAGGTCTCTTGAATACAGGACACGCATGGGTCTTGTCTCTATCCAGCTTGCCATTCTGTGTCTTTTTATGGGCACATTTAACCCCTTTACTTTTAAGGTTAATATTATTATGTGAATTTGTTCCTGTCATCATGATGCTACCTGATTATTGCACAGACCTGTTGATGTAGTTGCTTCATCGTGTCATTGATCTGTGTACTTCAGTGTGTTTTTGTAGCGCCTGGTAATGGTTTTTCCCTTCCATATTTAGTGCTTCCTTCAGGAGCTCTTGCCAGGCAGTCCTGGTGGTGATGAAGTCTCTCATCATTTGCTTGTCTGAAAAGGATTTTATTTCTCTTTTGCTTACGTAGCTTAGTTTGGGCAAATATGAAATTCTGGATTGGAAATTTTTTTGTTTAAGAATGTTGAAAATTGGCCCCCAATCTCTTCTGGCTTGTAGAATTTCTGCTGAGAGGTCCACTGTTATTTTAATGGGTTTTTCTTTGTAGGTGACCTAGCTTTTCTCTCTGGCTGCCCTTAACATTTTTTTTTTATTATAATTTAGGTTTTAGGGTACATGTGCACAATGTGCAGGTTTGTTACATGTGTATCCATGTGCCATGTTGATTTCCTGTACCCATTAACTTGTCATTTAGCATTAGGTATATCTCCTAATGCTGTCCCTCCCCCCTCCCCCCACCCCACAACAGTCCCCGGAGTGTGATGTTCCCCTTCCTGTGACCATCAGTTCTCATTGTTCAATTCCCACCTATGAGTGAGAACATGCAGTGTTTGGTTTTTTGTCCTTGCGATAGTTTATTGAGAATGATGTTTTCCAGTTTCATCCATGTCCCTACAAAGGACGTGAACTCATCATTTTTTATGGCTGCATAGTATTCCATGGTGTATATGTGCCACATTTTCTTGATCCAACAACGACAGACTGGATCAAGAAAATGCCCTTAACATTTTTTGCTTCATTTCAAACTTGGAGAATCTGAGGATTATGTGTCTTAGGGTTGATCTTCTCATGGAGTGTCTTATTGGGGTTCTCTGGATTTCCTGAATTTGAATGTTGGCTTGGCTTTCTAGGTTGGGGAAGTTCTTCTGGATGAGATCCTGAAGTGTGTTTTCCAACTTGGTTCCATTCTCCATAACTCTGTTAGGTACCCCAATCAGTTGTACGTTTGGTCTTTTTACATAACCTCATAGTTCTTGGAGATTTTGTTCATTCCTTTTCATTCTTTTTTCTCTATTATTGTCTGTTTGTGTTATTTCAGCAAGATAGTCTTCAAGCTCTAAAATTCTTTCCTCCACTTGGTCTATTCGGCTGTTGATACTTGTGGTTTCATTGTGAAGTTCTCATGTTGTTTTTCAGCTCGATCTTTATTTTCCTGTCTAAACTGGTTATTCTGATTAACAGCTTCTGTAATGTTTTTATTATGGTTCTCAGCTTCTTTGCCTTGAGTTAGAACATGCTCCTTTAGCTCAGCAAAGTTTGTTATTACGCACATTCCGATGCCTGCTTCTGTCAGTTAATCCATCTCAACCTCAGCCCAGTTCTGTGCCCTTGCTGGAGAGGTGTTGCAATCATTTGGAGGAGATGAGAAGCACTCTGGCTTTTTGAGTTTTCATAATTTCTTCATTGATTCTTTCTCATCTTCCTGAATTTATCTATCTTTGATCACTGAGGCTGCTGACTTTGGATGGGGTTTTTGTGGGGACGTTTTCATTGATGTTGTTGTAGTTGTTACTTTCTGTTTTTTTGGTTTTGTTTTTAGTTAGGACCCTCTTCTGTAGGGTTGTTGTGGTTTGCCAGGGGTCCACTCCAGACCCTCTTCTCCTGGGTTTCTCCTGCTCCTGGAGGTATGGAGGCTGCAGAAAATCAAAGATTGTCTGCCTCCTCCTTCCTGTGGGAACTCCATCCCAGAGGGGCACCAACCTGATGCCAGCCAGAATGCTCCCATATAAGGTGTCTGGCGACTCCTGTTGGGGGAATCTCACCCAACTAGGAGGCATGAGATCAGGGACCCACTTAAGGAAGCACTCTGGCTGCCCATTGGCAGAGTGGGTGTGCTGTGCTGGTGAGTATTTCACTTATCTGGACTGCCAGGATTCCTCAGAGCCATCAGGGGAAAAGACTAATTCTGTTGACCCATGGAAACCACAGCCACCCCTCACCCCAGGGGCTTTGTCCCACGGAGATAAGAGTTCTGTCCCTAACCTCCTGGCTGGAGTTGCTGAAATTCCCACAGGGAGGCCCTGCCCAGTGAGGAGGGATGGGTTCTGTTAAGTCTAAAGAGGCAGTGTGGTGACAATCTGCCATACCCACTGTGCTGTGCTGTGCAGAATTCTTCCTGAGTCCAAACTGCTCAGTCTCCCCAGTGCTGGAAGGGGAAAATGACAGACTGGAACTGTAGTAATGTATTGAACAGAAGCATTATTCTTAAAATTAAACTTTTGAATTCATTAAACTTTTGAATTCAAATTTTTCAATTCATTCATGGATTTTTAAAGTATCCACCATGAATCCAGCAGTTTTGCTAAACTCTAATGAATTCAGTTTGTCTTTAGTTTCTGTTGAATTTCTTATTTAGAAAAGTGTGCCACCTTCAATTAATAAAAATTGTGCTTATCTGTTTATGCTTGCTTCAATCAATTTCCTAGGACCTGAAGTAAGAACAGAATATAGAGTAGTTGTAGCAGGCATTCTTATATTTATTCTGATTTTACAGAAAATCATGTTTCATGATCCAGTATGATGTTTGCTATAGATTTGTGGAAGATAATTTTTTTAAGTGAAGTAAGTTACTCTACAATAATGGTTTGTTAAAATATTTTCTGTATGCTTAATATTATCAACTTCTGTTCATTGATTGAATTTATACTGTTTTGTCTTATTTGTTCATGCTATAACAAATTTCCCATTTTTAAACCTTTGTATTTTATGATAAACATTACATGTTCATGGTTTTAAAAAACATATTGTTAGGCTGACTTGTATGTATATACATATAAGTTATGCATTTTTGTGTTTTTGCATATATGTTCTCAAGTGATGTTATGGTTTGAGAATGCCCAATGTGGCAGCATTGAAAGCTACAGCCTTAGGAGATTGTGTCATGAGGGCAGAGCCCTCATGAATAGATTAATTTATTTATGGATTAATAGATGAATTGATTAATAAGTTATCATGGAAATGAGACTAACTGCTTCATAAAGAAGAGGAAGAGACCTGAGAAACACACTCGGCCCCCTCGCCATGTGTGACCCTGTGTTGCCTAGAAACTTTGCAAAGAGTCTTCACCAGCAAGAAAGTTTTCAATAAATGTGGACCCTGAAACTTGGACTTCTCAGCCTTCATAACTGTAAGAAATAAATTACTTTTTAAGAGGAATTTAAGATATCTTCAGATAGTCTGTTATAAGCAACAGAAAACAGGCCAATACAAATGAGATTTATCTATATTTTTCTTCTTATTTTGCTATTGTTTTGTTTAGATACTATGATCCTAGCTTAATAGAAATAGGCATCTGTTCCTTCAAGGACGGTAAAACATGCCTAGAGATTGTGAATAGACTTTTGAATAACAATTCAATTCACTTAAAGTACATGTTTTTTTTTTTTTTGTTTGTTTTTTTTTTTTAGACAGTCTTGCTACCCCAGGCTGGAGTTCAGTGGTACAATCTCAGCTCACTGCAACCTCCGCCTCCCGGGTCCCAGTTCAGTCAATTCTCCTGCCTCAGACTCCCAAGTAGCTGGGATTACAGGCACACACCACCATGTCCAGCTAATTTTTTTTTTTTTTTTTTTTTTTTTTTTAGTGGAGACAGGGTTTCACCTTGTTGGCCACACCGGTCTTGAACTCCTGACCTCATAATCCACCCAACTCGGCCTCCCAAGGTGCTGGGATTACAGGCGTGAGCCACCGTGCCCTGCCCTTTTTTATCCTTTTAGTAAATTTAGCTAGTTTATAATTTTTCCAAAAAAAGTTCGCCATTTCAATATTCAAGTATGTTGACATAAAATTGTGCATATTTTTTATGATTTTTTCAAAAGCATCTTTTTTGACATTATGCCCTTACCTTCCTTATTTCTAATATTGTTACTTTGTGCCTTCTCTTTAAAATTTTATCAATTTTGGTAGAACTTAGTTGTTTTGCTAGTCTTTTGCAAGAACCATCTCTAAAGACTTGTTCTTCTTTTTTTATGGGTATATATTTTTTCACAAAACTCTAACTTTTATACTTAAAACATCTTTCTTTTTCACTTAAATATATCTAGGAGATATTTAAATTTCATTTGTTTTGAACAATATCATTATTATTCCAATAAAAGATGCATAGTATATTATTTAATTGGTTTACTAGTAGTAGACATTCATATTATTTACCAATTTTGTACATTTAATTCTGTGTTGGATACTTTCTAGCATATCTATTTTGCAAAACTATATATATTAGTAGAATATGTTCCTAAAAATAGAATTTCAGGAATAAAACCTACATTATTCAAATTTTGGTTTTACCATCAAAATTTATTCGTGAACATTGTTCCCATCAACAGATCAAAAATAAGTGTACATATTTCCTCACCATTTTCCACCATAATGTGTTATCAAAGTTTTTGTTATTTACTAATTTGATACTTGAACATTGGTATATCAATAAACCCTTAATTCGGATATCTCTCATATGTGAAAGATGGAACACAACTAATACTTAAGAAAACATGAATTTTCCTTTTTGTAAAATCTCTCTTTACATATTTTGCCCACTTTCTATTTTACTGTTGGTGGTTGTCAATGTACATCTCTGAATGTTGTGTACGTGAAATAAATTATTCTATTTTCTGAATTATGATGATCAGTTTGATACTGTATTTGGAATTTGTTCATTATATTTAATTTCAAAAAATTTTCATATACGCAAGTTTGTTTAGTATTTCTCATAAGGCTTCTTGGTTATGTGGAATACTTATGAAGACTTTCTTTAACAGGCTTTTTTGATAACATCTATTCTGACATGTATTGTTCCAGTCCATTTTTTTTACACTTTTATTCTTCATACTTAAATATGTCCCATTTGTAATTCACTTTGGTGTAGCTATGAAATACAGAATCACATTTTTTCCAAAAGTCTGTCCAATTGCCTCCATATCATTTCTGAAAGAATTATTTCACCCAATAGATTATCATGTTCTAGATTAAAAAGGAATGTACCTCTATTTCTAGTCTTTCTAATCTCTTCACTTCCTCATTATGCCAAAATGTAGCCTAGTAATGTTCTGTATTACACATTGTAGTTTTACAATTTGCTTTTACTGTAAGTTGCTTTTTTTCTGAAATTTTCTATCTTTATTTGTGTCTTATAGCTCAGGTATATAGAAAATAATGGTTTTATTTCTTGGGAAATAGTATTCTTTTTACTCTTCTGTTGTAGAAAAATGACATCTTTGTGATGTTTAGTCTTTCTATCCAAGAAGATGGCATACTTTTTCACTCGTTCTATTATTTGTATATGTGTTCGTGTGTCTTAATATAATTTTAACAACTTTTTATTTAAATCATGCACCTTTCTCATTAAATTTAAAACTATATATTTTATTCTTTTTTGTTGCCATGGTAAATTAAGTACTTGATTTTTTCTATTATATTTTCAAACTCATAGTCTATAATACATCTTTATTCCAATATCTGTAATTTTCAGTCATTTTTCTTATCTAATAGTATTTTTTCCCCTTCCACAAACTGTGTCATAATGCAATACTGGGCATCCTTGAATTGCTTCTTACTTTCATGACCATCTTTCTAGCATTTCTCCATTGAGAAAGATTTTGGCATTTGGAATATCATAAAGCTGTCTACTGATGGCTGCTGAGATTTGTCTGAATAAGAGTAGATAAAAGCAGAAGCAGGTGTTTGGAACCTACTGCAAATATCCAAACAAGAGGTAATGGTGACTTAAAGACAGTGATCTAGGCAGTGATGAGAGGTGCTTAGTTTTGTAGGTAGAACCAACAAGACTTCCCAGATGACATTGGTCCAAGCACTGAAAGAATGGAATTACTATTAATTAAGGTGAATCATGGAAAGAGTAGGTGGGAAATGAGACAGAAATACCAAGAACTGAGTTTTTGACATTCATTTCAGGAATAACAATATGTGTTAGTATTAGCAGAATTATAATCTACCATATTAATAGGTTAAAAGAAAATATTAACTTTGATTTATGTGGGAAACAGCATTTGATATAACTCAGTATCTTTTTTCATAAAACTCCTTATCAAAGAATAAATAGAACAATAATTCTTAATATATTTAAATATAAATTTACAAACAAATGGCCAGCATCATCCTTATGAGTAAAATATAAAAAGCATTATCATTAAATCTAAAAAACATTGTCTGCTCTAACCACTGCCATTAGACAATTAAAAAAACAAGTATGAACATTTGAAAGGAAACCACAATGTGATTTGTAAATAATATAGTGTAAAACTGAAAAGAAAATTGAAAAACAATATTTAAAAATTATTAAAATAATATGAGAGTTTGGGAAAATGATAAATTATAAAATAAACATGCAAAGTACAATAGATTTATGATATATTAAAATACAAGTTTCAAGACATATTTTAAAACATCTTTAGTTAAGAGGATGAATAGGAAAGAGAAATGTACAGAAATTATATTAATAAAACTATAAGATTATCAAACTCTATTCAAGGAAATAGAAAATATGTAAGAAGCATGTAAATATCATTTACTGTGTGCCAGACACTGGTCTAAGTTCTCTACCCTTTAATCATCACCAAAAATCTTAATAGACATTATTATTAACATTATTTTACATGGGACAAAACTTAGGAAAGGAAGGGCTTAAATCATTTACCTAAGATCAAGCAGGTAGTAAATAGCACAGCCAGGTGAAAGACTGAACATACAAATGGACAATAACCAGACCGTAAATAAAAATAGAACTCTGACCCTCAAACTCCAGCAAGCAGCCCAGCTAGCCAACCCATTCATTATTCATAGTAAATTTTTCCCAGAAGCCAGACTACTAAGTCTAATAACAATTGTGAGAAGTCAAACTAAACCCCTATAACAATTAGCCCTAAATGACTAGGAATTGATTAATATCTGACAGCTTTCCTATTTTCACTTCTGTAATGTAAGGCCAATCTGCGAACGCTACAGAGGCATCCTTAACCAATAACATAAAGTAGCCTGCTTCTAGTTAGCCTAGTTTCAGCTTGCCCATGCCAACAGCCTACAACGAGGGTATAATGAAGTCTTCAATTCATTGTGAAGCTTTTACACTTTTCTGTTCACCTTTGAGTCTTTGTCAAATGCAAATGATGATGGCTGATTGCCTTGCTGTAGCAAGCATTGAATAAATAGCCATTGCTTATTCTCATGTGGGTGGTCTTATTGTTTTCACACAAAATTCAAACTCAGAATATCTGAATCCAAACTCTGAGAAAAATCTTTCTCCTTGACGAAAAGATCAGTTTACTACAATCTATTGCAAAAATTAATTTGGCTAAATTTGGAACTTCATAAAATTATTCTAATTTTACCTTTATATAAACATAAAAGAAGCAGAAAAATATGAAACAATAATTAAAAGGATACATGACTTATCAAATATTAAAATGCATTTTAAAGTCATAATAATCTAAATAGCATGGCAATGTTACAGAATAGCCAATTATAGCAATAAAACAGAAAAGAGAGTCCAAAAATTTTACTAGTATATATAAGACATTGTATAGGGAAAAAAACCATAAAATTATTTCAAATAATTGCTAAAATGACATTTTTAAAATTATTTGAATTGCAAAATGTATATACATATCCTCATATGAAAATAAATTATAGATTTTAACTCAAAAGGTTAATCATTCATATCAAAATAAAGTATATCATTCAAAATAGTAAAACTGTGTCTTGAACTTTCATCAGATTTTTACATCAAACCTATAAAGCACTAAATACTTGAAAATAAAGAAAAAAATGACAGAAAATACTAATAGCAGTAGCTAAACATATTTTCATCTGATCAAAAAAGATCAAGCAGATAAACAGTAGTAGGAACAAAGAAGAAATAAATAACATAAAAAATTACATATTTATTTAATCAGCAAATAAAAAATATACTCTCTTATCAAATAACTGTGACATACTTTAAAAGACAGACATAAGCACATAATTTGATCACAAAAATGTAATATGCTACCTCTAAAAATCAGAGGTAGCATAAAGTTCAATCTCTTGATCCAGTGCATAGACATATTAATTAAGAGTAAACAGAAACAATAATAATAACAATGACAAAAATTTCTGAAACATTTGGGAGTATAATGACATAAGTTTTAAATCAAGAAAATATTTAGGACTGCAATTAAGTGAGGGACTATGTATCATAAAAGATGGGACAAGTTCTAAATGGTACCAGGAAGAAAATTTAGTCTGTTGGGTTCCAGAAAATAATACCTGAAGTATGATGTTTAGACATGTTTAATATTTGAACTAAAAGAGACTGGAAAATCTCAGAAGCAAGTTCTTTCTGACCTTCTCCTATCTTCCTGTTTCCTGTTCCTCTTTCTCCCCTGAAGTGAGTCATAGAAATAAAAATTCCTCTTCCCCAAGACAGGCAATAGAAACTAAAACCCCTCTCCCCCAAAGTAAGCCATAAAACCTACAAGAGTCACTCTCTCCCTCCTTCCTTCTTCCTTGAAGACCTTCTTTCCAGAGGGGTCTAGCCCCATACCCATAAAGAAGGAATGCAACATAGGAAGTCTAAGAAAAATATGAATAGATAGACCTTGCTGGGTTTCTCCACTTAGTCTATTATCATTAGATCATACCTGTTTGCCCAATTACATTTGTATGTGGCTATGCATTCTTCATCAAACCTAAGCATAAAAATGGACAGTTTTCTCTGGGTCTTTGGGCCTCATTTCTGAAGGTTCTCGTGTTTAATAAAACTAAATAAGTTTATTATGTATATTTTGTGTCAACCTGTCCTTTGCTATAAGAGTGTTAGCCATGACCCTCCGGAGGGGTGAGAAAAGGTATCAAAACCTTTCCATCCCTACAAGTCTTAAGCATGAAAATAAATGACTTAAGTATTGTACATAATACATTAGAAAAAGAGCACTATGTCACAGTTAAGGAAAGCAGTCTAGGCATGGGGGCTCATACTTGTAATTTCAGCACTTAGGGAGTCTGAGGCAGAAAGATCATTTGAGGCCAAGAGTTTGAGACCACCCTGGGCAACATATAGCAAGAACCCATCTGTATAAAAAAAATAATAATAATAAAAAGGAAAGTAAAGTGAAAGGGCTCCTGAAAATGGGCTACTACTATCTTTTTTTTAACTCTACTTCTTATTTTATGTTTTACTCTAAACATGTTGATATACAGAAAGAAGATATTCTTTTCCCTCTACTCTTCTAAGTTCGTAGCTGGGGACTCTGCAACAGAAGACAGATTAGACAAGAAAAAACAAATAGAAGTTTATCAACATGCATGAGAGGTCTTCAAAATGTTCATGGAAAATGCATGTTATAAAAAAGCTATGCATGGATTTCAAAATCCTTATGCTAAAATAAAGGTATACTAACTTTTTATAACATATCTGAACAGGATCTAGTTTGAAACACTAAGAATGATAAGACATTAGTTTGAATAGAGTCTCTGTCAGAAGAACATAAATTCTGCTAAAACTAATGCAAGAACAAACATCAAACTTATGGTGAAGCTTGAGTAGAAGAATGGTGAAATTATTACTGATGCTTAACAAAAGTTTATAGGGAATATGACCCAAATAAATCAGTAGTTTACAAATGGATAACTCCTATTAAGAAGAGATGAGACAATATTAAAGATGAAGCTCACAGCAGTAGACCATCCACATCAATGTGCAAAGAAAAAATTAATTTTATGGTGCCCTAATTGAAGATGAACAATGATTAATAGCAGAATCAATAGAGAACAGCATAGCCATCTCAACTGGTTCAGCTTACACAATTCTGACTAACAAATTAAAGTTGAGCAAATTTCCACTGAATGAGTGCAAAAACCATTGTGCCCAGGTCAGCTGCAGGCAAGAGCAGAGGTTTCTTTTTCTTTCTTTTTTTTTTTCCTGAGACAGAGTGTCCCTCAATCAACCAGGCTGGAGTGTGGTTGTCCAATCTTGGCTTACTGCAGCCTCCACCTCCCAGGTTCCAGTGATTCTCATGCCTCAGCCTCCTGAGTATCTGGGATTACAGGCATGCACCACGATGCCCAGCTAGATTTTTGTATTTTTAGTAGATACAGGCTTTTGCTATGTTGGCCAGGCTGGTCTCAAACTCCTGGTCTCAAGTGATCTGCCTGCTTTGGCCTCCCAAAGTGCTGGGAATACAGGCTGGAGCCATAATGCCCAATCAAGAGCAGATCTTTCAATGGATGCTGAAGGTTTTTTTTTTTTTTTAGAATTGTAACAGGGCATGTAACACAGCTTAACTAGTACAATCCTGAAGAGAAGCACAATCAAACCAATGGCTACTAAGAGGTAAATGTGGTCCAGTCAAAGCAAAACAGAACCAGTTTAGCGCAAAGGTCATGGTAACAGTTTTTTGGGATGCTCAAGGCATTTTGCTTGTTGACTTTCTGGAGGGTCAAAGAACCATAACAGGCCAGGTGCAGTGGCTCATGCCTGTAATCCCAGGACTTTGGGAGGCCGAGGCAGGTGGATCACCTGAGGTCAGGAGTTCAAGACCAGCCTGGCCAACATGGTGAAACCCCATCTCTACTAAAAATACAAAAACTAGCCAGGTGTGGTGGCAGTCACCTGTAATCCCAACCACTCAGGGGACTGAGGCAGGAGAATTGCTTGAACCCAGGAAGCAGATGTTGCAGTGAGCCTAGATTGCGCCATTACACTCCAGCCTGAGGGACAAGAGTGAGACTTCATCTCAAAAAAAAAAAAAAAAAGAACCATAACATCTGGTCGTGGGTGTGGTTTGAGAAACTTAGCAAGCACTTTAGCAGAAAAACGCCCAAGAAAGTGTCGCCAGGTAGACCTTTTCCACTGTGACAATGATTTTGCTCATTCCTCTCATTAAACAAGGGCAATGCTGCAAGAGTTTCAATAGGAAATTAGTAGGCATTCACCTTACACCTAATGTAGCTCCTATTAGGCATTTACCATTCATCTGATTAGGCTTCTGACTTCTTTTGGTTTTCAAATCTTAAAAAAAACATTTTAAGAGCACCTATTTTTCTTAAGTTGATAATATAAAAAGATGACATTGAAATGGTTAAATTTCCAGGACCCTCAGTTTTTTAGGGATAGGCTAAATAGCTGGTATCATCCCTTACAAAAGTGTCTTAAATTTAATGAAGCTTACAGAATGTGACACACCTTTACAAACAGACATTCCCTTTATAATGTAAATTTGTCTTACGAATGGGTAACTCTTCATCTGTTTACAGAAGTTTGCCTATGTCTGTGGTTTCTTAAAAATAATCACCCCAATATAATTCCTGTGCCAAAAAGGCATACTTCAGGTGGCATATTCTGGTCTCTTATACGGGCTTCTCTCAATTTCCAGCAACACTTCGTGGAATTATCCAGAATGTCCTCCACTCTATTTCTTAGCATTGTATCATCCTTCAAAGACTCATTAAATCTGTCTTCTTTTGTAAGATATTCTTCAACAATAATCAAGCCACAGTAAAAAAATAAAATAAAAAATAAAAAATTATCTCATAGACCAGACTCAGAGTATATTTAAAAATCAATATTTAATTATGTCCACTCCGTGTATGTGTGTCATTCTCTAACCACCAGATTAGTAGCTCCCCTACAGCCTTATCTTGATTGTTTCCCACACACAGGTTATAAAGTGGCTGATAAAGAGTTTACTTTTAGAAGAGCACTAATACTTTTGTGACATGTCAAGGATAATATTTTACAGTAATTTAAAGATGGGAAATAAGAGATAGAGAAGTGTACTAAAAGTCAGAGATAAGGCAATGATTTTGCCCATAGGCCAGAGATTTTCTGATGATTTTTCCAGATAAGGAGTGGACCTTTGGCCCCATCACTTAAACTGATTCTGTTGTTGCCATTCGGTATTACTTTGAGCCCTTTTCTCATCACCACAGGCTGTGATCGCTTTCTATCTATTTTGCTACTTGACGATTTACTGTCAAGGATCTTTGGCTCTGGCAAATACAACTCATGCTAAATGATTTTCAGTAATACTTCAAAATGGGAGCTAGCATAGCCACAGTTGTGACTCAAAAATCTCCTTCTCTCTCATCCCTCTTCTTGTCTTTTCCATTTTCCCCCCTCTTCTACTGACTGATAAAATAATCTGACTATATAGCAAATTTGGGAAGTTATTTTCCAATGAATATTTTGGGAATAACTGCATCCCCATGCCCACTCAAAAGATATAGTAAGCAATAAGAACATGCATTCAGGAAAAATCAGTAGAATAGTTTATGGGACAAATAATTACTACTTACATTTTATTTAAGTAATGTATTGATACTTACATTTCAATGGTGCCACCTGTCCTGAGCTAATGGGAATTGGCTGTCAGATAATAAACTGGATAGACTGCCTGGTTGTCATATCAAAAGCTTTTTGTTTTATTCTAAAGATAAGAAGCAATGCAGATTTCCCTGTGATGGAGTTAAGCTATTCTGAGAATTTTTAAACTGCAAAATTGTCAAATAAAAAGATTATTGCAAAAAGAAAAAAAAAAGATTTTCAATAAAGAGAGAGGGACTATTGCACCAGGAAGACTACTTAGGTCATAAGATCTGCAAGCATCTCAAAGGTAAGGCAGAAAAGAGCTTTTCTTTAGTAGGGAGAAATGAACAAGTCTAGAAAGAACTGAGAATGGAGAAGTGGGGCCAAACCAGAGTTAATTAGGAAAGATTATTCCCTGAAGTTAGACAATTTTCAGCTATATGCTGGTTCAAGGTTAATGTGGGTAAAATTCAGGGGCCTGGGAGAAGAAGAGAAGCTTAAGTATTAGGTTGGTGCAAGGGTAATTGAGTTTAATATTGTCGAAAAAATCTGCATTAACAAAGGGATTATCTGATAAGTCTGAGTGACTGAATGAATATATAAATGATGATAATAAATACAGAGGACAATAAAACTCTGATCTGCAACATCTAAAGTAACCAGCCAGGAAGCCAAATCACAACCTCTGTAGCGACTGGGCCGTAATGGTGAGAACTTGGTCAACAGTATCCAGCTTTCCTGTTTACTTCTGATCTCAGTGCAGGATAAGCCAAAGAAAACCAAAAATACTTCCCAAACCAATCACACAGGATTCTGTCTTCAACTTCCCCATATCAATCATCTCCAATTAGAGCATTTCTGAATCCTTCCCTTGCTTTTACTTTTAAGTTTGCTCATTCCCTTGGATGACTGTGAGTCTCCACCAAATGCAAGTGATGGTAGCTGGTACCCATGATATCACAAGCTCTGAATAAATAGTGTTTGTTCTTATTTGGGTGGTCTTCATTTATTTCCACAGTTTTTCTAGAGGCTCGATTGAGACAGAGTTGCACTGCCTGCCACTGTGGACCCCAGCCTTCTGCCAAGTGAGGAACTCACAATGGCTCCTTGTGCCTTGCTGCTCAGGGCTTCTTGAGTCCATGCTAATGTGGTAAGTCAACATTACATCAGAACTCAACCATCCTTTAAGTGTCTCTGCCATTTATTCTTAAGTATATTACCTGAGTTTTGTTATAATTCCTCATTGTTTGCAATTCTTGGTGAGATCAGGACATTCATTTTCATTCATTTTTGCTCTCTTTTGTGCTTCTGTTTTGTGTTATGCTATCTAAAACTGTGGTAGTGTTGCTTGTCATAGGAAAGAGAGCCACAGGATAGAACACCAGCATGGACACTGTAAGCTTGTGGTTTAAGGAGGCCTCGCAAACCACGGAGTTTATATAACATATAGGTACAGCCTCAGACAAACTTTGCTGTGGGTCACAGTTAAAATCGTTCTCCCTCTATCTCTTTTGTTTTGTCCTGAGATCTTTGCTTTAATGAATAAAAAGTATTTTCTTTGATCATTTGCTTGCCTGGTGGCATAGATTGTCAGGTCTGCATTTGGAGGCAACAAACTATCAGATTGGGGTGCCCAAGATCTGAAGTGCACATATATCACTTTCAACCAGCCATTTCCAGCTCTTATAAGCATTCTAAGGCTAAATATTATCCTCCTTCAGGAAAAAAAAAAATCCTGCCTCTGTATGTATTCTGAATATTATGTTAACTATTATATTATATTTCCAAATGTCATAACTTTACCAAGGATCATCTGGACTTTCAGTGGCTCCTGTGTGCACATTTGACTCTGAAAAGTTGTTCTTTTAAGAGACATAATAGAAACAAACAAACAGAGAACAAGATCACTCAAACTCAATGGAAAGCATTTTTTAGTTGGTATGCAGAAAACCCAGAATGAAATTCTGATTCAAAAATTGCTTCTCTAAATGATTGTTTGGTCAAAGCTAATGAGCAATTTGACAAACTTAAGCACCAGAAAACAGACTTATATTTCAGTCAATGCCCCCATTCTTTGTTTTCAGGTTGCCTTCCTATATTCAATTCTCTCTCTTCCTCACGTCAGTTGCCCATAAAAATCCATCCCATTCATGAATCAGGTATGCAGGCAACTGTAGAATTTAAACCTTGGATCTGAGTTAAATTAAGAGTCATTATTAAATATTTCCATAATAAAATATCAACTTAAAATGCTGTATTTCAGAAAAGTAAAAATTTATATTTCCATAAAGTTGGGCAAGGCCAGCAACTATTTATAAAATAATTTATAATTCTTTTAGGTTCATACAACAGAGTTACCTGATGTATTAGGTTTTTTATTGCAGCTGGAACAACTTACCATGTATACAGTGGTTTTAATCAATAAAAATTTATTAACTTAACTTCTTGTAGGTTAGAACCCTAATCAGGTCTAAAACCAAGGTGTCAGCAGAGCTGTGTTCTTTTCTGGAGACTCTAAGGCAGAATTCATTTCCTTGTGTTTCTAAAATCTAGAGGCCACCTACATTCCTTGACTCATGGCCCCTTTCTCCATCTTCAAAGCCAGCCAAGGTCAGTCCAGTCTTTCTCAAGCTGCCATTTCTCTGGTTCTTTTCTTCTATAATGACATCTCTCCCTCTGACCACAGTTCAGAAAAGTTTTCCACTTTTAAGAACTCATGTGATTTGGTGCAGTTAACCTGGATAATCCAGTATAGCCTCCCCATTTCATGATTCTTACCTTAATCACATCTGCAAACCTTGTGCTGTGTAAAGTAACAAAATTACTGGTTCCAGAAATCATGATCTTCCTATAACTGGTATCTGGGAGGCTCACACATTTAAGAATGTTGTCTGTGGTACTAGACTCTATCCTGTATAATGCAGATATGATAAATATTGCAATGACCCATGTACTACACTCAGACCCACCACTCCACCGCTGATATATTAAGGCCATTTCTCACATCTTTTTAAATAGCCTCATCATGATCTTCAACCAGATTTCATCTATTGGAAGAGACATCAGAGAAAAACTGCTCTTGAACTGTGTTAAAAAGAACCTAATTAGGTACTGCTGACAACAAATACAACTGTGAAACTCCAGGGACTTAATTGCTAGGTTCCCATTTCACAACCTGAGAAAGCAATGCAGAATTCAAGAAACCATTAATAGACCTCCAACTATGATGCTCAGATATTTTCTAGAAGTCATCAATCAGAAGGAAACCCTGACCAAGACCTTTGAACAAGCAGATTATCTCAGGTACAGGACAGTTTCTACAACAGTATCTGAGCTGCATCAAGACCCCTGTCTAATTCCTATTTTGTTTTTCATTTGTTTATTATAATTCTCATTTTCTATAAATACCTGGTTGTAATCTACCAATAGTATCCCTTTTCCTCATTTCTTTCCTTTTTATAATTGTTAGGTCAGAACCTACTCATTCTAGTGCCATTTTTAGATTATTTCAAAATAGAAACCACAGTCCTCAATCTTGCTGATTCCTAGATATGCCATGCGGCTCTGAGTCCTCATGATAAAAAAAAACCTCTGGACAATTTCGGTCTCATCAAATAAGGTCTTAGAAAATTACAGTCAATGGTGCTTTCACATACCTACATGAGCAAATGAATTTTAAAAAACACTCAAATTATGACTTTCCTAGTGGTCCTTTCTTTCAAAAAAATAAAAAAATATATTTTTAATTTTTTAGAAAATTCTTAATTTGTAATCAACAACCATCCTAGAATTACAAGCCAAATACTTGACACCTGAAAGAGACTAATTGAAATTCAAAACTGTAACTCAGATAATGTAAGACCTTGGGTGTAACATCATATCATGAATGATTCCTTTGTTCCCTAGATCTCCATGTTTCTCTATTGGATACTATTTCCGTTGTGGCCAGGGTACCTGTTATTTTTTGCTTGTACTAAAATCTCATGAAATTTAGGAATAATATTTCAAGACTTGGCTATACACCAAGACTCTAATTCTATAAATGCCCAAAGCTAAAAATTTTAACTTAGACACAAGTTCCTAAATGAGGTTAACTTTGGTTATTTAGGCACTCTAACTGAAGGAATTACTGATTCATTGTTTATACAACAATCAGAACAATGTTCCCAATGATAAAAATCATACAAAAAAATAAAGGCTATAAGAAACATATGAATTCTGGCAGCAAATAATTAATGATATCACTTCTGCCCTAGATGGAAGACAGATCATCCTCAACACTTTGGCATGAGTAGTGATAGACAATTGCATTGCTCTGGAATTCTTGTTGACTGATCTTGTGTATCTGTGCCATTGCTGATATTTTCCTTTGCACTTATATCAATTAAACAGGCAAAGTAGAACGTAAATATATCACCTTAACAAAAAAGCTATTTGGCTTTCTAAAATTAATCTTAAAGCTTATGGCATTTGTTCTCTTGATCTTTCTTTAGAAATTATAGTTCCTGGTTCTAAAGCATCTTATGAGGACGACTGTTTTATTTTTATCATAGTGGGCATAATGCTGGTCTGTTGCATTCTATTCAGTGTTTTAAATGCTTCTGCCTAGTGACTGTCTCATAAGATGAGTGTCATGAAGATACAAGAAAAGGTCAAGAGACTTTGCAATATAGCTGACTATGGAGACAACAGGATTATCTGTGAGTGGTGAAGATCTGGATTTCTAATCTTCCCTCATTTGGTCAACCTGTTAGAAGTGAGAAAATGACCAAAAAGAGGAAATGAGAGATTGAATATACAGACAATGGCCAGTCCATATATGAAAATAGAACTCTGACCGAAATCTTCTGCAGCAACCACCCCAGGGAGCCAAACCACAGCTTCTCCAGCAAATAGTCCAGGGAATGAAACTACAACCTCTATAGCAATTGTTTCAGAACAGTAATCACTTCAATCACTAAGATGTGATATCTTTCCTCACCCATCATAAGGGACACAGCTGACACTCCTAAAACAAAAGACAACAAGAGGAAGCATAAAGGATTTATTTAATCAAAGTTTACATGACATGGAGGCCTTCAGAAATGAAGACTCAAAGACTCAGGTAAAACTGTCTATTTTTATGCTTAGCTTCAATGAGGAATTGGCAGCCATGTGGAAATGTAATTGGACAAAAGAGTATGATCTAATAGTGAAAGACTAAAGGGGAAAACCTGGGAAGGCCTATTTGTTCAGATTCTCACTGCCTCTTTGTGTAGCATGTCTTCTTTCTGGATATGAGACTGGACCCCTTTGGAATGAGGGTCTTCAAGGGAGAAGGGAGAAAGGAGGGAGGGACATTTATAGATTTTATGGCTTACTTTGAGGGAGAGGGGTTCTAGTTTCTATGACCTGCCTTGGGGAAGAGGAATTCTGCTTTCTATGACTTGCTTCAGGAGAATGAGGAGTAGGAGAAAGAGGAGAGAAAAAGGTCAGAAAGACCTTGCCTCTTAAACCTTTCCAGTTTCCTTCAGTTGAAAGTATTCAGTGTGTCATGGGTCCATACTTTGCGATATTGTTTCTCAATCTTTTATCCCTGCTTTGAGCTCCAGAATAACCAGAGAAAGTCAAATGTGTTCCCAAATATTCTTTATCTGAAATGCTTAGGACCAGAAGCCTTTTGGGTTTTAGATTTTTTTGAATTTGGAATACCGTCATATACATAATAGAATATCTTGGGGATGGGACCCAAGTCTAAACACAAAACTTATTTATGATTCATATACACCTTGTACACATACCCTGAAGGTAATTTAATGCATTATTTTAAATAATTTTAGTCATGAAACAAAGTTTTGACTACATTGAATCTTCTACTTGTGGCACAATGTCAGCACTCAAAAAGTTTTGAGTTCTGGAGTGTTTCAAATATCAGATTTTCAGATTAGGTATGCTCCACCTGTTTATGATATGTCCTGCTTTTATTTGGCCTGCCTCTAGCATCACCATACCAACAACCTCCACTAAGACAGTTCCTGAAGCCTTCCTTTTTTTTTTTTTTTTTTTTTTCACAATGAAGTTCCCTCACTCCCCTACTTGTGTTGGTGTATGCCAAATGATGAATGCAAGTAATAAAGATTTACTCCTTTGCAACAGGCGGCACTGAATACCTACTTTTTGTTTGTTCTCATTTGGGTGATCTTCCAAATCATATTTTTTACATACAAGGTTTTATCTGATTTGAAATTTTCTTCTCAAAGTGCTTCTCACATTAGAAGGTAGTAAGATTCAGGTGGAATGAATTATAAGGCTATTCAGTTTTAACAGCTTTGTATTGACATCTCTTTCTTCCCTATCAGGATTGGGTACACAATAATTCTCAAACCAGGTTTTTCAGCACCCTGAACACTGAATTGCTATAATGTATTTTCTTTTAGTTTCTCAAGATGGTATTTACTGGAACATTTTCTTTACCTTAAATACATATGTGATACTGCTGTCACAGGACATTTTAAAACCACAAAAATGAGCTGTTTTGTAAGAGAATTTAGAAAAATCAAAACATGTTTTAGGCATATCCAGTGGAAAACTGGACTGTTTTGAGCACATCCTTCTGGGTGTTAATTTTCACCTTTCATTGGCTTTGGGCTATTTTACAACTTTGTAAATGGATTATTGTAGCAATGCAAAATAATTCTCATACATGGACATGCAAATGAATTCAGTCTTGTGAAGGTTCAATTGACTGCCCCCCATTGAAAAGGCATTTCTATTTTTAACTGTAACACATATAAAATTGTGCTTCTTTGACTTCACCTTTAAACTAGTAGTAAGATGTGCCCTGTTTTTATCAGTAATAATGAGCTTAAAAAATACTTACCAGGTGTTCAGCTTACATCTGTATTAAGTCATAACTTTAGCTTTTTTTTGAAAATTATCCTTTCATATTTTTAAATCTGTAAAATCACTGACAAAATTAAAACCATTACCTGTCAGCTATGTAAAATGACAGTATATTTTAAAAGCAATTATTTAGGTTTGTTATTTACTATTCTTTCAGATTCTAATGTTTAAAAATAAAAATTCGGAATATTTAGACATGACGAGAGATTATTAGGTAATTGTATATAATACAATTCCACAGATTTTTAAAGTCTTCTCTAAAATAGACAGAATTGAAAAGAAAAACTCTCCAAAAAAATTCTACTTTTTCTTATTACCAAGTATGGCATTCATTTTGGTTCTTCAATGTCATCTGTACAAAAAAATGTTGAAGATAATATACATAGCTACTTATTAATTTTGATGTGAAAAATTGTCAGAAGCCTTGTCATATTCTAAGTTTCCTTTAAAATATCCCGTTCTCACTTTAAAAAATTTTTTTTGGTTATGTAATCTGAAGCAACACACACAACTGCCTAAATCTCCACCATTGCTCCACTATTTCTTTCAGTTTGACAGAGTATTTGGTTATATACTAATTAAAATAAAAATACCTCTGTAAAAAATCAAACATAATTAGGGTTGAAGCCCATGACAGAAGCTTATTAAGTCTTAGTAGATTCAGATACATCATATACCAGCTTGAAGTTTTCCCTGAATAGGGAAAAGTGGTCAAATTGGCAAAAAGGGGGCTGGAATGGGATGTTTGAGTTTTTTGACCTTTCTCATGTTTTTAAACTTTAGTGCAATTTTAAATGTTAACTTCTGGCCAGCAAATTCTCTGGAGTCTGGGACCACCCATGGAACAACATTCAGTGGGCATTTTCTTTCTCAGGGATACCTAGCCTTTTTGTGTTGTTTTATTTTGTTGTGCTGTTGTTGCCATTTTATTTTCTTTCAGCCTGTCTCTCATCATCCTTCTCCAGATGTCTCAGTGTCTTTCTTAGTCATATCAGGTCCTGGCATTCTTCAAATGTCCCATTCAAGTTGGCAAATAGAAAATGATGGTTTCATTATTAACAGACAAAACAAACCAGCAATTGAAATAGTGACAACAATAATAAATGGGTGCTTGACGCCTGAGAAATTTGAACAGAAACAGTTCATTTACATTTATGGTCTCCAAAGTTCTATTTAGTGTAGCCAGGCCTAAGGAAATAGGAAAAGGAAGGAGAGAAATAGCTTGGGTGAGAATAATGAGAGAGTCTTCATTTGATGGGAAGTTAAGTTGGGCCTGAATTAGCAATGGTAAGCACATTAGATAATTATGCATTAGAGGTAAATCAATAAAGTGGCAGAAAGCAAATAACATGGTAAGTGCTGGTGGGATAATAGTTATTTTTCTGGGCCATTTAAGTGCAATGCAGGCTGGGGGAAGAGATCTTTATAAATTGAGAAAACTTTTTTTAAAGGAAGCTCCTTTTATGTTTTTCTTTTCTCAAAATTGAATGATCATTTCCATGTTGTACCAAGTATTAGATGAGATCACTAAGAGCTGATTCACATACAGATCTAAGACCTTCGCCTCCTTCAAGAACCTGAGTACATCTCCTCTTCCACTCATGGAAACTTTCCTTCATTCTAAGCATTTATTTTGTGTAAGTTCTATATCTGCAAGGGGTCATAGGTGACTGGTAAGATAAATTAAAATTGTATTCTGTGCCTCTTCTCTTATTTAAGCTTTAAAATAATTCAAGGAGATATTGTTTTTATTCTCATCGTACAAACATGAAAATTGAGGCATAAAAAAGGCTATATATCACACACAGTCTTAAAAGTTGTAAGTAATTAAGCAAGCATTTCATCTTAATACAACTGATTCTAGAGCTTGTGCCCTTAACCACTTGTTTATTCTCTCCTCCAAAAACACCTTTTAAAAGAGTAAAGGGCACATTGCTAGGATTTAGTCTGCACTGAGAGGTGACCATTAAGTTTAAGAGTGATTCTAGTTTACTAACTGTACCTCAGCACTTTGGTCTCTCAATGCTGACAGGTAAAGTACGATTTTAACAGCACAGATTGTGGAGCTAGACTTCATATATGTAAAATCCAGCTCTACTGCATCCTAGCTATGTAACTTGGGGAAATTTACTATGTCTCTTGATGCCTCAGTCTCCTCTGCTGTAAAATGGGAAAATATTGATAACCACCTGATATAGTTTGGATATTTGTCCCACCCAAATCTCATCCTGAAAAGTAATCCCCGATATTGGAGATGGGGCCTGGTGTGCGGTGTCTGGATCATGAGGGCAGATCTCTCATGAATGGCTTAGCCCATCCCCTTGGTGATAAGTAAGCTCTCTCTGAGTTCTCCCAAGATCTGGTCATTTAAAAGTGTGTGGCACCTCCTCCAGATGCTCTCCCTCTTTCTTGCTCCTGCTCTGGCCATGTGATGTGCCTGCTCCCCCTTCACCTTATGCCATAGTTCCTGAGGCCTCCCCAGAACCCAAGCAGATGACAGTGATACGGAGAGGAGGCAGCGAAATACTGGGGTGAAGACGATGGGATCCCTGGCAAGTTCTCCAACCTCAAGCCTGGACCTGCGACTCTAAATGAGAAAATGCATTTCTGTTTTCCCGCCCAAAGGTTACCTTTTCCAAAACCACCCTGGCCTGCCATGCCCCCCATCCTGTACCCATAAAAAGCCCAACCTCCACTGGCAGAGGAGCTGAGTGGGGTGGCAAAGAAGGAGAGAAGAGAAGAAGTATCTGAACAATGAGAGGAGAAAAGGCAGCTGGACCTTAGAGACTATGGTCAGAGAGGAGTTCCACCAAGAACAGCCAAACTCCAGGGGAAGATTATCTTCCCGCTCCATCTCCTTTCATATTGTGTGTGTGTGTGTATATATATATATATGTACATATACACATATATACATATATATATACTTTTATTATACTCAAATTCTAGGGTACATGTGCACAACGTGTGGGTTTGTTACATATGTATACATGTGCCACGTTGGTCACAAGAGCAAAGACTTGGAACCAACCCAAATATCCAACAATGATAGACTGATTAAGAAAATGTGGCACATATACACCATGGAATACTATCCATCTCCTTTCTAGCTCCCTGTCTTGCTGAGAGCCACTTTCACTGGCAATAAAATTTTCTGCATACACCACCCTTCAATCCATTTGTGTGACCTGATTCTTCCTGGATGCTGGAAAAGAATTTGGGATACACTGGGTGTGGGAACCCAAAAAGACTGTCACGCTGACTCTTCACTGAGCTGTTTAACACTTAAGCGATCTATGGACAGCAAAGCTTAAAGAGCACTTCTGAGGCTCCCTTAAACACTGCTGAAGGCAGGTACAGCGTTCGTTCCTGCTGATGCCCAAAGGCACTCGCCCCAGATCCTGCACCCACTCACCTGTGGCTCCCCTTCCTGCCAGGGGCGTGAGCTCAGCAGCCCAGTAAAGGAGCCACACCACTGTCACAAGTCCCATGAAAGGGTCAAGGGAATTCTCCCATCTCACCAGCATCATACTTCCTGTAAAGCTTCAACACTGTGAGCCAACTAAACCTCTTTTCTTTGTAAATTACCTAGTCTCAGGTATTTCTTTATAGCAATGGAGGAATGGCCTAATACACTACCCAACAGAGTTGTAAGATTTAAATGTACTTATATATGAATATATGTAAATTTAATATTTATACATAAAATATTATATATAATATATAAATAATTATATATGTTACAAATATTTATGTGTTTGCTATGATTTCTTTTTCAGAGATAGACACATTTTTTCAATTGGATACTTTTATGATATACCCCAATTAAATTACTATTTGATTTTACTTGCATGCATATAATCCTTATAACATCTGAGACTTTAAAGTTCCATAAGAAACAAGTTCAATCTCATATTTCTAGATTCTTCAAAAATTTGTACACGAAAAATGTTCTAGATATTAAAAAATCTTAATTGGTTAGATTTACTTTATATTTAAGAATACCAATAATTATGGCCAAGTGCGGTGGCTCATACCTGTAATCCCAGCATTTTGGAAGGCTGAGGCGGTTCACCTGAGCTAAGAGTTCGAGACTAGGCTGGCCAACATGGTGAAACCTTGTCTCTACTAAAAATACAAAAATTAGCCGGGTGTGGTGGCATGTGCCTGTAATCCCAGCTACTCAGGAGGCTGAGGTAGGAGAATCACTTGAACCCAGGAGGTGGAGTTGCAGTGAGCTGAGATCATGCCACTGCACTCCAGCCTGGACAACAGAGCAAGACTCTATCTCAAAAAAAAAAAAAATACCAATAATTAAAATATTTGGTGTCTTATGTACCAAATTTAAATGAGAGAAAATAAGGCTGGAATGAGAAGATTAAGTTAGAGTAATGGGCTGCCTAATATAAAAGACCTTGGCTTTGATCTTTGACTTTGGAACTTACTAGCCATATGTACTTGGACTATATGTTTTACCTTTAGGAATTTTAGTTTTCCTACTTGTGCTATGGTGATAATAGTGTGAAATTAATAGGGCTGTAGTAACAATTAATGAATTTATACATTGGCAGTGTTCTCAATAAATGCCAGCTACTATTTTTTGCTGCTGCCTTGGCTGCTATTAAATTTTCAAAGATTAGACAATAGGGCAGGGTGAGCCCTTATGGCTTTCATCTTGAAATTGAAGTTACTAATATCCTTTAGGAATTTTATATGAGCATATTTAGTTTCTTTGAGAAGCTAAATAACTAAGTGGTGATCACTCATGACAATAATACACATTTCAGCACCACTTCTACTGTATTATCTTAGGAATCAAAGGTCCATTCACTTTCCTTGTCTCAGACCTTTATTTTGAATTAAACTGTTTTTTTTTTTTTTTTTTTTTTGCTTTTGTTCACTCTAGCTCTCTCTCCTTCCTAGAAAACAAATTCTCTGAAACAGTACACAGTAAGATAGTATCTGAAGGGTAAGTAGAAGTTAAGTAGTCAAACTAAGGATGAAAAAAACAGTCAACTCAGAGAAAGTGTGTGCCAAAAGCCTGTGGTTCAAGACAAAATTGTAAGTAAGAGTATCTAAAAATTTGGCGCCGTAAGACTGGTAAAACTACATCAAAGTTTTGAATGAAAATAAATGCTGAATTGAAATTATTAAAATAATTTTGAATTGAATAATAATAAGTGATACAAAGATGCAAAGGGGATAACTGAATAAAAGAATCAAACAACCTAAATATATTTATTATCAACATAACTGGCAAAGAGTTAATGTTCTCACTACTGACACCACTTATTCAAGAACATGTTATATTTTTTAATTTTATTTTTTCAGATTATTTTATGTCTTTCAATAAGGCCTTATATTCTTTTCACATGGGTTTTAGCATTTTTTCAACATATTCTTTAAGAATTTTATAACTTATGGAGCAATTTCTAAATTTTTTTTGCATTTTAATTTCTGGGTGACTAATTCATATTATAATGGCAATAAAGTATAATATTTTTACATTCATATTATGTCTAATTACCTTGAACTCTCAGAAATTCTAATGTACTTTAAATTATCAGCCTTTACAGGATATAATTATAAGTGCGAACCAAAATATATAAGCATATTTGTACTATTAATTTTATTTTGTTATCTTATTGCACTTACACTACGAATACAAATAAGTTTTTTAAGTTGGATTATACTGCCCTAAAGTTTACATAAAAAATGCCAAATAATAGCCATGACAGGTATATTAAAAATAAGAATTTCAAAAGAAGTTTTACTTAGCTGAATATTAGTAGAGCCATGTAATAAAATCAGTTTTACATTGGTAAAAAATATAAAAATAAATGATGGAAAATAATATGCAACATCCAGAATGCATATACCTGATAGCAAAAAAATGAGGTTATTCAAACCAAAACTCATTCATATTAAGTACAAAACCCATTCAAAATATTAAATATATATCATCAATGTTGTCAAATAAAGACAATACAATGAAGAATAGAGGTCATACAGAAGGCAGTCTGGCACTTGGAATCAATTTCTCTCTAGAAGAAAGCTATTAATTTTTAAAATCAACATATAATAATTGTATGTGTTTACGGGGTATGTAGTGATGTTTTGATACATATAACGTATAGTAATCAGATCAGGGTAATTAGCATAGCCATCATTTCAAACATTTATCATTTCTTAGTGGAGAACATTTAATATCTTCCATCTAGCTATTTAATATTATATAAGATACTATTACCTATAGTTAAGCTACAGTGGTATAGAACACTAGAACTTATTTCTACCATCTAGCTATAATTTTGACTGCCTTAACAAATATATCCCTTTCTAGTCTTTCCACCCTCTAGTATCTTTTGTTTTACTTTTTACCTCTATGAGATTAACGATTTTTTTTTTTACTTTGTATATATGAGTGAGAACTGACAGTGTTTAACTTTTTCTTCCTGGATTATTTCACCTAACATACTGTCCTCCAGTTCCATACATGTTGTCATGAATGGCAAGATTTAATTATTTTCTATGACTTAATAGTATTCTATGGTGTATGTACACCACATTTTCTTTATTCATTTATCCGTTGTTGGATACCTAGGTTGATTTCATAGCTTGGCTATTGTGAATAGTGCTAAAATAACCATGGAGGTTCGGATATCTCTTTTATGTACTGATTTCTCTTTCTTTGGATAAATCCTCAGTAATGGGATTGCTAGATCACATGGTAGTTTCATTTATAGCTTTTGAGGACTTCCATACTGTTATTTACAGTGACTTTACTAGTTTACATTCCTACCAACAGTATATAAGAGTTTCCTTTATTTTCATCTTTGTCAGCATTTGTTTTTTTTTGACATTTTGATAATAGTCATCCTAACTGGGGTGAAGTGATACCTCATTGTGGTTTTGATTTGCATTTTCTGATGATTAGTGATGTTGACCATTTTGTTCATATGTTTTTGGTCCATTTGTATGTCTCTTTTTGACAAATGTATGTTCAAATCATTTTCTAATTTAATTTAAAACAATTGTATAAATTTATGGCATAGAAGTGCAAGATTATGCAGTGGTTGTATTATTTTGTTTTCACACTGCTATAAAGAACTTCCTGAGACTGGGTAATTTATAAAAGAAAGAGGTTTAATTGACTTACAGTTCTGCATGGCTGGGAGGCCTCAGGAAACTTACAGTAATGGCAGAAGGTGAAGCAGACATGTCTTACATGGTGGCAGGTGAGAGAGAGAGCATGAGAGAGTGCAGAAAAAACTACCATTTATAAAACCATTAGATCTTGTGAGAATTCACTCATTATCATGAGAACAGCATGGAGGAAACTACCCACATAATCCAATCACTTCCCTCCCTCAACACTTACAATTCATGATGAGATTTGGGTGGGGACACAGAGCCAAACCACATCAGTGGTCAAGTCAGGACTTCTAGAGTATCTATCATCCAGATAAGATACACCATACCTACTAAGTAATTTATCAGCATTCACCCACTCATTCTGCTAAATCTTCATTGTGATCATTCCACTCTCTAAGTCCAAGTGTATACCCTTTTTCTCACCCACTTATGAGCAAGATCATGTGATACTGACTTTCTGTGTCTTACTTGTTTCACTTAATGACCTCCAGTTCCATCCATGTTGTTGCAAATGAGAAAATGTTATCATTTTTTATGGCTGGATAGTATTCCATTATAAATATATACACCGCATCTTCTTTTTCCAATTACCCATTAGAATCAACTTAGGTTGATTTCATATTTTTGTTATTGTGAATAGTGCTGTGATTAACATATGAGTGCACGTTTCTTTTATACACATTGATTTATTTTTCTTACTCCCACTGGTGGGGTTGTTAAATCAAATGGTAGTTGTTTTTGTTTATGTTTTAAGAAAGAGTCTTGCTCTGTCCCTAGGCTGGAATGCAGTGGCACGATTTCAGCTCACTGCAGCCTCCGTCTCCCAGGTTCCAGTGATTCTCCTGCTTCAGCCTCCCAAGTAGCTATAACTACAGGCATGCGCCACCACATCTGGCCAATTTTTTTATTATTAGTAGAGACATGGCTTCCCCATGTTGGCCAGGCTGGTCTCAAACTCCTGACCTCAAGAGATCTGCCCACCTTGGCCTCTCAAAGTGCTGGGATCACAGGTGTGAGCCACCACACATGGCCAAATCAAATATTAGTTCTATTTTCAGTTTTTTGAAATATCTCCATACTGTTTTCTATCTTGGCTGTACTAATTTACATTCTTACAAACTTTTTCCATGCTATTAGTTTCAAAAAGTTTAATTTCCATTTTAATCCTCTGTTGACTCAATGATTGGTCTGGTGCATGTTGTTTAATTTCCGTGTATTCATACATTTTCTGAATTTCTTGGTATTGATTTCTGGTTTTATTCCACTGTGGTCAGAGAAGATGCTTGACACTCTTGAGCTTTTAAACATTTTTGGAAACTTGTTTTGTGTCCTAACATGTGGTCAGTCTTGGAGAATGTTTCATGTGCTGATTTAAAAAAAAAAAAAACTATATTCTGCACTTGTTGGGTAGAAATTTCTGTAAATGCCTATTAGGTCCATTTGGTCTGAAGTTTAATTTCAGTCCAGTGTTTTTAGTTGCTTTTCTCTCTAGAAGACCTGTTTAATGAGTGCGAGGTGTTGCAGTACCTCACTGTTATTATCTTGCTGGCTATCTCTTTCTTTCTCTTTAGGTCTAGCAATATATATTTTTTTTTTTATGAATGCGAGTATTCCAGCATTGGGTGCATATGTATTTAGAATTGTTATATCCTCTTTCTGAAGTGATCCCTTTGTCATCCTAGAATGTCCCTATTTGTTTTTGTTTGTTTGTTTTACTATTTTTGGCCTAAATTCTGTTTTATCTAAGTATAGCCAATCCTGCTCACTTTTGCTTTCTGTTTGCATGAAATATTTTTTCTACCCCCTTACTTCCAGTCTCTATGTGTCTTTTCAGGTAAGGAGTTTCTTGTAGGTAATATGTAGTTAAATTATGTTTTTTAAAAATCAATTCAACAAATTTATAGTTTTATGTGGACCATTTAATCCATTTGTGTTCGATGTTAATATTGACATGTAAAGTTTGTTCCTGTCATATTATTAGTTATTTTCTAGTTTTAAAATTCTTTCTTTCTTTTTCTTCATTTGTCATTTTGGTTTGGTGAAATTCTGTAATGATGCCATTTGATTCCTTCTCTTCCTTATGTGAGCCCTTTAAAATACAAAATAGGATATTTTTACCCAGCCCTGTCCTACTTGGCAGGCGTTGGGCTTTGTTTTGTCACCCTAACTGTAAAAAGTTACTATATTCTTTAATGAACATCTTAACCTTCATCCAAACACTCAAACATCTCAAAAAAAAAAAAAAAACCCACAAGCAGTCCAAGGAATAAATGGACATATGCAGGAATGATGTCTGACTAGAAGCATTTCAAGCATGACACATCCACTTAGAAGAACCAAATAGTATGTAGACAATCTCACACTTTGAATACATTATCCAAGAGGGAACATAGAAGCTCAACAGAAAATAGACAAGAAACACCACATTCTAGAAAGGAGAAGGAAAACAGGGATCTTGTTTGGCCAGAACTGGCTGGAAACCAGGAGTGACTCCCAAACATGGCAGAGAGTGAGTGAGTTACTGGGGAATTATATAATTTAGGCCACGTGAGGGCATCTTGACCCCCCCTAAATCCCTGAATCTAACTAAGAGAGTGGCCAGGAGGCTGTGAGAAGAAATTGCTCAGAGAAGGAACACATCCTGGGTCCCACGCATTTTATGAGATCTAAGTGACTACAGTAAGATTCCATTCTTGATACTAGGTCTTAACAGGTAAGCAAATGCTAAGGGAATTTATCACCACTAGAGCAGCCCTATAAGAAGTGATTAAGATAATCCTAAACTTGGAAGCAAAAGGATGACATACTTTAGGCAGATTGAAAATAATTTCTAAGATAAGTTTGGATCTGCAATAAAAATGGGAAATGGGAAAAGAAAAATGCCTATTAATTGTATAAGTCAATGATAGTGAAATGTGGGTTTATACAGATATGTGTTGTGTGTGTGTATGTATGTGTGTGTATAAACTCCATGAAAATAAGTGAATATAATTTGGAAGGGTAGTAAATTAATCCAAAGTATTTTAATTTTTGTGTGTGTCTGTGTCTGCCTGGGAAGAAGTAAAAGCATGTACTGACTTTTGATGAGACCCAGATGAGTTTTATAATCTTGAGGCTAGTAAAAAGTTTGTTTTATAAGAAATAATGTGTTTTTTGTTTTTTTTTTTGAGACGGAGCCTCGCTCTGTTGCCCAGGCTGGAGTGCAGTGGTGTGATCTCGGCTCACTGCAAGCCCCGCCTCCTGGGTTCACGCCATTCTCCTGCCTTAGCCTCTCCGAGTAGCTGGGACTACAGGCGCCCACCACCACGCCTGGCTAATTTTTTGTATTTTTAGTAGAGATGGGGTTTCACTGTGGTCTCAATCTCCTGACCTCATGATCCGCCTGCCTCGGCCTCCCAAAGTGCTGGTATTACAAGCATGAGCCACTGTGCCTGGCCAGAACTAATGTGTTTTAAGATCATTTGGTTTTCTGTACATTGCCCCATCCCCTAAAATTTTTTTCCCTTTTTAATGATATAGTAAGCTCCCACTTTTTCTTTACAATGACACTCAAATCTTAATTATTTGGTTAAGATAACTCTGACATTCACAACTTGATCTGATACATTTCTCTTTGATAATCACTGAAATATATACATTCCCTTTTCATTGTTATATTACAGGTGTCTTTG
Source organism: Nomascus leucogenys (assembly GCF_006542625.1). Lineage (NCBI taxonomy): Eukaryota > Metazoa > Chordata > Mammalia > Primates > Hylobatidae > Nomascus > Nomascus leucogenys. Next base: position 36,162,468 of record NC_044384.1, read on the forward strand.
AGGCTAAAAGATCATGAATCAATTGGCCAAGGCTACATGAATAATCAACTGCAGATGCTGGATGAAAATTCTGAACTCTTTCTTGGTTCCCACTACCACATATTTCTTATGTTACATTGTAAATATTACATTTTTATTATTTTTCTATAAAGACTCTAAACTTCTGTAATCATTTCTTTTGCTAAACTATTATTTTAATTCCCATTGTCACATTCATTAGCTTTTCTTTGTTGTATTTGTTTTCTAATTCCTTCTATTATTAATATAGAACCTTTTAAAGGCAAAAATCAAATGCCCCAATTAGAGCCAACCATTGTGATTAAAGTGTTTTAGTGTGTATGTATTTACCACCATTTTTTTTGTTTCTGTGTATGTATGTGGGTGAAGAAAAAAAGTTATATATGATAAATATAAAAGTTTCATATTTTAGTGATACTTTTAAAATATTATGTGGTGAAAATGAAATAATAAATGTTACCTATTTTTCTGTAGTGAAATGTAAAAGTTGTTTGTTACCTACCCACATAATAAAAGATCATAGAAAATAATATTTCTAAAAATATTTAAGTTATAAATACATTACTTCAAGCTAACTTTTTTCTGAAAGGAGGAGGAGAAAATCCTAGATTTAGAAATCTATGAAAATCTACTATGGTCTAAATGAGTTTAGTTTTATAATATAGCTCATGAATTAAGAGAGTCATAGAACTAGCTAGTATGCAGATTTCATAGTTTACCTATCAGTTAAGATTTTTAAAAGAAAACTAGTTTTAAAAGAAAAGGTAATATTTTTTGAGTTAATCTAAAATAATTTTCTCCGAAGGATGAAATCATTGTGAAGATCTTCTTGAATTATTGAAGAACCATTTTTGAATGCTGGCTTAAGATTTAGACTACTGAAAAACAATTAGCAAGCAGGGTGAAGTAGAGTAGTTCATGCACGGGAAAATTATTTTGAGGCAAAAGGCACCAGCAGTATTGATAAAATGAATGCTAGCTGATATTCATTAGGAATTATTGAAGTTTACATCAGACTATTTATATTTGATCTAGATTCCTTACTCTCCTTCAGTGGGTCAGGTCTTCTACCACACTTTCATAACTTTGCTCTGATACTGATGCTAAACTAGAATATTTTGATTTCTTTAAATATTCTTTTTATTAGAATTATTGTTTCAAAAAATTTATTTTAGAACCCAATAAGGCATTAATTACCATTTCAGTTTGTTTTCTGCTGATACAACAGAATAACTGAGACTGGGTAATTTATTAAAAATAAAGAAATTCATTTAGCTCATGGTTCTGGAGGCTGGGAAGTCCAAGAGCATGGCAACAGCATCTGGTGAGGGCCTTCATGCTGCATTATACCAAAGCAGAAGGTAGAAAAGCAAGAGAGCACCAGTGAGAGTGAGAGAAAGAAGGAAGAACTTACCTTTTACCAGAAACGCACTCCTGTGATAACTAACCCAATCTTTTAATAATGGCATTAATCCATTCATGAGGGCAGAGCCTTAATGACCTAGTCACTTTTTAACAGTCTTATTTCTTAAAACTGTTTCATTGGGGATTAAGTTTCCAATACACATTCAAACTTTAGAAGCTACTCCCCTTTTCTTCCACCTTTAATGAATAAATATGCTACTGCCAAATCTATTTTTGGTGGCTTTAAATTCCAGATAATCTTGTCGTACCCTCACATGTGAACCAGGTTCTTCAATCAACTCATTAAACCCTTCAATATAGTAAGACTGATATCAGTATTAATGATCATATTTATCAATTCCCAACTCTAGGGAATGAAAATATTACTTTTTCTTGCTTGATCCTCTTATCTGGCAAATGTGAGCAGTGATGACAGAGAAGATTTGGAAAGATTTGTTAGGTTTAAACAATTATTACCACTACTGGAAACATTATTCAAAGACATACCAGACTAATACATTGCACTCTTAATTTCTTTTTTTTTTTTTTTTTTTTTTTTTTTTTTTTTTTTGAGACGGAATCTTGCTCTTTCACCCAGGCCAGTGGCATGATCTCGCCTCACTGCAAGCTCCGCCTCCCGGGTTCATGCCATTCTCCTGCCTCAGCCTCCCAAGTAGCTGAGACTACAGGCGCCCGCCACCGTGCCCGGCTAATTTTTTGTATTTTTAGTAGAGACAGGGTTTCATGATGTTAGCCAGGATGGTCTTGATCTCCTGACCTCGTGATCCGCCCGCCTTGGCCTCCCAAAGTGCTGGGATTACAGGCGTGAGCCACCGCGCCCGGCTGCACTCTTAATTTCTACCAATAATAACATGAACATATTGTGGCCATCCCTCCTATGCTATCCTATTTATCATCAAATTTAATAATGTGAGAGTCACTGTATAATTGTTAACATTAGTCATATGTTGCATTAACACATATATTTTCTGTCAAATTTTTAAGAAGAAATTAATAATCTGTGTTCTCTTTACTTGCTAATTAAATTAAGCTGAAAATTTCCATTTGATCAGAAGGGCACTTCCTTCAATGTTAATTGATTTATCAAATTTAAGTTTTTTGACCCAGGAAAAATGCTTTGATATGTGGTACATCCAATATAATAAATGGTAAATATATTTCTAAAATGTCATATGGATAAAGCATCTTAAATGATGTTAAGATTATTAATGAAATTAAAACTCTAATATTGTCTCATAATTTGAAAGGTGATATTGTGTGTAAACATTGCTTGTTTGTGTTTATGTAGGTCTCTGTGTTTGTACGTGTGCATTCTCTTCTTTTGAACAGTGCTAACTGTGGGTAAAATTGTGAACAAGGCACATTTAACTCTAGGACTCTCCTCAGACTTTACCAAAAACGTCTTTTCTTTTTTGTTTTCTGGAAATATTCTGATAACCATCAGAGTGATAGTCATTTACAGGATTATTTTCTCCAGGAAATGCTAATTTTCACTTTCATTCTTGTTCATTAAATGAAAATCATATCCTGGCAAATAAATATTATTGCTTTTGTTGAGAAGTGTTTTAGAAATGAGAAGAAGCATAAAAGATGAAAAGGGAAAGTGAGTGAGATGAGGAGGATAGAGGAAAAAAAGGAAAGAACAAAAGAAAGGACACTATCTCATGAAGCTTGGTAGGAAAGACCTGGAAGGAAAGAAACCAGAAGTATCAAAGCAGCACTTGGCTGCTTTTTTGACCCAGGAAGCAAAATTGTATTCAATGAGGTGACAAGTTCCTGTAGAAGGATAGATATTGTCTTCTGTTCATAAAAAAAGTGGAAAAAAATGAATATATTTGAAAGAGATTTCTTCAAAATGATTGTAGAAACTTGTAATTTATTTACTTAATTAGTATGTGCTATGGTCTGATTGTTTTTGTCCTCCGAAAATTAATATGCTGAAATTCTCACCCACGAGGTAGTGCTATTAAGAAATGGGGCTTTGGGGACTTTGGCAGAGCCCTCATGAATAGAATTGTTGTTCTTATAAAAGAGACCACAGATGGCTAGTTAGCCCCTTCCACCACATGAAGAAATAGTGAAGAAGTACCATCTATCAACAAGTAATGAACCCTTAGTGGACATTGGATCTGTCAGCACCGTGATCTTAGACTTTCCAGTTTTCAGAACTGTGTGAAATAAACTTTTGTTGTTTATAAGCCAGCCTATGGTACCTTGTTATGGTAGCCCAAATGGACTATGACAGTATAAGACATGGAAATAATAGGAATTTTAAGCAATTATAAATCATGTATTTATTCTTTATATATTCTGAATCCATTCAATCAATATAAAATAAATGTGGCAGCTAAGTGCTACGTAATGCATTTTGCAGAAGATAAGGTGTCTAAATTTATATTTTCATGAATAGACTTTTTTTTTTGTTTTTTTTTGTTTTTTTTTTTTTTTGAGACGGAGTCTCGCTCTGTCGCCCAGGCTGGAGTGCAGTGGCGCAATCTCGGCTCACTGCAAGCTCCGCCTCCCGGGTTCACGCCATTCTCCTGCCTCAGCCCCTCCGAGTAGCTGGGACTACAGGCGCCCGCCACCACGCCCGGCTAATTTTTTTTTGTATTTTTTAGTAGAGACGGGTTTCACCGTGGTCTCGATCTCCTGACCTCGTGATCCGCCCGCCTCGGCCTCCCAAAGTGCTGGGATTACAAGCGTGAGCCACCGCGCCTGGCCAGACTTTGTTTTTTAAACTGTCTTTGGTTTACAAAAAAAATTGAGCAGAAAGTACAAAGTTCCTATATGCCCCCTCATTTTATTTTTTCCTCATTCCCCCCATTATTAACATTTTGCATTAGTATGGTATATTTGTTATAATTAGTGAGCCAATATTAATATATTAATATTCACTAAGTCCTAGTTTACTTTTTATTATTAACTAGTCCATGTATCAGGATTTATTCTTTGTGTTGTATGTTCTATAGGTTTTAAATGTATAATGATATATGTCAACCATTACAGTATTACACATAATAGGTATGCCCTAAAACTCTCTTATTCATCCCTTATTTATCCCTTATCCCTAAAACTCCTCTATTCATCCCTTATTTACTCTCTTATTCATTCCTTAAAACTCCCTTATTTATTTGCCCTGAAACTCCCCTTATCCTTTTCTCCCTCTATTCTCTGCTCTCCTGGTGACTGCTGATCTTTTTACTGTCTCCATAGTTTTACCTTTTTGAGAATGTCATGTGGTTGAAATCATACAGAATATAGTCTTTTCAGATTGACATTTTTTACTTACCAATGTACATTTAAGTTTTTTATGGTGTGCTGGCTCATTTGTTTTTAGCACTGAGGAATATTCCATTGTATAAATGTATCACAGTTTGTCCATCATCTATTGAAAGATTCTATTAGTTTATTAAGGCTGCCATAACAAAATACTAGATTGGGTGGCTCAGACGGTAGAAATGTATTTTCCCACAGTTCTGGAGGTTTGGTTTCTTTCCTCTCTTCTTGGTTTGTAGAAGGGTGCATTCTTGCTGTGACCTCCATGGTGTGTGTGTGTGTGTGTGTGTGTGTGTGTGTGTGTGTGCGCGCGCGCACATCTCTAATGTCTCTTAGTGTGTCCAAATTTCTTCTTTTAAGGACACCTGTCAAAAGGTCTATGTGCAAATACAGTCACATTCTAATGTTCTGGGCCTAAGGGCTTCAACATACAAATTTGGGGGGAACACAATTCAGTCCAGAATAGATATCTCACATGCTTCCAAGTTCTGACATTTATGAATAAAGATGCTATAAATATTCATTTGCAAGTTTCTGTGTGGACATAAGTTTTCAACTCATTTGGATAAATATCCAGGAGCACAATTGCTGGATCATATGGTAGGTGTATATTTAGTTTTGTGAAAAACTCCCAAACTGTCTTCCAAAGTGGCTGTGTCATTCCTACATTTCCACCAAGAATGAATGAGAATTCTTGTTATTTGGCAAACTTGCCAGAATTTTATGTCGTTATTTTTTAATATTTTTGCTATTCTTATAGATATGTAGGGATATCTTTTAATATTATTTGAAATTATCAGATGGTATGTGATGTTTAGCATATTTTTATATGCTTATATGCCATCTGGATGTCTTCTTTGGTGTGATATCTGCCCAGATCCTTCACCCATTTTTTAATTGACTTACATGCTTTTCTATTGTTGAGATATAAGAGTTGTTTGTATATTCTTGATACCAGTCCTTTATGTTTTGCAAATATTTTCTCCCAGTCTTTAGCTTGTCTTTTTTCTCTCAATATAAATTTTTTTTCTGACATTTTAATTAGTGCTCATTTGTAGATGTGTATAGACTGGCATTTGGCACCCAAAGGCCCTTGGATTAATGCAATATAATAAAACAATATTTCTAGTAATTGAAAGAACCTCAAACCATTTAATGCTATAATAAACTGTTTAGAAAATATACAGACTATATACTTCATTGTCAAAAATAATCTTAATTCTAACCTAAACTTTTACCTAAAGATTTTATTCAGTTTCATATGTTCTGTAGCGTGTCAAGAGCCAAAGCTAAGTGAAGAGAGACTCAACTGTTCTCATGGACAATACACAGGGAGATAAACTAGTTGTTATGTAGTTTTCTGTCTGCTGCAGAGTTTTCATACAAATGCATATGCAGAGGACACAGATATCTATCAACAGCCTGTGCCTATAAATATGTGCTCATCTTTTAAGCAATAGAGTTTATCCCAAACTATCCTGTGAATACTGACATTTACATAAAACATATCTCAACACATTTATCTAATATTTACTTTGTTGAACACATTTTATTTTAAAATAATTCTAGATTCATAGAAACTTGCAAAGAAATTCAGAGAGTTTCCATATGACCTTCACTAAGTTCTCCTTATTAGCTACATCTTACATTAATTACAGCACAATATCAAAATCAGGCCATTGTCTAGTTCTGCATCATTTTATTGTATGTGTAGAATGATGTAACCATAATGACAATAAAAGTAAAGAACTAGTCTACCTCACAAAAATCTTCCTCATGCCGTCACTTTATAGTGACACTCACTCTCCTCTTTTTCATCATCCTCTATCCTGGCTATCACTAAACTGTTCCTAATTTTCATAATTTTGCTATTTTGAGAATGTGACATAAATAGAAGCATATAACATGAAAATTTTTGAGATTAGTACTATTTTTACTCAAAAGAATGTTCTTTATGTCCACACAAGTTGTTAAATTACCAACAGTTTTTTCCATTCCATTGCCGATTATTATTATATGATATGGATGTATCATAGTTGGTTTAAACATTCACCTATTGAAGGATGCTTTGTTTCTAGCTTTTAGTAAAATAATACACTCTTTAATTTCAATTCTTTTAAATTTGTTGAAATTTATTTTATGGTCTTTGATATAGTGTATATTGGTGAATGTTCTATGGCACTTGGAAAGAATATGTATAGCATTGTAGTTGGGTGGAGTATTTTATAAATGTAGAGTAGATCCCATGGTTGATTATAGGATTGAGTTCTGTATCGTTGCTAATTTTCTGTCTAGTTCCATCAATAGGTGAGAGACATGTTTAAATTTTCAAAAATATGTATAAATTTTTGCATTTTTTTCAGTTCTAACAGTTATCCCTCATATAACTGACAGTTCTATTACTTGGTAGATATGTTTAGGACTACTGTATGTTCTTGTTAAATTGAAGCTTTAATTATTAGTAGAACGTCTGTTTGCCTCTTAATATTCTTTGCTCTGAACATTGTATCATGTAATATTTTTTAAAATTATATTCTTTCTTATTGAAAAAATAATTATGTATATTCATGGGGTACATAGTGATGTTTCAATATATATAAGTATAGTGACCAGATCACAGTAATTAGTAATCCATCATCCCATTTATTATTTCTTCATGTGGGGAACATTCAGCAACTTCCTTCTAGCTATTCAAAATTTTATATTATATTATTGTTAATTACAGTTTAATACTACAATTGTACAAGACACTAAAATTTATTCCTCCCTTCTAGTTGTAATTTTGTATCTTCTAACAAACCTTATTCCTTTCTTCCCCCAACCCTTCCCAACCTCTAGTTTCTTCTGTTCTACTTTTTACTTCCATGAGATCAACCTATTTTAGCTTCCACATATAAATGAGAACATGTGGCATTTAACTTATTTCCTAGCTTATTTCACTTAACATGATGTCCTCCAGTTCTATCCATGTTGTCATGAATGAAGAATTTCACTCTTTTTGAAGGCTGAATAATATTCTATCATGTATATATGCTATATTTTCTTTATTCACTCATCTGTTGTTGGACACCTAGGTTGATTCCCTATCTTGGATATTGGGTATAGTGCTGAAATAACCATGGAGGTGCAGGTGTCTTTTTGATATACTGATTTCCTTTCCTTTGAATAAGTGCCCAGTAGTGGGATTGTCAGATCATATAGGAGTTCCACTTGTAAGTTTTTGAGGAGACTCCATACTGTTCTCCATAATGGTTGTATTATACTAGTTTACATTTCCACCAACAGTATATAAAAGTTCCCTTTTCTCTATGTCCTCATCAGCGTTTATTATTTATTGTGTTTTTGATAATAGCCACCTTAACTGTGGTGAGATAATACTTTGCTGTATTTTTGATTTTCATTTTCCTGATAATTAGTGATGGTGAGCATTTTTTCACATATTTGTTGGTTATTTGTATGTCTTCTTTTGAGAAATGTCTGTTAGATAATTGTCACATTTTTTAATCAGACTCTTTTTGCTGTTGAGACTTTTTAGTTCCTTGTATATTCTAGATATAAGCTTCCTGTTGGATAAGTAGTTTGCAAATTTTTTTTCAGTCTTTAGGTTATTTCACTCTGTTGATTGCTTATTTTGTTGTGCTGTTTTTTAGTTTGATATAATGCCATTTGTTTTGTTTTGTTTCTTTTGTTGCCTGTGCTTTTGAGGTCTTATTCATAAAATTCTTTCTCAGACCAATGTTCTGAAGCATTTCCTCTGTTTTTTCTAGTAGTTTTCTCATTTTAGGTCTAATTTAGGTATTTGATGCACTTTTGAGGCAGGAAAACAGGATCTGGAGGCAGGGAACATAAGGCCAATTCACACTTCTGCTATGACAGGAAATTTCCTCTCCATAGGGCATAGGCCAAGTAAATGACTTTGTAGCTTTACTTCATCCTCTTCATTTACATAAGGTGTACCCCAAGTAGAGAGTATTTAAACTCCCAAAAATTCTGTAATGGGGCTTTTGAGCCCCTAAGCTCGGGCCCACTCCCACTCTGTGGAATGTACTTTTATTTTCAATAAATCTTTTCATTCCTTCCTTGCTTTGTGCATTTTGTCCAATTATTTGTTCAAGATGTGAAGAACCTGGACACCCTCCACCATTAACATATTTTGATGAGCCAGGCAGGAGGAAGAGGTAAGCCCAAAGTTTGAGATTCATTTTTCTCCCTTTCCTTTCTGCTCCATACAGGGACTCTCTCTCTCTTTTCTTTTCCAACTTGGGACTCTTGGTGGGCAGCACCTAAACATGGAGACAACTGCAGGTTTCTGGCCATGGCCAATGAAACTTAGGGGTTTCCATGTGGAGAAACCTGACCGCCACCACCTGGCTCACTGAAGGAAACTGGATTTTTTTCATTTTCTTCCTTTCTTTTTCAGTCTTTCAGCAGCTGTTTATAGTTGCTCTGCCCCAAAGAGGCAAGGACTTCTTTTTTTTTTTTTTTAATCTTTTCTGCACATGGTCCCTGATCCCTACATGCAGGGGAGCTCAGAGCAAATCACACGTTTCAGGGGACTTAAACCTTGTTTTCGTATGCTAACTTCTTCCCTTATCAGACTCAACTGGCTAAGGATGAAAAACGCCCAGCTGGCATCCAGTTCTCATTACAGTTCATGGCTATTCTTATAAAGCTCATAGTATGCTCTGGAGGGGAAAACCTGCGTGTGGTGCCCACCTAAGGCCAGAGACATCTGACACTCTAAGATTGGACACCACAGGAGGACGCTCTGTGGATCCTGTGGACCTCAACCTGCCCAAGGGTGACGCTCTCAGTAGAGGTTCTGAGGTCTAGGAGTCAACCCTCCTTGGAATTTTCTCTCTCAGTTGCAATGATGTCTGGCCCCAACATTGTTTGGAATCTGGAGTTTACTGTTGAATGGGAAAGAGGAATGGCATTGCATGTATCCAGGCTTTTGTGCTGCGGTTTCTAAGAAGGAGGCCTGGTTAACATGTGACACCCTCCTTTGGTACTGTTTGGCCCCAGGGCTCTTTGGAGTCTGGGGAAGTCTGGCCTTTAAATATCAAACTTCCATGGAGACTGCTTTACTCAAAATTTTGGTTCACAAGTTTCATTGGATTATCTACTGGGGCAAAGTAAAACCAGCAAGCTTGTATTTCTATCTTATGGCTAAGGTTGCAAACTATTGGATCTTCGTTTATGTGTGTATGCATGTTTAGATGTGTTTATTTGAATGTACACTTGTTATACGTTGTACCAAAATTGGCTTATAAGTAGAAAAGCGCTCATAAATTAAGTAAAGAAGTCTAAGCAATTTTCAAGTTCATGTGACTTAAAGTATAAATTTACTAAATAAGCTAACTTTAAAACTATTAGTGGAATAAAAATAGAAATGCCTTCAGAATTGTCAGCATATATTTTGTCTGAATTTCATGTTTGTCTTTGCTAAATATTTTAAAATGTCAGTGTAAATTCAAGCTGGGACCTGCTAGGGGTGAGTCAGCTTCCCATTGTATTCAAAGTCTCACTGAGATAAATGCATATCCTGATTGCTTCCATTGGAAAGTCTAATAGGAATCTCAAAAGAATGCCTCTCACACCTACCTGTGACCTGGAAGCCCCAAACCTCCTCCTCACTTCGAGTTGTCCTGCCTTTCTGGACCAAACCAATGTTCATTTTACATATGTTAATTGATGTCTCATGTCTCCCTTGTTAACAGTAAAAAATTAAGTACAGTGAATAGGGTAATTGTTTTAGGTAAACTTATTGTGTAAATTAAAATCTTAGCATTATTTTTTATGCTTATTTAATATCTGGATCATTTCCAATTAAAGGGTTGTAATGTGGGTAAGTATATTTCTAAAATTGTGAAGATGTTCTTTTCTATAAATGCCCATATCTAATAGTTCAGGATTTCGCGCTTTTTAGGGTTTCACTAAAGTTTTAGGTTACTAAGGATAAAATTCCAGTTAATGCATAATTCTGTATACAAATGTGCCAAAAAGAGTTATGTTATTAGTGAAAACAGGAGTAACTTTGTCTAATTCAGAAGTTAGCTACAAGTTAGTTCAAATTACATATTTGAAAAGTTATTTATGAGACAATGTAGTAAGGAATCATCAAATGGGGAGGAAGATGTGGAAAGGTTTACATAGTAAATATTCTTTAAAATCTGATAGAGAATTGGAGACATTTGGCTAATCAACATTTTCATAAAGTTTGAGTCTTGATTAAAGTAAAATAAGAAGTATTGTAAAGAAATGCATCAGCAGTTTGGCAATTCTTTTATATAGATAGACAGATAGATAGATTAGATAGATAGATAGATAGATAGATAGATAGATAGATAGATAGATAGAGTTAAGCATAAAGCTGAAATTTAGCTTAAAGCCAAATTTCACATACATGCTTGCATTGCTTCACACTATGTTTGCTGTTTTGCATGGGTAGTGCTAGAGTACTTATTGGTCAAGAACCTAAAGTGAATTTCTTGATTGCACAGAATAAATAATAATATTGGTGAACTTAAAGATATTAAATTGTGTATCAGGGATAAAATATTCATTATGTGGGGTTTTTTTTTGGGTGGGGGGTGGCCCTAGGTAACACTGTAACCTCCAGGATAAATTAAGTTGGAAAATTTGGGGTTGGTTTCCTGTTTATTTTTGCTTCTAGTTTTCGTTTGTTTGTTGTTTCTTCTCCTTTGACTTTGCTTGTGTATCCATATATACAAAACCATGATACTTTTTAGTTTCTAATGGAAGGCTTTTATTTGGTTCTGTGAATAGTTATTTTGTTTTGTATGCATTTCTAGCAAGTCACCATTTGTTCCATTTATCTGGAATTCCTAAGCTACATTTGTTGGGCCACAGGAATGGGAGCACACCAGCTTTTTATCCTCATAAACTAACTTTTTGCATTTTAGGCTTCCTAACACTTTAAGTGTGTTGAATATACTTTCATAAATAGAATTTGAGTTAGATTTCTATCTGCCTAATTTCTCCAAACTTGTAAACTATTTGTGAATATTCTTAATTAATGGCCATGTGTTTGTTTGCATCCAGTCAAGCAGGGTCTCTAAAGCCACTCAGGGAGAGGGAATCCAGAAACCTAGCATGCCAGCAACATGGTTAGAATTTCTTACCAATCAGTCTCTGTCCTCTTTCTCTCTGTTCAAATTGGTAAAATATAAAGTAAAAGTCACTGTTTATATCCTGTAAAGTTTTTAATTAATTGATTTAATAATAGTAAGAGCTTAAATCAAATATTTTGTCAGAAAAGTGAAAAATGTAATGCCTTTTATTTAGTTCATGTGACTTCAATAATCTTTGAGAAATAAAGACAATTTTAAAGATTACTGGTAAAATACAAATGTCTTAAAAATGTAAACATGTGGTCTAAATTATGTTCAAATATTAGGTTTGCTAAATGCTCTAAGGTCATAAACTGCTTCTTTGGCTTTTGAAAATTGTTTAACTTGACTGCTTTCCAGCTAGTTAAGGCCTTGGGATATGTGGAGTTGGCCACGCCCTAGCTATGCTGAAAATAGTCAAACCTTGTCAGAACAGACTTACCAGGTTTTAAACTATAGTTAAAATTCTAACAGTCGCCATTGTAACATGCAGTTAAAACTACTAGAAACAGTTTTACATGCAAGATGTGCAAAACAGTAGAATATGTTTTGTTTGGTTGTTTTTGTTAAAGGTTATAAAAGGCTTTTGTTTCTGAGCATCATTTGGCAAAATAAATAATTTATGGTAATCTGAAATTCTGAAATCAAACTTCAGTTTCAAAATTGTCTTTCCTAATGCCTCACTTTCTGGATGGATCAGAGGGCCCCTGAAAACATCCAGAAAAGAGATAAACAGGATTATTTCATATGTATAGGTGCATGGGATTGCCAAAATGATGTTCAATTTTCTTTGGGTTATATTTTTGTGAATAATATGTATATATGTTTTTAAATTGTATAGGATTCATAAAATAGTATATGCTATCAATTATAACTATGGTTATTATGTTATATAAACCACAGAAATTAACCAAATTTCCTTTTATGAAGCTACTAACCCAAGTAAAACAAATATTAATTAAATACCAAGAAAATATTTTGTCAGATTTTCATGTTAAACCAGCTGACACTGAACTTGTTTAAAATAGTTTATAACCAATGCTTGGTCCCATATTCCTGGGAAGACAATGAAAGCTTCACATACATTTGGTCACCTGGTGGACCATTTAAATATTTTATAAAGGGATTTCATTCCATTGTTATTTTCAATTATATTTTCTGGTTGGAAAAAGCTTTTATAAAGCTTTCCCATGCAAGATGTTAAAACAGCAGATTATTATACTGCAGTGTATTTTCACTAGATAAGTAAAGCTTTTTATGGTTTTGATCTTCTGAGAACATCAGAGAAAGACCACCTTGCCATCCACACTACAACAAAACTTCAAGACCTTGGGCTTTGAGTTCACGGCTTCGCAACTGAGAAGGGTCCCTCCATACTTTTGCAATTGTGCAACCATTAGAACCCTTGAGGTAAAGCTAACCGTGGAAATTTCTCCCGAGAAGATGGCATCCTTGTTGTGAACAGCTTTCCCATGTTCACAAATTAAGACTTCTACTATCATGAAACTCTTATCTTTCTTTTTTTTTTCTTGCTTATGCCTCTACAAACAATAGAAGTGGAATAGAAGGGTCTGTTATGTGCACTTATGGGGTACACTTTTATTTGTGAAGGAGTTTGCAGCCAGCTTTATACATGGATAACCTTATACTTTGATAGATAAAAGATGAAGGCCCAATGTAGGTAAGAAACTTCAATGGTACATATGTTGCCTCATAATCAGTCAAAAAATGAAACATTGTTTCATTCGTCTTAACCCACATCATGGGTTAAAAAGAACATTGCCAGGAGGCCTTCGCTCTTCTAGAAGGGCGTCATTTGTTAGGTCCCTTTTCCATGGTTTAAAGTAAAAGAAGCAATGATTAGAAATGTATCTCTCATAATAGGCTCTACAGCAAATTCTACCTTAAAGCCTATATTACATAACAGACTTTAAATTTTCTTGTGAAAGTTATGCTAAATAATAGAATTGGCTAAACAGAAAAGTACTTGTGCAGCTGCTGACACTTGTGGCCTATGGAGAAATAGATTAAATGCAGATTTTAAAAATTCAGTTTTAGGGGATTAATGAAAAGACCACTTAGTCAAGTGAGTAGACTCTTCATCTAGCTCATTCCTAAATCTATTTAATTTTAGGTGGCTTGGTTTATGGGGACCCTGGGTAAGGAGCATACTCTGAACTCTTGGTATTACCCTCCCAAGGTCATAATAACAGTCTCCCTGGCATGCTGTATTCTCTCAAAGATTTTACATGCTTTCTTGTAGCCATCTCTAGAATGTCATATGGTCTCTCTTCAACTGGAATGACAAGAATTGAAAGAAATGTGCAACAAGGAGGACACTGTAACCCTATAAATGATGTGCTAAGACCAGAAATCCAAAATGATGGTAACTAAGAGTGTCGCTAAGGCCCTAAGTTTTGGTTACACTCTCACCTAAGTGAGAACCTGACCAAAAAGGGGGAATTTTTTAAACAAGATTCTGGGAGGCCATTGTTTTGGACTAAGCTCATGCACTATGTCCCAACAAACAAAACCAAACCAAAATGCAGTCATTTGTGCTAAGGCTTTAAGGAAACACAGATATTTGTAGAACAGACCAGATTTTGTTTTTTTCTTCTGCAAATCACTATAACAAACATTCCTAACAGTATAGGTATTCACCCACTAAAGTTCCCATTAAATCTTTTAACCAAATTCATTTCCTCTGGCCTAGAGACCATGAAGCTTCAGATGATCATGGGCTCCAGCCAGTTCCAGGTGAAGACACCACCCCTGGCCATCAAGAATCTACCCTGCCTCCACTAGATAGAACAGGGCAAGTTCCATGATCCCCAGTGGGTAGGGACTATGCCCCAAGCCAGCATGTTGCAGTTATAGAAAAAAGACCATTGATCCCTCTGCCTCCCATAAAGATTTATGGGGATCACATCTCTCAGGCGGAAGATGAGGCAGGAAAATAGGGTCTGGAGGCAGGGAACATAAGGCCAATTCACACTTCAGCTATGACAGGAAATATCCTCTCCATAAGGCGTAGGCCAAGTAAATACCTTTGTAACTTTACTTCACCTTCTTCATTTACATAGGGCATATCCCAAGTAGAGGGTATTTAAACTCCCAAAAATTCGGTAACAGGGCCTTTGAGCCCCTATGCCTAGGCCCACTCTCACACTGTGGAGTGTACTTTCATTTTCAATAAATCCCTTCTTTCCATCCTTCCTTTGTGCGTTTTGTCCAATTTTTTGTTCAGGACACCAAGACCCTGGACACCCTCCACCGTTAACACTTTGAGTTGATTTTTATATAGGGTGAGAGGCAGGAGTCTAATTTTATTCTTCTGCATTTGAATATCTAGTTTTCCCAGAAGCATATTTTGAAGAGACTATCTTTTCCCCAGTGAGTGTTCTTGAGACCTTTCTAAAAAATCAGTGGGTTGCAGTTATGTGGATTAATTTCTGGGGCCTCTATTCTGTGCCATTGTTTTATGCATCTGTTTTCATGTCAGTACCATGCTACTTGGTTACTACAGGTTCGTAGTGTATTTTGAGGTCTGATAGTGTGATACCTCTAGCTTTGTTATTTTTGCTGAGGATTGCTTTAGATATTTGAGGTCTTTTGTGGTTCCACATAAATTTTAGATTTTTTTGTTTTCTGTGAAAAATACCATTGGTATTTTGAAAAGAATCATGCTGATTCTGTAGACTGCTTTGGTAGTATTGTCATTTTAACAATATTAATTATTCTAATTTATGAGCATGAGATATCTTTCCACTTCTTTGTTTCTTCTTCCCTTTTAAAAATCAATATATGTCGTTGTCTTTATAAAGGTCTTTTACCTCCTTGATTAAATGTATTCCTAGGTATTTTATTATATTTCATAGCTATTATAAATGGGATTTCCTTCTGGATTTTACTTTATCTAGCTCATTGTTTATGCATGAAAACACCACTAATTTTTGTTTATTAATTTGTATCCTGTAACATTACTGAATTTGTTTATCACTTCTAAGAGTTTTTTGGTAGAGTCTTTAACTTTTTCTCTATATAAGATTATGTTATCAGCAAACAGGAACAATTTCACTTCCTTCTTCCACTTCGGATGCATTTTATTTATTTCTCTTGACCAGTTGCTGTGGCTAGGACTTCTAATACTATGTTGAATAAGAGTGATGAAAGTAGGCATCCTTGTGTTATTTCAGTTCTTACAGGAAAAGGTTTCAGCTTTCCCCTATTCGGTAAGGTGTTAGCTATGGATGATCAGATATTAATATAGCTGCCTCTGCTTTCTATTAATGAATATTTGCATGGCATATATATATATATTTTTTTCTCCTTTCACTGTCGATCTATGATAATATTTAAAGGGAGTTTCTTTTTGATGGCTTATAGTTAGGTCATTTAAAAAAATCTCTGCCATTTTTGTCTGTTAATTGGTATATTTAGATAATTTACATTTCATTTTAAGTATTGATGTGTCAGGGCTTATCTGTCATTTTACTTTTTGCTTTCTGGTTGTTCCATGTTTTGTTTTTTAAATCTTTTTGTTAACTCTTTACTTTTCTGCCTTTCTTTGAGTTACTTAAATTTATTAAAATTCTACTTTTAGCTATCTATGTTTTTAAATGTCTCTTTTTGTATAAATTTTAAAGTTGTTGCTATAGATTTTACTTGGGACATACATAACTTATCACAATCTACTAATGTTGACATTTTACAAGTTTGAGTGACATGTAGAAATATTGCTTGTCTATTTACCTTTCTCCATGCATAATTGTCAAAATATTCTATCTGGCTATTTGAAACAATGTTATTCTTTTGCCTTCAACCATTAAATATAGTTTAGCAATCTCAAGAGGAAATGAGTCTACTTTATTTACCTATGTTTTGCTCTTTCCATTGTTCTTTTTAATTTTAATATTCCGAGATTCTTTTGTTATCCATTTTTCCTTCTTTCTTGACATTTATTTTCTTTATTTCTTTTTTTATTGTCTTTTTCTCTCTCTCTCTCTCCTTTTTTGGTTCAAGCAATTTTCATAAGTGCTTCCTTGATATATTTTTTAGAGTAGATCTAAATGCTACACATTTCCTTATTTTTTTGATCTAAGAATACATTTGTTTTCCCCTTTATTCCCTTATTCTAGATAATTTTGCCAGATATAGTAATTACAGTTGACATTTCCTTTCTTTTTTTCAGCACATGGAAATTGTGCTACTTCCTTCTGTCATAAATGATTTTTGATGTGAAATCACCTGTGATTTGAAATGATTTTCTTTTACAGGCAAGGTGTTGCTTATCTCCTGTGGCTTTTAAGATGTTTTCTTTGTTTTCAGTTTCCAGAAGATTGATCATAATTTATTTTGGAGTACATTCTTTTTGAGTTTATTCTGTTTTGGGTTCATTCAGCTTCTTGAATGTGTAGGCATGTATCTTTTAACAAATTTGGGAAAATTTCAGCCATTATTTCTTCAGATAGTTTTTTTAGCCCCACTGTTGTGACTTTTTTAGCTCCTCTTCTGGGTCTTTAATAACATGACCATTAATTTATTTGTTGTAATCTCAAAAGTCTGTGAGGTTCTACTCTTTTTTCTTCTTTTGATCTATCTTTCACTAAGATTTCTATTGTTTTATCTTCAAATTCACTGATTACTTTTTCTGTCCCCTCCAGTCTACTATGGAGCCAATTCATTGAGGTTTTTGTTTTCTTTTTTTCTGATATTATATTTCCTAGGTCTAAAATTACCTTTTGGTTCTACTTTATGTCTTCTATTATTTTGCCAATATGTATTTTATTCATTTGTTTCAACTATTTTCATAATTGTTCATTAAAGACATATATTGGCTGCTTTAAAATTCTTGTCAGATAATTCTAGCAACTAGGATGCTTGAGGCAAAAAGAAAACTCAGGAAACACCATCATGTTATTTTTTTAGGCTCAAGGTTCTAGCCAGTCAATCTTTTTATTGCTACCTTTAAGAGTCTTCTAAATTATTTATATTATATATTTATATTAACATATAAATATATCTACATATAATATTTATATTATATATATATATTTCCAAGACTGTTAGTTGTATTTAGCATAATGAATTGAAAGAAGTGTATTTACATCTGGAATGTTGAGGAAAAAGAAATAAAGTAGAAGAGAAGTAAAGGAAGTATTCTTCTTCTTTCTCTTTTAAGTAAAAAAATGTGGAAAACCTGAGACTTTCTTTCCTAGCTGGGATAAAAAAATAGTGACTATTTTATTAATTTTTTTAAATGGGAATCTACCATCTAAATATATACAGGGCAAAAAGGAATATGTGATTTATCAGCTATGTTCACATGTAATCAAAGGTCCATCAAGTTAGGGTTCGGAGTGCTAGTATGCTGAACAATACAAGAGACTTGAGTAATTCAGCGGGCTCAGAGTAAGATGGCTGCTTCTAGAATAAAATAGCTGGGATTTTACAAATCAATCAAATTTCACAGATTTATAGTTAAGTAGTATAAAATACTAATTATTTTCCTGCAACTTAAAAGTCTGAAAATATTTGAAAGACAGACTTGAAGTTTGATCCCGCAAATTTCCTTGTTGCATCATTTATGTACACAGATTTGGGAACAGATGAGAAAAATAGCCAAGTTCTGAAAACTGTAATAGAGACATAAAGTAGAATTTAGAAGATTTCATATTCCATGAGCCATCAGCCTGTAGTGGGTTCCTCCTCCCTTTGTCTATGAAGTTATTTCTCATTAACTGGTAAAGGTGAAGAAATTATTATTCTGAGCCTTTATACCTTAACAGAATAGGCCAGTTTTCTCCATGCCTTTTCCTCAGTCCTCATCCAAATGTAAAACCAGAATCAGATTCCAGCATTTCCAGCTAATAGGGGATGACCCATACAAAGACAAACCTAGGAAGAGAAGCTTTACAAAGCCAGAAGAGCAGGACTTTGCTATTTTAAGTCTGGGAAATAATGTAGGAAATGATTTTGAGACACTGAGTATAAGAAGCAGTTTAATGTCTTCACACTGCTGAATATACCAGAGATTCTGAAGTCCTTGGGCTGACAAATGAATAAAGTGATTTTTATGATTCCTTGATTAGCAAACAAATATAGATTCAACACAAAATCATAGAGTACATTTATAATTTATAATTCATCATACTATCTCATACAATGTATATCATTATAGAGATACTCTTGTCAATATATTCTTATATGGAAAATAAATTCTCAACATGTTTGAAAAGCAGCTCAATGTTTGTTATCAGACCTATGTGGATTCCCTGTTAACATTGTATGTAAACTCTAACATGTCTAAAGGGATCTCTCAATGACAGAGACTAAGTGGGAGCATATAAGAAGCAAAGTCATTACGGTTAGTATCATTGAAGGAATGTGAGAGTAATGATCGGAATTATCTATTCTGTACATATTTTTGAAGGCTATTATTTGATTGTGTGGGGTTACTAGGAACACAATAGGAGGGCAGCCCACTAGGTCCTTTATAAAATTTTTATGCCACAAAATAGAGAGTAACAGCATCCAACTTGTTTCTTAAACCTGACCCTGTACACAAACCTAAAGTTCCTTAAAAGAAGAGGAGTCCATATACTCTTATAAAAAGACAATCTAAGACCAGCAGAGATTACACTCTAAGACTTCTTCCTCCATTTCCCACAATCCCTAGACTAATAGAGTACAGAAATTTTAAATCACCAAAAATGTCAAGATTTTTAGAACCCTGGCTCTAAGAACACTTGTTCCTTTCCAAGATAATTAATAGAATAATTAAACTGATTCTCTAACTTCATGGAGTAAGAACTTATAGAAATGGCTAAATGTGAACCATAGGAGATTTATTGCTCCCAAAATAGTAAATCCCAAAGTATATCATAAGCCTATGGGAGTTTCAGCGGTGAGTGCAACTAAGACTTGTAAGATGTAGGGTAGATAATTACTGTACATCCTCATTATATCTCCATGTGTACAAACACACAAAAAAATACCTGTGACATTGAAGAATAACAATGAATTACATGATAAACACCAGTTGCACAAATGAATTTCTCACTAGAGCAAATTTGCATTGCCCCTGGCACCTAGTGACAAATGTTTTGTCATTAGTCTGATAAACAAAACAGAGCAAACAGTTAACTTGCACAACGCAAGTATAAAATTACACTCTTACCAACATGCTCCAGTGTTCCTCATACTATTACACAAAGACATGAAAAACAATGGGCCATTCTGTCAACTGGGGTGATTGATTTTGACTGTTAGGAAAATATAGGTTCTTCAACCCAATTTTGCCAGGGAGAAGTTACAAATAGAACTCAGGGGATCTACTGGCATACCCTCTAATAGTACATGGGCTAATAAGTTAATTAAAGAATAATAGGCAAAGCAATCCATACTCTTATTAATCAGGATAGTGGAATAGTGGACATCTTAGGAAGGAGTCATGACTTGAAGAAAATTCAAGGAAGACTTCTAAAGAGCTGGTAAGTGTTTATTTTAGGTTCAAGGGATACATGTGCAGGTTTGTTACGTGGCAAATTTGCATGTCATGGGTGTTGTTTGGTTGTATTATTTCATTTTCATGCTACTGATAAAGATATACCCAAGACTGGGCAATTTACAAAAGAAAGAGATTTAATGGACTTAGACTTCCACGTGGCTGGGGAAGCCTCACAATCATGGAAGAAGGCAAGGAGCAACAAGTCTCATCTTACATAGATGACAGCAGGCTAATAGAGCTTGTACAGGGAAATTTCCCTTATAAAACTATCATATCTTGTGAGACTTATTCACTATCATGAGAATAGCATGGGAAAGACCTGCCCCATGATTTAATTTCCTCCAGCTGGGTCCCTCTAACTACACGTGGGAATTCAAGGTAAGATTTGGGTGGAGACACAGCCAAACCATATCATTAGTACATGGATTATTTTATCACCTAGGTAATTAGCCTAGTACCCAATAGGTAGTTTTTTTGATCCTATTTGTTCTCTGCTTCTGATAAACTGAGTTGTAAGCTAACGGCAAAGAGTCATTGGATGAGAATGGAGGGTGAGAGTCTTAAATACCAGGAACTCTGTTCAGATTAGTTTTAGAAACAAAGCAGTGTCCATTGTAATTTTCCTATTTTGTGTTCTCATGGTCATATATTCATAAAGATTTTGTTCTGCATTACTACTATTCTTACTATATTTTTGTAAAGTGTGGTGTTGTTGGTTAAATTGATCTTTTAGCTAATATTTTGCAGAAAAGCAAAATGGTTATGATAGATGAGTATGCCTTACCCTAAAATACTGGACGTACAAGTTGAGTAGAACAACAGATATGAATTTGAGTTATTTCCTTTGAGAATATCCTGAGTGTGTTTTTTTGGTTATAAGAGGGATGGTAACCATATCCAAGGAGGGATTAGTTTTATATAAGTAGGAAAGACAAGTATCTGTAGATGATAAGCAGGTAAAGGAATTTATTAAGTTATTTGTGGCTGGGCATGGTGGCTTACATCTGTAATCCCAACACTTGGGGAGGCCGAGGCAGGTGGACCACCTGAGGTCAGGAGTTTGAGACCAGCCTGGCCAACATGGCAAAACCCCATCTCTACTAAAAATACAAAAAATTAGCCAGGCGTGGTTGTGGGCACCTGCAATCCCAGCTACTCTGGAGGCTGAGGCAGGAGAATCGCCTGAATTTGGGAAGCAGAGGTTGCAGTGAGCCAAGATCGCACCATTGCACTCCAGCCTGGGCAACAAGAGCAAAACTCCATCTCAAAAAAAAAAAAAAATAGTTATTTGCCATTTTTACAGACTAACTTAATGGTCCTTCCTATTTAAGAATAATCCTCAATAATGTTTGGTATTGGTGGGAAAAAGACTAATGGTCCTTCCTATTTAAGAATAATCCTCAATAATGGTTGGTATTCATGGGAAAAAGAGTCCAACCACTTTTTAGTAAAGCTATAGAAAAGTGGTCATCTCTCTTTAATGATTAGCAAAAATAGGAGAAAACATGATTAGGTCATGGGCAACTTAATGTTTTTATACAAGACTCCATATCCGGGATTTGTAACACAAAGCCTAAGGACAGGTTAGAATTCAAACTGGATAAATGCCAAGATAGAGGAGTGTTCGGTGCATTGGCAGCAGTGGTAATATTATGGCATGATAGTTCTCGGTGGTTTTTCTGCTTTTGGCTTTTTGTCCTTCCAAAATTTGTCTTGGATCTTGTTTTCAAAGTTTGCTATTGCAAGTGCTAGTTGTGTCTCTAGTTATGTCTATGAGTATCTTACATCTTTCAAATGTATTTTTTATTGTCTAAAATAACTAGAATCAGTTTCTGAGGATTACAACAAAGACCTTGACCATACCCACATATTATCTTAATTGATTATTATAATGAGGCTTATATTGTTATTCACAATTTACAGAACAAAAACAGACTCTTTAGAGGAGTTTAAATAACTTACCCAAGGTTATAATCTTTTTAAGTATCAAACAAGGAATTTTAATATTGTCTTTCTCATTCCAATTTCCCATTTTAACCATTATGTGACACCATTCATAGGAGAAAAAAAGCCTGCCTAGTTCTTTGTCCAGGACATTCAGGAACCAGGGAGGATGTCAAGTGACTATGCTTCTTAAAATTCTGAAATATAACATATATTACAATGCCATATCATCATCAATGCTTTCTGCATTGAGCCATGAACTCAAATACTGAATGAGCATTTTCAAACAATTTGCTTCTGCCTCCTAATGCCGCCTTTCCTTCCTCATTCTGAATTAATTTTACAAATACTAGATATGGGCATAAAGTATTTTAAGACGCTCAGAAATAAACTGCACACATGATCAAATCAAGCCAGAATTGCCAGTTTTTAGGTTATTGCTTCCATCTTAATGTCCTTTGAAATAACTATTCTGACTTTAATGCATGTGCTAAGATACTTCTTTATCGTTTAATAATACCATTTAACTATTATATGCCAAATTCTATGCTAAGTCCTAAAAGTATAAAGGCAAATATCACATTGTGCCTCTCTTTAAGAGCATAAAGAATTTTAAGAAGGAGAGATCTATAAACATATAATTCTTTGTAATATTCTAAAGTCTAGAATCTACAAAGTGTGCAATTAAAATAAAGAGAAGTAACATTTATAACAGCAATGGGAAAGAATGGGATTCAGGGAAGATTTTCTAGAAGAGTTGCCATTGGAGGTAGATATTAAAGGATGAAGAAGTAATTTTCCAGGCAGAGAAGATAAGACTGTAGGGAGTGTGTACTCTAAGATAGTACAGGTTCCAAAAAATACAGAAGCGTGAATTACACTGGGCTTCTATAACTGGTCTGGCATTATAATGTAGAGTATGAGACAAGAATGGTAAGCAACAATTCTGGAGAGTCAGAAAGGGCCAACTGAAGGAAGATTTGTAAACCATGCTATAAATTGTACTGAAACCAGGAAAGGGTTATCACGCAGAAATTCAAGGAAAACAATACATTATAAAATTAGTAGAATTTGCTAATGGCTTAACTACTGTGGTGAGGCAGGGGAAGAGGTCTAAGTTGAATTTTGGTTTCCTTTCTTAATCAATTGGGGAATAAAGAAAGAGATGAGTTAGTGCGGTTGAGGCCAGGTAATACTGTCTTTAGTTTTTAACATGCTAGAGATGTTAATAAAGCATTTATGTCTATAAACATCTGAAGCTCAAGAGAGGAAATATCTGAAGATGTCTAAAGCTAGGCTAGAGATTGCTAGAAACACAGATGTTGGTGTACATCCAGGTCAAGTGAGTCAGGGAGAAGAAGCTTATATAAAAACTTCACAAAGAAAGGAGGCTACTCATTCCCAGGAAAATATTCCTTTTTCTTTGAGTTACATACCTTATTATCATCTTCCCCCAAGTTTTATTATTCTTGTATTTCTCTCTGAAGCTTTCACTAAAGTATTACAATAAGCTAAAAATAACTATACTCCATGGACCATGCTTGGACAAAGTGAAACTTGGAGAGTATAATTAGAATTTTTCAGCCCTAATGAGCTATATCAGTTAATCTGGAACTAATAGACACAAGAAGTGAGAAACATTTGAACCAATGGCATGCTAGAGCCAGCTGGCATCACCTTTTTTTTTTTTAACAACTCTTATTTCGGAGACATTATATTAGTAGCTTGAAATTAACCATGATGGGAGTATTTATACTACAAAAATTGGCTACTTTGGTTTGAATGTTTTGCCCCTTCCAAAACTCATGAGTTGAAAGCTTAATTACCAATGCAACAGTATTGGGAAGCAGCACTGAATAGAAGGTGTTTCTGTCATGAAGACTCTGGCCTCATTAATGGAATGACACTACAATGAAAGCGCTTTCAGCCTTCAGGAGTGGTTTCCTTCCCTTCAACTTTTTTGGCATGTGAGGAATAGTGTCTCGACCCTCTGGCGAATGCAGCCATCAATATGCCATCTTGGAAGTAGAGACTGGGCCCTCACCAGACACTGAACCTACTGGCATTTTGATCTTAGACTTCCCAACCTCTAAAATTTGTAAGAAATTAATTTAGTTTTTTTTATAGATTACACAGTCTCAAGTACTTTTTTATAGCAAAACAAAACAGACTAAGACATTGGCAAACCCTATAAATCCATATTGATCATTTTTTCCTAAGGAGTTGATTGATAAATATTTGCCAGCACACTGCTGGCTCATCCATATAAATAGATACTCCTTTCTTAATGGATATGTTCAAAAGCAGTCATGGAAACAGCAAGAGAAACACCCGAAACAACTCTAGAAGGTCCACAGGCACCATATTAGAAAATATAAAGAAGAACTATAGCAAGAATGAGAAGTGGGTTTCAGGTTGGGCAAGGTTACAGATTCACCGTCTAAACAGATAAATCTCCTAACATCTTTATATCTGAGTGCTATTACCTGTCAAGAGGAAATAATGACTTAACACAAAAGAATACATATTAAAAGTTAAGTGATTATTTTAAGAAGTTTGACATGCTATGCACGTGAGCTATTATTAGTAACTCAAGGATTTCAACATCAAAAAAGGGTATTCAGACTTTGAAGGCATCACTAAATTTTGCCTTTAGTACCATCTTACTTCACTTGAATTGTCTAAACTCCAGTGGCCTATAAGTTATATGGCTTTCTGTGCATTGGAATCGTAGTATAATCAATCCTTTTGTTTCTCCACATATATTAGGTATCTCTACATTGGGATTTGCTATCTGTCTTGCTATTAACAATAGGGAAGAGAATCATTGTTGATATTTCTGCTTGGGAAAGCTAGAAATCTAGTTGTGATTGTTTTAAAACCACCTGAGAGCATGGCACTGATAATTTTAGAATTAAATTATGTTTTACTATGTAAATTAGAAAGTGCTTTTGTGATGAGTTTTTCTAATTCAGTTCCTGGAGAGGAGTTGATGCTGCACAGTGAATTGAGGGCCAAATCAGCAATGCAACCTGGGTCTCCTGGATTTCAGCGCATGGCCTTTCCAAGATAACATGCTACTCTCTCGGTATGTAAAAAGAAATTTTTTAAAGCAAAATTGCAATTGTCTATAGTCAGAATTGTCAGGTCCTCTCTCATTCCTCATCCACGGCAATGTGCCCTTTGAGGTTCAGTTTGAGTCTCACTTTCTTCATGCAGTTACTGCAATGACTTAGCACCCAATGATCCCTTCCATTCCTATAGAAACATAGCACAATTTTAGGATGTGATTATATTCTAGCTTGTAGCATACATGTGAATGAATCTCCCCAAGAAGTATGCAGATTCCTTGATAACAAAGTAAATATCGTTTTATCATTTTATCTTTCTGTATCTCTCACACTGTTTGGCATAAAGTAGACCTAGAATAATTTTTTTTTTTTTTTTAATTGTACAGACACAGTCTTGCTCTGTCACCCAGGCTGGAGTACAGTGGCACAATCTCGGCTCACTGTAACCTCCACCTCCCAGGTTCAAGTGATTCTCATGCCTCAGCCTCCCAAGTAGCTGGGATTACAGGCACATGCCACCATGCCCAGCTAATTTCTTTTGTATTTTACTAGAGAGGGGGTTTCACTGTGTTGCCCAGGCCAGTCTCGAACTCCTGATCTCAGGCAATCTGCCCACCTCGACCTACCAAAGTGCTAGGCTTACAGGCATGAGCCACCACGCCCAGCCTTAAAATAATTTCTATGTGAATACCAGCTAATAGATAACAGCAAATGTGTGCCAAAAAATCCATACTTAGAGCTAACACTTGTTCCATGCGTATTTGGACAAATAGACTATGGAATTCAAAAACATATGTGGCCCACTCAATATATACATGATGAGATGATGTATTTATAGAAGAGATTTTTTTAGAGTTAATTTATGTGTACTATATTTGAAGCCAGTAGTTTCTTAGAAGGTTTTCCCTTGTCCACCTAATGGATATCTAATTGGTATGCTTTAAATTTAGAAAGCATGAATTAGTTGCTGAGAACATTTCTTTGAAGAAAAGGTACTAAAATATATCTCCCTGAAATAAGATTTTTAGATGAATTATAAAGATGCTCAGCCAGCTGCTTGCCTCCTTGTCTTGACAGAGGAATACTGTGCATTATTTTGTTATTAATTCATGTTTAGTGAAATATTCTAAAAAATAATAAAAATGTGGAAAAACAAAAGCTTTGAAACATAGCAATTCCTATGGCATTTTTTTCCCCTGCTCTGACTCAACTGAATTACCCAGTCTGAAAAATATACCACATGACTCCATATTGGTTTTGAGAACAGAGCTGCTGCTCTCCTGTGCTTGGGATCTGAGTCACTGTCTTACACTCCAGTAAAGCTGGCAGTTGTTGCAACAATGTTTCTGTGTTCTTAGCCAGCATTGTAATCTAGTAATATCTGGATTTATGTATTAAAAATACAGTGTAATGGTCTTTTAGCATACCTCCATTAATTTTTCAATTCTCCATTATTTATCCATTTATTCATCATTCATCAAATAATTCAGTGTCTCTTGGGGGCATTTAATGTACCAAGGATACTGTTGTAAATGTGACATTCCTCACATGGAACAAATCTAGGCAGACAGACACTAAAGCCTTCAGAGAGACATTAAAGACCCCAGTGAAGATGCTGGGTAGAGAAACATCTGAGTAGGAGTTAGCTGAGAGCAGAAGGATAAGGAGGAATTAGCCAAAACCTGAAATCCTAAAGGTTTCTCTCCCTTTTTGAATTAACTGAAAACAGATGATATTTCAGGATATTTAATCAAGAGTAAAAGCTGCCATGCAGCACAACTCAACACACTTTCTACCATGCCTACTATAGCAAATCATCTCAATTATTTAATCTAGTCACCTCACATGCCTCAGTAAAATCTTGTAGGTGTGTGTGGATAATCTGTCTGCTACTTCCTCATGTATCTCAAGGCCTTCGAATACACTCATTCTCCAAAGCTGAAAAGACATCTCTCTGCTTAAAATCATCCAGAGGCTTCTGATGTGATTTGGAGAAGGAACTAAAATCCTGAGTCCAGCTATCTTTTCCCCTCTATCTCACTCTGTCCTGTCATGCATAGCTTCTTTCTGTTTCTTGGAAACAGAAACTTGTGTGCTCTTCCTACACAGCCTGGAATACACATCAGGCTGATATCTACATGATTTATGGTGTCACATATTTCAGGTATCTCCTCAAATGTCATCTCAGCATGACAGTTTTCTCACTATCATACTTAAAATAGTCTTTCTGTCTCGTCAATCACTTTTTTTCTTCTATGCTTTATTTTTCTCCATAACACTATTACCATCAGACATGCCATTTACTTTACTCATTTATATCGTTATTTTGTCTTCCTCCTTCCCCCTGGCATATGCTACATTTGGGCAGGCAATATTGTCTGTTGTTTCATCACTGAATTTCCAGTTCCTAAAATAGTGTTTGTCAACACAGAGATTTTGAATGAACAGGTAGGTAGTAATAACAACTTATTCCTAGGTTCCTCTCAACTACAAATATGTACATTATATACACACATACAAAGCTTTACATTACATTTTTAATCCTCTAACTTGCTGCTTTAGGAAATCGGGGACTTGATGACATAATAAAATTTCTTCTCATTCAAAAGAAACAACCATTGTTTTAAAGTAAGCGATTCTCACAGATGGTCATGAGAAATTCATTAATCTGTCCTTCTACTTTAAATGGAACATGAATATTTAAAAGGTGAGAGACAATGTTGAACAATGTGTTGTCTTTAGCACATAGAATAAAAATCATTAGTTTAATTTCTATTCCACAGATTATGAAGAAAAGAAAAAGCTCACCTAAAGAGAAAATAGAGAAAAACTATAAGTATCAATGTACTATTATAAGTCTCTATTACAAAGACAGGTTTGTAGGAAATAAAAAAGCACATAAAGCATGCCACAGGCTCATTACTTAAAATAAAATTTTATGGCAGAATTGGCCAGACAGACTTTTATACTATTAGATAATTAAGTAGTGATATTAGAGTTTTTTAAACAACTTTTTAAAATTATGAGAATATTCAAACATTAACAAAAATAGAAACTACAATATAATGAAACCTACTGTACTCAACACCCAGTTGTAACAATTATCAACAGCCTGCTGTACTATAGTCTGTTTGGATGTCTTTTGGGGATGCCAAAAATAAAAGCATTGTTTTTCTTATAAAAGACGGTAAAAAAGGGTCATATGTGTTTAAAATCTTCTCAAAATATATACTCATATTTTCAAAATACCTGGATCTACAATTCAAGAAGAGGTTAATTTTATTAGGTAGTTACTATTATTACTCACACTTGCAATGAATAAAGTGAGCATCAGGGATTTTTGGACACTTGGTCAAGGTTATACAATTAATAATTGAAAGAGTGGAGATATGGACTCATGTTTTCTGACTGTGCTCTAAAATTATCCCGGAATTAAATATGGCTATTTTAATAAGAATTTTATTGCTGATTTTTCTCATGGAATATTTTCTAATTAAATCTATATTTTTCCTCAATTATTTTGTATTATTTGTTAAATCTGGACATTTATTACATTTACCTTTATATCATTTTTGTTTATTGTGTGATTATTTTATATGTGATTATTATAATCTACTCAATGAGAAATCCTGTGTCTAATGTTGTATGCATTAACAAATGCAGAGATTAACAAGTAGTATATTTCAAAAATACCTCTGCCATACTAAATTATCATATTTGTTAAGCAAGTAATAACCCCAAAACCAACACATAAATATCTCTTCTTTGCATAGAAGATATTATTATCATAAGATAATTAAAGGAAATGTTTTTCTTTGAATAAATCTATTTATTTTTGTGAACTTGAATAATTCAAACTTTATTAAATAATTCAAACGTAAAGCTGTTGTAACTTTATTCTGAGCCTCGAGAGGAATGAGGCTATGCAGCCTGAGTCATATGGCATGCAACTGCACGACTTTTGTTTCTATAAATAACTAGGAAAACCAAACAGCACCAGAAATAAGACCCCCTCAGATCACTGCCCCTCCTCATGGAACAATAAAGCAATCTTCCTTGGAATGTAACCAATAGAATCTGTACCAATCTGTGACCAGTTGAATCACTGTAACATATGCACTAGCCTCACATGAAAAATTCTGTAAATCTGCTAAAGTTCCTCTTTCTCTGCTAATGTAAGTGAAACCTTAACTTTTCCATTTGGAGCATTGACCCTATTCCTTTAGAGTTGGTGTCTCTTTGGTGAATATCCTCAAGTTTTGTATTAATACTTAAATAAACTCTAAACTTTTCTGAATATCATTATTTAAGAGTGACCTTTTGGGGACCACAAAGGGACCAGAAGCAAACCTCCAGCAATGTCCACCACTTCACCCACAGGGGTACCCTGGGAACCATCACGAATTACATTTGTTTACCTGACCTTGCTAGTCAACGGAATCTCTGGTAAACTTCTCTTGTGTTCAAATCCTCGTGGCTTTGTTGAAGAATTCAGACGTTATTTGAACTACACACATTCTTAACTCAGTAGAGTAGGTATTAAAGCTCTACTGTAAGGTAGGAATTTTGTTTGTTATTTTCTAGAGCTTTGCTAATCATGAATTTGTGATTTTTACTTTTCTCTGAGGGTAAGATTTTATTTGAAATTACTAAGAGTTTTTACAAACTTTTCTTTCTTTCAAAATTTTGGTCATGGAGAAAACAGTTTCTCTGAAAAGAAAATGTAAATCTTTTTGGGTTAAGCAAAAAAAAAAAAAAAAAAAACAACCAACCAATAATCGTAATCCTTAAAACTGGCCAGGTTCTGAAGTTGGGTTTAGCTGACAAATCTAAACTTTCTTCTTGAGTGACCAAAATTAGAAAAGGCTCTCTATGAGGATGAGGTAAGTCTCAAAGATAAGAGACACTGTTCCTCAGAGACACTGTTCCTCAGAGACACTGTTCCTCCCAGCTGAAAGGCATCTTAGGCGACTAAGGTCTCACAGGAGTGTGGAAGCTTATTGCTAGTGATGTGAAACTGTACTAACAGGGAATCTCTCAAGAACATTCAGGGAAGCTTGCTTAATCCGGTAAGGACACAGAATGCTTGATCACTGAGCGCCTAAAGCACCCAAATCTCTTGGGACTGAGGAGACATGTAAAACAGGTAGAATCAGCTCAGTGGCGACACCTTGAGGAGCTATCCCACAAGTAACACACTGGATCCAATACATCTCCCAAGGTCTTGTTGGTCATTCAAAAAAAAGTCTAAATTGTGGGAAATTGTACTCTCAAGTCTTCCTCCTTAAGAACATATCCACCACTAGAAATTCTTGCTGGATTCATGATTAATATTTATTGTGCCTTTTTGTGCAGCTATTTAGAAAAATAGTGTCATATACTTTGTGATGACCCCAAATTACAGTGGCCAAAATGGGGTACCTTTGAAATATCTAAACTCGTTTATCTGTGCACTCAGAGAAAGCTGACTCTAAAGTAAAAATAAATAAATAAATAAATAACTGAGAGAACTATTTTCAGTGGTAGTTAGAACCTTTAAAAGAGTCTCTGATCAAGTCATTTTCTTTCAAGAGGAAAACAAAAGATTTTCAAAAAATTTCTAAATTAAAAACTGCTGAAATTTTGATGACTTCTTCTGCTTTTCCTTCTCCTTTGTCAGAATTTTCTTGTTTGAACTTACCTCCTTCTCCCTGTCTACCTTTTCTGCTATTATGGCTTCATTTCAGAAATGCCATGTGTACAGTAGAGGAGAACCTGTCTTAGTTTATTAACCATGGTCAAAAGTAGAACTCAAAGGCATAAAGAATTTCCAGATCCTCTTCAGGCTGCTATTGGATTTACTAAAGAATTTGCATTAAATATTCTCATTTGTGACCCCAGATTCTCTGATTCATGTAAATTGGTTCACCTGTTAGCATCAGAAAGCAAAGCCAATGATAGGATAGCAAAAGCAAATTAGAGAAATTAATTAGAGGACTTTCATAAATTTTGTGAAGCAGATTGTAAATGTATACACAATACTGCAGAAGCTTTATGGCATGCTATCCTGTTAGTTTTCCAAACAGCAGTTGATACGAACAAAATACAACAATGCTGACAAAATCTTGATGATCATGTAATGGCATACTATGAAAGATTTGGAAAAAATTATTTAAACAATAGTCAGGCCTATCAGAAGAAAGTTATGCTAACCACCAAAATGATACTTTTCTTAACTCAAACATTACAGATGAATTAGATGAAGAATTAGCAATTATAAGACAGTCTACACCCTAGTTGAGCTATCTCTCAAACTCAAGATCTAGTTTTTTTTCGATTAAATATTCTATACTTGAACACGGAAGAAAAGGAAGAGAAGGTTAAAAAGGAAGGAAAAGCAAATAAGATCATGAGTTTACAACCAAAGCAATTGTCTAACTAATTTGTAATACCTCAACAATCTAGTACATTCCAAAACTCACCCAATTCCCTGCATCACAACTACTGCAAAAATCCTGGACATTTCAAAACGGACTGTAGAAAACTGAAATGGAGAGAACAGCAACAAGCCAAAGAAAAAGAAGAATAAGAATGCTCTGAGAAAATCGAAGAAAACTGCTCTTTTATCTGAACTAATACCTTAGGGGAAAATGAAATTAACTTAAATGGGAGAACAAACACAAGTTCTCATCGACACTGGAGCTACATTATCAGTAACAAAAATCCACCTTATTACAATACCACGTTCCCTGGAGTAAAAAAAAAAAAAAAAAAAATACAGTACCCGCTGAATCTAAAATAAACTTTGAAAAATAAATAAGTAAAATTAAAATTAAAACAAAAATATAAATGGTAGATATTATAAGTATTTCTATATCAATATATAAAC
This sequence comes from Nomascus leucogenys, assembly GCF_006542625.1. Lineage (NCBI taxonomy): Eukaryota > Metazoa > Chordata > Mammalia > Primates > Hylobatidae > Nomascus > Nomascus leucogenys. Next base: position 36,194,712 of record NC_044384.1, read on the forward strand.
CTCAATCTACAATTTTTCAGTTGGGTCCCTTATAGAGAATACATGTTTTCCTCTTGGCCCCTCAACCCCCAGTCATTTAATAGGTAAAGACATTTTAGAATTATACAATACCCATATCTCTTTCTCACAAAAGGGGAAAAGATATTTATAATTAGAATATAAAGTAGAATTGTTACACTGAAATCCTTTCTGACCCTTAAAAAATACACCAGAGGCCTTGGAAGGGATGAGACCTATAAATTCACATTATATAAAAAGAGGCTTGATTATTCTCTGTACATGCGTATCCCATGTAACATTTCAATTCAGTGATACCAAATCCTCCTATGTTTTTTATTGTCGTCCCATGTGAAGGTGAGTTCTTTACTGTGATCATTAATATTTTCAACTTGACTTGACTGAAGGATGCAAAGTATTGTTTCTGGGTGTATCTTGGTGTTTCTGGGTGTTGCCAGAAGAGATTAACATTTTCAGTCAGTGGACTCGGAGAGGAAGACCTGCCTTCTGGAAGACCTACCCATATTGTAGGTAGGCACCATCCAATTGGCTGCCAACACTGCTAGAAAAAGCAGGCAGAAAAAGGTGAAAGATGCCAATTTGCTGAATCTTCCAGCCTTCATCTTTCTCCCGGGCTGAATGCTTCCCACCCTTGAACATCAGACTCAAAACTCTTCAGCTTCTGGGCCCTTGGACTTACACTAGTGGTTTGCCAGGGGCTCTTGGGCCTCCCGTCACAGACTGAAGGCTGCACTGCCAGCTTCCTTACTTTTGAAGGTTTGGGACTTGGACTGGCTTCTTTGCTCCTCAGATGGCCTACTGTGAGACTCCATCTTGAGATATTGTGAGTCAATTCTCCTTAATAAACTCCCTTTATATATACATCTATCCTATTCATTCTTTCCCTCTGGAGAGCCCTGATTAATACATTTACCATAATAGATCTATTTAGTGCATTCTTTAGCATTCCTTCAGATAAAAATAATCAATTGATTTTCACATTCACTTGGGAAGTTAGACAATACATATGAACAGCTACACATTAGGGATATAGTGAGAGTCCAATTTATCTTTTACAAATATTAAAAATAGACATTTCAAATGTCAACTTCCCTAAGAAATCCACCTTGATACACTATAGAGTTCATTTACTTTTCTTCTCTGCTCGGGGATAAGCAGGACTCCATAGAGGATGGAATTTATTTATTGTGACAATTAGCTTCAACGGGACATGAGGTCTTGAGGGAAAAAACTCCAGGTTTGTCACAAACAAGTTAGGTGTTTAGGGCACTTAATACCAAAGGAAGGTCTTTTTATCAATCCGGATGTAATAAAACGAATATTGGCTTTTCCTGCCTCTAAAACTAAGAAATAACTGAGAAGAATTTGAGAGTTGGTGAAACACTGGAGAAATTTTAATTTCAAACCTCATCCTAAAAACTCAAAGTTTATATACTCTTTTAAAACAAAATAGGCCAGGACTCGTGGAATGGACAGAGGAAAATCAGTTAACATTGGAAAAACTTAAAACAAGTCTTATAGATGCTTCACTATTAGGAAATCCCACAAATAATATTTTATTTTCATTATTTGTTCATGAAAATCGGGGAGACATTTTAGGCATGCTGACTCAAACACATAGAGATCAAAATAGACCTGTAGAGTGCTACAGTTAACAACTGGACCCTGTGGCTAAAAGATTGCCACCTTGCATGAAAGCAATAATTCTTCCCCACGAATAAAAGCAACTGAATAAATTGTGATGAAATCTCCCCTCACTGTCTTTATTCCACATTCTGAGGAAGCACTTCTAAACTCCCACCATGCTCAACACTCTTCAGTTAGTAGACTGGCTTCTTATAAAGTCCTTCTTTCTGCTCCCCTATTACACTCTTCAAATATAATAACCTAAATTTTACCACAATTCTACCCCTGCTTTCAGATGAAATGTGACATGATTACATAATCTTAACTGACCAGCTTCTCTCACCCAGGATGCACCTATTAGAAACTCCCTTTAGTAATGCCGATGTTTGGTTTACGGATGGATCTTACTTAAAGGATGAATCTGGAATTTAACATGCAAGTTATGCGGGAGTATCTTTGACTGAGGAAATAGAAAGTGCTTATCTTCTAGGAATAACCTCAGCTCAACAAGCAGAGTTAATAACATTAACTGGAGCCTGTCAATTGACAAAAGGAATAATTGCTAATATTTATTCAGATAGCAGATATGCTTTTGAAGTAGCTCATGACTTTGGGGCACTATGGAAACAAAGATGATTTTTAACCTCCTCCTATCAGCCCATAAAAAATGGACACCCTGTTTCAAAATTATTGGAAGCTATATTATTGCCAAAATCATTAGACATTGTTAGATTCCCGGCCATTAAAAGACAAACACCCTAGAAAGCAAAGAAAATCAATTAGCAAATAGCACAGCAAAAATAGCTGCCCTACATATATTTAAACAAGAAAATCAAGCCACTTTAGCTTCCAAGGAAGCACTTGATTTTGATCATTTAACTCAATCCAAAGCCCCAAAAAATAGAACAGGAAAATTGAGACAAAAAAGGGAGAAACAATTGAGAAACAAAGAGTTATCCTCTCAAACTGTGTGATGGTATGAACCAAGAGGTCTGCCCATACTTCCATCCCAATTACCATCATCTTTCTGAACGTGTGTGTGTAATTTAACTCATTGGAGGCTTGATGAGATGATTGCTTGGAGCAAACAGTATTACTGAAAACCTTCTCCATTTGCTGCTTATAAGGTGTATAATTGTTATCATATCTGCACAAAACATAATCCAGGGAAATCTTTACATCGTTTGCAAAGTCACTTTTCTTTATGGGATGACACTTCCAAAGTATGACAACTAGATTTTATTCAACTACTGCCATCACAAGAGTACAAATATGTCCTAGTGATGGCTTGTAGATTTTCTCATTGGGTAGAAGCATTTTGATGTGAAACAGCAACAGCCATAGTGTTAAGTAAAATTATCTTAGAAAAAAATTATTCTAATGTAAAGAATTTCCCTAAACTTTATACAACAGAAGTATTCATTTTACTAGACAAGTAATCTAGTCAGCATATGATATCTTGCCCATTCTTCAACATTTCTATTGTGCTTATCAACTTCAGTCATCTGAGTTAGTGGAAAACACAAATGGAACAATGAAAACTCAATTGACAGGCCCCGGTGTGTGTTGTTCCCCTCCCTGTCATGTGTTCTCATTGTTCAACTCCCACTTATGAGTGAGAACATGCGGTGTTTGTTTTTCTGTTCCTGTGTTAGTTTGCTAAGGATGATGGCTTCTAGATTCATCCATGTCCCTGCAAAGGACAGGATCTCGTTCCTTTTAATGGCTGCATAGTATTCCATTCCATGGTGTATATGTACCACATTTTCATTATCCAGTCTATCATTGATGGGCATTTGGGTTGGTTCATGTGTTTGCTATTGTAAATAATGCTGCAATAAACATACATATGCATGTGTCTTTGCAGTAGAATGATTTATATTCCTTTGGGTATATACTCAGTAGTGGGATTGCAGGGTCAAATGGTATTTCTGGATCTAGATCCTTGAGGAATCGCCACACTGTCTTCTACAATGATTGAACTAATTTATATTCCCATCAACAGTGTAAAAGCATTCCTATTTCTCCACAGCTTAACCACCATCTATTGTTTCTTGACTTTTTAAAAATTGCCATTCTGACTGGAATGAGATGGTATCTCATTGTGGTTTCAATTAGCATTTCTCTAATGATCAGTGATGTTAGGCTTTTTTTCATGTTTGTTGGCCACATAAATGTCTTCTTTTGATAAGTATCTGTTTATATCCTTTGCCCACTATTTGATGTGGTTATTTGTATTTTTCTTGTAAAGTTGTTTAAGTGTCTTGTAGATTCTGGATATTAGACCATTGTCAGACGGGTAGATTGCAAAAATTTTCTTGCAAAAATTTTCTTCCATTCTGTCAGTTGCCTGTTCACTCCGATGATACTTTCTTTTTCTGTGCAGAAGCTCTTGAGTTAGTTTTTGCATAGGTGTAAGTAAGAGCTGCAGTTTCAGTTTGCTGTATATGGCTAGCCAGTTTTCTCAGTATCATTTATCAATTGCTTGTTTTTGTTCAGTTTGTTGATGGGGATGGCATTGAATCTATAAATTACCTTGGGTAGTATGGCCATTTTCATGATATTGATTCTTCCTATCCATGAGCATGGAATGTTCTTCCATTTGTTTTGTGTCCTCTTTTGTTTCGTTGAACAGTGGTCTGTAGTTCTCCTTGAAGAGGTCCTTCACATCCCTTGTAAGTTGGATTCCTAGGTATTTTATTCTCTTTGAAGCAATTGTGAATGAGAGTTCACTCATGATTTGGCTCACTGTTTGTCTGTTATTGGTGTATAAGAATGGTTGTGATTTTTGCACATTGATTTTTACCCTGAGACTTTGCTGAAGTTGCTTATCAGCTTAAGGAAATTTTGGGCTGAGACAATGGGGTTTTCTAAATATACAATCATGTCATCTTCAAACAGGGACAAATTGACTTCCTCTTTTCCTAATTGAATACCCTTTATTTCTTTCTCCTGCCTGATTGCCCTGGCCAGAACTTCCAACACTATGTTGAATAGGAGTGGTGAGAGAAGGCAGTCTTGTGCCAGTTTTCAAAGGGAATGCTTCCAGTTTTTGCCCATTCAGTATGATATTGGTTGTGGGTTTGTCAAAAATAGCTCTTATTATTTTGAGATACATCCCATCAATACCTAATTTGTCGAGAGTTTTTGGCATGAAGGGCTGTTGAATTTTGTCAAAGGCCTTTTCTGCATCCATTGAGATAATCGTATGTTTTTTGTCTTTGGTTCTGTTTATATGCTGGATCATGTTTATTGATTTGCATATGTTGAACCAGCCTTGCATCCCAGGGATGAAGCCCGCTTGATAAGAAGAGTCTGGGAGGCACAGCAGCTCCAGAAACAGCAGCTTCTTTCACTGAGGCCCAGGGCTGGCCACATGGCTGCTTTCAGAGGCTCTGGGAATTTAGCCAGACCAGCAAGCCCACTGCCAGTGCAGCAGGGGCCCAGGGGACAGCCTAGCACTTCTCTGGCTGGCTCAGGGACCCACATCCGAGGTATATATCTAGGAGTGGACTTGCTGGATCATATGGTATCTCATTGGTTAATCTTTCAATAAAAAAAAAACAGTAGACTATTTTTCAAAGTGATCACACCATTTTATATTCCCATCAACAATGTAGGAGAGTTTCCATTTTTCTACCTCCTTACCAATGCTTGTTATACTCTGTTTTGGATAATAGCCATCCTATTGAGTGAGAAGTACTATCTCATTTTGGTTTTGATTTGCATTTCTCTCCTGGCACATGACAGTGAGCATCTTTTCATGTACTTATTGGCCATTTTTGTATTTTCTTTGGTGAAATGTGTATTTAGATGCTTTGTCCATTTTAAATTTGGTAACTTGACTTTTTATTTTTGAGTTGTAAGAGTTTTTTATATATTCTAAGTAAAAGACGCATATGTGATCTGCAAATATTTTTTCCAAGAATTGATTAGTAATGTAACCTGTGAGGCTGTGTATGTAGGAACCAAAAGATCTCTCTCCATGTTTCAGATTTAAGGGTAAGGTGCCTGTGACATTTTTTCCAACATATATCCTTTTGGGGTTTGGACAGGGTTTAATATATTATTGCAAGAAAATTAAAAGAGTTAAATGAGCTAACATTTTACAGTAAAACATTTCCCTGTTGTTGTTTTATGTTTCTCTTTGGCCAAGTGCCTAAGCTTATGTCACACTTTGAAGAGTTTCTACATATGTCTAAAAACAGGGCAGTAAGTTTAGGGCTGAAGGTCACCTCATCTCAATTCAGAATGTGGATCTTGGCTTCTTCCTGAAATAAACTCAAACCTTACCGGTCAATGTTTGGTTGGGTCGGCAGCTAAGGCTTTCTCAAAGATGGCCTATTAGTGAAGAGGTCAGCCTGTTTACAATGATGAAAGCATAAATCTTGTCTTGAATAATTAATTCAATTATTCATAATGCATGGTAAAAGGGTGAAGCTCCAGGAAGACACAGCATTTCCCAGCAGCTCTCCCTGGCAGTGCTGATGTCAATAAGGAGGAGATGAAGTGCCAAGACTCATATAAATAATGGGAAAACAACAAAAATCCTTAAGAAAACAGCACTATTCACTTAGCAACAATGTGCTTGCAACCCAGTCATTCTGTTCTTAAAAGTTCACCAGCAGGATCTCATTGTTCTAAAATGGAAATTCCAATAGTAAGAAATAGATGCCTTTTTGAAAATAGTGTCTTTTGAAAAGTAGTACAACCTCAGTAAAATCCCAACATATAATTGAAAGTAAAAAGAAGGTATGCTTACAGTAACAAAGGAATGACCTTTGGGTGCCTGTGTATTGTTAAGAAGAAAGAAAAAAAAGGAATATAGTGTTGTATATCTCTCAATCTGCCTTCTGATTAATTTTAGGTAAGTCCAGTTGATCAAAGAACAAATATGAGAATGACATACTGTATTTTATTTTTCAGTCTCTTGATAGATGGACAGATAGATGAAAATAACAAAACAGTGTAAGAATCCTTATCTGTTTCCTTTTTATTAATTGATGCAAAAATTTTTAGAAAAAAATCAAAATAGGAAGTGAAGGAAAGATGGAAGAGGAGAGAGGAGTGTGAGAGGGATTAAGTTGGGGAGGCAGTCAATGAATAAAAAAATGTTAGAAATAGGCAGTGAAAGAAAAACTAAAATATTTGCAGATGTGCCATGTATTTGAATCTTCAAAAGAACTTTTTGGAGTAGAACTTATTGAAACATTTCAGATACAAGGCTCAAGTTCAGAGAGGTTAAGTAACTTGATTTAAGTTCACAGCTAATAAGTACATGGGTCTCGTTGTCCCATGAGGGAGACTCAGGGTAGACGCTGTAAGCACCAGTCCAGGTGGAATGAAACAAGCATTGATTTTCCTAAGTGCTATATGGCCAATGGCTTTTAGTACTTGCTGAGGTTTCACATTGAGACAATCAGAAATACACTCCCCACAGGACCTCTTCTGTACAGTAAACATGTTTTCTGTATTGATCTGCTCTCTTCAGTATTTTTAAACCATACCCTAATTTCTATATCTGCCTGCCCCATAAATTTCTTCTTTAATGACTTTCAAACTGTGGGACATTTGAATGTGATAAATCAGTGGATATGAATGTAAATGTGTATGTATTTATGTGTATACACACACATAGTGTGTGTGTGTGTGTGTATGTATGGTGTTGTTGGATGGGGAAATCCCTCTAATATCAACTTTCTTGGCCATCGTGCAGAATTTTCCAGAGGAAACAAAGCATGGTCGATAAGAATATAAATTCTGGATTATTACTTCTTGTGTGTCAATCCCTCTCCACCATTATTAACTATATAATCAGGTCAATTATTTAACCTCCCGGCATTCAGTTTGCTCACCCACAGAGCAACATGAACGAAGAAGATTAGTGAATGTCTTAGAATAATGCTGTGTGTGTAACAAGAACTATTTTGTGTTGGCTAGTTCTACTCCGTGATGAACTGCAATGAATCACTAACTTATGTACTCAACTGTACTCTGGCTTTCCTCAATCTCTTCTCCACACTACAGTCAGTGAGACCCTCTCTTTAGGTAAAATCACTCTTCAAGATAAGGCTGTAAATGGACTGTAAAGCTCTGCATTGTCATAGTTAAGATCAATCTAATTTGACTAATTTGTGATTAGGATCACAGTCTGTCATTCATTTCACCACAGCCCATCTGATTTTTCTCTATTTCTTTAGTGCTCATATCAGTCAGGGTTTTTCAGAGAAACAAAGCCAATAAGTGGGGGGAGGAGAGATATTATGAGCGATTGGCTTATTCATTTGATTATGGAGGCTGAGAGTCCCATGATATGCCATCTGCAAGCTGGAGGTCTGGGAAAATTAGTGGTATAGTTCCAGTCCAACACTGAAGACCTGAGAAACAAGGAGGTAAATATGTAAGTCATGTTCCAAATCTGAGGGCTTGACATTGAAGAACAGCCAATGTTCAAGGGCAAAAGAAGATGGATATTCTATCTTAAGAAGAGAAAATGAGTTTATTCTTCCTTTCTCTCTATGCACTATTTGGACTCTCCATGGATGGATGATACTGGTCCACATTGGTGAGGATGATCTTTTTTTACTCAGTCTACTGATTTTCATGCTAATCCTTTCTGGAAACAGCCTCACAGCCACATCCAAAAATAATGTTTTTTCAGCTATCTGGGCATCCTTTAGCCCAGCCAAGTTGACACATAAACCTAACCATCACTGTGCTGCTTTATACGTATCTTTGCTCTTCCCTAAAAGCTCTTCTCTTTCTAATTACATAGTAATATTCTGCTGGCCTTTCGGAGTTCAAGAGTACTTTCCTCAGGGAAAACTTTATATTTTTAATAGATAAAATTTATCCTTCCTATTTTTAATAGCACCTTGTATTTCTTCTACGTAAAATGTTCACTGTTGAAATTTTACAGTTTTTAAACTCAATGAGTTACATTAATGGCTACCTCTCTCATTAGACTAAAAGATCCATGAGGCCAAGGACTATATTTTTTTGTGTTCACCAGTGTATCCTGGAATCCTAGTGATATGCATTCAGTAAATAATTGTCAAATAAAAGAAAGAGAGAAGGAAGAAAAAAGAAGAGAAAAAAGAAGATTGTGTAAGTTAGGCAAGGGAATTTGATTTTGCAGTTGAGACATTGAGGGTTCATAACAGGACTGATTTAAAAACCTTATGGCAGAGCAGATATGGTTGCAGTATAGAATACAGCATGAGAAATCTTGGTATTGGGACTTGAGAAGAAGAGAGTAACTGAGAAAAGAAAAGTCAAGATGAGGGTAGAGAGACCCCAAAATGAACTTCACTGACATCAGAGTTTGAACTGATAGCAACATATACACCAGTTAACACAGATGAATAAGATAAAATAAGTTGCAATATTTTCTTGGGTGACCCCTACAAATAAAATTCAGACTTTAATTTTCTTGCCAGGATCTCTAAAGTCCAGCCAAGGCCCCTTTGCTAGCCTTTTTTCAAAGGTAACTTTGCTACCTTTCACCTTGACCTCGAATAGCTCAGTCATTCTGAGGTGGGAGCAGGTTGGAATACAGGTATACCCCACTGAATTTGTGCTTTGCTTTATTGCACTTCTCAGATATTGTGTTCTTTACAAATTGAAGGTTTGTGGCAATCCTGCATCAAGCAAGTCTATTGCTGCCAATTTCCAACAGCATGTGTTCACTTCATGTCTCTGAGTCATATTTTGATACTTCTTGCACTATTTCAAACTTCATTATTTTTACATCTTTTACAGTAATTTGTGATCAGAGATCTTTGAGGTTACTATTGTTATTGTTTTGGGGCACTATGAAACACACCCATATAAGAAACTGAGCTTAATTTGTTAAATGTTGTGTGTGTTCTGGATGCACCATTGACCAGCCATCTGCCTATCTCTCTCTCCTTGGACCTCTCTATTCCCTGAGACATAACAATATTGAAATTAGGTCAGTTAATAACCAGTTACAATTGCCTCTAAGTGTTCAAGTAAATGAAAGAGTCACAGGTCTCTCATTTTAAATTAAAAGCTTGACACAATTAAGCTTAGTGAGAAAGGCATGTTGAAAGCTGAGGCAGGTTGAAAGCTAGCCCTCTTGTACCAAATTGTGAATGCAAAGTTTAGCCAAATTGTGAATTCAAATGAAAAATACTTGAATGAAATTAAATGTGCTACTTCAGTGAACACAGGCATAATAAGAAAGCAAAACAGCCTTGTTGCTGATCTGGAGAAAGTTTGGGTTGTCTGGATTAAAAAAAAATCAAACCAGCCACAACATACACTTAAGCCAAAACCTAATCTAGAGAAAGACTCCTTCTTCAATTCTATAAAGCCTGAGAGAGATGGAGAGGCTACAGAAGAAAAGTTTGAAGCTAGCAGAGATTGGTTCATGAGATTTAAGGAAAGAAGTCACTTCTATAACATAAAAGTGCAAGGTCAAGCAACAAGTGTTGATGTAGAAGTGATAGCAGGTTATCCAGAAGATCTAGCTAAGATAATTGATGAAGGTGGCTACACTAAGCAACAGATTTTCAAAGTAGATTAAAGAGCCTTCTATTGGAAGAAGATACCATCTAGACCTTTTATAACTAGAAAGGAGAAGTCAATGCCTGGTTTCTTAGCTTTAAAGGACAAGTTGACTCTCCTGTTAGGTGTTAATGCAGCTGCTGACTTTGAGTTGAAGCCAATGCTCATTAACAGTCTGAAAATCCTAGAGCTCATAAGAATTATACTAAACCTACTCTGTTTGTGTTCTATAAATGGAACAAAGCCAGGATGACAGTTTATCTGTTTACAGTATGGTTTCCTGATATTTTAAGCCCACTGTTGAGACCTACCACTCAAAAAAAAATATTCATTTCAAAATATTACTGGTAATTGACAATGTACCTGGTCACCCAAGAGCTGTGCTGGAGATGTATAAGGAGGTTAATGTTGTTTTTCTGCCTGCTAACACACATTTATTCTGTAGCTAATGCATTAAGAAGTAATTTTGACTTTCAAGTCTTATTACTTAAGAAATACACTTTGTAAGTTTATAGCTGCCATAGACAATGATTCCTCTGATCAATCTGAGCAAAGTAAATTGAAAACCTTCTGAAACGTATTCACCATTTTAGATATTGTTAAGAACATTCATAATTCATAGAAGGAGGTCAAAATATCAACATTAATAGGAGTTTGGAAGAAGTTGATTCCAACCCTCATGGATGACTTTGAGGAGTTCAGCATTCCAGTGGAGGAAACAACTGTAGATATGGAGAAAATAGCAAGAAAACTAGAATTAGAAGTGGGGCCCGAAGATGTGACTGAATTGCTGCAATCTTGTGATCATATTTGAATAGATGAGGAATTACTTCTTATAGGTGAGCAAAGAAAGTGGTCTCTTGAGATGGAATCTACTCTTGGTGAAGAAGCTTTCAACACTGGTGAGATGATAACAAATGATTTAGAATATAAATAAATTTAGTTGATAAAGCAGCAGCAGGGATTGGGAGGATTGACTCCATTTTGAAAGAAGTACTGTGGGTAAAATGCTATCAAATGGCATCTCATGCTATAAACAAATATTTTGTGAAAGAAATAGTCCATCAATGGGGCAAACTTCATTGTTGTCTTATTTCCACAACTACCCCAACCGGCAGCACCTGATCAGCTAGCAGCCATCAACATTAAGACAAGACTCTCCACCAGCAAAAAGATTAAGACTCACCAAAGGCTTAGATGACTACTAGCATATTTTAGCAATAAAGTATTTTTTTCATTAATATATGTATATTTATTTGACATAATGCTATTGCACACTTTTTAATAGACTACAGTGTAAATATAACCTTTATATGCATTGGAAAACCAAAAAAAAATGCGTGACTTGCTTTATTATGATATTCAATATTTGCTTTATTGTCGTGATATGAAACTGAACCAGGAATATATTTGAGGTATGCCAGTAGGTGATTTCCTAACCCAATGTGTTAGTTTTATAAAAGGCTCTAAACACAGGTTCCATCTGTTTTGGGACAAAATAGTCTGATCTGATTTATTCTGATTTTCCTCCAGAAAATAGCTTCAACCAGAAAAAAAAATCAATCTCAGTATTCTCTAAAGGATAAACATAAAAAAATTAAAATGAGTCCAAAAATTATGTATGTGTTATACCTTTGAAAAAGCTCAAACCAAGAAATATAAAAATTTGCTAAATTTCCCACAGCTAATCATAGCAAGTCTCCTAACATCTAGTCCAAAACCAAATCTTATACTCCAAAATAGCTCTTTTAGCAATTTAGAAAAAAGTGAAGGCTTATTATACTGGTTCTTATTTATGCCACAGTGCTGATGCCCGAACATGTAGAAAAAACAGTAAAAGCCACACCTGAGATACAAAGATGCTTCTACACTTTACCTGCTTTATCTTCACTTCCTCTCCTCTTTTCTCTCATCAACTTTATTAGGTTAAAACACCACATACCAGCTTTCTCCAAATGACTCCCTGTGTCTGGAGTTTAGTGGCTCCTTCAGATGCACAGGGCTTGGCTGGATATATGTGCTTTAGATGAAGGTCTGTAAACTTTTTCCGTGAAGGGTCAGATAGTAAATGGTTTTTGCTGTTTTGGCCATACAATCTTTATTGCAACTGCTCATGCTACAATTACTCAACTCTGCTACTTCAGTGAGAAACAATCTATAGGCAACATGTAACCCAATGGAAATTTATTTACCATTAAATGATGTTTTTTTTTAAAAAGAATAAAAATGACTCATAGATAAAAAATGAACATGCGTTAAAGATTTTATTTAACTCATATGAGAAAATCAGATATTACAACCAACTCAAAGCAGAAGTCAAAAAACAGACACATATATTGATCAAGATATTAAAATGAATCTGCCAATAAAAGGAAAACTGGGTCTTCCACAAGGAGAAAGGAAGTATGTCCCTCCACTGGACAAAATTTAGTTGCATATCTATACGTAAGAATTATTTTTGCCTTTCTCTCAGTCACTTACAATCTAGAGTTATGAAATAGCTTTCATAGTATCCAAAATTAGAAGAGTGTACTATTAACAGTGCTGAGCTTTTCACTGAAATACCCTTCATTACAAAAACAGATGGAGGGCCAGAGCCTCCTTTGTTTACCACTGCCTTAAATGAACTGAAGGAAATTAAAGAAGGGTAACAGCCTTTTTTTTCTCAGCTAAGAATCTGTGAAGGAAGAGAGAAGAGCATTTCTATTTATTAATATTGCAGAAAAAATAATCAAAACAGCGTTAGAGTGGACTCTGTGGCAGGAGTTAGTTGTGAACAATCGTGAATGCTGTAACCTTCCAACAATGTGCATGCCACTTCAAAGTCTGGGACCCTGAGCTCTGCAAGCATTAAAGAGTAAAAATATTAACTACCTATTTTAATTCTCTTGAGTTTCCTGGGGATTCGACAAGCAACTGGATATGAAAGACTCGGAAATAAATAAAGCACATGAATAATTATACAAAGAACCCACGCACATAAAGCTGTGATTTAAATTGCTAGGCTGGTGACTGATGGCTTCAAGCTTCTTATTCTAGCTTCATTTCAATTTGTTCCTCATCAGTGCCTGCCACCTAGGTAATTTGGGAGCAGATGGCAAGAGGAATGGAGGATGTTCCATTCAAAACTGCCGCCTACCTGCCTCTCACTCTGGGCCATGAAAGCCTCCCTGCGTACTCTCTAATCCCTCATCACTAGCCCAGAAAAGTGATCTTTATTGCTCATGATATAGCCCTTATTGCCTAATTAGAAGCACTGGAAAGGAAGTGGGAGATGACTTCACTTGAGATCATTAGGAAATAATATATCAGGTCTTGTTTAATTACAACTAAATTACTGCCACATATTATTGAACAGAACCTTGCTGGAATGATGGAGGGTAGCAGAAGTCTCTGTCTTCTACTGCTCCAAGATCCACATTAATGGGAAGGGGGGTTTTGCTCATTTGGGTTGGAGTTGCAACATACACATTGGCAAAAGGTTTTATCTAACTGTGACTCTTTTATCACCAGATAATGTAATCAGTGTCACATGCCATTCAGTGAGTCACTCTTCGCAGTTGCTAAAGGCTCTAGTAGGGGGAAAATGCTAATTTTCATTGTTGGCAGTTGCTTCTGAATGGCATAGAAAAATATCTCACTCATGATCTCTAACTGCTTAATTGCTGGACATAATGTCTTGCACTAAACGGGAGGACAGGATGGATTAAACAAGAACATAAACTCCTTTCAGGTATAAGGCAAAAATAGGAGTCTTCCTTCTTTAGTCGTTTTCCTACTTAGTAGAATAACATATGTTTGCTTGTTATTTGTAAATTTATATTGATAACTTTGACAAGTATGTATTGTATGTCTAATACATAGTTAACTTCATTTTAAACTTTGTAGGGAATACAGAGTTGAATAAGACCTAATCAGTACGTACCAGGAGCCTACACTCACACAAAGGAGATAGAATGTAGGCAAATATTTACACTATGAGGTAAACAAACGTTTAGAAGAGCATTTCAGATTATAAAATTTTCACTGAGGAGTTGAAAATTAGGATAAATTAAAAAAATATAATTTAGACATGAAATGACTAGAAAAAGAGCATTAGAGATAAAATGGATATTGCAAACAAAAATATACAGATCTGATAACAGAGATCATGAATAAGAAACAATATAAATGCAGTTTAGACTTACTGAAAGAATAACAAGGAATAGATCAAAGGCCAGATGTGGCATAATATTTTTAATGAACTATTGTTTTTCTTTTAGGTTGCCCAGCATCTCTTAAGCTGTTACAACCACATACTGAATTCTTTCAGATAATTACCTATCGTACATAAAGTAATGAGGCTTTATGAAAATCAAGGGGCATTGCTCTCCCCTACTCAAAGTATTGCTAGGTACCCCAAGTTGATTAAAGAAATTCTCTAAGATCTTTAAATCATTGACTGATGATTGATTGACAGAGTCTTGCTTTTTTGCCCAGGCTGGAGTGCAGTGATGTGATCATATCTCACTGCAAACTCAGACCACTGGGCTCAATAAATGCTTTTGTCTCAGCCCCCTGAGTAGCTAGGACTACAGGTGCACAGTGCCCAGCTAATTTTTATTTGTTGTAGAGAAAGGGTCTTGCTATATTCCCCAGGCTGGTCTTGAATTCCTGATCTCAAGCAGTCCTCCCACCTCAGCCTCCCAAAGCACTGGGATTACAGATGTGAGCCACTGAGCCTGGCCCAGACTTTTAAATCTTGAGCAGAGTGGCAAAGGACTTAAATGTTGCCCAAAACATGATCCTTGGCCCTGGCTCCTAACTAATTTATTCAGTTTTCAAGGCTGGATTTCCTAGAGGCTGTCCATTTTGTTGCTAGCCTTTATCTTGATTTACTAAGTTGTCTTTTCAATAAAATTATCAATGAATTGCTTATAACCAACTCATGGACTATCATATTTATGAAGACCCTAAATGCTATTCAATAGAAGACTTCTACTTCCATATATCAAAATTTTTGAGCAAAGAAGCAACGTTTCAAACACAGGATTCTGGAATCAGTGGAAAATGTATGTTGTTTGGAAGCAGCAAGGAAACCAGAGAATAGGTATATCAATTAGGTCATAGTTTGAGCTACTATACAAAAAAAGAAACAATAATTTAAATAAGAATTTGATTTCTATCTCATGAACAAATCTGTAGATGAACTGTTCAGGTTGGCAGGATACCTCTGCTCCAGAAAGCATTTTAGGGACACCGGTTCCTTCAATTTTTAGCTCAGCCTTCCTCTAGGGTGTTGTCCTTGTCTGCATGGGCTAATTTATGTCAAATTCACACTCAAGCCTATAGAGGGGGCCAAGGGTAAGTAGCTGTCTCTTTCAATAGGTGATTGAGAAGTTACATAGTTTACTTCTCTTTATAGCTCATTGACAAGAACATAGTCACACGAGCCTGCCCAGCTATAACAGGGCTGATTATAAATACAGCCTTTAGGTAGACAGTCACAGGCCCAACTAAAACTTAGTAGTTCTTGCATGATAGGCAAATGGTCCCATTGACAGGTAATAAAGGCATAAATTAGGTGCTGGCAGTAAAAATGGAGAGAAAAGGGAGAGATATTAGAGACATAATCACTTGAATGTAGTATTTAGGATTAGATACGGTGCAAGAATGACAGAGTTAAACATTAAAAGCTAAAGATAAAGCCTGGATGACTTTGGAGATTACCGATACATTTTTTAAAACAAATGTTCCCAAGGACTTTGAAGGAAAAATTCCATTTCCTTTTGATTTTAATATTTGTGGAGATGTTCTAAATGTTTTGAGCCCTGTTAAAAGACAATTTTCAGAACAAAGATAAAGTCATGACTCTCATATATATATATATATATATATATATATATATATATATATAAAATGACACATTTCCAAGGTTTGACTTAACTCATTAATTACAGGAGATGACTTAACTCATTAATTATAGGAGAGAACCAGAAAAAAAAATAACCAATTCAAAAGAGAATCCAAAGAACAGTCACATTTATAGATCAGGAATATTGAAATGAATTTGCAAATGAATGTAAAACTGGTTTCTTCTGGAGTGGGTAGAGAAGTGAATTGAACCTATACTAGACAAAATTTGTCTCTCAGTGTCCTGTAAGATACCTTTCAGCTTTACATGGTTGTAAAATATAGCCTTATCAAAGACAAAAGCTCTCATCTCTTAAAATCACACAATCTGCAGAGGCTCCATCATTCCATTAAAAGGTTGTCCAGTAATCTCATTTGCTTATTTCAGTCTTAAATTTCTCCTCACAGTCTTAAGAAATAAGTGAAGTACTAAAGTAGCTATTATAAGACTTTGTGTTTAAGGTACTTGATACCTGTATTAGAAGAAAGTCTGGGGGCAGTGAAATCTAACAACTATTAATTAACACTTCAATATATGGTGTTTTTCCACACTATATGCTTTTCACAGATGTACACAAATTAGCAGTTTGAAGGGATTTCTGGGCAAGAACTGAGGAATAAAGTACAATATAGCTAGATATTACTGAATTGAATCACTATTTCTTCTCCTCATACAATAAATATGCAATATTGCAACAAAAGCTAGCCATTATACCTATTTTAGAGTACCCCATTTATGTCATTTAATGGAGGAACAACAGAATGACTCGCAGGTAGCCTGGCCATAGGCAGTGCTGACATGTTGTGGTTTGAGAGTCATCAAAGAGTTCTGTGTGGTGGTCTTTTTCATGTAGAGAAGTTCCCTCTCCGGAACCTGAAGTTTTGCCATCACCAATTCTTTTCTATAAAGAAGTTGAGGAGTCCCTTTCAAACACTAGTTACATACAAAGCCAGTGTTAGGCTTTGAGGCTTAAGTATGTAACCAATCCTGCACAGAAAGCAAGACCACAGAAGAGCTGGATGTGGATAGAACATCTAGATCAGGAAGAACTCAGCCTGAAGGAGTATAGGAGAAACACAGCAATGGAAAACCTGGAACATGCGGAGTACTCTTGTAAGTGCTAGTACCCATAAGCTCTCATGATTTTTAAAGAAAGGCAATCTCAACTTGAGACTGCTTCTAGAAGAATAATCACTGTTTTCTAGAACTTAGACTTTTTGATCCAGGTGCTCTTACATTAGAATGTAAAGGCAAAATCCTAACTGCAGACACATTTATCTCTTCACTTTCTCTAATGTGTATTGCAGCTGTTTCATGATGACAAATAAACCACACAATGAAACAGATTTATGCTGCCAAGAAATCACGATCACCAACATCAATTCCGTTTTCAACAAAGTCCCACAAACTCACTGTGATCTTCTGCCAATTCTTTCTCTCTTTCTATCCAGTGCCTATTTTGACTTTTACCACTCCCCTTTACAGAGAAACCAGACACCATTTAGATAGGAGCCCCAACAGTTTTCTGCAAATCCTATTTTCAAACCTATACTTCCCCACTTATGTATGTATATATATATGGAGGCTGACATAAAGATTCAGTCAAAACATCTCTTCTCACAATATTCTCTCTCTTTATTCTCTCATATATTGTGTGGTCATGCCTTCAGTTATCCTATTATATATTGTTGTCTCTCAAATTTAAATATTTTGTCCAGTAACAACTTTTGGATCACTAGACATATTTAGTAAACTAACTTTAAGGAATCACTGCTTAGATGGTTATCTCAGCATCAACATCAAAATTTAAGCTCATAATGTTTTTCCCTAACAAACTTCTCAATTTGCACATTCATCATTCTTCCTACTAAACAGGCATATTTTCCAAGTTCAGCTAAAGATACAACTATTCTAATCAGGTTTTCCTCATATCCAACCAATTTATACCCCATTAAAAAAATCCTAAATACAACTTTAATGTCTACACTGTTCTCTAGTTCACTGAAATAGAACAAACGACTAGAATTCCTCATCCAAATTATCAAGATGTCAGATACCCTCCCCTCTCCACTCGTCACACAGTTAGGAAGAACTCGTGCTATTCTCCTGCTGAAGACTCTCAAAATCCATTGACTCTACCTGAAAACCCCAAAGCCTTAATGTGGTTTTTAAGTTAGTGAAGGAATGGAGATCAGTGATTACCTGTGTGGGACCTGACTCCTCCTTCCTAAGCTCAGACTCTAAGCAAGTATCTACCCCATCTGGGTCCCAGATTTTGATTGCTTCCATAAGAAGTTTTCTCCAGGTAAATAATGAGTCTATGGTCTTAGAAAAGAGGAGAGAGAACATTAAAAGAGAAAACAGTTATTAAGAAATCTGATTTCATGTTTGAGAATCAATGAGCAAAGGTAACCTAACCTAAGCTGTGAGTGACTGATTTAGAGACAGAAAGAGACAGAGAGAAAGACAGAGACTGTGTGGTGACCGCTTTGAGAGATCAAAAGAGAAGATATTCTTTGTTACACCACTCTGTTCTATCTTGGTTAGCACAGTCTCATGTACACTTCTTCTAAAACAAGGGTAATACTACTGACCTCACCCACTACCTAAGGACAATAAATTTGGCCACTTGCTAATGATAGCCCTTAATACATTTTCCAACTCCTTCCATTCTTTAAATTCTCCCTTCTCATTTAATGCTATATTGCTTCCCTATCTTTCTTGTAAGTTGAAATGTTTTTCATGACTCTTTTGAGGTATAATATGCATATCATAAAGTCACCCACGTGAAATTCAGCAAATGTATCAAGTCGTGCAACCATCACTATAATCAATTTTAGAACATTTAATCACCTCAGTAAGATTCCCCATACCCTTTGCAGTTAATCCCCCATTTCATCCCCAGCCCCAGGCAACCACTAATCTATTTTCTCTCTTTATAGATTTGCCTTTTCTGGACATTTTATATGAATGGATAGAATTGTACAATATGTGGTTATTATGGCTGGCTTATTTCACTTAACATAATGTTTTTGAGGTTTATCTTTGTGGTAGCATGTATTAATAGTTTATTTATTTTTATTGCTGAATAGCATCGTACCATATAAAAGATGTGCCACACTTTTTGTAGCCATTTTCCAGTCAATAGATATTTGAGTTGTTTCCACTTTTTGTCTATTATGAATAATGCTGCAATGGAAACTAACATAAAAGGTTTTGTTTAAAAATGTGTTTTTATTTGGGTAGATACCTAGGAGTGGAATTGCTAAGTTGTATGTCTAAATTTTTAAGAAACTGGTGAACTGTTTTCCAAAATGGGTGACCCATGTTTTTGTCAGTTGAATTTTATCTTGAAAACAAGCAGACACACACACAAAAAAGTTTTTTACTCTAAAGCTTTAATGTGGGGAGAAAGAAAAGTTTGTATTTATTTTATTTTAAATATGTATTTAAACTTTAAATCTGTATTAAATCTATATTTCTTTTAAAACAATATTAACTGTAAACTAAGCTACTGAGTTAGTAAAAGGGTTGGGTGAATATAGGTGGGGTGATATAGCGGGGAAGTTGGAGAATCACTACATGAATCAATTCTATGTCATTATCCAATTTTAGAAACCTTAATTTTTGAGTTTTTTTTTCTTAGAACTAAAAATGAATGGTTGAAACACATTGGCTTCAATTTACCAGTGGCTCTTGCTGCCTGCTTTTTTGCATTGAGAAAAATTTTGCATCTAGATCTTTGTGCAGGCTCAATGGAAAGAAGGACGCTGATTGGTGAGTCTGCCCTGATCAGTGAGAAGGGGGTTGTTTTATTATTTGGCTATTTATTTACTTTCCAGTACTGAGGGTTAATGTGTTTCCTCTTAGAAAAAGAAGCATTGAGTGAAAACCAATTAAAAAATCATAAATAACAGATAATTTTTGTTCCACAAGAATGAATTTCTAGTGGTTAATTTCGGGCAGAATTATGGTAATGTTGGGTCAGAGCCTCCTTAAAAATATGCTTCACCTCAAATCATGTGAGTCAACATTTTTCAGTTTTAGGTATTAATTTTAACCAATATAATCTGTGATTTTTAACCCAAAAACGTGGTTTTCTGCTTGCCTTCCACTTGGATCTGCCTCATCTCCTGCATGTTTATTTCTGCTTAACCTTTGCATGACAACATTAACCAAAGGGGGGTTTTAGGAGCATAATATGCATAAAAATTTTTTGTGTGTGTGGTGGAGAGTCAGCCAAAATCACAGATTTCCAGCCTTACACAATAGAAGATCTTCAGTTTGACCAGCCCTTCCCACCCACTGTGGTGAGTGTTCTCTTTTACAGCCATCAGCATTCTCAAGGCAGCTGAATATGAGTCTGTAATTACAAGGGAAACAATGGCTCCAGGGCAGGAAATGTGCATGAAATATAATGCAGCTCAGAGCAGCATTAGCCCAAAGTGCTCTAATGGTTTTAGGACCTCACCAGGTGGTAAGCCATCTCCCTGGATTTTCATTTCCACCCACCATTTGCCAGGTAACCTTTGCCCAGTCACTTACCTTCCCAGGGTGCTGTCCTCAGAAGGCATGATGGGATTGGTCATTTGCTGGCCTGGCAGGGGGATCTCCCAGCTGGATGAGGTCGTGCAGACAAAGCTTACAGAAAGTGGTAAGCCTTCATTATTCGGGAAGAAACGGAGCGGCAGTGGGAGGAAGATCTACTTCAAAGCTGAGTCTACATGGAGGGAGAGATGGTGATTAGATGATGAGACTTGAAGTGCCCTGGATAAAGCTTTCCTGTCTCTGTGTATCACCAATAGCATGGCTTTTCTCAGTGGGAAAAACTGATGCAGTTGAATTATTTCCCTACTAAAAAGCATGAATAATATGTAACAGAAGGAAGAACATTTTTTAAATCCCCTCAGCATTTTTCCAACTTAAGTGTGTATATGAATTACTTGGACATTTTGTTAAAATGCAGATCCCAATTCAGTAGCTCTGTGATGGGGCCTGAGACTCTGTTTTTTTTGTTTTGTTTTTCTTTTTTCTTTTTTTTGAGTCGGAGTCTTGCTCTGTCGCCCAGGCTGGAGTGGAGTGGCACGATCTCTGCTCACTACAAGCTCCGCTTCCTGGGTTCACGCCATTCTCTTGCCTCAGCCTCCCTAGTAGCTGGGACTACAGGCACCCACCACCACACCCAGCTAATTTTTTGTATTTTTAGTAGAGACGGGGTTTCACCGTGTTAGCCAGGATGGTCTGGATCTCTTGACCTCGTGATCTGCCCACCTCGGCCTCCCAAAGTGCTTGGATTACAGGCGTGAGCCACCATGCCCCGCGCAGAGTTTCTGTATTTCTAACAAGCTCCAAGGTTAGCCAGTGCTGCTGGTCATAGGATCATATTTTGAATGGCAAGTCTCTACCATATACTCCTCCTCATTTTTTTGCGGGGTGAAGAAATGAGACCCAAAGTGGTACAGTGATTGTCAAGACATCATAGGTACCTTTACTGGCAGGATGACTCTAGACCCTGGGTCTCCTCAAATTCTTTCCCTAACCCCAGCTCTCCTCATACAAGCAACAGGAAGCAGCAGCAGGAGTACTTATAGAAGGCGATATGGTGGCTGAGTAGATACAGGCCCTAACAAGACATGATTTCAGCAAATAGGAACAAAGGAGACAGATTAAGAAATGGATTATATGCTTTAGTGAACATTCAGCCTGCTGAGGAGTGTTAGGAGCTGAGTATTCTACCTTCAATTAGCAGCCAATTTGGAGTAAATAATTTTGGTTCTATGCTGCCACTACTCTCAGTTATATTGCCAGGAAGTCCAGAATGATCTGAAGATTGCTTCTAGCTCTGGCATTTTATGATTCTCTAATGGCTTTAAATGTGCCAGAACTGAATGATTGATTATTCGTCTGTTTTGTTTTGTTTTTCTTATCTTTTGTTTCTTTGCTCTGCCTCCAAGGAGTATATCTCAGAGATAAGAAAAACGCTAGGGCAAGACCAACATGTTTTAGAAATCTATGCTACTTGCTCACATGTTGTTTTGCCCTACGTTTTCAGAAAAATGTGGTAAAGAGGTCTTGAGTAGATAGCAGTCAATAAACTTGGGTTCAAATTCCACAATAAACAGTATAATAAAGGCTTGGACCACTGTACATGAGGATGGGAAATAGAAGATGGTATCTTTATGTGGTGCATGTTTTTATTCTGCATCACTGTTGAAAATACACATCATAATAATGCTAATGCCAACATGCCCTTGTTAAGATACACCATTCTCCTACTTATATTTATATTTCTAGCTCAGCTACAATTGGCTAGGGAAATTGTTGATTCTACTAGAACATATAAAGAAGTGTATTCCTTGTGCTTTATAAAGTATGCTTCCTATGCTTGAGTTATCATTTACTCAAACCATATTTTCTTCCTCACTAAAAGAGGAAAGTTACCCAAATCTAATCATATCAACAGTTTCCTGTTTCGTTTTATTATTATTGTATTTTTAATGCCTGGTTTAGTTAATGAGATTTGAAAGTCTTATAATGAGAACATTTGAAATAGAATTCATTAAGAGGCAGAGATTTTTCTACCGTATTCAGAAAATTACATGCTAATAAAATAGGAATATGATTTGAGAAATTTCTAATACAAATTGATTTTTACATTAATGATTTCAGTATTCAGTTCTAGGAAAGGAAAAAGACTGGTTCTGCATGTAGGTTAGATATGAATGAAAATAAGTGAAAATAAGTAGGCTCACTCCTGCACCACGCACAACCCCATATGAGACTCTGTGGGGTCACAATAGTGTGATTCCTGCCTGTTGAAGATTCACTCTCTAGCCAGAAAGATGACTGACATACATGAACCAATTAGAGAGCAACATGAGATAAAACAGAATTAAATTAGTGCAATGTTGTGTTTTGCAGACTGCAAGTGATAGCTTCATTTGGAGACCTAGGAGAACAATGGACCAAGGAAAATGTCAATGAAAGCAAGGGGTAACATGAACCCCCACTTAAATTGAGAAGGGTAGAAAACAGAGCTCATCTAAATCATGATGATACAATTCTCTCTAGTTGCATATAATTTTATTTGTCTTTGTGTTTCCTTTTAAAATAGACTTTCTATGGTCATTACCAATATTTAGAGAAATAAACTCAGAATCAGAACACCTGGATTCAAGCCCAGGTTTCTGCTATGCGGAAAATTTGCACTTAGCATGCATCTGAGAGAATAATCACTCCCAAGGAAGTAGGAACAGATAATAATGAACTCGCTTTCATTGAAATAAACAAATGTCTTCTTTTCAGTTGAAAAACAGGAGAGTCATTTTTAAGGAGAGCACATTATCTGTCATTCAGATTTATTTTACTGTCCAGATCTCATCTGGATTTATGTACTGAGTATGGTGTTGAATAGGGAGGATGTAAGAAAAAAAATTAAAGAGCTGCTTTATTTCCTAAAGTCACTAAGACATTGGGATGTGAGCAGCACCACTGTGGTGTCTCAGAGGGTTCCTATTGAAACCAGAAACATTTGGCTTTTTATTTCCTGGATGACAATTCCTAGCTACAGTGGGCTCTAGCAGAAGAAGGTGCTTCCTGGATGAAAGAGGAGAAGCTGGAAGATGCCCGGCAAGAGGCCTCGGTCCTTCCTGGAAGACCATGAAGGCCAGTGCAGCTATCGGTACTCAGCACCAGAAGCCCAGAGAGGAAAAAAAACACCAGTGCCACACAGTAACTAACTGGAAAGCTTACTAGACTTGTGGGTAGACACAAATGCATATGAGACACTCTGGGGGGTTCTTGGATTGGTGTAGAGGTTTTCTAAAAGGAGTTGGAGGGGACAAGAGAAATAGATGAAAGGAAACAGTAAAATCTGGGTTATTAGTTGAAGCCCCAGACCCTTACGTGAGGACTAATGCTACTCTAAATGTGTACAGTATGTTGATAGCTTTCCGTCTTATGTTTACTAAATTTTTGAAAAGTAATTGTTTTTTAATCATTTCTCTATATAAACTTTTTCAAATTATCATATATTTTCTTATTGTATTATTTTATTTACAAACAAAATTATGAAATACAAAGAACATAATATATTAAATATTTTATAATATACTTTATAAATAGTACAATACAAAGAACATATTATAATATTAAAATATATTTTATTTACAAATAAAATACAATACAAACATACAAAGAACCACGTATTGCTTTATTTATTTATTTATAGACAGTGTCTCAGTCTGTTGCCCAGGCTGGAGTGCAGTGGCCCAATATTGGCTCACTGCAACCTCAGCCTCCTGGGCTCAAGTAATCCTTCCACCTTAGCCTCCTGAGTAGCTGGGACTATAGGTGTGCCACCATGCCTAGCCAATTTTTATATTTTTTGTTGAAATGAGGTTTCCTCATGTGGTCCAGGCTGGTCTTGAACTCCTGGGCTGAAGCTAGTCACCCACTTCAGTCCCCCAAAATGCTGGGATTATAGGTGTGAGCCACTGTGCTTGGCTTGCATTATTTATTAAATTCATAGTTTTCCATTTGTATATTTATTTTTAAATCTTATATCTTTGTTTTCTTTTATTTTTATGGGTGGTTTTTGATACTTTTACTATGTCTCAGTACAGCATCTCTTCCAGTTCAAGCTGAGGGTGGGAACTTGGCTCTCACTCCCACAATCTTATATTATTTCTTTTCTTTTTTTTTTTTTGAAACGGAGTCTCGTTCTGTCGCCCAGGCTGGAGTGCAGTGGCGCAATCTCGGCTCACTGCAAGCTCCGCCTCCCGGGTTCACGCCATTCTCCTGCCTCAGCCTCTCCGAGTAGCTGGGACTACGGGCGCCCGCCACCACGCCCGGCTAATTTATTTTTGTATTTTTAGTAGAGACGGGGTTTCACCGTGGTCTCGATCGCCTGACCTCATGATCCGCCCGCCTCGGCCTCCCAAAGTGCTGGGATTACAAGCGTGAGCCACCGCGCCTGGCCAATCTTATATTATTTCTATCATGTAATTTCATTTTAGGAACACTTGGTATCATCCTTTGGTTTGGGCTTCCAATAATGACTTCCCCATAATTTTAATGAAAATTTACCTTTGTCCAAAGGGGAGGAGAATATATTGTTTTTGAAATGGTAAATGACTCAAGTGAGGCTTTGAAACATTCTTCCACAAGCTTGTTTGAACTATAGCTTGTGAGACAAACCTATTGCCTCTCATGTGAAAAATCTAAAAGGTGAGGAATATTCTGGCCATTTTTGCAGTCTCCTGAAGAAGAAATTAACCAAGGGAAAATAAGCGAGAGAGAGCAAAATAGAGCAAGGGAGCGAGGGCATCAACCACATGCTTTCTGTCCCATTGGTCCACAATAGCCCTGATTACTTAATTTATTCTGTCATGTCTATTAGCTTCTATAAAATTTACTGAATTTTTTTTAAAAAACTTTCCTTGGTTAAGCTGCTTTGAGTTTTTGTCGTTTGCTCTCAAAAAACTTCTAAGACATCACTCAAATATGATTGAAATATTTATTGCAATTCTGTCATCTTCCTTATGTCATTCTCTTATCTTTTCCTGTCATGTGATAACTAGAATGTCACTAATTTGAAAGGAATGTTTCCTACATTTTCTATTTTTATAATAATAATAGTAATAAATAATAAAAGAACATTGGAAGCAATGAATTTCCCTCTGGGTACAAGTTTGGTTTATTTCATAGGTCCTGTCTTTATTTTTAATATTCCCTATCTAGAATGTATGAGTACTTACTCTTGTTTTATTTAGATGTTAAAGTTTTAGTTCAACATAGACAGCATGAATTATAATTTTGTAAATGCTTATTATATTTTCCATGAATCAAAAATTATTAGTAGGTTGATGATCATAGGGTGATATAGCTGTAGGGTGATGATTTTAGTATATATCCATTAAATATGTTGTGAACTTGCTACTATTGCCTTCTATTGATGAGGACAGTTTTTTGAGAAACTTTGATGCAATAGAATGTTAAGTGCTTATCATTACTTTCTTTAGAATATTTTCCTTTTATATTATATATAGTTATAATATTTAGTTGTTTGGATGACAAAAATTTATTTTCTTTTCAAATTTCAATGAAGATACATTACTTTTATAATCAGAAAATGAAATATTACAAAGATAATCCATCTTTATTATCTTTATATGCTATTCATATAAATAGGCTGAATAACATCTTACTCGTTGTGTCCTACAATTTGCTTTGTCTGCCTGACATTTATTAGCTGTGTAGGTACAAGTGATTTAACCTCACTGGATCTCAATTTCCTCATCTGTAAAGCATGAATATTAATATGAACTTCATATGATCTGTTTAGGAGTAAAAAATGAGAATGTTTCAGTCTGAAGATAAGGTCAATTCAAGAAATAGGAAAGCTTGAAATTTACAGGAATGTTTAATTTTCTGTCATTTTTCTATAGTTCTAAACACAACGCTTTCTCAACCACAGATGCCCAAAGATCGAGAGCGAGCAGAGCACATTATTTCATTGCTCCTGACACAGCTGGATAGGAAACATACCTAAAGTTAAGACCAATAAAATTTACATTCCTCGAAAATTTGTTCCACCTTCCTGACTTTCAGAGTCACAACAACCTTGTCTGTTTGATGGGCTTAATAACTCTTTTGGTAGGTTTCATGTGAAAGATTTAATCTTGGACAGACTCAAAGTGGGTGCTCAGTGAATTGTGGAAGTGCCTATGTCTTGGGGGCCAAGTGCATGTAGGGCATGAGGCTGTTGAATGTCTTGGGCAGAATACTGAGCATAACTGAGAAGCCCCTTTCTCTTTCTAGGTCTGTTCCAAACAGAGCTGTATGATCTTGGGGGATATTACTTAATACTTCCAATACTTTGTGTCTTCCTCTAATACACTTTTATCAGAATTCTTTCCTGACTACCTCATCTGGTTTTACGAAGACCAAAGGGTACAATGGATGTGACTGAGCTTTGTACTTGTCTACTTTATGCTCCATGGTATTGTACTTTGAACACTCCAAGTTTCTCAGCTTGGGAATTGAGACCTTTCATGGTCTGGTCTCCTCTCATTCTGACTAAATTTATTTGATATCCCACCTCAAATCTTTGTCCCAGTCATACTAAGTTACCTGAGATTCCCCCAAGTCACCATTTTTTGCATAATGGGGTCCCCTGCACGGAATATTCCCTCCTATGACCTCTCTCCAATCTCTTTGTTGGACTTACTGTTTTTGGAAACTTAGGCCCCAACCCTCATGTCATCTCATGCTGAAAAACATATTGAATTATCTAGGGATGGACTGATATCATTTACCAAATTCTCTTGCCCTTAGTTATTTTTGTATTTATTTGTATCTCTCAGAAGTATGTGACTATGGTTTCCCAGAGTCTACCCTGGAATAAACTGCACAAAGTTAAAATTGCATTAGCTTTGTTGAGTAGATGAAATAGCAAAACATGTAGATACCCAAATATTATTTTAATGATTATAAATAATCATTTTAAATATAAATTTTGAGTAGGTGGGTGGGTAAATAGTCTTCGTGGAGCAGGACAATGCAATAATAGATATTTTTTAAAAGTTTAAAAAATTTTTAATTACTGAAAACATATAAGGTGTCATTGGGTAAAAGAATCATATATGATAAGAATGATGTTTTGAGCTGGCAAACTTTTAAAGAAGCTCTTTATTTTCTAAAGCATTCCTTTGCGAAGGAGAAGGGTCAAAGATGCCATGCCTCTGTTTCCTGAGAATGGCTGGGGCTAGGAAAATTCTTTCTTTTGACTCTACTGCCATCTGTTGTTCAAAGAAGTAATGACATTTTTATTATTTTTCAGTGTGACATTAGATCACCTCACCTGCACATCAAAAGTGCTAACTTTTGGCCCTACCCCAACATCTGTTGGGTATGGGCCTGTGGTCTTGCATTTTCAACAAGCTTTCCAGTAAGAAAGGAACATACTGGGCAAAGGACTTAATGTATGCATCCATCGTTAGTGTGTACAAGGCTCTGCACTAAGTAGGGGCTGAGTTTCCTATTATTTAAATGAAAGCACTATCACAGATTTGTTCTTGACTCATTGATGCGAGTCTTTTACTTTCTCTTGAGCCATCCCTACTAGCAGACCACTCCTTACTACCAAGCCCCAACTTGAGTGGAAAAGAATAAATTTTAAACCTCACATCACTTTTTGTTGTATTTTATTTTGTTTTTGCTGAGTTCATTCAAAGATGTATCTATCTCTTAAATATACTAATTTTACTTTTACTTATCCAAGTCTGTGGAAACCATGGGGTAGGAGAAAACCAGTGTTCATTTATTTGGCTCCCATCAGTGTTTTCACTTCAAATACTTATTTCTCTGTTTCTAACATTTTACCTTCATTAAAGACTCAGTCCTTTGAAATAAAGTTTCTGCTTCACCAAAATAAGCAAATAAGCATTGGAGTGGTGACATATTAAACAGTTTTAAGTCATTAACATTTACCAGGGCAGGTGCAGTGGCTCACGCCTGTAATCCCAGCACTTTGGGAGGCTGAGGTGGGCAGATCACCTAAGGTCAGGAGTTCCAGACCAGCCCGGCCAACATGGTAAAACCCCGTCTCTACTAAACATACAAAAATTAGCCAGGTGTGGTGGCAGGTGCCTGTCATCCCAGCTACTTGCGAGGCTGAGGCAGAATTGCTTGAACCTGGGAGGCGGAGGTTGCAGTGAGCCGGGATCGCGCCATTGCACTCCAGCCTGGGGGACAAGAGCGAGACTTCATCTCAAAAACAAACAAACAACAAACGAACATTTACCATGAAGTTTCTAAATGAACTTTTCTATACCTTAGTAAAGAGAGATCGGAGCACTGAAACCATGGAATTACAGGGTGGATAAATCTATGTTTGGAGGAAGGAGTCAGTAAAGACACATGGATACAGTTCAGGAAGGGCAATATTTCGCCTTGTGTGTGAGGGAATGACTGTGATATCTGGAACAGCATTAAAACGTCAACCATCAGGAGCTAGAATGATATTTAAGAATGGTTAGAAAATAGCCATATGTCAATCTTTGCATTGTGTGATTTTGTCCAAAGCTGGCTTTGAATATCAAAAGGACGTATTCTATGCCTTAACTTTAGGATGCTCCAAATTCTAATCCTGCTCATTTTAATTCTGGTGATCTCATTAAAGCTCATGTTCATTCTCTATCCACAAATCTTAAAAAGATAGCTGTGATAATAAATAGCTATTATATCATTTTCTAGTCAATTATTAATGATATGTAGAAAATTACAGAATTATGCCTGTTGATAAGCATCCAATTCTGGTTGAACTCAAGTTTTAGCTATATCAGAGAGAGCTGAGCTGATAGAGCTAAAAATTGAGATATGCGTGTGTGTGTGTGTGTGTGTATGTGTGTATATATATAGCAGCTATATAGTTGCTATAGCTAAAAATATATTTATACTGTGAATTTATCTATTATGCTTTTCTATTTTACTGGTTATCTATATATATCTATATCACCTATGTACATATATATATCAGCTATGTGTATATATGTATCAGTTATGTGTATATATATATATCAGCTGTGTGTGTGTGTGTATTTATATATGGCCAGTTTATTATCTTTGAAGGCAGACACCCTTCTTTCATAAATATAGCTTTAACTATTTTATCACTGTTTATCATGTTAGTATGCTATAAGTTTCTGGTAGAAAAGCTCTATTAAGCTAAGAGAGCATTATATAGAAAGATTATTGAATTTTATTAAATGACTTTTTTCAGCATAAACTAAAATTATGACGTTTGTCTTTTTAAATTGGTTAATATTTAAAAAATTATTTTATTATTGGCTTAGAATAAACTTACAATATTTTATTTTGAATTTATGTTATGTTTATAGGTGAGATTGGCCTTCTTTCTGTATATTTGTGCATATAAATATGTGTGATTGTGCATATAGAAATGCTTGTACCCTTATAATATTTTGTTTTGATGCCGATGCTGCTGCAAACTGATAGGTTATGTTGTGAAATATTCTGTTTCATTATGTTTTGGAACAGTGTATTTAACATATCTGCATCATCTGTTTCTTAATTAGTATAATTTTTTCATCATACTTTCAGTGGCTGGTATGTTTTCTAGAGTAGATCTTTGTTTATATTTCAAATTACTTTTTTTTTGCTGTAAAAAATTTTATTTCTAAGGCCTTCAAAATAGATTCATGAGGTACAAAATGTTGCATTCCATTCTTTATAAAGTGATTTGATTTGACCATCCTCCCTGGTGAAATATTCTATCCTTATCATTCTTGTGGGCCCCTGTTGGGTCTTGAGTAATCAAAGCTAGTTGCAATGCCTTGGCTAGTGGTCCTCTCTGATCGTTAGCCTTCTCTCCAAGCAGGCTGCATCTCATTGTGCATTTGCTCTTTTTCCATTGTAACTTTAGGTTTGAGGGTCATTGTTGTTTTCTTTATATATATATATATATATATATATATATATATAAGTATATTTTAAGTTCTAGGGTACACGTGCACAACATGCAGGTTACATATGTATACATGTGCCATATTGGTGTGCTGCACCCATTAACTCATCATTTACGTTAGGTATATCTCCTAAAGCTATCCCTCCCCGCTCCCCCCACCCCACAACAGGCCCCAGTGTGTGATGTTCCCCTTCCTGTGTCCAAGTGTTCTCATTGTTCAATTCCCACCTATGAGTGAGAACATGCGGTGTTTGGTTTTTTGTCCTTGCGATAGCTTGCTGAGAATGATGGTTTCTAGCTTCCCCTACAAAGGACATGAACTCATCCTTTTTTATGGCTGCATGGTATTCTATGGTGTATATGTGCCACATTTTCTTAATCCAGTCTATCATTGTTGGACATTTGGTTTGGTTACAAGTCTTTGTTATTGTGAATAGCGCTGCAATAAACATGCATGTGCATATGTCTTTATAGCAGCATGATTTATAATCCTTTGGGTATATACCCAGTAATGGGATGGCTGGGTCAAATGGTATTTCTAGTTCTAGATCCCTGAGGAATTGCCACACTGTCTTCCACAATGGTTGAACTCCTTTACAGTCCCACCAACAATGTAAAAGTGTTCCTCTTTCTCCATATCCTTTCCAGCACCTGTTGTTTCCTGACTTTTTAATGATCGCCATTCTAACTGGTGTGAGATGGTATCATTGTGATTTTGATTTGCATTTCTCTGATGGCCAGATGATGAGCATTTTTTCTTGTGTCTGTTGGCTGCATAAATGTCTTCTTTTGAGAAGTGTCTGCTCATATCCTTCACCCACTTGTTGATGGGGTTGTTTGCTTTTTTCTTGTTAATTTGTTTGAGTTCTTTGTAGATTCTGGATATTAGCCCTTTGTCAGATGAGTAGATTGCAAAAATTTTCTCCCATTCTGTAGGTTGCCTGTTCACTCTGATGGTAGTTTGTTTTGCTATGCAGAAGCTCTTTAGTTTAATTAGATCCCATTTGTCAATTTTGGCTTTTGTTGCCATTGCTTTTGGTGTTTTAGACATGAAGTCCTTGCCCCATGCCTATGTAATCCAGCATATAAACAGTTGCCTGTGCCACGGTGATGAATTATTGCAGGGACCTGTTGGCACCCTGCCACAGTGAATGAACACACACCTCACCACACTGCAGCTGCAGCTAGAACATGCGAATGAGGACAGATGCTGCTGTTACCACACTACAAAATGATTTGGCCAATACTACCCATTGGAGTGTAATGATCAGTGGTCTGGAAGCACCTCATCCTCTTGCACTGCAGCACAGTGGATTCCTAACCTTGAGAAACCAGAGAAAAAAGTCTGTCCGACACAATTCCCCTGGAGTTAGAGCACACAGTCTGGGAGTTGGGAGCTGAATGCTGGCCTTCCCTTCTAGAAATAAAGCCAATTGGCTGAATCCACCTTATACCACAATCAGACCCTCAAAGTTACCAAACAGAATAAAAGAAAAAAATCCAATGGTGAGCAACTTAAAAGATTGAAAACATCAGCCCACAAAGATGAGAAAGAACCAGTTGTCAGCAAGAATTCTGACAATTCAAAAAGCTGGAGCGCTTTCTTTCCTTCAGACTACTTCACCACCTCCCTAACACTGGTTCTGAACTGGGATGAGATGGCTGAAATCACAGGAATATAATTCAGAATACGTGTAAGAACAAAGATAATTGAGATGAGGAATATGCTGACACTAAAACCAAGGAAGCTGAGAATCACAATAAAATGATGCAGGAGGTGACAGACAAAATAGCCAGTAAAGAAAAAAACATAACAGACCTAATAGAGCTAAAAAACACACTACAGGAATTTCATAATGTAATCACAAGTATTAATAGCAGAATAGACCAAGAACAGGAAAGAATATCAGAGCTTGAAAACCAACTTTCTGAAATGAAACAGTCAGACAAAAATAGAGAAAAAAATTAGAAAGAAGAAACAAAACCTTCAAGAAATATGGGATTATGTAAATAGATCAAATCTCTGACTCATTGTT
Source organism: Nomascus leucogenys (assembly GCF_006542625.1). NCBI lineage: Eukaryota > Metazoa > Chordata > Mammalia > Primates > Hylobatidae > Nomascus > Nomascus leucogenys. The sequence continues at coordinate 36,227,305 of NC_044384.1, forward strand.
GTCCCTGAAAGAGTTAGTGGGGAAGTATAAGCACTTTGGAAAGCATATTTCAGGATTTCTTCAATGAGAACTTCCCCAACTTAGCTAGACGGCCAACATTCAAATTCAGGAAATGCAGAGAACCCCAGTAAGATACTTCATGAGAAAATCATACCCAAGACACATAATCATCAGATTCTCCAATGTTGACATAAAAGAAAAGATGTTGAAGACACCTGGAGAGAAAGGCCAGGTCACCTACAAAGAAAAGCCCATCAGACTAACAGTGGACAGGTCAGCAGAAATTCTAAAAGTCATAAAAATTGGAGGCCAATACTCATTATTCTTAAAAGAAATTCCAACCCATAATTTTATATCCAGCTAAACTAAGTTTCATTAACAAAGGAGAAATAAGACCTTTAAACAAGCAAATGCTGAGGGAATTTATTGCCACCTCACTTACCTTACAAGACCTCCTCAAGGAGGTACTAAATATGGAAAGGAAAGACCATTATCAGCCTCTACAAAAACACACTGAAATACACAGACCAATGACAGTATAAAGCAAGCACATAAACAAGTCTGCATAATAACCAGTTAACATCATGATCATATCCACACATATCAATATTAACCTTGAATGTAAATGGGTTAAATGCCTCAATTAAAAGACACAGAGTGGCAAGCTGGATAAAGAACTAAAACACATTGACATGCTGTCTTCAAGAGACCCATCTCATATGTAAAGACACACATAGGTTAAAATAAATGGAGGAAGGAAAATTTACCAAGAAAATAGAAAACAACAATAACAAAAAGCAGAGGTTGCAATTCTAGTTTCTGACAAAACAGACTTTAAACCAACAAAGATCAAAAAAGATGAAATGGGGCATTACATAGTGGCAAAAAGTTCAATTAAATAAGAATATCTAACTGTTCTCAATATATATTCACCCAACACAAGAGGACCCAGAATCATAAAACAAATTCTTAAAGACCTTCAAAGAGACTTAAACTCACACAGAATAATAATGGGAAACTTTAGTCTCCACTGACAGTATTAGATCATCGAGGCAGAAAATTAACAAAGATATTCAGGCCTTGAACTCAGCACTGGATCAAATGGACCTGATAAATATCTTCAGAATGCACCATCCCAAAACTACAGGATATATATTCTCATCTTCACATGGTGCATACTCTAAAATCCAGACATAAAACACTCCTCATCAAATTCAAAACAACTGAAATCATAACAACCACTCTCTCAGACCAGACCACAATCACATTAGAAATCAAGCTTATGGAGTTAGCTCAAAACCATACAATCACATGGAAATTGAATAACTTGCTCCTGAATGACTTTTGGGTAAATAATGAAATTAAGGCAGAAGACAAGTTTTTTGAAACTAATGAGAACAAAGATATAACATACCAGAATCTCTGACACAGCTAAGACAGTATTAAGATGGAAATTGACAGCACTAAATGGCTGCACCAAAAAGTTAAAAAGATCTCAAGTTAACAACCTAACATCACAGAGGAGCTAGAAAAACAAGAGCAAACAAACCCCAAGGCTAGAGAAAGACAAGAAATAGCCAAAATTAGAGCTAAACTGAAAGAGACTGAGACACAAAAGACTGTTCAAAAGATCAACAAATCTAGGAGTTGATTTTTTTTAATAAAAATAAGATAGATTGCTAGCTAGACTAATAAAGAAGAAAATAGAAATTAAAATAAACACAATCAAAAATGACAAAGGGGATATTATCACTGACCTTACAGAAATACAAATAACCGTCAGAGAACATTATGAACATCTCTATGCACATAAACTAGAAAATCTAAAATAAACGAACAAATTTTTGGCACATACACTCTCCCAAGACTGAGCCAGGAAGAAATCAAATCCCTGACGAGGCCAATAACAAGCTCCAAAAGTGAACCAGTAATAAATAGCCTACCAACCAAAAAAATAAGCCCAGGACCAGACTGACAGATGGATTCACAGCCAAATTCTACCACATGTACAAAGAAGAGCTGGTAACATTCCTACTGAAATTATTCCAAAAATTAAAGAGGAAAAAGTCATTTCTAACTTATTCCATGAGGCCAGCATCATCCTGATACCAAAACCTGGCAGAGACACAGCAACAACAATAAAAAAATCTTCAGGCCACTATCTTTGATTAACATTGAGGCAGAAGTCCTTAACAAAATAGTGGTAAACTGAATCCAGCAACACGTCAAAAAACTTATCCAACACGATCAAGTAGGCTTTATATTTGGGTTGCAAGTTTAGTTCAACGTAGGCAAATGAATAAATGTAATTCATTACATAAACCATAGGTGTCAAACCTTTTGGCTTCCCTGGGCCACACATAAAATACACTAACAGTAACAATCGCTTATGAGCTAAAAAAAATAGGTCTATGCATAATTTTCATGTTATTACCACCACAGATAAGCAAAAAAGTCCTCACGTTCAAAGGGTTGGTCACTGCTGATGGAACTAAAAGCAAAAACCACATGATTATCTATCTCCATTTTATTACTGGGTAGTTTGTTTTCTTACTATTAAGTTTTGGTATTCCTTATATTCTGAACATAAGTCCTTTATTAAATATATGTTTTACAATAATGTTCTCACAGTTTTGTGTAGTTATTTTTTAAATCTGATAAAGTCAAATTTACCTTCTTTTACTTTATTTTGTGGCTGTTTTTTCTGGTATTATATTTAGATGTTGTTGCCTAACACTAGGTCAGAAAATATAAATACTTGGAGATAAATTGGCCCAATTGTTTTTTCTAAAAGTTTTCTACTTTAAAGTTTTATATTTTAGTCAATGACACATTTCGAGTTAATTTTAACATACATTGTGAAGAGTGGAGGAAATATTTTTTGGTATTTACATATGCAAATTTCAACATTACACATTAAGACTACCCCTTCTCCACTAAATTGCAATTGCAACTATGTCAAAATCAGTTGGCCATTTATGTGTGAATCTATTTCTGAGTTCGTTATTCTGTTCCTTTGATATAGCTGTTTATCTTTGCCAATACTATATTAATAATTGTTTCTTTATAAGCCTTAAAATTGAGTAGTCTTGATCCTTTTTTTTAAAAAAATTGTTTATTCTAGATCTTTTGCCTTTTTTGTATGAATTTTAAAGTCAAATTGTCAATTCCTACAAATATCCACACGCTGTGATTTTGACCAGGATTACGTTTAACCCATGGATTAACTGGTGGAGAATTTATATTTTACAGTATTGAGTCTCTGACATTTTAAAATGATATATTCCTTCATTAATTTAGTCTATTTTAACTTCTCTCAGCAATGTTTGTATAATAGAGTACAGGTCAGACACATCTATTGTCAGATTTACCCCTAAGTATTTTATATTTTTGATGCTATTGTAAATAGCATTTTTAATATTTCAATTTTCATTTGTTAGTTGCTAGATTACAAGACAAAACTGATTTTTATGTATTGACCCTATGTACTATGAACTTGCTAAACTAACGTCAGTTTTGGTAGTTTTATTCTTAATTCCATCAGATTGTCTACAGTAATGATCTTGTTGTTTAGAAATAAAAATGTTTACTTTTAATTTTTTAAAATATAAATACTTTTTATTTCCTTTTTTCCTTTTGCACTAACTAGAAAATTCATTGAAAATAAGTAGTGAGATCAGAGAACCTGTCTTATTCCTGATCTTAGGGGGAAGGCATTCAGACTTTTCATCTTTGATACGATCAGGCTTTTTTGTTGTTTGCTTTGTTTTGTTTTTATAGATGCTATTTATTAAGTTGATAATATTTATTCCTATTTCAATTTTGTTGAAATTCTAAAATCTGGAATGAGTACTGGATTTTGTCAAGGCTTTTCCTGCATCTATTAAGATAATCATATGCATTTTCAAATTTTTGGTTTGTTAATATGGTAAATTATATTTATTTGCAAATATTAAACCCACCTCACATTCCTAGAATAAACTGCATACCTAGAATAAATTTCATATTATAATGATAGATGATAGATTATTTGTGTGTGTGTATATATATATATATATATATAGCTGTGTTTGGCTAAAATTTTGTTAAGAATATTTACATCTCAATAAAGGACATTGCTCTTTAGTTTTTTAAGTAAAGTCTTCTTTTTCTTCTATATTAAGGTAATACTAGCCTTTATTAATGAGTCGAAAAATACTTTCACCTTTTCAACTTTTTAGAAGAGTTTGTGTTAAATTAACATTACATTATTTCTTCCTCAAGTGTTCACTTAGAACTCTAGTTCTAACTAAGCCATAAGGTTTTGGTTCTATAAGCCAGCCGCCGCCAGCCTGCCTGCCTGCCTGCCTGCCTCCTGCCTGCCTGCCTTTGCCTGCCTGCCTGCCTGCCCCTGCCTGCCCTGCCTTGCCCATGCCCTGCCTGCCTGCCTGCCTGCCTGCCTGCCCTGCCCTGCCTGCCCTGCCTGCCTGCCTGCCTGCCTGCCTGCCTGCCTGCCTGCCTGCCCCTGCCTGCCCCTGCCGCCTGCCTGCCTGCCTGCCTGCCCCTGCCTGCCTGCCCGCCTGCCTGCCTGCCTGGCCTCCTGCCTGCCTGCCTGCCTGCCTGCCTGCGCCTGCCTGCCGCCTGCCTGGCCTGCCTGCCTGCCTGCCTGGCCTGCCCCTGGCCTGCCTGCCTGCCTGCCTGCTGCCTGCCTGCCTGCCTGCCTGCCTGCCCTGCCTGCCTCCTGCCTGCCTGCCCCTGCCTGCCTGCCTGCCTTGCCTGCCTGCCTGCCTGCCTGCGCCTGCCTGCCTGCCCCCCCCCCTGCCTGCCCTGGCCCTGCCTGCCTGCCCTGCCTGCCTGCCTGGCCTGCCTGCCTGCCTGCCCTGCCTGCCTGCCTGCCTGCCTGCCTGCCTGCCTGCCTGGCCTGCCTGCCTGCCTGCCTGCCTGCCTGCCTGCCTGCCTGCCTGCCTGCCTGCCTGCCTGCCTGCCTGCCCTGCCTGCCTGCCTTGCCTGCCTGCCTGCCCTGCCTGCCTGCCTGCCTCTGCCTGCCTGCCTGCCTGCCTGCCTGCCTGCCTGCCTGCCTGCCTGCCTGCCTGCCTGCCTGCCTGCCTGCCTGCCTGCCTGCCTGCCTTGCCTGCCTGCCCTGCCTGCCTGCCTGCCTGCTGCCCTGCCCTCTGCCTGCCCTGCCCTGCCTGCCCCTGCCCTGCCTGCCTGCCTGCCTGCCTGCCCTGCCCGCCTGCCTGCCCCTGCCTGCCTGCCCTCCTGCCTGCCTGCTTGCCTGCCTGCCTGCCTGCCTGCCCTTGCCTGCCTGTGCCCTGCCCCTGCCCGCCCTGCCTGGCCTGCCTGCCTGCCTGCTGCCTGCCTGCCTGCCTGCCTGCCTGGCCTGCCTGCCTGCCTGCCCTGCCTGCCTGCCTGCCTGGCCTGCCTGCTGCCCTGCCTGCCTGGCCTGGCCTGCCTGCCTCCTAGCCTGGCCTGCCTGCCTGCCTGGCCTCCTGGCCTGCCTGGCCTTGCCTGCCTGCCTGCCTGCCTGCCCTGCCCTGCCCTGCCTGCCTGCCTGCCTGGCCCCTGCCTGCCTGCCTGTCCTGCCTGGGCCTGGCCTGCCTCCTGCCGCCTGCCTTGCCTGCCTGGCCTGCCTTGGCCTGCCTGCCTGCCTGCCTGCCTGCCTTGGCCTGGCCTGCCTGCCTGCCTGCCTGCCTGCCTGCCTGGCCTGCCTGGCCTGCCCTGCCCTGCCTGGCCTGCCTGCCTGCCTGCCTGGCCGCTGCCTGGCCTGCCTGCCTGGCCTGCCTGCCTGCCTTGCCTGCCTGCCCTGCCTCCTGCCTGCCTGCCTTGGCCCTGTGCCCTGCCTGGCCTGCCCTGCCTGCCTGGCCTGCCTGCCTGCCTGCCTGCCTGCCTGCCTGCCTGCCTGCCCTGCCTGCCTGCCTGCCTGCCTGCCTCTGCCTGCCTGCTGGCCTGCCTGGCCTGCTGCCTGCCTGCCTGCCTGCCTGCCTGCCTGGCCTGCCTGCCTGGCCTGCCTGCCTGCCTGCCTGCCCTGCCTGCCTGCTCCTGCCTGCCTTGGCCCCCTCTGCCTGCCCTGTGCCTGCCTGCCTGCCTGCTGCCTGCCTGCCGCCTGCCTGCCTTGGCCTGCGCCTGCCTGGCCTGGCCTGCCCCTGCCTGCCTGGCCTGCCTGGCCTGCCTGCCTGGCCTGCCTGCCGCCTGCCTGCCTGCCTGCCCTTGCCTGCCTGCCTGCCCTGCCTGGCCTGGCCTGCCTGCCTGCCTGCCTTGGCCTGCCTGGCCTGCCTGCCACTGGCCTTGCCTGCCCCCCTGCCTGCCTGGCCTGCCTGCCTGCCTGCCTGCCTGCCTGGCCTGGCCTGCCCTGCCTGCCTGGCCTGCCTGCCTGCCTTGGCCTGGCCGCACTGGCCTGCCTGCCTGGCCTGCCTGCCCTGCCTGCCCTTTGGCCTGCCTGCCTGCCTGCCTGCCTTGCCGCCTTGCCTGCCTGCCTGCCTGCCTGCCTGCCTGCCTCCCGCCTGCCTGCCTGCCTGCCCTGCCTGGCCTGCCTGCCGGCCTGCCTGTGCCTGCCTGCCTGCCTGCCTGCCTCTGCCTGCCTGGCCTTGTGCCTGGCCTGCCTGCCTTGCCTGCCTGCCTGCCTGCCTGCCTGGCCGCCTGCCTGCCTGGCCTGCCTGCCTGCCTGTCCTGCCTGCCTGGCCTGGCCTGCCTTGCCTGCCTGCCTGCCTGCCTGCCTGCCTCTGCCTGCCTGCACTGCCTGGCCTGCCTGCCTTGCCTGTGCCTGCCTGCCTGCCTGCCTTGCCTGCCTGCCTGGTGCCTGGCCTGCCTGCCTGGCCTGCCTGCCTGGCCTGCCCTGCGCCTGCCTGCCTGCCTCCTTGCCTGCCTGCCGCCTGCCTCCTGCCATGGCCTGCCTGCCTGCCCTTGCCTTGGCCTGCCTCCTCCTGCCTGCCTGCCTTTGCCTGCCCTCCTGCCTGCCTGCCTGCCTGCCGCCCCCCTGCCTGCCTCCTGCCCTCCTGCCTGCCTGCCTGCTGCCTCCCCGCCTGCCTGCCTGCTTGGCCTGCCTGCCTGCCTGGCCTGCCTGCCTGGCCTGCTTCTGGCCCTTGCCTGCCTGCCCCTCCGCCTGCCCCCTGCCTGCCTGCCTGCCTGCCCTGCCTGCCTGCCCTGCCCTTGCCTCTGGCCTGCCTTGGCCTGCTGCTGTGCCTGCCTCGCCTCCGCGCCCTTGCCTGCCGCCCCCCCCTGCCTGCCCCCTGCCCCTGCCGCGCCTGCCTGCCTGCCTGCCCCCCTGCCTGCCTGCCCCCTGCCTGCCTGCCCTGGCCTGCCTGCCTGCTGCCTGCCCTGCCTGTCCTGCCTGCCTTGGCCTGCCTGCGCCTGCCTGCCTGGCCTGCCTGCCTGGCCTGCCTCTGCCTTGCCTGCCTGGCCTGCTTCTGCCTGCCTGCCTGCTGCCTGCCTGCCTGCCTGTGCCTGCCTGCCTGCTGGCCTGCCTGCCTGGCCTGTGCCTGCCCTGCCTGCGGCTGCCGCCTGCCTGCCCTGCTGCCTGCGCTGGCCTGCCTGCCTGCCTGGCCTGCCCCCTGCCCTGCCCTGCCTGGCCCTGGCCTGCCTGCCTGCCTGCCTGCCTGCCTGCCTGCCGCCTGCTGCGCCTCCTGGCCTGCCTGCCTGCTGCCTGCCTTGCCTGCCTGCCTGCCTGCCTGCCTGCCTGCCTCCTGGCCTGCCTGCCTGCCCTGCCTGCCTGCCTTGCCTGCCTGCCTGCCTGGCCTGCCTGCCTGGCTCTGCCTGCCTGCCTGCCTGCCTGCCCTGGCTGCCTGCCTGCCTTGCCTGCCTTGCTCTGCCTGCCTGCCTGCCTGCCTGCCTGCCTGCCTGCCCTGCCTGGGGCCTGCCTGCCTGCCTGCCCATGCCTGCCTGCCTTGCCTGCCTGCCTGGCCTGCCTGCCTGCCCCCTGCGCCTGCCTGCCTGCCTGCCGCCTGCCTGCCTGCCTGCCGCTGCCTGCCTGCCCTGCCTCGCCTGCCGCCTGCCTGCCTGCCTGCCTGCCTGCCTGCCCTGCCGCCTGCCTGCCTGCCCTGCCCCCCCCTGCCCTGCCCTGACCTGGCCTCGCCTGGCCGTGCCTGCCTGCCTGCCTGCCTGCTGCCCTGCCTGCCTGGCCTGCCTGCCGCCTGCCGGCCTGCCTGCCTGCTGGCCGCCTGCCTGCCTGCCTGCCTGCCTGCCTGGCCTGCCTGCCCTGCCTGCCTCGGCCTGCCTGCCTGCCTGCCTGGCCTGCCTCTGCCTGCCTGCCTCGCCTGCCTGCCTGCCTGGCCTGCCTGCCTGCCCTGCCTGCCTGCCTGCCTGCCTGCCTGCCCTGCTTTGCCTGCCTGCCTGCCTGCCTGCCGGCCTTGCCTGCCTGCCCCTGGCCTGGCCTGCCTGCCTGCCTGCCTTGCCTGCCTGCCTGCCTGCCTGCCTGCCTGCCTGCCTGCCTGGCCTGCCTGCCTGCCTGCCGCCTGGCCTTGCCTGCCTGCCTGCCTGCCTGCCTGCCTGCCTGGGCCTGCCTGCCTGCCTGCCTGCCTGCCTGCCTGCCTTGCCTGCCTGCCTGCCTGCCTGCCTGCCTGCCCTGCCTGCCTGCCTGCCTGCCTGCCTGCCTGCCTTGCCTGCCTGGCCTGCCTGCCTGCCTGCCTGCCCTGCCTGCCTGCCTGCCTGCTGCCTGCCTGGCCTGCCTGCCTGCCTGCCTGCCTGCCTGGCCTTGCCTGCCTGCCTGCCTGCCTGCCTGCCTGCCTGCCTGCCTGCCTGCCTGCCTGCCTGCCTGCCTGTGCCTGTCCTGCCTGCCTCCGCCTGCCCCTGCCCTGCCTGCCTGCCTTGCCTGCCTGCCTGCCTGCCTCCTGCCTGCCTGCCTGCCTGCCTGCCCTGCCTGCCTGCCGCCTGCCCTGCCCTGCCTGCCTGCCTGCCTTGCCTGCCTGCCTGCCTGCCTGCCTGCCTGCCTGCCTGCCTCTGCCTGCCTTGGCCTGCCTGCCTCTGCCTGCCTGCCTGCCTGCCTGCCTGCCCCTGCCTGCCTGCCTGCCTGCCTGCCTGCCTGCCTGCCTGCCTTGCCTGCCTGCTGCTGCCTGCCTGCCGCTGCCTTGCCTGCCTGTGCCTGCCTGCCTGCCTGCCGCCTGCCTGCCTGCCTGCCTGCCTTGCCTGCCTGCCTGCCTGCCTGCCTGCCTGCCTGCCTGCCTGGCCTGCCTGCCTGCCTGCCCTGGCCTGCCTGCCTCTGCCTGCCTGCCTGCCTGGCCCCCTGCCTGGCCTGCCTGCCTTGCCTGCCTGCCTGCCCTGCCCTGCCTGCCTCGCCTGCCTGCCTGCCTGCCTCCTGCCTGCCTGCCTGCCTGCCTGCCTGCCTGCCTGCCTGCCCTGCCTGCCTGCTGCCCTGCCTGCCTGCCTGCCTCTGCCTGCCTGCCTGCCTGCCTGCCTGCCTGCCTGCCTGCCTGCCTGCCTGCCTGCCTGCCTGCCTGCCTGCCTGCCTGCCTGCCTGCCTGCCTGCCTGCCTGCCTGCCTGCCTGCCTGCCTGCCTGCCTGCCTGCCTGCCTGCCTGCCTGCCTGCCTGCCTGCCTGCCTGCCTGCCTGCCTGCCTGCCTGCCTGCCTGCCTGCCTGCCTGCCTGCCTGCCTGCCTGCCTGCCTGCCTGCCTGCCTGCCTGCCTGCCTGCCTGCCTGCCTGTGCCTGCCTGCCTGCCTGCCTGCCTGCCTGCCTGCCTGCCTGCCTGCCTGCCTGCCTGCCTGCCTGCCTGCCTTGGCCTGCTGCCTGCCTGCCTGCCTGCCTGCCTGCCTGCCTGCCTGCCTGCCTGCCTGCCTGCCTGCCTGCCTGCCTGCCTGCCTGCCTGCCTGCCTGCCTGCCTGCCTGCCTGCCTGCCTGCCTGCCTGCCTGCCTGCCTGCCTGCCTGCCTGCCTGCCCTGGTCCTGGCCTGCCTGCCTGCCGCCTGCCTGCCGCCTGCCCTGCCTGCCTGCCTGCTGCCTGCCTGCCTGCCTGCTGCCTGCCTGCCTGCCTGCCTGCCTGCCTGCCTGCCCTGCCCTGCCCCTGCCTGCCTGCCTGCCCCTCGCCTGCCTGCCTGCCCTGCCTGCCTGCCCTGCCTGGCCTGCCTGCCTGCCTGCCTGGGCCTGCCTGGCCTGCCTGCCTGCCTGCCTGCCTGCCCTGCTGCCTGCCCCTGCCTGCTGCTGCCTGCCTGCCTGCCTGCCTGCCTGCCTGCCTGCCGGCCTGGCCTGGCCTTGCGCCTGCCTTGCCTGCCTGCCTGCCTGCCTGCCTGCCTGCCGGCCTGCCTGCCTGCCTGCCTGCCTGCCTGCCTGCCTGCCTGCCTGCCTGCCTGCCTGCCTGCCTGGCCTGCCTTGCCTGCCTGGCCTGCCTGCCGCTGCCCTGCCTTTGCCGGCCCTGCCCCTGCCTTGCCTGCCCTGCCTCGCCTCCCCTGCCTGCCTGCCCCTGCCGCGCCTGCCTGCCCTGCCTGCCTGGCACTGCCCTCTGCCTGCCCCTGCCTGCCTCCCCTGCTGCCCTGCCTCCGCCTGCCTGCCCCTCCTGGCCTGCCTGCCTGCCCTGCCTCCTTGCCTGGCCCGGCCTGCCCCTGCCTGCCCCCCCTGCCTGCCTCCTGCCCCTCGCCTGCCTCCTGCCCCGCCTGCCTGCCTCCTGCCCCGGCCCCGCCTGCCTCCTGCCCCTGGCCTGCCTGCCCCTGCCCCTGGCCTGCCTCTGCCTCGCCTGCCTGCCTGCCTGCCTGCCCTGCCTGCCTGCCTGCCTGCCTCTGCCCCTGCCTGCCTGCCTGCCTCCTGGCCTGCCTGCCTCCCTGCCTGCCTGCCTCCCTGGCCTTGCCTGCCTGCCTGCCTGCCTGGCCTGCCTGCCTGGCCTGCCTGCCTGCCTGCCTGCCTGCCTGCCTGCCTGCCTCTGCCTGCCCTGCCTGCCTGCCTGCCTGCCTGCCGCCTGCCTGCCTGCCTGCCTGCCTGCCTCCTGCCTGCCTCCTGCCTGCCTCCTGCCTGGCCTGCCTGCCCTGCCTGCCTGCCTGCCTGCCTTGCCTGCCTGCCTGCCTGCCCCTGCCTGCCTGCCTGCCTGCCTGCCTGCCTGCCTGCCCTGCCTGCCTGCCTGCCTCCTGCCTGCCTGCCTGCCTGCCTTGCCTGCCTGCCTGCCCTGCCTGCCCTGCCTCTGCCTGCCTGGCCTGCCTGCCTGCCTGCCTGCCTGCCTGCCTGCCTGCCTGCCTGCCTGCCTGCCCCTGCCTGCCTGCCTGCCTGCCGCCTGCCTGCCTGCCTGCCTGCCTGCTGCCTGCCTGCCTGCCTGCCTGCCTGCCTGCCTTGCCTGCCTGCCTGCCCTGCCTGCCTGCCTGCCTGGCCTTGCCTGCCTGCCTGGCCTGCCTGCCTGGCCTGCCTGCCTGCCCCTGCCTGCCTGCCTGCCTGCCTGCCTGCCTGCCTGCCTGCCCTGCCCTGCCTGCCTGCCTGCCTGCCTGCCCCTGCCTGCCTGCCTGCCTGCCTGCCTGCCTGCCTCCCCTCCGCCTGCCTGCCTGCCTCCGCCTGCCTGGCCTGCCTGCCTGGCGCCTGCCTGCGCTTGCCCCTGCCTTGCCTGCCTGCCTGCCCGCCTGCCTGCCTTCCTCCTCCTCCTGCCTGGCCCCTGCCCCTGCCTCCTGCGCCTGCCCACTGCCCCTGCTGCCTGCCTGCCTGCCTGCCTGCTGCCTGCCTGCCTGGGCCTGCCTGCCTGCCTGCCTGCCTGGCCTGCGGCCTGCCTGCCTGCCTGCCTGGCCTGGCCTGCCTGCTGCCTGCCTGCCTGCCTGCCTGGCTGGGGTGCCTGTGCCTGGCCTGCCTGGCCTGGCCTGCCTGGCCTGCCTGCCTGCCTGCCTGGCCTGGCCTGCCTGCCTGCCTGCCTGCCTGGCCTGCCTGCCTGCCTGCCTGCCTGCCTGCCCTGCCTGCCTGCCTGCTGCCTGCCTGTGCCTGCCGCTGCCTGCTGCCTGCCTGCCTGCCTGCCTGCCTGGCTGCCTGCCTGCCTGGCGCCTGCCTGGCCTGCCTGCCTGCCTGCCTGCCTGCCTGGCCTGCCTGCCTGCCCTGCCTGCCTGCCTCCTGCCTGCCTGCCTGCCTGCCCTGCCTGCCTGCCTGCCTGCCTGCCTGCCTGCCTGCCTGCCTGCCTGCCTTCCTTCCTTCCTTCCTTCCTTTCCTTTCCTTCCTTTCTTCCATTCCTTCCTTCTTCCCTCTGTCACTCTCTCCCTCTCCCTCTTTCAAAGGTTTTAAATACAAATTGAATATTTTAAATTTAAATAGGATTATTCAGATTTTAACATTTATTCTTAAGTAAGCTTTGGGAGTTTTAGGCTCTCAAGTAATGTGTCCTGGTTTCGGTCATGTTTTTATTAAACATTTATCAACATTAACACTATTCACCATCCATTTTGCATATTTCTAATGCAAAAATCCAAAATTTGAAATGCTCCAAAATCTAAAACTTTTTGAGTGCCTGCATGATACTATAAGTTATACTACAACATTATTTTTTCACTCTATTAATGGAATGACATTTTTTATTGTTAAGCACTTCTGTGTGAATAAGTGTTGGAAAATGATTGTTTATTGAAAGCATACACATACAGAGTCAGGAATGATGGCGATGACAAACAATCATAGATTATCCACAAGGGTGGCTGAGATGGTGAAATCATTGCTTTCTAACGGTTCAGTATATGCAAACTTTGTTTCATGCTCAAAATTATTAAAAAATATTATATAAAATTAGCTTTAGGCTATGTGAATAAAGTGTATATGAAACATAAATGATTTTCATGTTTAGACTTGGGTTTATTTCCAAGATATTATCTAAATATTTGAATTTTCTCAAATATTAAAAACAACCCTGAAATCTGCTGCACTTCTGTTCCCAAGTATGTTAGATAAGGGATACTCATTCTGTATTTTCATGTTATCCTCTTACTATCTGAATATGAAGAGACATGACCTTTCTCATTCCTGATATTAATAATTTGTTCTTTGTTTTCTACTGACCAGTCCGGCTGGAGCTTCATCCATTTTATTAAAATCAACAACTTTCTTCAGGCGGATCACGAGGTCAGGAGATCGAGACCATGGTGAAACCCCGTCTCTACTAAAAATACAAAAAAATTAGCCGGGCGTGGTGGCAGGTGCCTGTAGTCCCAGCTACTCGGAGAGGCTGAGGCAGGAGAATGGCGTGAACCCGGGAGGCGGAGCTTGCAGTGAGCCGACATCGCGCCACTGCACTCCAGCCTGGGCGACAGAGCGAGACTCCGTCTCAAAAAAAAAAAAACAACGACAACAAAAAAACAAACAAACAAACAAAAAAATATATTTGTTTCAGGTAACTATTTTTCTGTTTTCTATTTTATTGATTTCCACTCTTATGTTTATTATTTCCTTTATTCTCTTATTTGGGCTGTCTTTTTCTAGTTTCTAAAGGTAGAAACTGAGATCATCAATTTGAGGCCTTTCTTGATTTCTAATACGGTCAACTGATTCTAAGCTGTGCTTTAATGACATCCTACGTAATTATATACGTAGTGTTTTTATTTTTATTAATTTCAGAACACTTCCTAATTTCTCAATGATATGTTCCTTTTTTACCTAAATGGTATTTAAAAGTGTTTTTAGGTTCTAAATATTTAGGGGTTTTTCAAATGTCTTTTCTTCATTTCTTACTGAATTCCATTGTGGCCTGAGACCATACTTTTTGTGAAAAATTGTTTTACATTTGTTAAGACATGTTTTATAGCTTAGAATATGGACTAATTTACTTATTCTATTCTATATTCTAAGCATATTCTAAGCAATAAAACATGTCTTAACAAATTTGTAGTTGTGTTTTATAGCTTAGAATATGGATTAAATGTGTCTTTTTCTGTTGTTGGGTGAAATAGTCAATAAGCATCAATTAGGTCAGGATGGTTGGTAGTGTTGTTAATGTCTTTTATGTTTGTAGTGCTTTTCTGTCACTTGTTCTAACAAGATATATAATATATATATAATAATTGAGAGATGAGTATGTGAAGCTACAACTTATAAATTTGACAATTTCTTCTTGCAGTTGTATTAGTTTTTGCTTCCTTTATTCTCAAAGCTATTTTTGCTGCATGGAGTTTTATGTTATCCTAATGAATTGACCTCTTTATAATTATGAAAAGAACTTACTTACTTATCACTGGCAATGTTTTTTAGCCCTGAAATCTATTTTGAATAACATTAATATACTCATTCATGCCTTCCTCTGATTAGTTTTACCTTAGTGTATCACTTTTTATCCTGTTACTTATGACATAACCTTATGTTTAAATGTAGGGTGGGTTTGTTTGTAGGCAGCATACATGTGGATTATGCTCTTTTCTCCCACCTAACAATTTGTTCCTTTTAATTGAATGGTTAAGCCATTTATGTTTAATTTGATCATATATTTTATTTGTTTTAACCTATCATCTTTCAATTTGTTGTTTATTTTTTCTAACTGTTCTTTGCTCCTTCTTCCTTTTCTGTATTGTTTTGAAATAATTGTGTGATTTTTATGATTTCGTTTGACCTCCTTGACAGCTTATGAGCCATAACTATTTTTGTTGTAACTCATTTTCTTTTATTCATATACAGTTAAACAAATTTTGTGAAACAAACCTGCATGTTGTGCACATGAGCCATAACTATTTATTGTTTTATTCTAATGGATGCATCAGGGTTTATAATATATCACTTTAACTTACCACAGTCTTCATCCAAGTTGTATTATACCACCGTATGTATAATAAAAGTACACTGTAACAATAAACTTCCAATTTCCCACTCCAGCTTTTGTGCTATTGATGTCATTCATTTTAATTCTTTAGACATTAACTCCCACAATCAATTGTTATTTTTAAAATAATTATGTTTTAAATAAATTTAAATAATACTTCAAAGTTATATATATTTATATATTTATAAATAATACTTCAAAGTTATATATATTTAAATAATACTTCAAAGTTTTATATATTTACAAAGTTTTATATATTTACCTAAATAGTTACTTTTTTAGTTATATATTTACCTAAATAGTTACTATTCTAGTAACTTTCATTCCTTTGTGTAGATTCAGATTTACATATGGTATCACTTTCCTTCTGTCTGAAGAGCTTCTTCTTTCAATATGTCTTGTAGTATGGGTGTCTCTTTCAGCATTGGTATTTCTGAAATGTCCTTATTTTCATTGTCATTTATGAATGACACTTTCCCAGAATATAGAATTTTAGGTTATAAGCTTTTTTTTCTTTTGATACTGATAAAAGAAAAACTTTAGCTGAATTAAATTTAAAGGAGTTTAGTTGGGCAATGAACTATTTGTGAATCGGGCAGTCCCCAGAATCACAGCAGAATCACAGAAATTCCAGCGCGGTCCGGTGGCTCACACCAGTAATCCCAGCACTTTGGGAGGCCGAAACGGGCGGATCATGAGGTCAGGAGATCGAGACCATCCTGGCTAACACGGTGAAACCCCGTCTCTACTAAAAATACAAAAAATTAGCCGGGCGTCGTGGCCGGGTGCCTGTAGTCCCAGCTACCTGGGAGGCTGAGGCAGGAGAATGGCGTGAACCCGGGAGGCGGAGCTTGCAGTGAGCCGAGATCGCGCCACTGCATTCCAGCCTGGGCGACAGAGTGAGACTCCGTCTCAAAATAATAATAATAATAAAAAAAAAAACTCCAGCACAGTCGCGTGGTGGAAGAAGATTTATAGACAAAAAAAAAAAAAAAAAAAAAGAGAGAGAGAGAAACGACATACAGAAATTGGAAACGAGGTACAGAATGGCTGGATTGGTTACAGCTCGGCATATGTATTATTTGAACATAGTTTGAACACTCAGCAGTGTTGAAGTATGGCCGCTGGGATTGGCCAAGACCTTTGACAGGTACACACTACTAACACATGTTTTCAATTTTTTCTGCCTATTAAGCTAGGTTACAGTTCATCCGCAAGGACTCAAATATAGAAGTATGGAGTCCTTCTCAGGCCACATTCAGTAAGCTTTAAATGTACTTTATATATATTGTTTCACTGTCTTGTTTGCATTGTTTTCTATTAAAAAAAATCTGCCTCAACCCATATCTTGGTTCTTCTGTATGTAATACTTTTTTTCTTATGCTGCATTTCATATTTTTTTGCTTTATTAGTGGCTTTGCACAATTTCATTATGATGTAACTTTGTGTAGTTTTCTTCATGTTTTCTATATTTGGAATTCACTGAGCTTTTTAGATATGTGGACTTTGAATTTTCATCAAATTTGATAATTTTATGACCATTATTTTTTAAGTGTTGTTGCTTTTCTTTGCAAAACTCTAATGACCTATACATTAATGTGCTTGAAGTTTCCAAAAACTCACCAATGCTCTGCTCAATTTTTTCAGTGTTTTTACTTCCTGTGCTTTATTTTAAAGTTTTTATTGCTGCAGCAGTATGGAAGGTGCCCCCAGGCAGAAAGCCAGTGTGGATTTAACACTCACCTCATGTGTTTTTTTTTTTCTCTCAAGGATCTCAATGTTGCGATACCTATTATCTGATGCCTGAAATAGTTGCTTCGTATATTTTGTACTGTTTGATTTTTTTTAGTGGTTTTGGGGTAAGTTCATTAGCTAAAACTCTATTATGAGTAGAACTGGAAATATCCCTATCATAGATTTTTGAATAAAAACGTGAGTATCGTCAATAGATTTAAAGCTTCTTAGAATCTGAAGCCATGTATTAAACTTCTATGTAAATTAAGTATACTATTTCAATAGAATAGCATTAAATAAATATCTCTTAATATGATGTTTCCACTTTTTTTATTTAAAAATGAAATAATGACCAGAAAAAGGATCATTAAAACCATAAAGCTATTGGCAATTGTGCTTTGTGAAAGAAAAATATATTGGGACCCCAAGATCACTAAGGAAAACTCAAGCTGGAAACTGTTTAAGGCAAACCTGCCTCCTATTCTATTCAAGATTATCCTCTACTCACTGAGATAGGTGAATATATGATTGCCTTTTTTGGAAAGGCTAATCAGAAAGTCAAAAGAATGCAACCCTTTGTGTCTTACCTATCTGTGACCTGGAGGCTCCCTCCCCACTTGGATGGAGTCTTCCTGCCCTTGCTTCAAGATGTTCCACCTTTCCAGATTGAAACAATATACTTCTTACTTGTATTGACTGATGTCACATATCTGCCTAAAATGTATACAACCAAGATGTTCCCTGACCACCTTGGGCACATGTTGTCAGGACTTGCTGAGGCTGTGTCGCAGGCACACATCCTCAACCTTGGCAAAATAAACTTTCTAAATTAACTGAGATCTGTCTCTGATTTTCTGGGTCCATAGCTTCTAAGTTTTTAATATTTTCAATTTCAGTGACACACACAGTGCAAAGATTATACAGATACAGAATCTAGTGTCTACTCATTTCACTAAAAAGTTATTGATGTCTATATTTCTGAAATGTATAAAATGTAATAATAATGAGAGATACTATGCTTGACTAGGAAAAATCTGCCTACAGCTGAGATTGTCAGTGTCCACTAGTAGAAAATTAACTAGAATAACTGACATGAAAGAAAGAGCAGGGAGATGAAATTAACAAAAGAACACTATTTGAAAGGATGGCTATACATTTGCATGTTTGAGCAAATTGGAGAGTGCATCCTGATTTCATCAACTCCAGAGAATTTTTCACTATAGTTTTTCATTAAAGAAATAGGTTTTAAAATATTATGTGATAAAAACTTTATAACTTGTATATTGCTGTGGTAAGCGTTGGGTGATGAAAAGTTTATTATATTCTCTATTTTGTTGTAAGACATTTGTAAGGGTATATGCAGCCTAGTACAAATTCACTGCCATGTCCTAAGAAAGGAGTTCCATATTCAGATAGCATTGGTGTACATTTTCCACTAGATGGCAATCTATACCTATTTGATGTCTTTAAATACAAAGCAGTTCCAACTTAAAACTGTGCACCTGATTCCTGGACTCCTATTAGGAGGGCCTGTTTATTCACTCATTTACTCAATCAGCACTTTCAGAGCACCTACTATGTGCCAATATAAATACTAACGATAAGAATAAATAAGACATAGTTGCTGTCCTGAAGTTTCTCACAGACTCCTGAGGGGAGAGACAAATGTGTAACCCATTAATTAAAAGTCAAAATGATAAATATTGTAACAAAAAGAAGCTCTCAGAGCCCCTGACTTGAGGAGCACAGGAAATATCTCTAAGGTGTCTTTGCCTTTCCCTAGCACTGCATTTTTCAAAAGAGGGTGCAATTTTATAACAGGAGGGTTGATGTTTAAAAAGGAATCTAAGCAATATGTATTTATTAAACATCTGGTATATACATGTGCAGACCAAGATATTAGACACTACCATAGAAAATCAATAACTTATTCTTTCATTCATTCACTGCTTAAGAAACTTACATCAGTTGGAGAAGTTGAAAAAAGTACATAGATAACTATAACATGGGAAATACTATAATAAGAAGCCTTAAAGTTTCTGGGGAGAGAAGGCTGTATGCTGGCTGGGGGAATCACGGAGATCTTCATCTAAGAGGTACCAGGTAAGAGGTACCAGGTAAAGAATCTTTGGCCAGGTGCTGTGGCTCAAGCCTGTAATCCCAACACTTTGGGAGGCCAAGGTGGGTGGATCACGAGGTCAGGAGATCGAGACCATCCTGGCTAACACGGAGAAACCCTGTCTCTACTAAAAATACAAAAAATTAGCCGGGCGTGGTGGCAGGCGCCTGTAGTCCCAGCTAGTTGGGAGGCTGAGGCAGGAGAATGGCGTGAACCCGGGAGGCGGAGCTTTCAGTGAGCCGAGATCACGCCACTGCACTCCAGCCTGGGCAACAAAGCGAGACTCCGCCTCAAAAAAAACAAAACAAAACAATGAATCTTTTAATAGAAGAAGTACCAATCAGAAAAAAAATGAGTAGGAACCTCACTTCAACCAGAAGGAACAGATGAGAGGAAAATTATCATCGGTAGAAAGCCCCTACCATGTTGCTAAGGCTTTATCTGATTCTAACCATGCTACTAACTGACCAGCTCTGTGTCCTTGGGCATGTCAGCTAATTTTTCTGGGTGCCAGTTTTCACCTCTATTAATAAGCTGGCTAGACATACATAATCACTATCTGTCATCTCAAAGATATTCAGTTCAACGATAAGGTGGTGGGAAATGTAGGTTTTATTTACAGAATGGGAATTCTGCATGTCTAGCTAAAATGTAAGGTATGATCAAAGGGGGTTATGGGCTAAATTTTGTGTTTCTTGGCACCCTCAACCTTACCAAATTCATGTGGAATTCCTAATCTCTAGTACCTCAGCACAGCATGTGACTGTATTTAAAGACAGGGCCTTTAAAGTGGTGATTAAGCTAAAATGAGGTCCACAGGTTGGGCTCTAATCCAATCTGACCGATGCCCTTATAAGGACAAAATTTGAACACACAAAGAGACATCTGCTATGCATGTGCACAGAAAGGAGACCCCGTGAGGACAGAGTAAGGAGCACCTATCTGCAAGCCAAGAAAAAAAGGCCTCATGACAAATCTAACCTGCTGACACCTTCATCTTGAACCCTCAACCTCCAGAACGATGAGAAAATCAATTTATGTTACTTAAGCCACACATTCTGTAGCATTTTATTGTGGCAGCCCTGTGAACTAATATAGAAGATATTATAAAATATACCTGGAAAGATAATCTGGACTATTTTATAGGACTCCTTAAAGCTGAGATAGGAATTACATATTTGATCTGGTACTAAGTAAGAAACTATCACAAGTTACGAGCACTGGAAATGGACACTCTTGCCGGAACTCAACCATCAGCTGCTCTCTTGAGAGTAAAGATAGGATGGAAAAAGCAAGTAATGTTGAAAAGGCTTTTTGAAAATCATTTCGAAAAAGAGGAAGGAAAATGGAAGTAAAGTGGCATAGCAAAGTAGAATAGTTCTTTCTAGAGCAGCAGCCAGGAGGTCATGTTCTTATGTCAACACTCCGGTCAGGTCCTCAGTGACTTTTAAAAAGGTCCTTGACATTAGGGGGCTGCTGTTTCTGTGTTGGTAGCACAGAAATGTTAATAGTGGTCATCCTCCTTCTACAGGATGCTTGCTGGTCAAATATGAAACTATTGAGAAAGTACTTTAAAAATTACAGAATGTTAGACAGATATTCTACATTTTCTTAATGCTGGAAGAGACCATAAGGCCATAGAGTCTAATCTCCTTACTTAAAAGTTGTTAGACAAAGGTATGGCATTATTTGTATTGAAGGCAGATAAAAAATGACCCCTCTCCCATGATCTCCAACATTGATAGGTTTTTTAAAAAATTATTCCTCTTATATATCTGAACAACTTGACAGAATTGAATTGGCATACACTTGGGAGAAAAGTAAGAGGAAGACATTTAATTCAAGCACCCAACAAGACCTGGAAATTCTTTAAATCAAAATTTAGCTATATGTTCTTAGGCAAGTAATTGCATTTGTGTATGTGTGTGTTTGGGGGGGGGGTGTGAATCTATATTATATATTGTTAGAGAATATTAGAGAATCTATTTTTAAAGAGCCCAAAAGATCATGAGGTAGGTGACAATTATTGGTATTATTACAAATTGTAGTAATAGTGTCAACATTCTTGTCAGGTTAAATCCTAGTGATGTTTAAGAGCTAAACCATTACATTTTTACTTGCTCTAATGGTTAAAAAACCTTTTTTATATTCAGTTGAATTTTGCATTCCCTGATTTCTAACCAGAGGCCCTTGTTTTCTTCTTTCAATTTTATTTTTCAAAAAATAAGTATCTGTTCTCTTGCAAATAATAGTTATTTAGTTGTTTGAAATCAACCCTCATGTACCTTTTAATCCTATAATCTTTAGGTAAAGGGTATCAAGTTCATTGTATCAAACCACACATAAAATGATTGGCTATCTCGTCCCTGCACCAGTTGCAGTGTTCTGAATATACTGTAACTCCACAGTTTCTTTAATAAGTAGTACCTAGAACTTAGCATTAAAATTCAGCTGTGGATGGACTATTGCTGAACACTTCTGAGAAATCTTCCAGTCACTAGATCTTCTAATTAGCATTCCTTGTACTGTGTCATTTACAATAGTAGGAGCTCAGTAAATAGTTTTAGGTTTTAGTAAGGCTTAAATTGACATTTTAGGCTTAAAATAACATTTTAAGTAGCTATTTTCTGTTGCCCACTGCCCTTGTATATTCCAATGAATTCAAATCTAAAGTCAAAGATGTTTGCTAAAATCACACAGAAATTATGCCCCATGCATAAGCTATAGATAATGTTGGGTCTTATCAGTCCCCTTTTGGTGGTTAATATAAAAATAAAGCCACTTGATAGGCATGACTAAAATTTCAATAATAACATATTATATATTAAGTCACTTAGAGGAATGCAAACATTTTCATGTGACAGGACATGACACTATGTGACTTGCAGCACAGCTGTGAGAAATCAAATGCTAATCTACATTACATGTGAGTATTTGATACATTTTTAATAGTATAAAAAGTAAAATGATGAGATGATGAGATGTTCACAGTGTGGATGAAAAAGAATGAGGGCAGACCCAAAGCCCAAGGAACATATCTTTCCCACATCCTTTCCTCAGCTTCTCAGAGATATCCTAGCTTCACTTCTTCGTATGTGAGGTTGTCAATCAAACTAGGTGTTTTTGGTGTTGAGATGCCACTCAAAATGGACATTGTGCAAGTGAAACTGTCATTCAACATTGCTGCCTGGCAAATGGAGCTGTCAGTCATCTTGAACAGTTTAGTCTGTTGAATTGTCAATAAGATTGTCTGTTATGTACTGATAGCTGCTTCATCAGATTCAAAAAGTCTTGATTAACTCCCTAGTCTGCAGTTCCCCAACCTCTTTTTCTTTTCAATGGAAAGATACTTTTTATTTTCCAAAAGCTAATGATAACCAACAACTAAAAAAGAAGGTTATAGTGAAAAGCAAATATCTAGGCTACAAGTTGCTAATAAAAATGGACAAGGAACGAGGTTGGCTGCTCACTCAACTTGTCATCATTAAAGGCCAAAGAGAATGGAGTATATATAGTGTATGATAAGCATTATGGATATTAATTTATTCAAGTATTAACTACATAAACCTCCGTGACATATTTATTGGGAACCAGTTGATATTTATTTGAAATAAGACATTGGTGAGTTCAGAGCAAATTAAGACTTCAGGAGCCAACATTTTTCAACAGGCTCTGAGTAAAATGCTCTATCCTGAGGTGCCCCAATTTTGCCTCTTCCTCCATCATTCTTGACAGTTTCACTTATGTGATGAAATCACGTTTCCGTTTACCTGCTATGTGGCTACAGGTGATGCTTCCCTCTTAATTCTTAACTTACTGGCTTCACCTGGCCACAGCTGCTTTCGTTTTAACTCTTTTCCTGTTTAGGAAAAGAAAATGCATCTCGCTGCCAGTGCTCATTTAATTTTATCTAAAAAGGCTTTTTGAGGCTGAAGCAAATCTGACTTATTTTCAATGTGAAAATAAAATATAAAAACGGTTCTTGGAGTTATTCTAAGCAGAACTAACATCAGAATCATCTGAATCATCAGGATTGTCTATTTCGGAAAAAGCAGATTCATCAAATGACTATTTGGCCAAGTGCTCGAGAACGATGTTAACATGACGCGTAGGAAAACTATGTTTTCTAGAATTTGACATTTTCAGGGATTGAGAATTACTACATTTTGTAAATGGAAATACCACTACTGAAAACAGAATGCTATAATTAGCCTGCTGTCTTTTGTTTTTAAAGTCGATATACTAAAGCGATGCAAAAAATAATAATAAATGATATTTGGTAGCAAAGTTATCTCGGGGTAAACGCTACAGCTGCAAGCTCCACTAGCAAGTAGTCTTGGGACAAACGGGAAAAAGGGTTTAAAGATTATGGCAAATGTATTAGATTGGGAGATATCATTTGAATCTATGTCTATGAAATGTCCATTCAAAAATAATTTAAGCTGACATTAAGTTAATGTATGACTTTCCAGCTACACCTACTAATGTAAAAATAAGATATTAACCTGTAGTTTTAGCAGTAACTAGACTCCATGGAAATTCCCAAGGAAATAAATTCCAGATGCATCTTGGCAGAAAATGCATCTGATTTTTAAGTACTGTGTTAGAAACAGCCATTGTGCTCAACAGAGAGTACCTTTGGTAAACAGTATTAAATAAAGGAATCTTAGCCAGATTAGGGTGCGCTATAGGAAGCTTCATTTTAATGATAAGATAACTAGAGACAATATTTCTGGCACAAATAGGCCTAGTATTTGGAATGAGAGAGGAACTTCCCTAGATTCTGCGTGCCCAGAGTGACTCAGCCTGGTTCTACACACCCTTCTGATGGCAAGGGCGGGGCACTTGGAGTAGGTGCTGCCATCGGGCCGGCTGCAGCAGGAAGGCATCCGCGGTGGTGGCAGCAGCCTCTGAGGGAGCAACAGTGGCGGCAATGGGATCCTGTGCCCTGCATTTCCAAGGCAGCCAACTGTACCACCCCCAACCTCTCATGGCAGGGCAGGACCAACTCCCAGGCCTGAAGCCTCCACTGGAGCTTCAACCTCGCTCCCTGTGCATCCTGGGAGCCCACGAGCACCCAGTGGAAGGTGCAGCTGGAACTGGCTCCAAGAGCATCAGGTTCATTTGTGCAAGGTTGGCCAGGGCGCTATGCCACCTGCACCTCACCCACTGCCGCTGCAGGGAAAACGCGGAGAGGAGGCGGCAGTCCCCAGAGCCTGCTCCTGGGAGCCCCCCCGAGCCTACTGCCCTGGGAGCCACTGCAGTGGGGCCGAGCCACGTCTCTCACCAGCAGGGGAGCAGCGTGGTCCGGCACGGAGGGGCGGGCAAAGAGGGGCCCCAAGGAGGAGCTGGGCCAGGGGCAGTGCCACGCTCCACAGAGCAGGCAGGAGCAGGGAGCAGGCAGGAGCCCTAAATTCCCAGGTGCAACTACAGCTGCCCAAGTCATGGCTGTGGACCCGGGCCTCCCTGTGCTCTTGAGGGCCTGGAGCAGGCATGAGCCCTGCGTCCTGGCTGTAGACCCAGGCATCTCTGCACTCTTGGGGCCAGAAGGGCCCCCCATTCCCCTGCAGGCCTGGAGGTGTCTGCTCCCGCTGCCTGGCCTCTCCCCATTCCTGGCACCCACTCTGATCTTGGAGCAAGTCTGGGGCCAAGGCCAGATGCTGTGGCAGCCAGGCCAGGTGTGCTCATGCTCGGGCAGAGCTAACATGCCAGCCTCCTGCTGCTTCGGCCCCCTCCAGGCTTTGGGCACAGATGAGCATGGGAGAGAACCTGATGGGGGAGCTGAGGGCAGCTCAGTGCTGGCCTGCAGGTGCCCCTTGTCATGAACAGCCTGGGTGCCACGAATGGAGGCAGGAAGCAGACAGGCTCCTGAGTGAAAGGGGGCAGGTCCCAGGTGAAGCTCCACCTTCAAGCCGGGGAGGGGCGGGAGCCTGGGGGCTGGGCTGCTGGTCCCACATACTGGAGTGGGAACTTGTGGTGCTTTCTCTGGGCCCGCCGTGGCCGCCCATGGGCCAATCAGCATGCACTTCCTCTCCTCTGAGACCCATAAAAAGCCTTGGACTCAGCCAGACCAGAAGAGATGATGGGAAGACCCGCCTGCAGAGAGGAGCTACCCTCTCTGCTAAGAGCTGGACACTCATCAGGACACCCTGGTTACAAAGAGGAGCTACCCACTGTGGCTCTCCTCTGAGCTGTTCTATCCCTCAATAAAGTTCCTCTTTGTCTTGCTCATCCTCCACTTGTCTGCCTACATCATTCTCCCTGGATGCAAGACAAGACTTGAGACCAGCCAAATGGCAGGGCTAAAAGAGCAGTAACACCAATAGGGCTGAAACACGCCCCTTGCTCACCGCCTTACAGGCTAAGGAGAGAAGCACTACAGCACTTTAACTCCCTAAGCCAGGGCTGTGACTCCCTTTTTGGGGCCCTGCAGTTCCTGGAGCCTCCAAGCTTCCAGGCACTCCTGTGTTCCCTGGTGCCAGCCATGGAAGCTGCTCTCAGTGAGCCTGGTCCAGTCACAGCCTCATAGGGAGCTGGGTCCTGTTCCAGCAGCTGGTGCTGCCCACCCTGTCACCACTGGCGTGCCTGGCTGTGTGCAGTGGCCAGACCCCATGCTTGCTCACATTCCCCTGGTCACTCTGTGCCTGGCTTTTCCTTGGCAGGCATATGATCCAGGCCAGTAGCGTGAGCCGAATGCAGCCTGCCAGGCTGAGTGGGCAGAAGGAGCCCAGAAGGTCAGAGTAAAATTCAGGCAAAGTTGCCACTGGTCACAGAGGTTTCCAGCTGGTGAAGTGACACGTCAAGGATTCCATAACACTTCTGTGTTGTCCTACACTGAAACGGTAAACCGTTGCCCTGAATTTTTGATCTATAGCACAATTAAATTCAAGAATGCAGGTCTCTTATGGCATCAGTAAAATTAAGACCCTTACACAGTGCTATTCTAATTCTTTCCAGTAGTTCCTCTACCTAGAAATAAATGCAACTCTGCCATTTAAGACCCAACTAGAAGCCTGATGTAGCTGCCTCACCTGATTATGAATACTGCTCACCATCTCTACTTCTGATGAACTACTTTTCCCAGAAAATTACAACTTTCTGGATATTTGGTAATATACCAATTTTTGACATATTTGGATCCTGGTTAATGAACTCCTTCCACTCCCCACAATCCAGTCTCTTTCTTCAGCCCCAGGTTTTCCTCTGCCTGGTTCCTTCTCAGCTGATGCCATTCCTCTTAGAAAATTTCCACTAGAGTATGGCAAACAACCTCTACACTACTTTGTTTTGATCAACTACATAAATAAAATCTTCATTTCAAATAACAAAAGCTATAAGAAGTAACCCAAATTTATTCATAGATTTCATGGTATTCCCTTTCCTTTGTTTATCCTTCTTAGCTATTTCTCCTAACTATATCTTGTCTTAATTTAACTAAGCTACCTGAGAGGAAGGTGAAAATAATGTCAGAAAGCATTTTACAGGGAAGAAAGAAGCCTGTGTTCTACTCATAGATCCACCACTCACTTCTTGGCTGGATATCATGAGAAGTTTGCATTAGATAATTTTCATTTCCCTTACAGTTCTGGAATTTTCTGATTTTATATGAATGAATAGAGAAGACAGGAAATGAGGAAAGTAATTTTTTCCCTAAGAAATGGGGAATTAGGAAGTATGAAAGGTATAACAAATCCCTGTCTAGCTGATGGTAGTATTGCTCAGTGGTGAGGCTCAGATGAATGACATCATGTCATCACATGCACTGTATGAATAGACTAAACCATGCATAACCTCAGTGTATTGGGATATGCCACTGATTTTGTTGAAGGTAGTTTTGTTTCTGGCTGTACTTTTCTTCATAGCCACCAGGTGGCATACGGATTTGATTTCCTGAAATGCAGACAGGCCTACATCTTGGAAAAAACATGCTGTAGCAGAGCTTTTCCAGGTTCACTCAAACAATAAAGCCTTATTTTAAGAATTACATAGACAATTCTACTAGCTCAACTATCAGAGAAAATGGGCTAATCTCTGTGATATATTTATATATAAAAATCTGTCAAATATGAGTCATTAATATGCAAGAGCAGAAAAGACATTAGAGCACAGAGAATAAAAAAGAGATATAAAAATAAAATGTTAGTGGAAGAGAGATAGAAGGAAGATGACACGAACAGAAAAGGAGAAAAGGAATATAGAAAAAAGAAAGTTGAAGAAAGAATGGAAAAATGTAAGCAAAGAGAAATAAATGTAAGCAAAGAGAAATAATGAGAAAGGGAAATTGGGGACAGAAAAAAACAACAGCATTCAGAATTCCACAGAGGAAGACTAAAGAGATAATAGTCTTCCAGAGAAAAAGAAAGGGAGAGAGACTCAGTAAGTTTTGGGGTGACTTATAGAGATTACTTAATCCTATTCTTGCTATCACAGTATTTCTTTTGTTTTACAAATCTGTAAAAGTTTTGCATATAATTACGTACATATTTAAACTGGCAAAATATTAGCTCCAGCAAATGCGTAGATGGATCACTTGACTTATTTATAGCCCAAGTTGAGGCAAGAAAGAAGGATACATTCAGAGGCTTCTTGTATTGAGGCTCAAATGGCCTCTTTAAAAAAAATGACTTTTAATGATGTAAACATTTTCACACTGTGTCTCTAAAACATTGCTAGGCAAAAAGAATATGGCCTCCCACCACTAACCAACCCTCCAGGTCTGACAGTGACAACTCCATGACTCAGTCAAATGTAACACTTTATAAGAAATCAAAGTGGTGATGGAGCTCCCTGATTCGTACAAGTTTGGTCAGAAACTGAAAAATCAGAGCTTTGGTTAGAAGAATGACTTCAAATAGCTCTCCATCTAATTTCTCTCTATGGCCATGAGTAATAAAGCTAGAATCAGATATAATCTCTAAATCAGAAGAGCATAATTCTATGTCATGAAATTCAGTAGAATTGGGCACATCTTGGACTCTAGTGGAATTTGTTAAAAGGATTGGTCAGTAACAATAGAATGATCCATTGGTGTGAAGCCTGAACTCAATGTTAGATTTTTAGAATAAAGCAAAGTCAAATAAGTAGAAAAAATTTGACTGAAGGTTGTTATGCACTACATGCTTATATCCCACAGAAGTTTAATATGTTGAAATCCTAATCCCCAATAGGATGATATGAGGAGGTTGGGCCTTTGAGAGACAATTAGGTCATGAGGGTGAAGTCTTCATGATGAGATTAGTGCCCTCGTTACAAGAGACAAGAGAGCTTGCTCTCCCTCTTTTTCCTCTTCACCATGTGAGGATACAGGAAAACATTAAGTAACCTTCCAACCAGAAAAAAGGTCTTCACCAGACAGTGGACCTGCCAGCACCT
The DNA here is from genome assembly GCF_006542625.1 of Nomascus leucogenys. Lineage (NCBI taxonomy): Eukaryota > Metazoa > Chordata > Mammalia > Primates > Hylobatidae > Nomascus > Nomascus leucogenys. The sequence goes on from NC_044384.1 coordinate 36,255,184, forward strand.
TAATCTTCTACTTTCCAGACCCTAGAATTATGAAAAGTAAATGTTTGTTGTTTAAGTCAACTAGTCTAAAGTAATTTGTTGTAGTAGCCTGAAAAAAATGGCTTTAAGACAGTAGAAAAGACAATCAACTCAAACCAGCACAAGAAAAAAAAAAGAAAATATATTTATATATTAGTAGATACAACCAAAAAATTCAAGGATGAAATTGGCTTCAGTTCAGTTGAGTCTAGTTGTTCAAATGAGATTATAAGAGCTCTGCCTCTTTATCTCCCACTTCTAAATATTTCTGCTTGGTCCATTTGCTCTTGTATTCAGGGATAAAATTGTGTCACCTGGGTTTCTTTCCCCATCTCTCTCTCTCTTTCTCTCTCTCTCCACATAAGTTCTGCCTGACTTTATGCTAATTGTAGTCTCTGTTCACATGGCAGGAAACATGGCCATTCAGGATCAGATTCATGTTCTTTTAACATTGAATACTTCCTGTAAAAAAGTTTCTCCTCTTAACAGCTATTGCAGGATATATATATATATATGCTTGTCTATGCATCTACCCATGAGAAAAGGAAGGAGTGCTGTGTTACAAAGAACATTGATGTCAATTATAGAAGGCCACACTAACTATTCCACAAAGACAGCTGGGCTGTTGACCTCAGCAGTTTTGTACTCTAGCACACAGGGAAATCAGGACAACTCCATTTACTGTGCAACTGCATAATATATGCCCTTTATCAGCATCTAGGAGGTCACCCTATCAATAAATGCCTCCCTTCAAGTTAAGAAGTTTTTAACATTAGCTGATTCCACCATTAATTAAAGTGGTAAAAACAACTCCAAAAATAATTGTGTTGAAAAAATTTCAGCTTAGTGTACAGAAATCAACTTATTTTAAAATTTCTACAGAATGAAAATGAAGACAAACGAGGACATTCTAAATGATATCACTGAACTATAAATTCATTTTATATCTAATTTATTTTCAGTATGTGGTATATGGTATTACATCAAAAGCATTTGTTGATAAATGAATGAATGTCATGGTCATGGTCCTTAAAAGCAAAATCTGGAAGACATGGAAATTACCAATGATCACAAGCTAACTGAGTGGAGTTGTATTCTTTAATGAACCTTCAGCAGATATTCAGTAAAGAACTTCTGGGGAATGCATTCCCTTAAATGAATGCTTATTATTTCAGTTTGGTCCCTTTGTTACTTTAAAAAAAAAATTATTGACTATTAATCTTTCAAAGGTAGATTTCATCCTTTATCTCTTTTTTCAAAAGAGCATGTTACACATATTTTCCTTTACTCTTGATGAGTCAGGTCCACAAGACTTAATATCATTTATCGTAATTTATTGTATCCAGGTATAATTTCAGGAGGTAGGTTATTATTATGACTATATTCTTACAATAGAAAACCATTAAAATTTTATATATGTATGTATATCTATATGCATAGAAAATCTTTCATATGTATATGCAAGAAATAGAAAGTATTTGCTCTCTGAAAAACTGAAACAATTGATAGTACCAATTAAGAACAATCAAACAATACTCAAATATTTTACTGAACAACTTCTTTGTGCTTGTGCTTTCCAGAGACTCAGAAGAACAATGTAAATTATAAACCATGAAATGTTTTAGAAGAATAATGTAAATTATGGACCATGAAATGTTTTAGAAACATGCTAGGAAGTTTCTGATCTATGTGGGAAATATACCTTAAATGTATTCAAGAGAATAGAGATGAAAGTAACAGCTAATAGAGGCCGTGAGCCCAAACAGGGATACAGATATGAGAAAAGCCAAGTAATTGGGGAAGGTTTGGCAAAAATTATGGTTTTTAAATTGAACCTAAATATAGTTAGGACAAAAATATTAAGTTCATATTTTTTCTGCGGTATGGTCTTTTTCATTTGACTATGCCTAACTCTGTCCTGGGATGGTTGGTCCTCTGGGGTTTGAGACTCTGAGGAATAAGACAAAGCAAAGCGAAGTTTCCATACTGGAGATGACCAAGAGCACAAACAGCAGTAGAAGTACGTACTTTCATGAGGTCCAAGAGATAACGCTGGAAAACCCGAACTCTGTAAATTTCAAAAGGCAGCAGATTGTAAAGGAATACGTAACTTAGGCAAAGATTTTGAAGAAAAATACATCAAAATCAATCAGAATTAAAGCACATTAAGAATAAGCCCCAAACGTCCTGAGGAGTTGCTATAAAAAGAATCATATGCTAAATGCAGATGCACTGTTCATCTTCATTTAGCATATGGCGCACAGGCAGGTTAATGTGTTTTACAAAAGCAAAGGTGGTATGAGTAGATTTGGATAAAAGAATCACAGTCTTCTAGATTCAAAAAAGTTTTAGAGGTGGATTACTCTATATTCATATGGCAAAATGAATCAAGTGTAATGTAAAGTTTTTGAGCACATAGGAGCAAAATACAAGTCTTTATACATCTAGTTCTGCAGATACAGCCAACAGGATTCATCACTGTAATGGCTAATTTGTTTATATTATCACTTAGAGAGACCAATTAGAGGAAAATAATTTACTTGTGAGCAGTCAGTCACATTCATTCATAAATTAAGTGAAGTTGATTGGGTCGCAGAAGCAGCCATTTCAGCCACAAAATCCTAGGAATTCTTCTATGATTTGTCTATTACAAGCATTTTTGGTGGCCCCAAAAGGTGTAGTTTTAGTGTTTAGTAACTTTAGTGTATGTATTAAAGAGATTTTCCTTTTTCTACTTTGCTTTTCTGTTTTCACTATTCATTTATTTTTATGCCTTTTGTTTGGGTGCTACTGAAAAAGAAGCAGCATTTCAATTCAACAAAAATTCTTTTGGCATATGCTAGGTAGGGTAATCACAGAAGTTATGATTCAAACTGAAACACTTTTTTAACAGCTTTACTGAAATTTAATTAACACATAAACTGCATATATTTAAAGTGTGCAATTTGCTAAGTTTGGATATAGGTATACACTTATGAAACTGTCACACAATCAAGATAGTGAACATGTCAACCACAAAAGCTTTCTCATGCCCCTCTGCAATCCTTAACTCTTGCCTCTTCTGCCCCCAACCTTCCCAGGCATCCACTGATCTGTTTCTGTCACTATAAATTTATTTGCTCTTTATAGAGTTTTAGATAAGTGGAATAACAAAATATGTATTCTTTTTGTTTTATTGCTTCCGCTCAGCATAATTATTCTCAGAGAGTCTTCCAAGTTATTGAATGAATCAATAGTTTGCTCCTTTTTATTATTGAGCAATATTCCACTGAATGGATTTAACATACTTTGTCTATTCCTTGTTCTGTTTATGTACATTTGGGTTTTTGTCGGTTTTTTAGCTGTTACATATAAAGCCGATGCGAATGCTTATATAACATATTTTTATGCTTTCCTTTTGATTGGTAAATATCTATGAACAGCATGCCTGAATTTGGGGGCACTCTGAGGTGGAAAAGGACTGGATCAGACGCCAGGAAAGCAGACATGAACCACTGTGTTCTGGGAAAACCCAGTTTTTAGTCACCTTAAGGTCAGGCTACCAGAAGAATGTTTTCAAGTTGAAAGCAACTGACCTGGCAAAAAGCTATTTTTCATTGTGCTTCCATACTGGACTTGGCAATAGCACAGTGTCAGAGACCACTGGCTGTCTCCCAATACCTGTTATCTTTCAGAACAGGAGTTCAAATTGTGGCCACTGAGTTACATTTCGCCTACCACCTGTTTTTGTGAATAAAGTTTTACTGGAACATAGCCATGCTCATTCATTTACATATTGTGTATGGCTGCTTTTGAACTATAACAGCACAAATACTTAAATACATGCGACAAGAGACCATATGGCCTGCAAAGCCCAAAATATCTACTATCCTAGATGTTTTATACATAAAAGTTTGCTGATTCCTGTTCTAAATCCTTAGCTATATACTTGATTACCTAGAATAAGATCTAATTTCTAGTTTCGCCTGAAGCTAAATTCTGGCTAATATCATAGAATATAAGAAGTGGTATGTGCAACTTCCAAAAATTATCTTTAAAACAAAGGGCTTAGCCCTTCTCTTCCTGCCAGTGGGTCTACGTTTGTACATATTAGAATGTAGCCATAGTAGCTAGAGATCCTGCAAGATGTTAGACAATTATGTGACCTTGAGTGTGGAAGGAACCTGTCTTCCCAATGCCATGCAGTATCACATCACACTGCAATGGACTTCAGCCAGGCACATATATAAAAAGTAAACTCCTACCTTGTTTAAATTGCTTTGTTTATTGGTGGGATGAGGAGTCCCATTACTCATAGTGAACATAACCTAAAGGATATAATATCCTATGTTGTAACCAACTTTCATGTTGTACAGCATTCCGAGGGTAATCAACATTATGGAACCTTGGGCAAGTTTCTTAATCTTGGGAGCCTCAGCAATTTCATCAATCAATATAGCCAATAGACCTGTACCTCCCCAAGGCTGAGGTGGAACTCAGTTTCCTGTTCAAATTCCTTCCACTGCAAATTCATGAGTCTTCCTCACCATTGTCATCCCCAAATGTGTGTCACCAGGCCTGCGTATTCATCTTATGCAGAATTGTGTTCAGACCTTACTGGGGGTACCAGTACTAGTTGCCTTGAATAGTTTATTCTTTGTTGTAGGAAATCAGGTCAGTCCAACATTTTATCTTGATTTTGTTGACAACAATTTTGGCAGATATGAGAATTTCTTTTGATGTCAATGTAAATGTTGCAATAAAAATTCAAAACCCTTGATCAAGTTATACACCCATGTTATACGTGACAGATTAATAAAAATATGATCATACAGGTTTATGGTACAGGCAATGTTGATAATACAAATGAATCCATGAGTACTTTATAGTCAAGATTCACAGATAGAAGCACCAGTTTGAATAGTAACACTTTATGAAAATGAGAATTATTTTATAAAAATATTCTGATTTTATAAATCCGTAATATTAAAAAAGTCTCTCACATATTATCTTTAATTTTTGCCTGTGCTTATTTTTCTACTATTTTTGACATACATATTTGTACAAAGAGATAAAACAGAAACATTAATTTATTTGAAATATGTATATCAATACTGCCCGGTGGTAAAAAGAAAATAGCAGAAATACTAATGACAATCATCACAAGAAGTCATTACTAATAATGCTGCAGCTATAGCTGCCGATGCTTTTATTATCTCCAGGACTACGGCTACCACTAGAATTACTGCCACCATCATTAGAATACTACTGTAAAGAAAGTGGATATCACTCAGACTACAAAATCAGTTCTCCAAAAAATAAAATCACTTTTTCTTCCATTTTCTATACATTAATTTCTAGGTCCCAATCTATCTGGCTGGCAGGAAATTCAGAGTTATTTTGGGGACTCCCTGCTTCCAGGATTGTGAAAACAGCAAAGTGTAGTGAGACCTATTTGGTCACTGCTGACCATGGTCTCAAGCCTCTGACCCTATGAGACTCTTGGGCACAGAAATAGTTTGTCAGGCTGGGAAATTACAGCCCAGAGCCCCGCCTCCCTTGACACAACTATCAGCCTCTGAAGTTTTGCCACTGCCCTAGTATACTGTCACCAAGTTACAGGTCTTGAAAATTCATTCTCTGACCTTGGAAAAACCTCTCTCTCTTCCTCTGTCCTTTTACGGTCGTTTTGTGAAGTACTCTCTCTCTGTGTCTGTCTGTCTGTCTCTCTCTCTCTGTCTCTGTCTCTCTCTCTCTCAGTATTAATTTTCCAACAAGCCCTGGCTTTCACAAGATAAGAAAAAAACAATTGATTTTTTTAAAAAAATATTTTTAAGGCCAGGTGCAGTGTTTTATGCCTGTAATCCCAGCACTTTGGGAGATGGAGGAGGTTAGATAACTTGAGGCCAGGAGTTCAAGACCAGCCCTAACAGTGTAGTGAGACCCCCAGTCTACAAAAATAAAAATAAAAAATTAGATAAGTGTGGTGGTACGTGCCTGTAGTCCCAGCTACCTGGGAAGCTGAAGCGAGAAGATCACTCAAGCCGAGGTATTCGAGGTTACAGTGGGCTATAATTGCACCACTGCACTCCAGCCTGAGCAACAGAGAGACTATCTAAAAAAAAAAAAAGAAAAAAAAATTCTATTTTCAGCCTAGCCAAGATTTGTGGAAAAAGGAAATGCTAAGAATCAAACTCCAGGTTTCTTCCCCTTAGCATATTAACATTTTGGGCTGGAAAATTCTGTTATGCGGGTGTGTCATGTGTATTGCGAAGTCGTATAGTAGCATCCATGGACTCTACCACTAGATGTCTATAGCACCCTTCCCCAACATTAAAAATGTCCCCAGACATTACGAAATGTCCCATTGTGGGTAAATTGCGCTGGCTGATATTTCTTTTTCTAATGGCTTAAAATGGAGGAAGAAAAAAAAGCTAAAAATATATAAAATTTAATACATTGTTTGGCCCCAGAGTTATGTTTAGAGTGCTTACAACGTAACAGGCTAAGTATTTTTATGTGGTCTCATTTTATCCTCACATGAAATTTATGATTATTGAAAGTTTCCTTGTTTTATAGTTGAAAAAAATATACTACATCATTTTGGGTCCAGTCAGAAGTCAGAAAACACACTAGCTATTTGAACAGAAAAATTTTTTAAAGTTAAAGACATTTTCGTCACATATAATGTTATTAACTAAGGAACTAAACAGTTAAAAAGAGAACTCTAAAGGGGTAGCAGGCTGCTAAACTGGCATTGTCTGGTAGAGGTGAGAGTAGCCCTGCTGTTTAGCATGTGTCAATATCCATGGTGGGCATATTCCCATCTTTGCTGATGCCAAACTACCAACTGGACATCATGGAATTCTTGAAGAGAAGAGCAAAGTCAACTTTGGCAAGCTGGTATAAGCCAGTGCCGGCACAGTATAAACCCTTAAGTTTCACCTCAGAGCTGGTTCTACAAATATTGGAACAAATACAATTTGGATTAGCTGCTGCCACAGGAAGAAATTGCTGCTGCTGCTGGAGTGAAGAAGTGTTGCTATGGTGATAATGACAAGAAAAACAAGCAGACAGAAAGGAAACAGTCCCTGCTCCCTTCTCTAGCCTTGCATTCTCCCTGAAGTGCGGAGCCCAACAGGGAACCACGAACAAAGCAGAAGTACGGTTTTTAGAGTCCCAGCTCCAGCACCAGCATTAGAAAACAGAACATTGAAACTGACAGATGATAAATTCAATAACTGACACAGATACCTAGTGATACATGAGGTCACTTATATAATTAACAAATATCAACTATGTCTAGTTACCTAATATCATATAGATTTGAACTCAGTTCTTACTTCACATGATGTTCTTAATTGCTATATTATATTATGAATAAGTTTCAGTAAATTTATTTTTTGCTCTGGATGTTATGTTGATCTTTAACTTGCTTATCAAATAGATTACACTACAATTTCTATTTGTGGTGGTGACTCTTTTTAAAAATTTCTAACATATCCTTTGCTGCTTCTTGGAAGCAAATGCACCACAAATGAATGCAAATGAGAAATTGATTTAATGAAAATAGATTAGATCTGGCTTCTGAAAGAGCATACTTATTTTAAGTCTTCAATATAGTCACATATCCACAAAACAAATAATTCAGTAGGAAGAAAATCTCATGGGATCAAGCATTTCCAATTTTTGAACACAATTTTAAGATTTCTTTTCAGGTACCTAGGAAAAGAAGTGTTGTATTAGGATGGCTAAATGGAGCTGGAACATGGAGAAATTCAAAGATCTCTTTCCCATCACACAAAACATTGATCAAAAGGAATTTGAAAAAATATAAAGTACTAGAGGTTCAGTGACACACACACACACACAAACATCACACTCAAAATTTTTTTAAAAGTAAGATGTATTAGTTCATTTTGACATCTGCTTCTTGAAGAGAACTAATACATCTTACTTTTAAAAAATGTTTTCTTACATTCAATTATAATTTGATATACTGGCAAAAAATGACATTCCCCCTCGGTTTATTATTTGGTGGAAATAGAGAAAAACCATGGGAAGGATAAAAAAGTTTAAATCTGAAGAGTCATACTAAGGCTGAAAGCATTCTTCTCACTAGTACATAATCCCTTTCACTTAATATGTCATTACTAACACAAATATCTAATTGTATCCTTTATTTATATCATACTTCATAGAGTCCAAGATAAATGTTCTTCAAGTTTTAATATTCTGAAGTTGTGATATATCTTAAAAGCATGCATTTGTCATAAGTTAAGTGACAGCTTTTTTCCTTAGTAATAGATTAGTGGAGAATCTTACAATTAATGGAATCTAAATTCTATCAAGTTCGGTATCTTCTCTCTATACAGTATTTTCGTATTTTGAGTGTGATGTCTGTGTGTGTGCGTGTGTGTGTCACTGAACCTATTTATCATCTGTCAGTTTCAAAGCAGAAGTATGTTGAACTATGAAGTAGAGGAAGAAGGAGAGAGCCTTCAGACTGTGATACAGGTATCACTCTTCTTCCTGTAGAAGAGAGGGAAAGAATGAGAAGGAGGGTGGGAATAGCAAGAATGTATGACTGCAGCACTGCACCAAAAAAGGTTTGGCAAAACTAATTTAGAGCCCCAAGGGTAAGTCATCTGTTGGAGGAATAACATGTCTTGTTGGAATGGGTAGGCTTTCAGGCCCTGCAATGCACTGTCATTGGCTGGGAATAGTTGTAAGAGCCATGGCTTCAGTAAAAATGAGGTAGATCCAGAAGGATAGCACCCGGACTGTCAAACACACTCCCTGCAGCAGGATAACTGAGCAGAACATTTTTATATCCACCATGTAAGACCCAATAAGCACTGGAGGAAGACTGAGAATTTTTTTCAGTATGTGAAAATAAAATATCATCTAATGTTTTGGAATGAGATTCATTCTAAAGGGAAGAGACAAACCTTAAGAACTATTTAAGTCTTTCTCAGCACTGCAATTTCATTACTACACATATGTACATTGTGATCTACAATTGATGAAACTTTAGGAGCAAAAATCACAGCTGGAAATGAAAGACATTTACATTGCAAGATTGTTATTGAGGATGTACCTGATGATGATGTAGGAGCAATATTTAGAAGTCTACAGATGATGCTGAATTAAGTAAAATGGTAATAATGAGCACAGTGTATTCTCATACACAGCACTACTTTAGCCATTTAATTACTGTGCTGGGCTAACATGATAAATGCACCTGGACACAAATCAATGGTAAATGGTTCCCAGAACAAAACGTTCAAGAAAGCCACGTATACTAAACAGAATAGTGTTTGCAATATGCAGCTAGAAATACTTCTAATGATAGACCATGGAGTTGAGGAAGCAGAATTCTAATCACATATTGAAACTGGCTCTGGTAGATGAGTGGGCTACTTCCTGGTTACAAATGTGCAATTTTGGCAGGTGCTGTTAGTCTTGGAAACACAATTTAATACACAAAATGTTTCTTTATGTCCTGAGGGAGAAGAGTAAATGCCTACCTTCTGCCTTTACTGAATCTGAACTCATAACTAGCACCCACATTTATTGCAGTTAGAAATTGTAGCAGGTAAGCCCATGTTTGCCTTTCTCAAACTCTTTAACAGAGAGAAATATACATGATACCAGAGGGAAAAAGGTCATTTATAAACTGAGGACACGATACGATATTCATGCCATTTCCCATGAACTTAACCAACGACTACCTATCTTTTTTCCACTGCTTCTAAGATGATGGGAGCACAGGCTTATGGCCATTTTTATTTTCAAAGTAACTGAACGAAAAATGCCTAGTAGCACAGGGCTGAGACACTATATGATATTCAATTATTTATGAATATATTATTAAGTTAATACAAATTTCTTCTTTGAAACTACTGCTTTTTCATATATTGGTCTTCGGAATTCTGTATCTTCTACTTAGTCTTAAAAATAACAATTTATTTTATTTAGGAGCTTATAAAAAGACTAAATTTCCCTCTGACATATGGCTACACAGATTTCGCACATAAACTTGCAATTCTAGAGGCAATAAACCATTAATGATTTATTAATAAGCCACTAATAATTATTAATTTATTCAGTATTTCTTATGTACAGACAGAATTTGTATATCTGGAAAATGCAACAGGAAGCAAATATAGTAGGTATTTGTTGTATTTTAAGGTATAAAATATCCAATCACACACTGAGAAACCGTTATCATGTCTGTTTAGGGCTTCTGCCTCCTCCCTCACTCTCAGAATGTGCAGTTCCTAGGAAGCTGACTATAACTCCAGCCTCAGGAGCGGGACATATGAGCAATGAATGTGAACCTATCAGCTCATTCTACCCCCAATCCTGAGTGGCTTGTCAATGGATATGCGCTCTTTCCTAGGCCAATCAGAACTTTGAAGCTTCAATGCAAGTACTTTTTTTCAAACTTTATTTATGTTTAAATTGCCGTGTAAAATTGTATGTATGTATCTTGTACAAGATGATGTTAAGTGTGTGTGTATGTTTACACACGCATACACATATGCACACACATATATATGTATGTGTATATCTAAAAAGTGGAATGGTTTACTCTAGCTAATTAAAAAATACATTACCTCACAGTTATCACTTTCGGGTTGAGAGCATTTATCCGCTTGCTTAACATTTTTCAAGAATAATACATCATTATTAATTGTATTTGTTTGAGCCATCGGGGGAGTAGATTGAATCTCCTGCTAAATGTAAGCTCTAATGGATGTATGAGCTGGACCTGTTCCCATCATATTGCTACCAGGTGGACCTGAGACTGAAGCCAACATAGCAGAAGGCAGAGCCAGAGACAGAGAATGAATTGAGCCCTGAAAACATCATCTGATTCCAACAGTACAGTGATAGCAGAGCCAGTTCTCTCCCTAGACATTTCAGTTATGCAAGCCAATAAATTATCTCTTTATTGGGTCAATTTGGATCACACTTTATACAGGCAACCAGAAGTGTCCTGACTTTCAGATTACCCAACAGGGGGAGATGAGTGTGTTGGGGTAAGATACATTGAAATGACAAAGTAATTAGAAGTGAACGTGAAACTCATTTTGTCTAACATTATCATAATAATTCCTTTAAAATAAGCACATAATAATTGAATGAGCCAGGAATGCTGACCCTAACAAAATACCAGTAAGGTGATTAAGATAAATTAGGGTGTCTTATATTATGCCAACCCCTAGAAAACTTTATCAGTCCAAATAATTATCTAGATTCTTCAAGAAGGAGGAAACTATGGCAAGAAAAACATAAAAGAAAAATAATACACAAAAGAAATGTAAAGATATTTCCCCAAGAAAGTAGTATAAATCATGGTAAGAAGGCTGGGATGTAAAAGCTAGGAAGAGACTTTGGAGAATGAAAACTGAACTGCCGGTGACATTTCCTCAAGATGAAGGTGTTTTGAATTCCTGTCCCACATCTTCCTGTCCCATTACATCTTCTTTGCTCACCTGACAATCCCTTCTCTTAATAGTGAGTGCCCAACGTAAGCTTACTGATGGACTTGTAATTCACTCAACAGTCAACAAGTATTTCCTGAGCACCTACTCCAGGCAGGTGCTTTGTGAGCTGTGAGTGATACTGTCGTGGACACAAGGATGGGCCCTTTCCATGTAGGGCTTACATTCTACCAGAATACACAGTAGAAAACAATTCATTATACAGACTTATTTTTTAAATGTTTTCAAATGTTCTATGGAAGATTATGACTATGGGAAATGACATGATTTGTAGGCTCAGCAATTATATTCTTAAGAAAGTGGCATTAGAACTGTCCTTAGTATAGGAGTCAACCAGGTAAAGAGGAAACCAGGAAGAGTCTTGCATCAGAGGGAATAACATGAGTGAGAGACCCTGTAGTGGGAGGGAGTTAGGCATATTTGAGAATCTGAAGAAAAACCAGTGAGGCTGAAACATTGAGAGTACATGAAAAAGGAGCATAAGGTGAGGTGGGAAAAGGCAAGGGCTGGACCAAAAGGAACCTGGCCGTGAAGGATTGAGGTCTTTATTCTTAAAGTAACAGGACTTTATTGGGGAGTGCATTCAGAGGTGCCACATGATCAGATCTGTAATTTTAAAATATAATTCTGTGTGGATGGTTAGTGAAAAGGTAGATGTGATGTTGGAAGTCGCATTAGGAAGCTCTTGTAGCAACTCAAATAAGAAAGGTTTGGAGTTTATTAGGGTGTCAAAATGAGGTGAAGACAAGCAGTTAGATTCAGGAGATGTTTAGGTAATAAGTAATAATCTTTTTATTGATTAAATATGGGACAGGGGCAGATAAAGACTGAGAGATGCTTACAGTCATCCCTAGCTTTCTGGTTTGCAAGAAAAGTGGAGATTTTGTTTCCCAATCCATAGATACCAAAAATAGTCTTGATAGATGCCCAAGAGCATAAGTTTACCTTTGTCAGAAAAAATTTTGAGGTATCTGGAAACAGTAGGGAAATTGAGTAGGCAGGTAAATATATGAATCTGGACCTCAAAGGATGTATATGACAATACATATATAAAAATTTGAAAATAAAAGGCATATCAAGAGCAATTGAAGAGGCCATGAACATGATGAGATAGCCCAGAAAGAAAGTATGAAATAAGAAGGCAGGAGGATCCTTCTGAGATTCTCTGTTATTTTATTCTCCTCTATCAAGCCTATAAACGTTGAAATAACTTCAGAGCTCCATATAAGATCATAAAAATAGAAACAAGATGGGTCATCACAGAGAGCAAGAAGAGAGAATAACTCACGGTGGAAGAAATGGTTAAGAGTATCAAATGCTACTGGGATCAAATAAGGTTTAGATTAATGTCCATTTGATTTAGTTTTATGGAGGCCATTGGTGACTGTATTAAGAGCTGGGGAAATGAGTACAATAAGCATGAAACTGAAGTATCTTAAAAATAAATACAGAATCTCCATTATTAATACATCACATTCTAGTTTTCTTAATGATGAACATGTACAAAATTAATTGTGATCTCTGATGAAACCTGTTCCTTGAGATGTAGTTGAAAGCTAAATATTTTTTCTGTTTTGAAGTAATCCTGCTTTGGAAGTAGAATCTGAGCATAAATAGTTTCCAAATGCACAGATCAACTTAATAATAGTATTGTCATTGCCTCCAACATTTGTGTATCAAAAACTTTGTTACGATTAAACAGTGATGGCATTTGCAACTAAAAATGGAGGGTACTTGCAGCTAAAATGGAAACTACCAAATACAGCAATTATGTATCAGCATTTGGAGGCAATGAGTTAGTCTGTGCTTGCTGACTGAAAGGAAAACTCAGCCAAGACCTGTTTGAATAAAACCTGCTAACTCAAAAGGAGCTGAAGGATTGAGCTGGGCTACATTTTCAGTTACCTACTTAGATCATTTCATTTAAAGTTGGAGGGCTGTAGTCTCCAGTAAGACAGACAGACTGTATGACCTTTTATCCTCCCTTACTTTCTATGTCAGTAATTCGCTGGAAGCAATCTTTTGAAGAAAATGGTATTTACAAAGTAGAGATGAGAGCATTATTTGGTGAGACAGAATTTATCGAGATATGATTCATTGTGAAAGCGAGAGATAAAGCAGGCCAAACCTTTAATATTCACTGTCAGGTGCAACTGCTGTTTTTGGAGACATCTGCAGAAACAGAGCATGTGTCGCTTTTCAGACCAAGTTTCTGTCTTAAACTTAAAGAACAGCTGTTTCTATTTGAGAAATGACAAGAAGAGTATAAATTTCAAAACATGTGCCACAAACATCTTTCAAAATCAATAACTTCAACAGTGGAAGACATTGGCTTTTTTTCTTCTTTTTCTACATTTTCTACAAATTCCTGTAAAAATAGCTCATTCATTAAAAAAGCACATTGAGTTTGCTAACACAGTGTTAGGTTCTGGGATATAAAGTGAAAATATGCTACATCCCTTATGGAAATGGACATTGTGCCAGACCAGGCATAGAACTACATATATTACAAATTAAAAATGATAATTGGTATAACAGAAGTCTAAGAAAACTAATATGAGAGTGAATACCCTGGAGTGAGAAGAGATTCACCTTATAGAATGTGGGACATACGGAGCTGTACTTGAAGGACCAGTACATTATTAATGGGAAAGATTAAAGGGTGGTTTAAGATGGAGAGAACTGCATGAGCCAAGAGTTAGAAGTATGAACAGATATGGCTCATTTATTTAAAAAAAAAAAAAAACATTGTCAGAGTGCCAAGAAAAGGAAAAAAAATTGTTTCTATTTTATCTGAAGGTTAACACATGGAAAAGGACTTAAAGATATATTTAATTATTTACCATTTATAAAATGGATAAATGAAAAGGAAAGAAAGATAAACTCTTCTACCATAGGTAAAGAGGCAATATATTCTATTTTTAGCAGCAGGACCCTGGAGGCGGACTACCTGGGCACAGATAGAGCACCTGCACTTACAAGCTGTGTGACCCTGGGCAAGTTATTCAACCTTCCTGAACCTTCGTTTGCTCTTCTCTAAAATGGGCATAAGAACATTACTTCGTAAACATGGTATGTTGGTTTATTAAGTGAGTTAACACATGTAAAGCCTTTGGACCTGTGTCTGGAACATAGTAATTCTACATAATGTTGTCTTTTATTCAAAAAGCTTCAGCCATTATTATTTGATAGGTTACAGCTCCACCTACTGGTTGATGGGGTTTGGTACTGTTTTTGGTTTCTTTGGATTCACATTGTTTTTATGTATGTAGGCACCATGGGTGGCAGAGTATGTTTTCTCTCATGGTTTTTCCCTTGCTATTTTCCTATTGAAGTCAATGCATGCCTGCACTTTCAAAGAGAAGCAGATGACAAAATAGAAAGTTAAAGTCACCTGTTTTGGGTTTTAAAAAGCCAAAAAATTTTAGAGAAATTAAGGGATTCTCAGTTATAGACAGACTGCCCTGAAGTAAACAAAATGGACTATTTATCCCAAACTGGAAGAGACATCTGGGGCTGACAGAGGGGTAGGTGTGAAGAAAAATCTATTCTCTTCTTCCTGGTAGCTCTGCTAAGGAGGCCAAAATGCACACAGGCCAACTGGCGTTAAGGAAGGCAAGTGGAAGACTACGGGTAGCCCAAGCATGACACAGGATAAGACTGTCTAAGGGGCTTGTTCAGCCTGGATGGTGCTGACCTGAGGTAACCTGTGTGATTCTGCAAGCACTGTTGGTATCTCTTAAAGCTGGATTACATCTTAGGCCATGAGAAGCCAGGAAATTCCTATAGTGTTTGAGGTTCTTATTGTCGCTGCTAGTAATGACAATGGTCGTGCACAATTCATTATATAAAATATAAAATGATCTGAATTGCTCACCTGAGCTTATGGCTACATAATAGCTATACCCTGGCTGTAAATGAAAATACAATTTTCATACAAATCTAGATTATTCTTTTTCCTCTGTTCTGCATTATCTCTTGTTACATGGTAAACAAAATAGGGTTGAACTCAGAAAGCTAAGTCTCAAAGGTTTTTCAAACCAATCTTTATCTCAGTTAAAAGAAATTCAAAAGTTTCCACCAGAAGTCACCACAAATCTAGGCCAAGTTGGTATCCTCAGTTTGCTTCCATTATTCTCCCAAGTCTAATTCTGATACCCTTCTAGACCATCTCCCTCTTTTCTCTGAATTTCAATACCAACTTTCCTCACACTACCAACTTCTTACAAAAAATTGTTTTAAAATTTTCCTTTCCTAATTTCTATGATGTCCCCAAGCATCCATTACTGCCGTCTGTCTCATGGCATTGGTCTGATTATCTACTTAAAGACATTGAGAATAAGGCTTAAAAGAACATAATTTCCCACAAGACATTTTCATTTTGTTAATACAGGGGAAATGTCAGTTATTGGAATGTGTGAGGAAAATAAATTTAACACAGGACAATAGCTTGGGCTGCTGTCTATTTATTGGGTTGTTGCAAAAGTAATTGTGGTTTTTGCCATTTTTAAAAATAATAGCTTTTTAGAATTTTAAACATGAAATCAATGCAGAAATCCCAAGTAAAAATCTGCTCCTATCACTGGAAGTTAAAGAAGCCCTCCACTGTTACCTTGTAGCACATATAATTTAAAAAGACACATCATTTTAAATACACTCAATCATTTGATTTTCATGAAAACCAGTTATAATAGGTGGTGTACTACCATCCTTAAATGAGCTACCATCAATTGCTCTTTACTTCTCAATGTTAAACATGCAAATGCTTTCTAAACTCAAAATTTTGCAAACTTTTTTAACTCTCCTTTTATTAATGCAATCATAATTATTAATTTTGAAGAGTTTTCATAAGTTTCATTCTACAATGAATAGTTAAAGATAAGAGCTTTAGATAAAACTCATTTTCCCTTCACTCAGAATAGTAAGTCTATAGAAAATATTAGTTTGGCTTCAAAAATGGACTAGATTAAAAGTTACTTGGAAGCTTCTACATCTTGCTGAATAAAAGCAAAAAAACAGCAATCAAGGCTAATGGAAAAACAAATGCAAGATGCACTTCTATGTTTAAAGGCTCTTTTCATACTCTTAGACTTCAGCTCCACAGAGAAAATACCTTGTTCATTGTTAATTTTTAGTAGATATTGATCATGTATTAACATTATAACTACCAAATGCTGAAGCTGAAAGCACCTTATCACAATTGAGACTAGCCCTTAGTTTTCAGATAATGAGAGCCAGGGATCTAAGATCCACACAATTAACAGATTTGCTGCAGGCACAAATAAAGCCATGGAGACCTGGAATTATGTCTTGGTTTCCTAATTCATATTCCAAGACCATTCGAAGACTGGACCCCACACTACATTTTCATCTATTTGGGAGTTAATGTTGATGTTCCGCCAAACCCTACCTTCCCTATTGTGTCTATTAGAGAAACTCACTCTTTTCTTTCTAACTCTCCTCCATTCAGTTAATTCCGGATGCCACTATCATGCTTGCATCTTTGTCCTGATTCATCTTTCTGTCTCTAGTCATATATCCTATTCTGCCCACTGCTAGCTAGATAAATACTACTAAGATGCAAATCTGATCATGTCATTCACCTCATTGAACTCTCCGAACAGTGATAAGCAATGCTCATTTACCACTTATTAAGTGGAGTCTTTAGACTCATTGTTTCATTGAATCTTCAGAATTGAGACGAGGAAACTGGCACCAGAAGACTAAAAAGCTTGTCCTGGGTCCCAGCTAGTAAGTGGCAAAGGAAGATTCACACTTCAGACCTCAAGCTCTTATCATGCTATGCTATGCTGCTTCTAGGACGCAACAGTGCTCTTAGGACAAATTTTGAACCCCTTCCACACCACAAAATGTTGTTGGATATAGAGAATGCTAACAAGGAGTTGCTTACACCTTTGCCGTTACTCTGGTTACCTGAGTATACTTAAGCCAGACTAAACTTATGATTCTCAATGTCCATATACTGTTTCTCTCCTCTGAAAAAGATCGGATATAGAATGTCAGGGGCTAATTACTGGAAAGACTGATATTCTTCCACTTTCATGTCATTCAAAATAAACATAATATTAAATCATTAAGTGTAAGAAAACAGAATAAAGTAATTTTTCCTATGGTAGACAGTCAGATATTTTGAATATCAAATTCTTTATACTTGTTTCTGATTGTTTTTAGATCTCTGCTTTTCTAAAGCAGAGAAACAACCTGATACAATTTGGCTGTGTCACCACCCACCTCTCATCTTGAATTGTAACTCCCACATGCCCACGTATTGTGGGAGGAACCCTGTGGGAGGTGATTGAATTATGGAAGCCGGCCTTTCCTGCACTGCTCTTGTGACAGTGAATGAATCTCATGAGATCTGATGGTTTAAAAAAAAGACTGAGTTGCCCTACACAAGCTCTCTCTTTGCCTGCTGCCATCCATGTAAGACATGAATTGCTCCTCTTTGCCTTCTGTCATGATTGTGAGGCTTCCCCAGCCATATGGAACTGTAAGTCCAATTAAACCTCTTTCTTTTGTAAATTGCCCAGTCTGTGATATGTCTTTATCAGCAGTGTGAAAACAGATTAATATACAACCTGTACATAACAACCTGTACTTTGCTTGCCTTTTGGGTAAACTGGCATGCATTCCTGGGATCCCATTTTTTATGCATTCTTTTTGCCTGACTAACTTATTTCCAGATTATAGAAAGACTACCTAATCTTATAATGGTCTTCCCTGAAACTAGGTCAGCTCCCAAGACTTTGTCTTACCCCAGCCCTCTGCACATCTCTTATGTAGCCCTTTACCACACTGCCCATCTATTAGTCTATATCTCAAACAGCATAGTTATATACCTTTACAACCTAACAGATTTCAAGCAACCAATTGTTATTAATAAAATAAATGAATAAGAATTGAGCTCTATCCTTGTGCTGTGTTATAAATGCAACAAGATAAGAATTCAGAAACTTGAGTTCTAATTTTGGGTCTATGAGAAAATGTTTTATAATCCTTGATCTTGCCTAATTTCCTAATAAATAAAGCATAATAAAATTTAAATGTGTTTACCTACATCATAGAGACTTCATGAGCATCTACGGAGAAAATGTCAATTAAAACAATTTAAAAGGAAAACCATTGTTGGAGAAAAGCTTATGTTATTTTCATGACTGTAAAATGTATCAATATCTCTAAACATCATTTGATACTAAACAGAACATTATGAGCAATATAAAGGATTTCACCTTACAGCTCAGGTCTTGAGCCATTGAAGTTAGAATTATAAACCTGAGCCTTAGACATATGAAGCAGAGGGTGTAAAATATGACCAAAGACTGCCACCCAATACGCCTGGATAAAGTCAGTGGAGGATTCAGAGGATCTGGCTACTAACTTGATTTAGCAGATTGAGCTAGCATTGGATAAATAAACATGAGAAGAAACAGGATTGATTTACATAATGAGCTGAATTCTATTTTGCCTTTTCCCTACCGGAATCAGTTGAGAAACTGTTCTAGCTGAAGGGACCTGTAAAAATTGTCTTCTGCTGTGGGGTGGAGGTGGGGGCACCTAAATAAGTACGATGTAAACACGTTCCCTGCATATCCACAAATCTTTTGGGTGACAGTGCCCAAAATACATGTATGACCAATTTTATATGTGTAGACACTGTTTACTTCCAAAATTCAGAGCAGTGTTTCCTACTGGAAAAATGCTGCACCAACACGTAAGTAACTTGATGCCTAGATTTATTCCTTAATTAGTCTTTCAGCCTGAGACAAGTTACTTTATTCACTTAATCTATGTCAGGTTCTTTATCTATGAAAATGAGTAGAAAATACCATTTGCATCTACCAGGTAGCATTATTATATAGATTAAACTCCAAAAGAGATGGGGAGAATGTTCTGTTTGAAGCATTCGGGGTTCTGCAAGGGATAGAGAACTTGGTCTCCATGCCTCAATAAGACCATCAATGGACACAATGGATACTAAAATTAGTCTAACCATTGGAGTGCTGGGATTATTAAGTAAAATAAGGGTTACTTGAACACAAGGCCTGTGATACACCAACAATTAATCTGATAACCCAGATAGCTATTAAGTGACTAACAGGTGGGTGATGCAGATAGCATAAATATGTTGGACAAAGGGATGATAAATGGACACAGTGGGATGGTTGAGATTGCATCAGGATACTTAGAATGGCATACAATTTAAAACTTGCAAGTTGTTTATTTCTGGGATTTTCCATTTAATGTTTTCAAACCATGGTTGACCTCAGGTAACTGAAACCATGAAGGGAAAGCTGCAGATTAAGAGGGGAGAATTGGGCAGTGCAAGGACACCTTTTCTATCCACTCAGATAACTCCACTGTTAAAATTCTTTTCTACTTCATTTGCTCTATAGCCTCCTTATCTCTCTCTCCACACACAGACACATATGTATGTCATCATCAGCCTTTTGTTTTCAACTATTTAAAAGCAAGCTGCAGATAGGATATCTCCAACACCCTAAATACTTCAGTGCTTCTTTCAACCAAATAATGTCTCCTATCTAACTACCATAAACATTTCCAAATCAGGAAATCAAGCTGGTATGACACTTTCTTTCTTTCTGGTCCAGAACGTCATCTAGGAATACCCATTAACTTAATTGCTGTGTCAATTCAGTCTTCTCCAAACTACATGTTTATTAGTCTTTCTCTGTATTTAATATCCTGGATAGATTTAAAATCTATACGCCTTATATTTTGTAGGATGATCCTTAATTGCATCTGTCCAGTGTTACCTCATAATCAGACCCATAACACTTTAAATAATTTTAAAAAATAATTTTGAAGTCTTCTTTATGGCATCATATCAGGGACAGGCAATATCTGTCCATCCCACCACTAATGGTGTTAACCATAAATGCATGGTCCCATAATGTCTCCCTCACTGTAAATTCACAATATTTTTGGTAATCAATAAATATTTTTCCATGCCCTGTTCTTTCCTTATTAGCTTTAGCCTCAATTATTGACTATTACATGAAACAACTAGCAACATGATGATTGCTAAACTCTGATATTCAATTTTTCCCCCTACATTTATTATGGGCATTCTACCACAAGGAAGAGCTTTCCACTCTCACCATCAACTGTACATTTATTCATACATTTATTTATATCAGTATGAACTCATGGATTTCTATTTTACTCAATGTGGTGCAATCCATCACTATCATTATTGACTTTGATGCTCTAATTGTACCATATTTGTCCAGAAGGAGTCCCTTCAAGCTGGCTCTTGTGGCCTCCTGACGTGTCGCCAATGTTCTTTTAGGATTTACTACAATATATTCAAGACCCATCTTATTTTCTTCTCAGAGCCCTTGAATGTAGCATTTCAAAAATATTTATTTAAAGACCCCTGGTGATATTTAGATATCAACATCTGGGTGCTAGGTATGTTCATTTCTAGTGAGATGCGTTCACTTTTCATTATTTCTAGATTTTCTGGAAGATCAAGAAATGTAATATATGAATATATATGTATGCATACATATAAGTATGTATATTCAGAAATTTTCATGTACATAAGTTTGTATATATATACACACATACATACACATATACATACATATGTATGTATATGTCTCATATAGGTTAATATCCATAACTATAATTATATTCTGACAAATCAATGGACATATTTCTTTCTACCCTTTCAGTATTTTGAATTACTTTCTCCAGTTAGAAACTTGGCTTTCACTATTCATAGTGTATTTTTCATTCACTTATTTGTTTAATATTATCAGTCTTACAACTGTGCTCCCCTTTCGTCTGCTACCTCTGCACCCATCCCCTTTAGCACCTGGTAACCTAGACTGCCAAAGTGCTTTGTATAGCTTCCTCTACCCTCAAATGTCATATCCTTGGGTGCTAGTGAGCACACAGCCCGAATGCTTCCATGTGGCATCTCCTAACCTATCCACATCCTTGGCTACAGGTAAGCACATTGTCACTGTGTCTTGGAATATCTCCTCTGTTCACCTCTTATTACTGATCTCCAAGCCCTCAGGCACCTCTCAAACACTTCACACTCTGCAGTGTGAAGAAAGGAAAAGGAACCTGGGAAGAACAGGGACAATGGAAATGGAGGATGATTCTTGGTTTTTACATGCCCTTCCATCATATCAGACTGTCAGCTGTGACTTTTCCTGTTGTCAATATGCCTATCTCTACCGTATCATCCCCCAACTTCCACACATCTGATATTTCCATCAAATCAGTGTAATAAAGATACTTAGCCTGTCTGTGCATTTGCTTCCTCATCTGTGTTATGGCATAATAATGATGCAGAGTTCATATGGTTGTTGTGGGGGTTATATGTGCTTAAAATAATGACAAAGAGTGAGTGCTGAATAGACACTAACAATTGTTTAATTCCTATTTGGGCCATGTGATGGCACCAGAAGCCCTGTTTTCAGTATTTGGTGGCTGGCAGTAGACATTTCCTGGCAGTCTGTTGGCTCATGGAAGGTCTGACCAGAGAAGCAGATTAGCGTTTTTGAAAACTTTGTTCATAAAGAAACCGGCTATAGGTCAGGGACACTTTCATTGTGACCA
The DNA here is from genome assembly GCF_006542625.1 of Nomascus leucogenys. Classification (NCBI taxonomy): domain Eukaryota; kingdom Metazoa; phylum Chordata; class Mammalia; order Primates; family Hylobatidae; genus Nomascus; species Nomascus leucogenys. The sequence goes on from NC_044384.1 coordinate 36,277,311, forward strand.
AACAAAATCAGCACATGAGGTCATGTGAATCACAAATGCTATTCTTCACAAAAGTAAAGTGTGAAAAACTTCCATGGGCTAAAATGACTGGAAAAAAAGGAACATAATACTTTAAACTCACACCTTTCTTGACCTTTTACTTCCTTTGGAGCTCAATAAATGTCGTTAATGCTATTTGAGGCTCTTTGTTCTGTGTTACCCATCTTGAATTGTGTTTCATGGACAGGTCTTCTTGAATAAGTTCTCTTTGGTGTGCTGTAATTTTTATCTCTCCATTTCCTAGAAATGAATGGGAAACCTATATATATACAGACTGACTTAGGAGAATATACCAACTCCTAATCCTTTGCCATTCTCTGAGTCTGGTGCTATTCGTAGCAAGTGCCACACTGTTGCTTCAATGGTGTCAAGCTATCAGTGGAAATGGGAAACAATCTGATCCAGGTGTGAAGATGCAGAGCAGAAAATGATGCTTAATTGTGACAGTAGTAACCCAGTTCATCCTAAGGAGCAGATGGAATTGATTATTTACCACCCTTTCAAGAACTTGGTGTTTGATTTACCATTGTTCTAGTGACTATCATTCACCCTACAGATAACCAGAGAAAAGATTCTTTATAGAACCTACACTGCTTTTTTTATTAGTATGTCCCTGGTTGTCACCCTATTGTAACAGGATCATTCTTTCTTCTGAGATAGATGACAGAGCACGAACATCCTCAAATAACATTGACTAACTCCCCCCAGAGTCCTTGACCAGGCCATTTATCTACTGAAATACATTTTTAACGCTTTCAAAACAAAGAAATCCAGCATATGGCAGTTAATTTGGATCTTAACAACTCTGTACTTTGAAAAGACAAATGATCAGCAAGCTGTTTCAAACCTTAACCTATAATTTGAGAGGAATAATTTATTATCCAAACAAAACTCCTTTAATTAATCAAAACTTAACATTAAATTCAGAATTAAGTTATGCCACCAAGCCATCTGTTTCCAAGTACACACAGGCATTCTCCTCTCCTACTGACAAAATACTTTGTCCTATGTAAGTTTGCAAACAGGTGTTTTTTAAAACTTAATTAAACTCAGACATTGTGTTATTCATTAAACATATCTTAATGACTTTTAATCAAGAGTTGGCTGGCATAAAAAGCTATTTAACATTTCTGTGAAAGAGAAAGGCAACAGATAATTAAGAATATAGCAAAAAAAGAAGTGATCAACTTGTCAGGCACAGAATGACAAAGAAGTGAAAGTTTGTCTTATTGGTAATAATGACAAAATTCACCTGATCTGCCATGAAATCATGATCTAACCTTCCATTATTTAACTTCTAGACTTTTTAAGCAAATTGGAGTTCAGTTATCCATAATTTTGAACACACAGAATGCAAATAAGCTTGGGAAAGAAGAAAAGTCTGAATCATTTATGAGTGAAAAAAAGTAGACATCCTAAAGCATGCATCAATAAGCATGCCTCATTGAATGGTTCAAAATTTACTGATACTACAAAAATATACCTGCCAATAGGGAAGAAGAGAGAAAATGTTAAATACACAGTCAAACAGAATTTTAAAAATCTGTATATGGCTCTTTCCCTTAGGGAGGTATAGCTTATATATTTCAAGAGCTTCTGAAAGCATTGCTGTATTACAAGTGAAGATAAATAATGATTCAGGAATAATGTTATATTATGCCTACTGCGTACAATGTAAGAAGGTAAATAATTCTGTGTTGCATCTAATTTTATATAAACTTAAATTTAAAATAATTTAGGTGCATCCCAAATACCTGTTTAGTAGGACAATTTGTTCCCCTAGTATGTTAGGTTTGGAAAATTTTCCTTTACTTTTATGGTCCAAGTTAATTTGGTCCAAGAACTTTAAAAGACACTAATGGTAGACTATGGATACAATTCGATAGACTAGATTCATAATATATTCCATGTCAGTCAATTGGAAGATAATTTTAGGTGAAGGGAACAGCTGAGTTTTCTAGAGATCCCTTCCATAAGTTGTGCAGCATGATTTAGTATTCATGTCAAAATAAAAATAAATGCCAAGGAGCTATGTTTTAAAGTGTTTTTCAAACACTTTTCATTACAACTTCCAAGCTTCCTGAATGTAGGTATTCTAAAGCCATTCAATATCCTTTCCTTTCTTTTCTTTTTCTCTTTCTTCTCCTTTCTTCCTTGCTTCCCTCCATCTTACCCACTTTTCCACCTTTATTCCTTTATTTGGGTCTAATACATTATGCTGATTTAAAACAAATCTTTACCATGTTTCCATTTCCAGTTGAGATAGATCAAACTTTACGAAAAACTAAAACAGTGAGATAAAATTTTAAGACATATATTTCAAACCACTGGAGAGCTACAAATGCAGCAAACAAGAAAGAAAATTATGGAGACATAGAAAAAAACACATATAGAGAGGTCTACATTTATATAAAACTATTAAATGAAAATAAACTGCTATATTATTCCAGTCACTGCTATATTGGTGTATCAGTCACTTGCATTTGAAGTTAACTCTAATGAGTAAAGCTATTCCGTGCTAGAATAGAGTCCAACCTAGCTTTGATGATTTAAATTTCACTAATTTGTATGCTGCCATAGAGCACTTGAACTTCAGAACCTTTGAGAAAGGGATTGAGGAGAAATATATGATCAGAAAAATGAAAAGAGCAACCCTATGAAATTATTCACTGTTCGATTTTCTTCATCCTTCTGTGCTAGAAATGTAATTGGCTGTTGGGGAAGCTTCATGCCCATTTTCATGCTCTCAGATAACAGAATAATTATTGAGGACTCTATTAATAACTCTGCCAAAGGAAACAATATTGAATTTATATTTCAGGAACTGGCCTGTAAGTGTTCGCTCAGCTCCTCACTAGCTGTGTAACATTGTCAAGTACTCTACCCTCTATGAGCCTCAATATTTTCATCAATTTGATGAATCATGTAAATAACTATAATAATCACTACCAGAGGGCAGGGCCAAAATAGCAGCGCCAAGATGGCAGACTAGAAGCAGCTCATCTGTGCAGCTCTCTTGGAGAGGAAACAAAAGGGCTGGCGATGCCAGGCATGGTGGCTAATGCCTGGGAAGCCAAGGTGGATGGATCACTTGGTCCCTAGTTCAAGACCAGCCTGGCCAACATGGTGAAACCCTGCCTCTACTAAAAATACAAAAATTGCTCAGCATAGTTGGAGGCATTCTTAAAAATGGCTTGCACCTGGGAGGCAGAGGCTGTAGTGAGCCGAGATTATGCCACTATACTCCAGCCTGGGTGTCAGAGTGAGACCCTGTCTCAAAAAAAAAAAAAAAAAAAAGGTGTGGGGGGTGGGCCTGGTGAACACTAACCCTGCAGGCCAATCATCTGAGAAACCACACTGGGATCCATCTAGGCAGCAGGGGAACACAGAGAATAGAGAGGAGCAAAGCTGAGAGCCAGCCTATCTGGGTTCAGTGTGGGGCAGGGGAACCTTTCCTACACAGAAAAGGGTGAGTGAGTGAGAGCCCTCAGAGCAATTCACGCTCACCACAGGGATCTGTGCAAGACTGGAAACAGGAGAATCCCACTGGCCACCCCACAACTCCATACCATGCTTCTAGAATGAGACAGAGAGCCACCTGGACATTTTGTCGGGGCAACTCTTGAGTCCAAGGAGACCACTATGAACCTTGAGAAATAGAGGGGAACAGCACTGGTGCCATAGCCCCAGTAGAAGCTACAGTTGTAGTGCCTGGGAGCAGTGAGATTGCTCTACCTCAGCTTACCAGACAGCACTTAGTGCATACTTCTGGCCCAGCCATCTTGCTTCTGCCTGAACTCAACCAGCGACTCCACTAACCCTCACCACTGGCAGCCAAGCAGGCAACACTTGCTAGAGCTTCGAGTCCAGCAGTCCTGTTTTGTGTAAACTCAGTTGGAGGGAACAGCCTCTTGTTGTCTTCAAAAACACCCAGATGGCAGAGCACATGACCCTACCCACCTCCACCACTGGTAGCCAGGCAGGCAATGTTTGCTAAAGCTTTTGGTCCAGTGGCCCCACTTCTGTATGAACTCAGCTGGAGGCTGCAGCTTCCTGTTGTCCCAGGAAACACCCAGATGGCAGGGCACATGACCCCACCTGCCCCTACCACTGGTAGCCAGGCAGGGAGCACCTGCTAGAGCTTCTGGCCCAGTGGCCCTGCTTCAGCGTGAACTCAGCTAGTGGGTGCAGTCTCCTTTTATCCCCAGGAAGTATCCAGATGGGAGGGTAGGTGACCCAAGGCATCTCCACCACTGACACCCTGGCAGGCAATGCTTGCTAGAGCTTCCAGCTCATTGGTTCTGCTTCTGTGAGAACTCAACTGGAGAGCACAGCTTCCTGTAGTCTCAGAAAACACCTGGATGGCACAGCACACAATTCCGCCCATTCCTGCCACTGGTAGTAAGGCAGACAATGCCAATTAGAGTCTCTGGTCCAAGGTCCTGCTTTTGTGGGAACTCAGCTAATGAGGACAGCATCCCATTGTCCCAGGAAGCACCTGGATGGCAGGGCAAGTTATCCCCATGCCCACCCCCACCCCGTGCTGGTAGCCAGGTGAGCCACACCTGCTATTGCTTCTGGCCCAGTGGTCCTACTTCTGCCTGAATTTGCCAGGAGATGCATCGTCTTGTTGCCATTGAAACACTTGGATGGCAAGGTAGGCAACTCCACCCACCCCTGCCTCTCATAACCTGATAGGCAACACATGTTAGATCTTCCAAACCAGCAGTCCCACTTCCACCTGAAATCCGCAGACAGGTGCAGCCTCATGTTTGCCAGGAAGCAGACAGACAGCAGATTAGGGCCAACTTGGCAAAGATATAGCTTGTCTGCTAACTGTCTCTGCCTTATGGAGCCCTGTGAAACAGAAAACCCAACAAAAGAAATGTATACATAGAGACACTAATCAGAGAGGGATTCTCCAAGATCCAAGAGTGGACTAGAATTGAAGCCAGTCAAGTGAATCCACATTGTCTTATAAATCAAACCCCCAAGAACATTAAAGAAGAAAAAAGCAAAAAAATTCCATCCAAAGGACAGCAACGTCAAAGATTGAGAATACATGAGCCCACACAAATAAGAAAGAAACAGTGCAAGAACTCTGGCAACTCAAAAAGCCAGCATGTCTTTTTAGCTCCAAACAACCACACTTGTTCCACAGAAATGGTTCTTAACAAGGCTAAATTGGCTGAAATGTCAGAAATAGAATTCAAAATATGGGTAGGAATGAAGATCATTGACATACAGCAGATAGTCAAAACTCAATACAGGAAACCTAAGGAATACAGGAAAAAATATACAAAATCACCATTATAAGAAAGAACCAAACTGATCTGACAGAACTGAAAAGGACACAAGAATAATTTCATAATGCAATCACAGTATTGACAGCAGAGTTGACCAAGCTGAGAAAAGAATCTAAGAGCTTCAAAACTGATCTCTGAAATAACACAGACAAAAATAAAGAAAAAAAGTAAAGAATAATGAACAAATTGGCCTTTGAGAAATGTGGGATTATGTAAAGAGAACAAATCTGTGACTCATTAGTGTCCTTGAAAGAGAGGGAGAGAAACCAAGCAACTTGGAAAATGATATTTCAGGATACCATTTATGAAAATTTCTCCAACCTCACTAGAGAGACCAACATTCAAATTCAAGAAAGGGAAAGATTCTTTGCAAAATACCACCCAAGACCATCCCAAAGACACACAGTCATCAGATTCTCCAAGGTCAAAATGAAAGAAAAAGTGTTAAAGGCAACTAGAGAGAAGGGGTAGGTCACCTACAAAGGGAACTTCATCAGGCTAATAGCAGATCTGTCAGCAGAAACTCTACAAATCAGAAGAGATTGAGGCCTACATTCAGCATTCTTGAACTAAGCTTCATAAGTGAAGGAGAAATAAGATCCTTTTCAGACAAGCAAATTCTGAGGTGATTTGTAACTACCAGATCTGCCCTGCAAGAGATCCTGAAGGGAGAGCTAAATATGAAAAGGAAAGATCACTATCAGCCACTACAAAAACACACTTAAGTACAGAGACCAGTGGCACTATAAAGCAGCAACACAAAAAAGTCAGCAAATAACTAGTGAACAACATGATGACAGGATCAAACCCACACATCTCAATAGTAAACTTAAACGTAAGTGGATTAAATGTCTCAATTAAAAGACACAGAGTGGCTAGTTAAAGAAGCAAAATTCAACAGTATGCTGTCTTCAAGAGACCCATTTCACATGCAATGACACCCATAGGCACAAGGTAAAGGGATGGACAAAAATTTATCAAGCAAATCATAACCACAAAAAGGCAGGAGTTGCTGTTCTAACTTCAGACAAAACAGACTTTAAACCAACAAAGATCAAAAATAATAAAGAAAGGAATTACATATTGGTAAATGGCTCAAAGGCTAAATGACAAGACCTCACTATCTTAAATATATGTGCACCCATCACAGGAGCATCCAGATTCATAAAGCAAGTTCTTAGAGACCTACAAGAAGACCTAGATAACCATATAATAATGGAGGCAGACTTTAATACCCCACTAATATTTTAGACAGACCATCAAGGCAGAAAACTACCAAAGATATTTGTGACCTAAACTCAACACTTGACTAAATGGACCTAATAGACATCTATATAACTTTCCAGTCAAAAACAGTAGAATACACATTCTTCTTATCTGCACATGGCACATACTCTAAAATCGAACACACAATAAGGCATAAAATAATTATCAGCAAATTAAAGAAAACAAATCATATCAACCATGCTCTTACACCACAGTGCAATAAAAATAGTAATCAATGTTAAGAAAATCACTCAAAACCATACAATTACATGGAAATTAACCTGCTCCTGAATAACTTTTGAGTAAATAATGAAAATAAGGCAGAAATCAAGAAAGTATTTGAAACTAATGTGAAAAAAGATACAACATATGATAATCTCTGAGACAAAGCAAAGCAGAGTTAAAAGGGAAGTTTATAGCACTAAATGCCACATCAAAAAGTTACAAACATCTCAAATTAAAAACCTAACATCACAATTGGAGAGACTACAGAAACAAGAGAAAACTGACCCCAAGGCTAGCAGAAGACAAGAAATAAGCAAAATATGAGCTGAACTGAAGGAAACTGAGACGCGAAAAATATACAAAAGATCATAGAATCCAGGACCTGTTTTTTTTGAGAGAATAAGATAGACCATCAACTAGACTAATAAACAAAGAAGAGAGAATATCTAAATAAACACAATCCAAAATGATAAAAGGGATCTCTTACCTCACAGAAATATAAAAACCCTCAGAGACTATTACGAACACTTCTATGTACACAAGCTAGAAACCTAGAAGAAATAGATAAATTCCTGGAAACATATAAGATTTTGAGATTGAAGCAGGAAGTGATATAATCCCTCAAGAGCCCAATATTGAGTTCTGAAATTGAATCCAAAATAAAAAGCCCAGGATCATACGGATTCACAGGTGAATTCTACCAGATGTATAATAAAGAGTTGGTACCATTTCTACTGAAATTATTCTAAAAAATTGAGGAGAAGGAACTTCTTCCTAACTCATTCTATGAGGCCAGCATCATCTTGATACCAAAATATGGCAGAGACACAACACAAAAATAAAACTTCAGGCCAACATCCTTGATAAACACAGATGCAAAAATAATCAACAGAATACTAGCAAACTGAATCCAGCAACACATCAAAAAGCTAATTCACCCCAGTCAAGTAGACTTTTATTCCTGGGATGCAATGTTGGTTCAACATATGCAAATCAATCCATGTGATTCACCACATAAACATAACTAAAACCAAAAACCACATGATTATCTCAATAAATGCAGTAAGGCTTTCAGTAAAATTCAACAGCCCTTAATGTTAAAAGTCCTCAACAAATTAGGCATTGAAGGAACATACCTCAAAATAATAAGAGTCATCTATGACAAACCCACAGCCAACATTATACTGAGTGGGCAAAAGCTAGAAGCACTTCCATTGAAAACTGGCACAAGAAAGGATGCCTTCTTTCACCACTATTATTCAACACAGCACTAGAAATCCTAACCAGAGCAATCAGCTAAGAGAAAGAAATAAAAGGCATCCAAATTGGAAGAGAGGAAGTCAAACTATCCCTGTGTGCAAATGATATAATTCTATACCTAGATATCCCCATAGCTTCTGCTCAAAAGTTCCTTGATCTGATAAACAACTTCAGCAGAGTCTCAGGATACGAAATTAATGTACAAAAATCAGTCACATTCCTAGACACCAACAACATCCAAGTTGAAAGCCAAATCAAAAACACAATTTCATTCACAATATCCACAAAAAGTATAAAATACCTAGGAATCCAGCTAACCAGGGAGGTGAAAGTTCTGTATAATATAAATTATAAAACACGGGTCAAAGAAAACAGAGATCACACAAACAAATGGGAAAACATTCCATTCTCATAAATAAGAAGAATCAACATTGTTAAAATGGCTGTACTATTCAAAGCAATTGGAGATTCAATGCTATTCCTTTCACACTACCAATGGCATTCTTCACAAAACTAGGAAAGAAAAACTATTTTAAAATTCATATGAAACCAAACAGGAATCTAAATAGCCAATGCAATCTAAGCAGAAAGAACAAAGCTGGAGGCATCACACTATCTAACTTCAAAATATACAAGGATACAGAAGCGAAACAGCATGGTATTGGTACGAAAATGAACACATAGACTCATGAAACAGAATAGAGAGCCACACATGTATAACCGTCTGATTTTCAACAAAATCTACAAAAACAAGCAATGAGGAAAGGACTCCCTACTCAATAAATGGTGCTGGGATAACTGGCTAGCCATAGGCAGAAGGCTGAAAGTGGAACCCTTTCTTACACCACATCCAAGAATCAACTCAAGATGAATTAAGAATTAAATGTAAAACCTAATACCAAAAAAATACTTGAAGATAACCTAGGAAATATCATTCTGGACATAGGACCTCACAAAGATTTCATAATGAAGATGCCAAAAGCTGATGCCCCCCATCGCTGCCTCCACATAGAAAATTAACAAATGGGAACGTAACTAAAACTAAATACCTTCTGCAGAGTAAAAGATACTATCAACAGAGTAAGCAGACAACATTCAGAATGGAGAAAATTTTTGCAAACTATGCATCCAGCAAAGGTCTTATGTCCAGAACCTTAAAGAACTTAAACAAATTTACAAGCAAAACCCCAAAAAAATTTTATTAAAAAGTGGGCAAAGGACATGAACAGGCAATAAAAAAAATACATACACATGGACAACAAGCATATGAAAAAATGCTCAACATCACTAATCATTAGAGAAATGTAAATCAAAATCACAATGAGTTACCATCTCATACCAGTCAGAATGGCCATTATTAAAATGTCAAAAAATAACAGATGCTGGTGAAGTTTCAGAGAAAAGAGAATATTTATACACTGTTTGTGGGAGTGTAAATTACCTCAACCATTGTGGAGAATAGTTTGATGATTTCTTAAAGAACTCAAAACAGAATTACCATTTGACCCAGCAATCCCATTATTGCATATATATCCAAAGGAATATAAATTGTTCTACCATAAAGACACATGCATGTGTATGTCCATTGCAGCAGTATTCAAAAAGGCAAAGACATGGAATCAACCTAAATTCCCATCAATGGTACACTGGATTAAAAAATGCGGTATATATATACAAAGAATTAGTAGGCAGCCATAAAAAATGAAAGCATGTCTTGTTCAGCAACATGGATAGAGCTGGAGGCCATTATCCAAAGCCAACTCACACAGGAACAGAAAACTAAATACCACATGTTCTTACTTATAATTAGGAATGAAACTTTGAGTACATATGGACACAAAGAAGGAAACAACAGCCACCAGGGTACACTTAAGGGTGGAAGCTGGGAGGAAACTGAGGATCAAAAAATTACCTATCAGATACTATGCTTATTAGCTGGGTAACAAAATAATCTGTACATCAAACCCCTGTGACAGGCAATTTACCTATATAACAAACCTGCTCATGTATCCCTGAATGTAAAATAAAATTTGAGTAATAATAACTACCATTTATTATATAACTAAATTGAAATATTAAAGTGTTTTAAAATATTTATAATTTCTTTTAAAATGCTAACAAATGTAACAACATTATTGTTATGTTCGCTACACACATCAGCCAAAATTCACTGCAATTCCATGGTTCATTATAACTATCCTTGAAGGGCTATGTATTTCTATACCTGTGGTGAGTCCTCTGTGGTCTTGAGACTTCACTGACCTTATTGCCCATTAAGGACTTCTTCATTCATTTTTGAGATGTTCCCAGGACATCACCTACACTGTCTCCTTTTACTCAGCTGCTTCCTCAGCGTGTTGACAAATACCTGCCTCTGTCACCAATGACTCTTTAAGACAGTTGGAAAGGTGAGCACAGTTGGGATTCACCGATGACACCCACTCTTTTCACAGGGATGAGGACAGTGATATTGGCAGAGCCTCACCCTGAATTCAGTCCTAACTTAAAAGTATTGCTCATAGAGGGCAATAACACTTAGTAAGAATTTGTGGTGTATGTGCTCTATAAAAGCTTTCATGAAATGGAAGTTCAAAACAAAGATTAATTTTTGTGTCTATGCCCTATTCTAGGAAGGATCCTGGCTTGACTTGATATTATGAGGACAGCTCAACTTTCTTCTCTTCACCCACCCCTAAAGTCAATCATGGTGGGTTAATGATATGGTTTGGTTGTGTGCCCACCCAAATCTCACCTTGAATTGTAACTCCCGTAATCCCCACACTTGGCAGAAGGGACAGGGTGGGACATAATTGAATCACAGGATCAGGTCTTTCCCATGCTGTTCTTGTGATAGTGAATAGTCTCATGAGATCTGATGATTTTATAATGGGAAGGTTTCCTGCACACATTCTCTTGCCTGCCGCCATGTAAGATGTGACTTTGCTCCTCATTCACCTTCTGCCATGATTGTGAGGCCTCCCCATCAATGTGGAACTGTGAGTCAATTGAATCTCTTTCCTTTATAAATTACCTAGTCTTAGGTATGTTGTTATTAACAGTGTGAGAACAGACTAATGCAGTGAATGCAACATGCTTGACCAGAAGACTCCCAATCAAACATGTAGAGAAACAGAGAGACATGGGAAAATAAATAATTAAACAAACAATATGAATAAAGTAGGATATCATAGGCATCCAAAGATTAAGTATTTCAGAAGGATATGTGTATTTTCCTGTGAGGATTTTCCAAGAGAGAGAGATTAGAAGTAACTCAAATTCTAAAAGCCACAAGCAGTGTTTACATTTATTCATTCCAATGTCCTCATCTAATACATGAGGAAACTATTGTCTATAGGAGTCAGACCCTCAGAGATTATGTTACTAATCCAGTGACATAAAGGGATTATTTCAAAACCATGATAAGAAGCTTATCATCAGTCATACATTCCTGATGTGGTTTGACTCTGTCCCCACCCAAATCTCAACTTGAATTCCCATGTGTTGTGGGACGGACATGGTGGGAAGTAATTGAATCATGGGGCAACTCTTTTCTGTGCTGTTCTTATAGTAGTGAATAAGTCTCATGAGATCTGATGGTTTTCAAAAGAGGAATTCCCCTGCGCAAGCTCTCTCTTTGCCTGCTGCCATCTATGTAAGATGTAACATGCTCTTCTTTGCCTTCAACCATGATTGTGAGGCTTCCCCAGCCAGGTGGAACTGTAAGTCCAATTAAACCTATTTCTTTTGTAAATTTCCCAGTCTCTGGTATGTCTTTTTCAGCAGCATGAAAATGGACTAATACAGTAAATTGGTACTAGTAGAGTGAGGTGCTGCTGAAAAGATACCTGAAAGTGTGGAAGTGACTTTGGAATGGGGTAACAGGGAGACATTGAAACAATTTGGAGGGCTCAAAAGACAGAAAAATGTGAGAAAGTTTGGAACTTCCTAGAGGCTTGTTTAATGGCTTTGATCAAAATGCTGATAATTATATGGACATTAAGGTCCGGGCTAAGATGGTCTCAGATGGAGATGAGGAACTTGTTGGGAACTAGAGCAAAGGTGACTCTTGTTATGTTTTAGCAAGGAGACTGGTGGCATTTTGCCCCTCTTCTAGAGATTTGTAGAATTTTGAACTTGAGAGGTGATTTAGGGTATCTGGTGGAAGAAATTTCTAAGTAGCAAAGCATTCAAGATGTGACTTGGGTGCTCTTAAAAGCATTCAGTTTTATAAGGGAAGGAGAAAATAAAAGTTCAGAAAATTTGCAGCCTGAAAATGCAATAGAAAAGAAAATCCCATTTTTTGAGAAGAAATTCAAGCCTGCTGTGCAGAAATTTGCTTAAGTTATAAGGAGCAGAATGTTAATCCCCAAGACAATGAGGAAAATATCTTCAGGGCATGTCAGAGACCTTTGTGACAACCACTCCCATTACAGGCCCAGAGGCTTAGGAGGTAAAAGTGTTTTCATGGGCTGGGCCCAGGGCCCTCATACTGTATGCAGCCTAGGGACTTGGTGACCTGCATCTGAGTCACTCCAACCATGGCTGAAAGGGGCCAAGATAGAGCTCAGGCCATGGCATCAGAGGGTGCAAGCCCCAAGCCTTGGCAGCTCCTGCATGGTGTTGAGCCGGTGAGTGTACAGAAGTCAAGAATTGAGGTTTGGGAACCTCCACCTAGATTTCAGAAAATATATGGAAATGCCTAGATGTCCAGTCACGTTTGCTCCAGGGGTGAGGCGCTCATGGAGAGCCTCTGCTAGGGCAGTGAAGAAGGGAAATGTGGGGTCAGTGCCCCCACACAGAGTCCCTATTGGGGTATTGCCTAGTAGAACTGTGAGACGAGGGCCACCATCCTCCAGACCACAGAATGGTAGCTCCACTGACAGCTTGCTCCATGCACCTGGAAAAGCTGGACATACTCGACACCAGCCCATGAAAGCAGCTGGGAGGGAGGCTGTACCCTGCAAAGCCACAGGGGTGGAGCTGCCCAAGACCTTGGGAATCCACATCTTGCATTTGTTTGACCTGAATGTGAGACATGGAGTCAAAGGAGATATTTTGAAGCTTTAACTGCCCCCTTGGATTTTGGATTTGCATGGCACGTATAGCCCCTTTGTTTTGACCAATTTCTCTCATTTGAAATGGCTGTGCTTACCCAATGCCTGTACCCCCACTGTACCTAAAAAGTAACTAACCTGCTTTCGATTTTACAGGCTTATAGGTGAAAGGGACTTGCCTTGTCTCAGATGAGACTTTGGACTGTGAACTGTTGAGTTAATGCTGAAATGAGTTAAGACTTTGGGGGACTATTGAGAAGGCATGACTGTTTTTTAAATGTGAGGATGTGAGATTTGGGAGTGGCCAAGGGTGGAATGACATAGGTTGGCTGTGTCCCCACCCAAATCTCACCTTGAATTTCCACATGTTGTGTGAGGGACCCTGTGGGAGGTAATTGAATCATGGGAGCAAGTCTTTCCCATGCTGTTCTTGTGATTGTGAATAAGTCTCATGAGGTCTGATGGTTTTATAAGGTGGAATTTCTCTGCACAAGCTCTCTTTGCCTGTTGCCATCCATGCAAGACATGACTTGCTCCTCCTTGCCTTTTTCCACGATCATGAGGCTTCCCCAGCCATGTGAAACTGAAAGACTAAATAAACCTCTTTCTTTTATAAATTGCCCAGTCTCAGGTATTTCTTTATCAGCAGTGCAAAAACAGGCTAATATAATTCCTTTGTTTTCTCTACCAGCTTTATACTAGATATATCTAATCTTTGTAGTTTACATGGGTAGCTGAGGAAGAAACACGAACAAGACAGAGATAAACTCTGATAGGGTGTGGAATCTTCTCTTTAGTCCATTCTGCTTTTAAATTGTGTATTTTCTATTTATTTTAAATCTCCTGTCCTTCTCTCCTCCCTTCTTCCAGTCTACCCCTCCTCCTCCCTTCTCTCCCACTATTTTTTCTCATTTTCTTCCTCTACATCTCCTTCTCTTTTCCTTCCTTCCTCTCTCCCTCTCTCTTTCTTCCTTTTTCTTTCTCTTGCTATATTTCCTGTCTTTCTCTACTAGTTTTTCTTTTTCTTTTCTAATTTAGTCTTCTTTCCTATCGAAATGTCTTGGTTGCTTTTTACATAATTTATAGATGACTACTACCTGGCTCACTCTTTTATTTGATCTTCCTTTTTTTCAATAGTGTCTGATGGAAGGGGAAAATATTCAATTAAGGCAATGCAATAAAAGATTATGTGGCTCTATAATTATGAAATTAAATGAAAATGATGTCCACGGGTTAATACAAAAGAGCTAATCTTATTCACTAATGGAATAGTTTAATCCTCACATAAGATTATATTTAAAATAAGAAGATATCATAGCTTGTAAGTCATAGCTTGTCATAAGACAAATGGAATTCTCCTTTCATGCTTTTTAAGCCTTATGTTCATTTTTTATTATCTAATGTTTTAAGAAGTTCTCATTAGCTAAATAGCTCTGTTTTCTTTTATTTGTTGAGCTCAAGACTCAATCACTATGAAGCCTCTTGACATTTCTTAATAGAGATGTTTCCAAGCTTCTTTTGGCAATTTGGGAAAAGGGAAATGGTTGTTAAAGAGAATTTCTGACATTTAAGTTTGGTTGCTATAGGATCTATTAAAGCAAATATTTTGTTCTTTGTTAAATTGATTTGGTAATTAGCAGCCATATTTTAGTTTCTCGCTGAATCCACTGCACATAAAAAATAATACTGTTTTCTAATGGACATTGATAGAGATTCTAGCTGCATGCAGACTTCCTTCTCTGTCAATCCCCACTATTGAAGTTGCAAGAAAGCACTTATACTTTGTATTTAAGAATTCTTTTTTTAAGTATGTATTGAATTAAATGCATTTGTTGTCAGAAGAGTCATTCAAATTCTATTCTTTTTATTTATGTCGTGGTGATAGGAGAAAAGTTCTTTAAACCTCAGCTTTCTTATCTATATTTAGGTATAATCACAATACTTGTCTCCTGCTCTAAATAAGATATTTATATGAGAAAATTAATATAGTGTTTTGCCTACTGCTTTTTGTCAGATAAAACACTTTATGGCTGTTCATTGCAATGATAATTATGATATAATTCATACTTTTGAAAATACTAACATGTAGAAATATATATTCTCTAGGTTTTCTTCTAACAAAATATTTATATCTTTATCATAGTGCCAAATATAGAAGGATGTTTTGATTGCTTTATATTAATATGAAAGCACCCTTTCTGTTGCCTTAGGACTGTAATGCCATTAGACTCATAGAGCTGAAAGGAAAGTTAGAAATTATCTTCTTCATACAGTTGGCACTTGCCCTTATCTCTACGCCATGCCTCCTCCTACTTCTCATTTTTTCCTATTTGAAATGCTGATATAATGGCAGGCATTTTAGCAGTAATATCTTCTCATGAAGCAAGGTGAAAAGAAAGCCACAGGCTAAAGATGGTGGAAGAAAGTGGTAGAAAAAGCCTCTGACATCATTGGCAACATGAAGCTGATATGTCATGCTATCCTGCCTGCCTCTGGACTTCAACCCCTGATTTTTCAACCTACTAGTATAACCAGTCTCTTCATTAATGAAATCAATTGCTATAGATGGCAACAGTTAGCAGAAGACTAAGCCAAATTTTATTGGATTATTACACCTATTTCTTTTTAGAAAACATTTTTGATATACGATAGATGTACATATTTTTCTGAGTACATGTGTTAATTTAAAATATTCAGATAATCTGGAAAGGTCAAATCCATGTAAATGGGATATCCATCACCTTAAATATTTGTTTAAATTCATTTCCTATACATGTCAAAATTCAATTAAAAAGGAGAAAGAATGGAGACCCTTTTATCTTTGCACCAGTTTTTTTCTGTTGGCTAAGCAACATCTGATAAAGAAGAGTCTTTGAAAATAGATAAACTCTTAGCAGCTTTTAGCTGAAAGGAAGCCTATTGCTGGGACTTAGCATTGATAATCTGAAGTAATCTGCAGCTTGCTCTATCTTTAGAGAGCGAACATTTTCCTCCCACTTTTAACTTATGATCTTTCTTCACCTTCTGCTTTATTATAGATTATTACGTGCTGGTTTGGGAAAAGTTGCAACTGCACTGGATTTTCTTTAACATGATCTCACCTGTATGCCCCATGCCCTCTCCCTCCTGAGGCCTTCCTGGATATTCCCCTGGATTCCCAGGGCTCTGCCAGAATAAATCTCAGCCAGGTGTTCCTGCCATTCGTATCTCATGCTCCAGGATTACCACCATCCTTTTCATTTCTGTGCCATACAAACTCTCATTATACTATTTTCCCAGTATTCCCAGAGGAAAGGAAGATTGTTAATTCATCTTGAGTCACTAGTGATAGACTCTCATTTTGTATCTTCTCTAAAATGTTCCTTAGGATATTTTCATCTTTGTTGATCAACTTCTCTCTTGAACTACTATGGTTATTATAATCTGTACCAGCCATACAATTTAGTCCTTAATTACATAATATATTGTATTCCTCGAGATTTTTTGCATGTTTTCCCTCTCCTTTTAGGTTGTGTATTTCCTAACAGTAAAACATTAAGTATTCATTATATCTTGCAACACAGATCTCTCAGCATTAGGCATACTATATTTCAATTGATTGAACATTTAATATGTTTCAAACTCTGTTATAATAAAATATGAAACTAATTCTCATTACATAAGTAGCTTGAAAATAATTGTCTGAAGATATTGAGATACAAAGCCAAGATACATTGAGGAAAATGCTATAAGAAAATTGAGATGAGACACAATTTAGAATTACTATCTTGAAGCAAACAGAGATGTACATATTAGAAACTGAAGCTAGTTTAGACAATTATTAGCAAGAGGTATCCTTTGTGAAGATAAGTATATTTGAAATGAGGCACTGTCACATTAGGTTTCTTGCAAAGATAGTTGCACAATGTTAAAAAATATGTCATCATTTTGTGGAGAAGTGTGCCATAAAATTATCTTCAAATAAAGCTTTTGTATTTGAAATTTTATTCAATATTTAGTGGGTATTTACTTGATTGAAAACATGTCAATTTGCATATCCACCCAGGAAAAGACTGTTTCTAAGTACTATCTAGGGGCACTGGTCACATCTTCAAATGTCTTGGTAATTCTCATTGGGTATATTCTGAACTGGTGGGCGAACATTATGACTTCTTTTCTCATTTTCATTGCTCCTTGTCAAAAAATCAATTTTATTTTAAAAATTTAATCTCTAATTTTTTCTCAGCACCAGATTCATTTGGATTTCAGCTGTGATTATCTTAAAGCAGCAATCTCTTGGAAAAAATGACTGACACTGAGATGTTAGACACTGTCTGTAAATGAGGTTACTGTTGGGGAGGGAAAGCCTTTTAATGACTCTCACATCACAATAGCTAGGTCACTATTCATTCTAGCATTTTATGAAAGGCTGGAAACCATGTTTGCACACAAAATCATAGTGTATTACTTTTTAAATTTTTTCATTAGATGGAGAGTTTGCAAGCCATTATAGTAGCCACTTATTCCATTTCTCCTGCTGTGGTTATTGGAGACTCATTCATTCAGCAATCAGCATTTTTTCTTTAGAGTCTATGACAGAACTGGCTGCTATGGGTACCAGAAACACAACATTAACCCTAATGCAGGACACACTAACTCACTTAGGGGCCACTTGATGCTTAGATATTCATCTCTAATTCACTTGAACTCAGCCAAATCAAGAACTGTGCAGCCTGTGAGAATCTGCAGATCTCAGAAATGGTTCTGCTCATTCCTTAGCTGTATGCTCTGTGGCTTGAGGTATCCTATTTCTACTATCTCTGTATTGCACTGAATGTAGAAAATAAATGTTTAACTTGCTTCATAAGAAATTTTCTTTAAGATATTTATATATTTGAGCACAGTTTAATTAAAATTTGAGAATTGTGTAGTAAGTTATGTGGTGGTGTGTCCAAATTTTCACAGTGCCAGGTGCTACTTTCTCTTAACTTCCGTATCTTCTCCTCAATCTTTCCTTCTCCAGATTTCCCTCTGGATTAGTTTGCTAGGGCTGCCTTAACAAATATCACAAACCAGGTACCTTAAAGTAACATGAATTTATTTTTCACAGTTCTGGAGACTAAAAGTTTAAAATCAAGGCAATGGCAGGACTGCTTTCTCTCCAGATTCTTTAGAGAAGAATCTTTCTTTGCTTCTTCTAGCTTCTGGTAACCCCATATGTTCTATGATTTGTGGCAGCATAATTACAATCTCTGCCTCCATCTTCATATGACTGTCTTCCCTCTGTGTCTGTCTCTGTGTCTTTTCTCCTGTTTTTGGAAACACACTAATCATACTAGATTAGGTCCCACTCTACTCTAGTATGATTTCATTGTAACATTGATATGGGAGGGGGTGCAGGGAAGTGCTGGGGGAGAAGGGTGGGGTCCCTGGGGAGGGCTCCAAGCTCTGGCCTGTGCCCACGGACCTAAGGGAGAATAGGAACTCCTGTTTTCATGCCCAAATGTTGCATTTCCCAAGAGCACTCTGGCCCTCCACGCCCCCATCCCATGTCTATAAAAACCCCGAGACTCTAGTGGTCACACACACAAGTGGCCGGACGTCGAGAGGAACACACCAGAAGAACACACGGACAGACTCCAGTAAGCCATCAACCGCAGAAAGATGTGAATGACAGGGGTGGTGGGAGGACAGTCTGGCTGCTGAGTGGCCCAACCCCAGAGGAAGACCACCTTTCCACCCCATCCCCCTTCTGGCTCCCATCCATCTGCTGCGAGCTACTTTTACCACTCGATAAAACCTTGCACTCATTCTCCAAGCCCATGTGTGATCCGATTTTTCCAGTACACCAGGGCAAGAACACCAGGATACAAAAAGCCCTCTGTCCTTGCAATAAGGCAGAGGGTCTAATTGAGCTGATTAACACAAGCCGCCTGAGGATAGCTAAGCTGAAAGGGAGCACTGTAACACACACCTACTGCGGCTTTGGGAGCTGTAAACACTCATCCCCAAGTCGCTGCTATGCGGTCGGAGCCCACGTTTCCCACAGCCTGCCCGTCTGCATGTTCCCCCTAGGGGTTTGAGCTGCAGGGGCACCAAAGAAGCGAGCCACACCCCTGTTGCATGCCCTGCAAGGAGGATAAGGGAACTTTTCCCATTTCAACTTGATTATACACATCTTCAACAACCTGTTTCCAAGTAAGGTCACATTCCAAGGTATCAGGTGTTAGAACTTCAACAAATCTCCTTGGGAAACACAATAAAACCTACAACCACCTTTTTTTATTATGTTGACCCTGTAGAAATTCCTGTTTTGGAGGAAAGTGAAAATGTGAGTCTCACTCATTTTATTCAGTGCATTGAAACCTCTTTTTCTCCATGATGTATTCTAAGATACACTTTTAACAATGTGCTCCAGGACAAATGCACAGAAATAAAACAAATATTTTACAAATCACTCTTCTTAAGAGGTACCTTTAATATCACATATTCTCCTATAGTCTAGTCTATTTCCTTACAAACATATTGCAACACCAAATTGATTGCAAAATCCACTAATGGATCTTAATAATTTTAGAAATAATGCTATAACTTATTTACAAAAATCCCACAAGGCACACTGCAAAACAATTGTCTTCTGTTAACCACCATTGAGATCATAGGAAACAAAAGATTTTTATCCCTTTAGTAACATTCATACTTGGGAAAAGAAGGCATATTTGGAGCTCCACACTCATCACAAGAAGCAATCTTGCTGTGGCAGGGAATTAACTGAGTGATACCTTTGAGTCTCTTCATCTTCACTTGCCTGCAATTGTGAAATTCCCTTGGACATTCTCCTTGAGAGAATTTAATTGTTCTTGGCTCTTGAAGGCATAGATTTTTAGTTCTTTTTCTGCTCTGATAGATTTTCATCATGTCTCAAACCGATTAACTTTATCATTTTTAACTCATCCATATTAATAAACCTTTTATTACAGGTGAAGTCATTATGACTTGACATGGGCCACATTTTTAAAACAATTTTAATTCTCTAATATTCTTTCCCACAGGCAGAGAGGATGAAAAATGCGCATTTTGGGAAAATGCAAGAAGAATTTAAGACATAAATGTACAGGTATTTATGACCCACACTTGGCCACTTATGTGCATACATGTGTGTAAAACCTTCTATATCTTGAATAATTTTCTATTATAGCATGTAATACCTCTATTATTTGTGTACATCTCTTTAGCTACCTTTATATAGTAAATCCATGCTTCATATATTAAATGTAAGGTCCTGTGGATTGTGGGACACAAATAAGGATTATGTTAACTTTAATGAAGAGCATTTCTCTGAATCACATTTCATCTGCTACTGTGTGGCTTTGTTATTTTTTCTTTATTGTTATGATCCTATTTCGTGAAAACATTTTCCTGAGAAGCTGTGAGCTCTTTCCATGCCATGTCCTGAGTCTTCTCAGCAAGCTGCCCCTGAGCACTGCTACTGAACACCAGTCCTTCCAAGTCTCCAGGTTGGGATGCTGCTAATGCCTTGAGGCCCTGGGTCCTCACTAGAGAACTCCAATGTGCCTAAGATACACTGTGTTTGTACAAGAATGAGAAAGATAGGATTTTCTTCCCATTGGTCCAGGTTTGCATGCATTTCTGGCTTGTTTTCCAATATGTACAGATATTACATACAATATCTACAAACATATTAATTTTCCTAGAGATATTTTTCTCCATAATATTAGACCTCTAGATCTAGTTGGAGTTAATGTGGAAGATGGATATGATGCTGTAAAAAGCAACTGCATTATTATAGGGTTTTTTTTTGCATTTTTTGTAAAAATGTTTTTGTACTCACATTTTTCACTAAAAATGACAAGAACATAGTAAAAGTAATCCAGATGAATCAAAAGGATATGCAATGAAAAATTATTTTGTTTCCCACCCCACATGCCTGGTTGCTGATCCTCAGCATTCCAGAGAGACAGTCATTGTTTAGTCATTCAAATAATTCTGATTTTTTTCACTAGTATGAAAGATTTGAGAAATGTCTCAATCCCAGATATTGACACAATTTAGAGTAAAAATTGGCATGCTCCTATATGCATAGATGTTTGCATATCTGTCTTCATTTCAAGACAAGCAGTGTGTCCTACCTATCTTTAGATTGTCAGCAGTGTGTCTGGCACATGGAAATTAATTAATTCTTACTTCATTGTTAGAATGAATCCTAGGACCCAATAGAAGTGTTTTTGTTCACTACTTTTAGAAATGTCATTCAACACTCTACTAGTTAATCAAGTAGGCAACTGTCTTTTCAAGTTCACAAATTGATTTCCAATATAAAAAGATGTTATTGGTTGCGTGAAAAGAGATGCTGGTTTTACTATGTCTGTTGCATATTTGCTGTGTGAGTTGGGTATGTATTTTCCTTCCTCTGGACCTGTTTGTTAATTTTTTTTTAACTGAAGGAGCTGGATAAAATAATCCATGAAGTCTTTTCCAGCTATATTATTATTTGAATCTATATATTTTTATCTGGCATGTTCTTTTGGAAATATCCTAGAACTTATTTGACCTGTATTAAAGCTGCTTCTTTTCCTAGAATAAAATTGCCCAAGGTTGAAATTTATAGCTCTCAAATATCTACTCCTACAAAATCCACAACAGAAGCCACATGCAATTTATATCATGCAGATCTCAAATCTGTCTGACTCCATTAAATTTGTCTGAAAGGAAAGAGTGTGGATGCTACCAAACCATTCCAGAATTTCCATTTCTTTCTATTTCAGCAAATACAGAGCTGGGCCTGTAGTGGGCAATTGGTTAATGTTTTTAAAAGTCAATTTGATATGTCAAGCTTTGAAAAATCTTTTTTCTATTTTTTTTTTTTTGATGAGTTCATGCTCTTTGCAGGGACATGGATGAAGCTGGAAGCCATCATTCTCAGCAGACTAACACAGGAACAGAAAACCAAACAACACATGTTCTCACTCATAGGCGGGAGTTGAACGGTGAGAACACATGGACACAGGGAGGGGAAGCAGGGCCTGTCGGGGTATGGAGGGTTGGGAGAGGGGATAGCATTAGGAGAAATACCTAATGTAGATGATGGGTTGATGCGTGCAGCAAACCACCATGGCACATATATACCTATGTAGCAAAACTGCATGTTCTGCACATGTACCCCAGAACTTAAAGTGTAATTTAAATAAATAAATAGTAATCTTTGGGTCACAATCCCTTAGATGAGTCTTGGGACTCAGTCATTGCTTAAATGCATTGATGTTTTTTGGAACTGTAATTTTATTTTTACCAAATACAGGCAAATATCTTTATGTGGAGAAAATGAGATTTTTCAGAAAACCCATGGGACAGCTTAGTACAATAAATTGACTCATAACTATATAATAAGTAGTGATAATGAGGAAGGTATTTTCTGCATTTGTTGTTGTTTAGCACATTGTGATTTAGTCTTAATCTTTATATTAAAGCACATACAATTATTTTGAAAAAAAATTCTTTTTTCTTACTACAACTTCCTCTCTTCATGCTTATTCTCCTCTTATTCTCCTCCACAGAGCTGCAATTTCATCCACATATCATCAGGGGTTCCCTCAGATCCTCACTCTTCATCCAGATCACAAGCCAATCTGAGCTTCTTTGCTCTTTAATTGTCCTATTCCACTCTTATGTTCACCCCTGCCCACCCTGCACCTCATCTTCCGTATGTGTCTTTACCATCCCCAACTCCAGGTGAGGCTAATTATCTTTTTCTTCATCTCATATTTATCCTAGGTTGATTTTTTTATATTTACATGAATGTTTAAATAAATTTACAACTGGCTTCCCTAAGACGGATGTTCAGTGTATTTATTTGCAAACATAAAAACAACATGACATTGTCATCTAATTATTCTAGAGATCAAAGATCTAAAATAAGTCCCAGTTGGCTAACTCAAGGTGTCCTCGGGGCAGGTTCATTCTGGAGGCTCTGAGGGTAGAACCCACTTCCTTTCCTTTTTCAGATTCTGGAGGTCACCTGCATTCCTTCATTCTTGACCACTCCTTGGATTCCTCCAACCTCCTGCTTCTGTTGTCACATCTCCAACTGCTGATTGTGATCCCCCTGCCTCTTTTATGGACCCTTGTGACTACATTAGGCTTACTTAAAAAATGCAGGATAATTTTCTGATCTCAATATCCTTCGCTTAGTCACATCTGCAATGTCTCTTTTACCATGTAAGGTAGCATATTTACAGTTTCTGGGGATTAGATTGTGGGACTCTCTGGAATATTATTCAGCCTACAGTGTTCAGTAACCTCTGATCGTCTCTCAGTGTCAGCATTTGGTGGAGTCTGCCAAAAAGTGTGGTCCATGATCCGCATGAAAATACTAACTCCAGAGCCCTACCTATGAGGCACTGAAGCAGAATCAGGCATGGGACACAGAAGAGTTAAAATATCTTTAAAACATATACATACCTTAGATTTAAGGAATTTGCTCATCCCTAATTAACTTAATGTTCCATTGACTAAATCAGTTCCTTACAAATGTTATTAACATATTTTATTAAAGCTCAAATTACTTAACATGTCTTCTGAATCACCACATGACTCTATTTTATAACTCACTGAGGAAATAGGACTTATGTGACAAATGTTTCTGAATACCATATGTATAGTTTGGAAACCTAACAAGCTACCAATTCTATGTTCTCATGCTCCTAAAACCCTGCTCACAAATTACCTCTGCAGCCTTGATTCCATCATTCATACCTTTCTCTCTAACGTACTAAATTTATCACTTTGGTTTTGGAAGATATATCCTTTTATTTTCTCTAAATCAACATGTGTACATACAAATTGACAAAGGGGGAAAAAGCAAGGAAATTAAGAGAATAATTCTTCCCTTTCTCCTTTCTGCTGAATGGGTCAGATCCCAGAGTCCAGTCCAGAGAGAAATGGCTGTAGCAGCAGAAAATAGAGACCTTTATTGTAAAATCCCCACACCTCCCTCTCTGCTCTCTTCTCTCTCCCTTTTTCCAGTGTGGTCCCATTTTTCAGGCTGACTTAGAACCACTAGGACATCCTGCTCCGTCACTTTGGTGTGTTTGCACATGGCATCCACTCTATCAACCTCGGACTGAAGTTCTCTGTGCTTTACCAGCCCCCACTGCAACCCTCCACACTTATATCTAAACCTACTCACAAGCACCATGCACATATGCCACACTACACAAACACATATGCACACACCATCCCACGCATACAAACCCAGGCTCCCACCTCCTCCCAACACAGATGTACATCCATACATAAAAATCCACACAGATACACACCACACATATTCACTGATATGGTTTGGCTGTGTCCCCACCCAAATCTCATCTTGAATTTTAGTTCCCATAATCCCCACATGTGGTAAGAGGGACCCAGTGGGAGGTAATTGAATCATGGGAGTAATTTCCTCCATGCTATTCTGCTGATAGTAAGTTCTCATGAGATCTGATGGTTTTATAAGGGGCTGCTTGCTTCACTCAGCTCTTGTTCTCCTTGCTGTTGCCACTTGAAGGACGCATTTGCTTCCCCTTCTGCCATGATTGTAAGTTTCCTGAGGCCTCCCCAGCCATGCTGAATTTCTGTATTTTTAGTAGAGACAGGTTTTCACCATGTTGGTGAGGCTGGTCTTGAACTCCTGACCTCGTGAGCCACCTACCTTGGCCTCCCAAAGTGTTGGGATTACAGGCGTGAGCCACCGTGCCTGACTGATTACCCCATTTTTATGTGAAAACTAAGCTGTTTCTTTGTCATCATTCAGTTGATACACATGCAACTTCCCACTATGCATCTTTATTTTGATTGTCTTTTCAACTGTCTTTAAAAAAAATTGTTCACACTGATTCAACATTGAAATAAAAGTTCTACGCAGAAAGGTATGGAAATAGAGCAGCGGGGTGTACATCTGATAATTATGAAGGAGATAGCGTTTGTTGAGAATGACCACTACCAGCATAACCTGAGGAACTGATGTAAGCAGTTTAGAAGAAATTCTTGGAGTCAATCTAAGACACATTTTTAAGAAATATGGTCTCACCAATACTCTTGATGTTGTTTCTTCATTGCTAAATTGGGGATCTGCAGTTGGAATTGTGATATTTTGCCCAATATTCATTTCTTAGGAATACAGCCCCAATCTTTATTAGCTAGCCACATGGCTTCATATAATGAAAAACTTAACATTTGGCAACCTCCTTTCAAGCCCAGTCTAAAAGTTATGTAACTTAATTCTTTCCAATTTGATGAAACTACAAATGCAAAACTTTCAGAAAGTGATTTTGGTAAGAATGTCTTTCTTTACTTTTCTTAGCCATATTAGATCATGGAGTAGAAACAACATTTTAAGAGTAGACAAATAGCAAGACACAAGGTATCCTGGTCTGTAATAATCATGGTGCTATCAAATTATCCTTCAACTGCCTTCCACAATATTTTGTTTACCTAAGAATGAACTTAATATCTATTGTGTTTAAGACATTTTGTTGGGGGTGGTGTTCTTTCACCTGCAAAGCAATTTTAAACTTAATTCATCAACACAAAAATGCATATGCTCTAGAGGTAACCTTTGCACTCTTTGAGTAGGAAATGCAAAATAATGTGACATTGATTATAATCAGTTACTTCCACTCTAGTGGTGGAAGTCGGGTATTACAATATTTCTTCTGACCTGTACCATTAAGTAAGCATAAGGCTGCATCCCTTTCCCCAAGAGGTTCCTCTTCCCCCTCTTTTTCCCAAACACTATCTGAGGGAAACCCAGTTTTCCTCATGTAATTGTGTGGGTCATTAGTGGATCACCTGAGATAGATCTCATCCCACCTGGGCACTTGTTGAAACAATTAAGACCTTGACATTATGAAAAACAAAAATAATTTAGTATCTCAAAAATGATATCTGTATTATACTTAAAATACCAGATCAGTCAATAAAAATCATGATTGTTATGGTATAATCTAATTGAGTCAGTTATTCAGACTATTCAGACAGTAAGTTAACTTGCAGCCATTTGAAGAAATTGCTAGAAAAATACCTTGGAGACATACATTTTCTTAAGCAACATTAATTTTTTTATAGCTATTTTCACTTTGTTCTTGCTCTGAAATTGACAAGTACTTTCTTCTATGAGCCTTTTAAGCCTTGCAGACTGCTTTATAGGTGTGAAATTGAAGATATCAGACATGAGACTCTATTGACCTTTTCACGGTTTAAAATGCTTTGGTTTCAAAGGACATCCTTGATGTTTTTCTAGCACGAAGAATGTAAACTTCTCGCATCACTTAAGATGGGCAATAGTTGAAGGTGCGATTCATAGTCCCTTTCATTCAGCTTGTAAAACGCTAGTTTATGACTCCAAGTTAATTCTTGTTAGCAACTTGTAAATATGGATTCATGGTCACCTGATTTTAACTCAAACTTAAATCTAATTGATCTTTAGCAGAACTTTATTCAAAACAATGTACTGATTTTAACAGGAAGTTTGCAGACTCAGCAAGGGAAAACGCATGAAAAAAATCAGTATACAATGTGCATGATGTTAAATTTCAACTGGACAAATCAATAAGTTCCAGATGTACATGGCTTTGTGACCCTTGTTTATCCTCAGGAAAAATGTAATATGATATATTTTTTCACATCTAAATAGGATGTGAAAAATGTTCACATTAGTTTAAAATTGTGTTACTTAATTTACTTCTGTAATCCCTGGAGAACTGTTTAAAATGTGAATGCAACATCAAGAAAAGGACTGCGATCTTAGAGATAGAAAATTTGTCTTCAAACATGTTTCTGCCATTGCTCCTCCATTAATATCTAAGAGAAGTCATGTACAATTAAGTATCATAATTCTGTTATTTTCTTAATTTTTTAATTAACCATTTTTTGAATGAATGATGTGTGCCCATCACACAAAAGTAAAAAAGTACAGATATTTACAAAGTAAAATATCAGACTACTTTCAGTCTGTTGGTCAGCTAGTTCTCTTCCTCAGAGAAAACCATGGTTAGGAGTTTCTTATGTATTCCTATGGAGACATTTTATATGCATAAGGCATGGATATGAAACTCAATATTATCTATTGAAATATTTAAAGGCAAGGTCTCAGCACTTACTTAGCCCTGTTCCATGGCTTGACTTTTTTTGTTTAAATAGTCTTGGGGGTTCCTTTTCAGCTTTCATATTAACCATAACCCTAATTCTGACATTCATTCAATTTTACTATATGGAGTTACCATAATTTATTTAACAATTCCTTGTTAATGAACACTTAGGTTACTTCTAGTCTTTTCTTATATTAAGCAATGTTGTAATAAATAGTCATTTTTTTAGGTTTACTAGTATCATATTTGGAGCATGAATTCCTAAAAAGTGAATCATATGTGCAAGCAAAGCACATTAATTTAATATCTATGACTAATATTCTTTCATAGAATTTGCACCAACTTATACTCCCATCAGTAATGTTTGAGTGTCAGTCCCCCCGCTCCTCCAGAATACTGTGGCATCAAATTACTTGATTTGACATAAAAATAGCATCTTATAACTATCCTGTACATTATTACAAATAGATTAGGTCATTTTTTATGTTTAAACACTATTATAATTCTCTCTTCTTTTTATGAGATGAGGTCTTGCTATATTCCTCAGGCTGGACTGGAAATCCTGGGCTCAAGCAATGCTCTTGCCTTATCTTCCCAAGAAGCTTGGACTCCTCAGGAGTGTGCCATAGGGTGGAGTGCCCGAATGAATTATTTTTTTGTTGGAATAATTTTTATATCTAGTGTTCTATTACGCTCTTGGTTTATTCTTTATTATTTTTTTGTGAGATTTTCCCCAGTTTTTCTTTTACCTTTAACTTTGCATCTGGTAACTTTTTGTCTGTCAGATTTTTTTTAACGCAATCATAGATAACAAACATTCATTTATTGTTTTTAGGTGGCATGTCCAACTTTTAAGAATGTCTTCATTCTGGGATTTATTTTTAAATTAACATTTTAGAAGATATTTGTATTAATTTTATTTTACATTCAAATATTTGCTTCATCTACACTTGATGTTGGTGCAAAAAGAAAGTAAGAGCCTAGGCAAGGTGACTCATGCCTGTAATCCCAGCACATTGGGAGGCCAAGGTGGGCAGATAACCTGAGGATCCTAACACTGGAGAACCTGGATTCTCTCAAACATAGAGTCATTAGTATCACCTGGACCAACCTACATACTGAATTAGAATCTGCATTTTAACAAAATCCTTAGGTCATTCACATGCATGTTAAGATTTAAGAATCTTGGCCTTAGTATATCTGATTATTAAATTGTGACTCTGTGGCTCTTCTACTTCTAATCCTGTACATTGCAGTGGATCAGGTCATGGGCACATTCCTGATTTCAGACTATGTCTTTATAACGATGGACTTCTCTTTAGGAAGCTAACTTTGTTACAGACTCAAGCTTGCTGTTTCTAGACCTTTTTTCCCAGGAAGCTCTGTAGATCCTGATGCAAACAGATTTCTGCCAAACTATTCCTCCAGACTCTCAAGCACACTTGAACTTGACTGTATTTTACTAAGTGGACTCTGATCAAAGTGGAGCATCCCACTTCACTTGTATTATATGTCATTTTTGCTCAAGGTTCTTTCAATATGGGACTCAACTTTGAATTAACAAAGCAAATCTATTATTGTAGGAAGATTTTTCTCTTGCCTCTCAGTCAGCAGCAAGTCTTATACAAAGGTTCTATCAGTTATAGAGAAATATTTGCATAAAACAGATGAGGGAGGAATGAAAAGTTAGGAATGTTTTGAAAATACACACCAGGACATTCTCATGCCTCATAGATTGAGAATCACTTAACGTTTTCTAAAAGGCTTGCTTAGCTTTTCTAGGCAAATTTAGTTGATGAGCTTGAAAGTGTTTAGCACTAAGCCACAGAATGGTTGAAACTTATCATCTTATCTCAGGTCTCTATGCACACATATCATGAACAGCATCACCTTGTTATCATGAATATTATCATGAGATTGTCTACATGCTTTACCATTTATTCAGAAATCTGATGGAAATTCCAAGCTTGTTTGTTTGTTTTTACCTCTTACTCTGTAAAGTAACAAGATAGTCAGACACTTTATTCATATGTCCTATTATTGGACATAGTAACTATCTTATAATGACTCAAAGAAGAAATATTTTCAAAATAATCTAACAAAGTGAAAAAACCCTAATCTAAGTAAATAGAAACATTATTTTTAGTTTAATATCAATCCAGGCTTCTAAAGGTGCACAGGGAACTGATCAAATAAGTGGCATAGCTGCAGCTGAGTGTTGCTATCCAATGCCACCAGCACATGGATGCTGAGCCTTCTTATGTCTCCATGCAACCAACTAGTCAAATAGATTCAACAAACAGAAACCAAAGGACTGACTATACAGCAGCCTCTGAAAAAGAAATTCATGATTTTTCCTGGTTGTCAAAAGTACAAAATAACAATCCAAAATACACTGTAAAAGGAGTGACTTACAATCCTCATTACTGTATAATTTCACTATTAGAAATGGTTTTCTATTTCTGTCTTATGATGTTGCTCTTATACTTGGATTCAAATTATTGAATATATGTGGATGTAGGTCTAGAACTAATTTATTTTAAATAGCCACCACTGAATTGACAGGCCACTAATTAAAATGGATTAATTCTGGACACAGTTTCTTATAATGGGAGGAAACAATGGTGGGCTAAGGAGCTAAGCTGAGTAATGAAGGACGTGAACATAGCCTCACTCCAAAAGTTCAGTTGCAGTAAGTGTTGGACCATGAAACTAAAGTAGAGGAATGACAACATATTCCTAAAGGATACACTAGTCAATAAGTGGAAGGAAAGCTTGATAAAAAATGAAAGGCATGACTAAAGCCAGAGGAGTGTCTAGAAGGTCCCAAAGCGCATGCAGAAACTTGAGGCACTGTAGTGAAACTTTGTCATTAGTATCAACTTTTGTCTAACACAGATTAACCAATCAAGAGTCAAATGCTTATGTATAAAGCACACTGCTTTAAGCAATTTTGGAGAAAATTTTTAAAATGTACTGGGTACAGACAGTAACCTCAAAGAATTCCCAGTCTAGCTACAGACAAATCTAATATAAAGATAAAATAAAATCTTAGAAATAATGCTAAATACTATATATTTTTACTACTGTATTAATTTCTTCTATAACGTTACTATTTTCTGCAATATTTCCAAAACATTGTTGAGTAATTTCTCCTTAGTCAGCACTAGTGATAGACAATTCACTAATTCTCTAATTGTTAGAACAATGTATTCCATTGGGACAATTCTAATGCTTAGAAAATTCCACTCACTATTAAGCCAGTCTATGTGTCCATACTTTTCATTACTCACTTTGCTGTGATTTTTGTTTCATATTATTTAATCTTCTTCTCCAATATAATATTTCAAAAAAGTGATTAAACTAGAATCCTAGTTTCTACCCTGATGCCTATTCTACGCCTTTTTCTTGCCTCACTTAGAATGCTCCTTTCTGCCATATGTAGAAAGCTGAAACTGGATCCCTTCCTTACACCTTATACAAAAATTAATTCAAGATGGATTAAAGACTTATATGTTAGACCTAAAACCATTAAAATCCTACAAGAAAACCTAGGCAATACCATTCAGGACATAGGCGTGGGCAAGGACTTCATGTCTAAAACACCAAAAGCAATGGCAACAAAAGCCAAAATCGACAAATGGGATCTCATTAAACTAAAGAGCTTCTGCACAGCAAAAGAAACTATCATCAGAATGAACAGGCAACCTACAGAATGGGAGAAAATTTTTGCAACCTACTCATCTGACAAAGTGCTAATATCCAGAATCTACAATGAACTCAAACAAATTTACAAGAAAAAAACAAACAACCCCATCAAAAAGTGGGCAGAGGACATGAACAGACACTTCTCAAAAGAAGACATTTATGCAGCCAGAAAACACATGAAGAAATGCTCATCATCACTGGCCATCAGAGAAGTGCAAATCAAAACCACAGTGAGATACCATCTCACACCAGTTAGAATGGCCATCATTAAAAAATCAGGAAACAACAGGTGCTGGAGAGGATGTGGAGAAATAGGAACACTTTTACACTGTTGGTGGGACTGTAAACTAGTTCAACCATTGTGGAAGTCAATGTGGCGATTCCTCAGGGATCTCGAACTAGAAATACCATTTGACCCAGCCATCCCATTACTGGGTATATACCCAAAGGACTATAAATCATGCTGCTATAAAGACACATGCACACGTATGTTTATTGCGGCACTATTCACAATAGCAAAGAGTTGGAACCAACCCAAATGTCCAACAACGATAGACTGGATTAAGAAAATGTGGCACATATACACCATGGAATACTATGCAGCCATAAAAAATGATGAGTTCGTGTCCTTTGTAGGGACATGGATGAAGCTGGAAAACATCATTCTCAGTAAACTATCGCAAGGACAAAAAACCAAACACCGCATGTTCTCTCTCATAGGTGGGAATTGAACAATAGAACTCATGGACACAGGAAGGGGAACATCACACTCCGGGGACTGTTGTGGGGTGGGGGGAGGGGGGAGGGACAGCATTAGGAGATACACCTAATGCTAAATGACGAGTTAATGGGTGCAGGAAATCAACATGGCACATGGATACATATGTAACAAACCTGCACATTGTGCACATGTACCCTAAAACCCTAAAGTATAATAAAAAAAAAAAAAAGAATGCTCCTTTCTGGGCCAGGCACGGTGGCTCACGCCTGTAATCCCAGCACTTTGGGAGGCAAAGGTGGGCGGATCACAAGGTCAAGAGATCAAGACCATCCTGGCCAACATGGTGAAACCCCGTCTCTATTAAAAGTACAAAAATTAGCTGGGCGTAGTGGCGCATGCCTGTAATCCCAGCTACTCAGGAGGCTGAGACAGGAGAATCGCTTGAACCCGGGAGGCAGAGGTTGCAGTGAGCCGGGATTGTGCCACTGCACTCCAGCCTGGCGACAGAGCAAGACTCCATCTCAAAAAAAAAATAAAAATAATAAAAAAAAAAGAATGTTCCTTTCGGTTGACTCTTCCTAATTTGGCATGGTTCCAAGGGCTCCCACAATCAAGATATTTTTCTCCTAGCTGAACTCTCATTCCATTTTAATGTCCCACTTAAAATATAATTTTAAATTCCACTTAAATGGTTCCATTTGGAGTTTTCCAAGTACAGTACTATTGATGCCAAAAAAAAGGTTTATTATTCTCCTCAGATTACCACCTAAGTCAAAGACAAAATTATCTGATTTATCAACTTTATCTACCTATTTATGTGCACTAATCTTTTACTCAATCAAATCTTTTTTGGTTTCCCTTATATTGTACTTTTGCTCTGCTTCAAAAATCTTAAGTATGAGACATTTCCATTTATTTTTATAAAATAATTATATGGCTGATATGCAAACAAACAAAAGATGCATGTTTGGGTGCACATGAGAAATGCTTCCATTAAGAACACAAATCATAATATACCTAGTTTTCTACCCTGTTGTCTAAATTCTGATATTGGTGTATCAACCCATGTACCCATACATTGTCCAGGAAAGAGTGGCTTAATAGTAGTTCAACAAGAAACAAAGACAATTGTACTTAGGAAGATGCTGACATTTTTAGAGGTGTTCCATGAGTTGTCTCAGGAGTAGTGTCAAGTTGGAGGCAGCAGAGCACAATTCTGTTGTTAACATGTTATAAGGCCAAGTGTGGTGGCTCACGCCTGTAATCCCAGCACTTTGGGAGGCTGAAGCGGGCGGATCATGAAGTCAGGAGATCAAGGCCATCCTGGCCAACATGGTAAAACCCTGTCTCTACTAAAAATACAAAAATTAGCTGGATGTGGTGGTGTGTGCCTGTAATCCCAGCTACTCAGGGGCTGAGGCAGGAGAATCGCTTGAACCAGGGAGTCGGAGGTTGCAGTGAGCCGAGATCGTGCCACTGTACTCCAGCCTGGTGACAGAGTTAGACTCCGTCTAAACAACAACAACAAAACAATAAAAAACAGTTTGTAAAATAACATGCTTCATCTGTCAGTCATTCATTGCTTGAAGACACTGCATCCAGTTAACACATGAAATGTGTTCTTCCTCTATTCTAATATCCAATGGGGTTTTAAAGATCAGTTGGATTTGGGATCAGATCATGCAGAAATTCAGGGGAAAACAACCCTTAGTAATTTTAGGGTGTTCCTGCCTATCCTTGACTGACAAAAGCCATTTATTAGCAAGGAACGTTTAGAACACACGAGAAAATTATGACACCCAATGTGATTTGCTGTGGGTTACTTCAAAGTCATCTTTGGAAATTACCTTTGCATGCCATGTATCATGTGAGTCTCTGTGCTAATGCTTCCCTAATACATCTCTAGAAGGAATCCTATGCATTAGAAAAGGCTTACATTTCCATTCAAATCCAACAGAATGTGCAATAGATAGTACACGTTTGAAAAATATTTTCCTCTTCTGGTTCTAGGTGCTTCGGGAGCCACGGCTTAAGGTGCAGACATGGCCAAGTCCAAGAACCACACCACACACAACCAGTCCCGAAAATGGCACAGAAATGGTATCAAGAAACCCTGATTACAAAGATACGAATCTCTTAAGGGGGTGGACCCCAAGTTCCTGAGGAACATGCGCTTTGCCAAGAAGCACAACAAGAAGGGCCTAAAGAAGATGCAGGCCAACAATGCCAAGGCCATGAGTGCACGTGCCGAGTCTATTAAGGCCCTCATAAAGCCCAAGGAGGTTAAGCCCAAGATCCCAAAGGGTGTCAGCCGCAAGCTCGACCGACTTGCCTACATTGCCCACCCCAAGCTTGGGAAGCGTGCTCGTGCCCGTATTGCCAAGGGGCTCAGGTTGTGCCGGCCAAAGGCCAAGGCCAAGGATCGAACCAAGGCCCAGGCTGCAGCTCCAGCTTCAGTTCCAGCTCAGGCTCCCAAAGGTGCCCAGGCCCCTACAAAGGCTTCAGAGTAGATATCTCTGCCAACATGAGGACAGAAGGACTGGTGCGACCCCCCACCCCCGCCCCTGGGCTACCGTCTGCATGGGGCTGGGGTCCTCCTGTGCTATTTGTACAAATAAACCTGAGGCAGGAAAAAAAAAAAAAGAAAAATATTTTCAGCCTATTATGTTAAACAAGAATTTCATAGTTCTTCCTGTCTATATTAAGGTTAAACTGTTAAGTTTTGACTAGACAGAGAAAATATTTGTTTAAAGATCTTTCATATTCTCTTTTATTTATCACAGCATGAGAGGGAAAATTGTGTTTTGTTTTTTGTTTGTTTTTGAGACCGAGTCTCGCTCTTGTTGCTCAGGCTGAATTACAGGGACGCGATCTCAG
Organism: Nomascus leucogenys; assembly: GCF_006542625.1. NCBI lineage: Eukaryota > Metazoa > Chordata > Mammalia > Primates > Hylobatidae > Nomascus > Nomascus leucogenys. The sequence goes on from NC_044384.1 coordinate 36,311,896, forward strand.
CTCACTGCACCTCCTCCTCCCGGATTCAAGTGATTCTCCTGCCTCAGGCTCCCAAGTAGCTGGAGTTACAAGCACCCACCACCATGCCCTTTTTTTTTTTTTGTATTTTTAGTAGAGACAGGGTTTCACCGTGTTGGCCAGGCTAGTCTCGAGCTCCTGACCTCAGGTGATCCACCTGCCTCAGTCTCCCAAAGTGCTGGAATTACAGGCATGAGCCATTGTGCCCAGCTGCTTTTTTTTAAAAAAAAAACATGAATAAGGATGCAAAGTTAACTGTCTTCTGGTATCCTGATTGAAAGTACTTTGTTCCTTCCAGATTTTACTTCAAGTACATTGAGAAGCCCAAGAAGACAAACACATTACTGACACCACAGGGAAATAATCTCAAAGCCATGAAATCTAGAGATATTCACAGGACAAAATGATAGGACAAAAGAGAAAGGAGGTATTTGGAATTGATCCACCAAAACAACCCAATATAGATACACTTCCTGTCTTTACCTAACCCCTTCAGCATAACCCCATATGTTGTCCCCGGGTCCCTACTCCCTAAAAATGGCCCCACTATTTATAGTTTCATCAGAAACTCTTATTGTACTCTTTGCATAAATGTATAATTTTTATAGTTTTTAGAAAATATAAGTTAAATTTTTGATGTGCTTAGTGATGCTCAGCCAGAAAAAGACTTGGGCATTTTTTCTAGAAGCTTGTAGAAGAAAGAACAGATAGCAGGAAATAGAGCCTAAGATATTCTATACCTATATCACGGTTTTCCTATTGAAAAACGTTGGCATCCTTAATTTAAACTAGAGCATATATCATTTTTTATTGCTAGTGCTACAAAATTTAAATCACTCTCGTGAATACTGTCTCTTCACTTGATATAATTTTTTAAGACTTGCCATAGAAATTGTGTCTGGCTTCTTAGCAAAGTTTCTTATTTATAGGTTATCATGTTTTGTACCATGTGACTGGACCTTCCCCCAGAGCTAACTGGAACAGCACCCATGGGCTGGCCAGGAACCGGGTTGGTAGTTCAGAATGAGAACTCAACAGACTTGTGTTACCTACAGTGGCATAGCACCCCGGATAAGTCTGAGTTGCTTCATGGAGTTGTCAGAAACCAAAATAAAAAGAGACTCTAGGGCTTAGAACACAACAAATGTCTCCTTCTGAGGACATGATTATTCATAGAACCACTGTTAAAACTTGACAGCTTGTGTCACCCTAATAAAACAATTGATATACCCTGAATCACCGTCTATTTCTCTCTAAAGTCTATTTGCATTACTTCTGAATCCTTTCTTGGTCTCTCTCTAGGTCTCTTTCTTGGTCGAGAGAGAGAGAAAGAGAGAGAGAGACAGACAGACAGACCAAGAAAGGATTCAGAAGTAATGCAAATAGACTTTAGAGAGAAATATACATATACATACACACGTATACCTCCCTAAACCCCACTAACTGCAACACCTGGAATATGTTCCTATTCTTTACGAGGTAAATGAGCCTAATTTATGTAATGTTTGGGGAGCAGGGGTCAGAAACCAATACAGTGATATTGCTCAATTGAAAGCACTTCTCATTGGGGACACAGAACATAATAATTAGCATTGTTGATACTCAAGCACCCTATGGTACCAACAGGCTCACATTTTTCACAATTGCTAGTTCTTTGCTACTGATTTTGATTCCATGTAGACTCAAGTGGAGACAAAGAGATGGAAATGTTTGGGAAGTTCTGCTTGGGAATTAAGGTCCTGTCATAACATTTAAGCCAGAATGGCAGAATTGGGTATAAAATGCGTGCCAACAGTTTGCATAGTTCACAAATCACAGAAAACAGAGCCAGGAAAAGATTTATCCAAGCCAATTCAGACTGGTGTAAACAGATGTACCACTTCTGTGCACTTTGACATTTCAGAGACAGGATTTTTGAGTGTTTTTATCTTTCACACTGGGCTTGAATAATTATATAAAAGGAAGTATAATATATAGCAGATAAAAACATTTTGAAACTATATTTAATAGTGTATTCTTTTTCTCTTTGTCCCAGGCCAATGATAATCATTCCCATTTATTTCTCAGCAATGTGAAGAAATAATGAGCTTTGACTTTGTTCCCATGACAAATGTTTATAAAATCTAACAACTGCAGAGGAAAAGATGGAAAAAAATGAGAAAGGATGGCAAGGAGAAAACAAAAACCTCAATTCTTAATTATTTGGTTGCTAAACTCCAATGATGAGTTTAAAATGATCAGAATTTTAAATCTGGTATCTGAGTATGGACACTGCCCTTCTTAGTGAGGCTATAAGAAGTATGAGCCAGAGGCAAATGTACAGAAGATTGAATCAGCTGATGAAGGGTCTGAACCATTTCTACTCTTAATGACTAGGGTGTTCCTAGGGACATCAATTGGCTTCTGGATTTAAATAGGTAAGATACATAGACTGGTGAATAGATGAATAGGGGGACAGACCAATAAAACGAGGACCGGAAATCATATTCTACTACCATACAGCAATTAGTGAAAATAAGAAACATTTACTATAAGTTTTAATTTATTTTTTGAAATGACAGATTAAATTGTATGTATTTATTGTGTATAACATGTTTCAAAGTATATTTACATCATAAATAGTTAAATGTAGCAAATTAACAAATGTATTACCTCACATAGTTATTTTGTGGTGAGAATACTTAATATCCATTCTCTTAGCATTTTTCAAGAATATCATATATTGTAATTAACTGTAGTCACTACGCTGTACAATAGTTCTCTTGAACTTACTCCTCTTGTCTAACTGCAATTTTGTATCTTTTGGACTAACAAGATGCTTGTTTTAATAGTTCCTTAAAGAGATAAAGGACAGGGTGGTACTATTGCTTTGGAAGACAGAATTTGGAACTATAAAATTAATTTTATTTGGCTACTATGCTAACAGACTTATCAGATAGAATAAATAAACCTTAGATATCAAGGTTTATGTCAATAACAGCATATGTTTCATAATTCTAAATGAGAAAACATATATTCAAAAAATTAAAAGTTATTCCTATGATAACTTTACTCATTTGCATTCCAATATGCTTCCTGGAGTAGATGAGAATTGAGTGGCATTAAAGGTAATAGATAGGGAAGTAACAGATAGGTAATAGATCCAGGAAGTTGACTGGATCAAGAAGCTTCACATCTGATTTGAACTCCAAATCACTTCATTAATTATAACTACAAACCAAAGGCTACAAACCCTGGGGCTAGTGATAAGGCAAACTGACATATAAGCCAGGAGGGCTTAATAACAAATAGATCAAAGTTGGAGACAGAACAAACCATGAAGTCCATGTCACTGGGAACAGAGACAGCTGGCTTAGTGCTAGAAACCAGAATGAACAGGCACAGTGCCAAAAGTTGATGCCAGAACAAGGGCACAGACATCTGACTTAGCCCAGAAGCTACATAATGTGCAAGAAATATTAATTGGCTACTTGACTGAATGAGCGAATGTTGATAAAGAGTTATCTAGCTAAAACAATCAATTCAATAAAAAGCATCTGCTTTGAAAGTGGGGAATAAATAATATTTAAAATTACATAATTCATGAAGGAGGACAGTCAATAACCAGTGATAATTCTATCATTAATAGTAGTAATACATAGCTTTTATTGAGCATTTACTATTAATAGCAAACACTACATACATTATTACATATTATCCTTATCAAAACTCTCTGAAATAGGTGATATTATTTTGGCTTCATTTTTTTTAGGCCTAGTAAGATTTACAAACCTTTTTAAATCACCTGGCCACAAAGTGGCTGGACCTGAATTGCATCCAGATGTGGCTACTTTCAAAACTTAAGCCCTTAAGACTCTAAAGTCACTCGTGTGACTTTCGTTAACAGATATTTATTGATTAGCTGTTACGTTTCAGTCAATCCCTAAGGCTTTGCAAGAAATGAAAAGATAAGACAAGACACAATATCTTCTTCAAAGAAGATTATAATCTAATATAGCCTAAGAAGGAATGATGTAAGAATGATATGAGAGGGGTGGAGCCAAGATGGCCAAACAGGAACAGCTCCAGTCTACAGCTCCCAGCATGAGCAACTCAGAAGACAGGTGACTTCTGCATTTCCATCTAAGGTACCAGGTTCATCTCACTAGGGAGTGCCAGACAGTGGGCGCAGGACAGTGGGTGCAACGCACCATGTGTGAGCTGAAGCAGGGTGAGGCATTGCCTCACTCGGGAAGCGCAAGGGGTCAGGGAGTTCCCTTTCCTAGTCAAAGAAAGGGGTGACAGACGGCACCTGGAAAATCGGGTCACTCCCACCCTAATACTGCGCTTTTCCGATGGGTTTAAAAAACAGCACACCAGGAAATTATATCCCACACCTGGCTCAGAGGGTCCTATGCCCACGGAGTCTTGCTGATTGCTAGCACAGCCGTCTGAGATCAAACTGCAAGGTGGCAGCAAGGCTGGGGGAGGGGCACCCGCCATTGCCCAGGCTTGATTAGGTAAACAAAGCATCCAGGAAGCTCGAACTGGGTGGAGCCCACCACAGCTCAAGGAGGCCTGCCGGCCTCTGTAGGCTCCACCTCTGGGGGCAGGGCACAGACAAACAAAAAGACAGCAGTAACCTCTGCAGACTTAAATGTCCCTCTCTGACAGCTTTGAAGAGAGTAGTGATTCTCCCAGCATGCAGCTGGAGATCTGAGAACGGACAGACTGCCTCCTAAAGTGGGTCCCTGACCCCTGACCCCCAAGCAGCCTAACTGGGAGGCACCCCCCACTAGGGACAGACTGACACCTCACACAGCCAGGTACTCCTCTGAGACAAAATTTCCAGAAGAACGATCAGGCAGCAGCATTCACAGTTCATGAAAATCCGCTCTTCTGCAGCCACTGCTGCTGATACCCAGGCAAATAGGGTCTGGAGTGGACCTCTGGCAAACTCCAACAGACCTGCAGCTGAGGGTCCTGTCTGTTAGAAGGAAAACTAACAAATAGAAACCACATCCACACCAAAAACCCATCTGTATGTCACCATCATCAAAGACCAAAAGTAGATAAAACCACAAAGATGGGAAAAAAGCAGAACAGAAAAACTGGAAACTCTAAAAAGCAGAGCGCCTCTCCTCCTCCAAAGGAACGCAGTTCCTCACCAGCAATGGAACAAAGCTGGACGGAGAATGACTTTGACGAGTTGAGAGAAGAAGGCTTCAGACGATCAAACTACTAAGAGCTACAGAAGGAAAATCAAAACAATGGCAAAGAAGTCAAAAACTTTGAAAAAAAATTAGACGAATGTATAACTAGAATAACCAATACAGAGAAGTGCTTAAAGGAGCTGATGGAGCTGAAAGCCAAGGCTCGAGAACTACGTGAAGAATGCAGAAGCCTCAGGAGCCGATGCAATCAACTGGAAGAAAGGGTATCAGTGATGGAAGATGAAATGAATGAAATGAAGCGAGAAGGGAAGTTTAGAGAAAAAAGAATAAAAAGAAATGAACAGAGCCTCCAAAAAATATGGGACTATGTGAAAAGACCAAATCTACATCTGACTGGTGTACCTGAAAGTGACGGGGAGAATGGAACCAAGTTGGAAAACACTCTGCAGGATATTATCCAGGAGAACTTCCCCAATCTAGCAAGGCAGGCCAACATTCAGTTTCAGGAAATACAGAGAATGCCACAAAGATACTCCTTGAGAAGAGCAACTCCAAGACACATAATTGTCATATTCACCAAAGTTGAAATGAAGGAAAAAATGTTAAGAGCAGCCAGAGAGAAAGGTCGGGTTACCCACAAAGGGAAGCCCATCAGACTAACAGCAGATCTCTTGGCAGAAACTCTACAAGCCAGAAGAGAGTGGGGGCCAATATTCAACATTCTTAAAGAAAAGAATTTTCAACCCAGAATTTCATATCCAGACAAACTAAGCTTCATAAGTGAAGGAGAAATAAAATACTTTACAGACAAGCAAATGCTGAGAGATTTTGTCATCATCAGGCCTGCCCTAAAAGAGCTCCTGAAGGAAGCACTAAACATGGAAAGGAAAAACCGGTAACAGCCACTGCAAAATCATGCCAAATTGTAAAGACCATCGAGGCCAGGAAGAAACTGCATCAACTAATGAGCAAAATAACCAGCTAACATCAAAATGATAGGATCAAATTCACACATAACAATATTAACTTTAAATGTAAATGGACTAAATGCTCCAATTAAAAGACACAGACTGGCAAATTGGATAAAGAGTCAAGACTCATCAGTGTGCTGTATTCAGGAAACCCATCTCACTTGCAGAGACACACATAGGCTCAAAACAAAAGGATGGAGGAAGATCTACCAAGCAAATGGAAAACAAAAAAAGGCAGGGGTTGCAATCCTAGTCTCTGATAAAGCAGACTTTAAACCAACAAAGATCAAAAGAGACAAAGAAGACCATTACATAATGGTAAAAGGATCAATTCAACAAGAAGAGCTAACTATCCTAAATATATATGCACCCAATACAGGAGCACCCAGATTCATAAAGCAAGTCCTGAGTGACCTATAAAGAGACTTAGACTCCCACACACTAATAATGGGAGACTTTAACACCCCACTGTCAACATTAGACAGATCAATGAGACAGAAAGTTAACAAGGATACCCAGGAATTGAACTCAGCTCTGCACCAAGCAGAACATAATAGACATCTACAGAACTCTCCACCCCAAATAAACAGAATATACATTCTTTTCAGCACCACACCACACCACACCTATTCCAAAATTGACCACATAGTTGGAAGTAAAAGACTCCTCAGCAAATGCAAAAGAACAGAAATTATAACAAACTGTCTCTCAGACCACAGTGCAATCAAACTAGAACTCAGGATTAAGAAACTCACTCAAAACCGCTCAACTACATGGAAACTGAACAACCTGCTCCTGAATGACTACTGGGTACATAATGAAATGAAGGCAGAAATAAAGATGTTCTTTGAAACCAAGGATAACAAAGACACAAAATACCAGAATCTCTGGGACACATTCAAAGCAGTGTGTAGAGGGAAGTTTATAGCACTAAATGCCCACAAGAGAAAGCAGGAAAGATCCAAAATTGATACCCTAATATCACAATTAAAAGAACTAGAGAAGCAAGAGCAAACACATTCAAAAGCCAGCAGAAGGCAAGAAATAACTAAAATCAGAGCAGAACTTAAGGAAATAGGACACAAAAAAACCCTTCAAAAAATCAATGAATCCAGGAGCCGGTTTTTTGAAAAGATCAACAAAATTGATAGACCACTAGCAAGACTAATAAAGAAGAAAAGAGAGAAGAATCAAATAGACGCAATAAAAAATGACAAAGGGGATATCACCAGTGATCCCACAGAAATACAAACTACCATCAGAGAATACAATAAACACATCTATGCAAATAAACTAGAAAATCTAGAAGAAATGGATAAATTCCTTGACACATACACCCTCCCAAGACTAAACCAGGAGGAAGTTGAATCTCTGAATAGACTAATAACAGGCTCTGAAATTGTGGCAATAATCAATAGCTTACCAACCAAAAAGAGTCCAGGACCAGATAGATTCACAGCCGAATTCTACCAGAGGTACAAGGAGGAGCTGGTACCATTCCTTCCGAAATTATTCCAATCAATAGAAAAAGAGGGAATCCTCCCTAACTCATTTTATGAGGCCAGCATCATCCTGATACCAAAGCCGGGCAGAGACACAACCAAAAAAGAGAACTTTAGACCAATATCCTTGATGAACATTGATGCAAAAATCCTCAATAAAATACTGGCAAACCGGATCCAGCAACACATCGAAAAGCTTATCCACCATGATCAAGTGGACTTCATCCCTGGGATGCAAGGCTGGTTCAATATACGCAAATCAATAAATGTAATCCAGCATATAAACAGAACCAAAGACAAAAACCACATAATTATCTCAATAGATGCAGAAAAGGCCTTTGACAAAATTCAGCAACCCTTCATGCTAAAAACTCTCAATAAATTAAGTATTGATGGGATGTATCTCAAAATAATAAGAGGTATCTATGACAAACCCACAGCCAACATCATACTGAATGGGCAAAAACTGGAAGCATTTCCTTTGAAAACTGGCACAAGACAGGGATGCCCTCTCTCACCACTCCTATTCAGCATAGTGTTGGAAGTTCTGGCCAGGGCAATTAGGCATGAGAAGGAAATAAAGGGTATTCAATTAGGAAAAGAGGAAGTCAAATTGTCCTTGTTTGCAGATGACATGATTATATATCTAGAAAACCCCATTGTCTCAGCCCAAAATCTCCTTAAACTGATAAGCAACTTCAGAAAAGTCTCAGGATACAAAATCAATGTACAAAAATCACAAGCATTCTTATACACCAATAACAGACAAACAGAGAGCCAAATCATGAGTGAACTCCCAGTCACAATTGCTTCAAAGAGAATAAAATATCTAGGAATCCAACATACAATAGATGTGAAGGACCTCTTCAAGGAGAACTACAAACCACTGCTCAATGAAATAAAAGAGGATACAAACAAATGGAAGAACATTCCATGCTCATGGGTTGGAAGAATCAATATCATGAAAATGGCCATACTGCCCAAGGTAATTTAAAGATTCAATGCCATCCCCATCAAGCTACCAATGACTTTCTTCACAGAATTGGAAAAAACTACTTTAAAGTTCATATGGAACCAAAAAAGAGCCCGCATCACCAAGTCAATCCTAAGCCAAAAGAACAAAGCTGGAGGCATCACGCTACCTGACTTCAAACTATACTACAAGGGTACAGTAACCAAAACAGCATGGGACTGGTACCAAAACAGAGATATAGATCAATGGAACAGAACAGAGCCCTCAGAAATAATGCCACATATCTACAACTATCTGATCTTTGACAAACCTGACAAAAACAAGAAATGGGGAAAGGATTCCCTATTTAATAAATGGTGCTGGGAAAACTGGCTAGCCATATGTAGAAAGCTGAAACTGGATCCCTTCCTTACACCTTATACAAAAATTAATTCAAGATGGATTAAAGACTTACATGTTAGACCTAAAACCATAAAAACCCTAGAAGAAAACCTAGGCATTACCATTCAGGACATAGGCATGGGCAAGGACTTCATATCTAAAACACCAAAAGCAATGGCAACAAAAGCCAAAATTGACAAATGGGATCTAATTAAACTAAAGAGCTTCTGCACAGCAAAAGAAACTACCATCAGAGTGAACAGGCAACCTACAGAATGGGAGAAAATTTTTGCAACCTACTCATCTGACAAAGGGCTAATATCCAGAATCTACAATGAACTCAAACAAATTTACAAGAAAAAAAGAAACAACCCCATCAAAAAGTGGGCAAAGGACATGAACAGACACTTCTCAAAAGAAGACATTTATGCAGCAAAAAAAACACATGCAAAAATGCTCATCATCACTGGCCATCAGAGAAATGCAAATCAAAACCACAGTGAGATACCATCTCACACCAGTTAGAATGGTGATCATTAAAAAGTCAGGAAACAACAGGTGCTGGAGAGGATGTGGAGAAATAGGAACACTTTTACACTGTTGGTGGGACTGTAAACTAGTTCAACCATTGTGGAAGTCAGTGTGGCGATTCCTCACGGATCTAGAACTAGAAATACCATTTGACCCAGCCATCCCATTACTGGGTATATACCCAAAGGACTATAAATCATGCTGCTATAAAGACACATGCACACGTATGTTTATTGAGGCACTATTCACAATAGCAAAGAGTTGGAACCAACCCAAATGTCCAACAACGATAGACCGGATTAAGAAAATGTGGCACATATACACCATGGAATACTATGCAGCCATAAAAAATGATGAGTTCATGTCCTTTGTAGGGACATGGATGAAACTGGAAATCATCATTCTCAGTAAACTATCACAAGGACAAAAATCCTAACACCGCATGTTCTCACTCATAGGTGGGAATTGAACAATGAGAACACATGGACACAGGAAGGGGAACATCACACTCCAGGGACTACTGTGGGGTGGGGGAAGGGGGGAGGGATAGCATTAGGAGATATACCTAATGCTAAATGAGGAGTTAATGGGTGCAGCACAGCAACATGGCACATGGATACATATGTAACAAACCTTCACATTGTGCACATGTACCCTAAAACTTAAAGTATAATAATAATAAAATAAAAAAAGATATAAGAATTTTAGTAAGTGTAATGCAGCTTTTAAAGGAATCTAAATAATCTAGCCTAAAGGATAATACTTGATGTGTTAAAGGTCAGTACCTAATGGTTTTAGTGTTGTTTGTGGTTTTTGCCTTTTCTTTTTCTTTCCAAGGGGGACAATATTAGACTTATAATGTACAATAGCCCCTCCTTAATCATGGTTTCACTTTCTGCAGTTTCAGTTGCCAGTGGTCAACCATGGTCTGAAAATATTAAATGGAAAATTTCAGAAATGAGCAATTCATAAATTTTAAGGTGCATGTCATTCTGGGTAGCATGATGACATCTTGCACCATCCCACTCCATCCCACCTGGGATATGAATGATCCCTTTGTCCATTGTATCCATAGTGTCTTCGCTATTTGCCCATTAGTCATTTAGTAGCAGTCTCAGTTAACAGATTGACAGATCACAAGTAGTACAGTGCAGTAAGATATTTTGAAAGAGAGACCACATTTATATAACTTTTATCATATATTGCTATAATTTTTCTATTTTATTATTAGCTAGTATTCATTTCTTACGGTGCATAATTTATAAAGTAAAGTTTATCATAGATAGGTATGTACAGTATTTGAAAAACCCTAATATAGAAAGGGTTCAGTACCATCCATGATTTCAGGCATCCACTGGAGAACCTGGAATGTATTCCTTACATATAAGGGAGTACTATTATACTTGCACATAGTTTTATACCCTGCTTTTCTCCTGAGATTTTATAAGCATTTTAAAACTGAGATATAATTCATATACTATAAAATTCACTCTTTAAAGTGTACAATTCAATCGTTTATTACAAAATCATAAAAGCATTATTGTTCTCTAATTCCAGAACATGTTATCTCCACCAATCCCCTAATGTTAAATTTTGATTTTGAATTTTATTATTTCTCATTTTTTAAAGCAGTGAAACCCCTTTTAAAAATACTTATTACGCAGAAATTTAGAATAAAAGATACATTAAAGCACAATTGAATTAGTTCTACGAATGAGAATAGAGGCCTAATCACCCTTGACTCTTTTATCTTTATTGTTTAGAATTCAATCTGAAACATAATGGTTAACTGGATTCTTAATGTGCATTGTAAACACCTAGTAAAAAATTATTAAAAGGTTCTAGATGGGTGAATAGATAGGAATAACAGATATACAAGGTCTTGAAAAGGAAAGGGCTCCAAAATATTGTACAAGTAAAATATATGGAAATACTCTTAAACACTATTATAGATTGAATTGTGTCCCCTCAAAACTCAGATGTTGAGGTCCTACCCCCTCAGTACTTCAGAATGTGACCTTATTTGAAAATACTGTTGTTGCTGTAACTAATTAAGATGAGGTCATTATGGTGGATCCTAATTCAATATGACTTGTGTCCTTATAAAATGGAGTTCGGACACACACACAGTGAGAAGGCCATGTAAAGATAAAAGTAGAGATGTGGGTTATGTGTTGGTAAGCCACGGATTGGCAAAGATTGACAGCACACCACCAGAAGCTGTGCAAGAAGTATGGAGCAGACTCTCTTTCACAGCTCTCACAAAGAACTAACCCTGCTGATAGTTTCATCTTGGATTTTAGCATCCAAATCTGAAAGACTATACATTTCTTTATTTAGTCCATATTTATTCCACCCCGTTTGTGGTAACTTGTTACAGCAGAATTAGCAAACCAGTACATGCCTTAATATCCATCATGAGATTTTTTTTTTTTTAAAGCACTTATTCAAAGTTCCCCTGAAAGTTGCTACTATTCCAAAGATGTTCTCATCCATTGGAAGGAAAGATTTATCAGGGCCTATTCCAATTTTCTTCATGCCTAATGATCGTAGGAATAGCCTTCATTCATTACACTACTCTTTAGTCTGTACCACTGATAAATCAACTGCCTTGCTAATAATTTTTTAAAATGAGAAAGACTTCAGAAAGAGATTAGAATTGTAGAGAACAAATATCAATGTTTCTGTAAATTTGGCGTATTACTGCCAAGCTAGAGACTTGTCCTTGTGACTTTGCTACTCATAACGAATAAGACCTATGCAAAACACCACATATTGGGGTGGAAGTTTCAAGTCCAGAATATAGTTTGTTCCCTGTCCCTTTCTTCTGAATAAAGAAAAATATTCTTTCCTTTAAACTATTCAACGAGACTTTTTTTTTTAAATAATTGAACCTAGAATATACAGATGTCCCTTGACTTACATAACTTAGTGGGTTACATTACAATAAATCCATCCTAAGTTGAAAATACAATAAGTCTCAAATGGATTTAATATACCTAACCTACTGAACAACATCGCTTAGCCTAGCCTATGTGAAACGTGCTTGGAACACTTAATTACCCTACAGTTTGGCAAAATCATCTAACAGAAAGCTTACTTTGTAATATACTGTTGAATATTTCAGGTAATTTATTGAATGACGTACTGAAAGTAAAACGGTTGTATGGGTACTCAAAGTTTCTACTGAATGTGTATCACTTTTGCACCATCAAAAAGTTGAAAAATTTAAGTTGAACAATTGCTAAATTGAGAATTGTCTGCATATTAAAGTGTGAAAACACTTTGCAAAAATATAGTAAATAAAATGTGTGAGTTTAATTATTTAACAATTTTTTCTTTGCAGTGACTGGATATATATTGGTGCAAAGTCATGGAAATCTTTTTTTTTTTTTTTTTTTAGATACTCTTGTGCTGTCGCCCAGGCTGGAGTGCAGTGGCCCAATCTTGGATCACTGCAACCACCCACCTCCCAGGTTCACGCCATTCTCCTTCCTCAGCCTCCTGAGTAGCTGGGACTACAGGCGCCCACCACCATGCCGGGCTAATTTTTTGTATTTTTAGTAGAGACAGGGTTTCACTGTGTTAGCCAGGCTGGTCTCGATCTCCTGACCTCGTCATCCGCCCACCTCGGTCTCCCAAAGTGCTGGGATTACAGGCGTGAGCCACCGTGCCCAGCTGGAAACATTTTTAAATGATGAAAGAAATGTAATGAAGGAACTCAGCAAGACTTAGCCACCTATAAAAATTACTGTTATATAATGAGAAAATAGATATAAAAATACAAATAAAAAGATAAAAATTCATCGTAAATATTATCTTTTACCTTTCTTTTACGCATTCTAGCTATTGTTTCATAACAGAGATTGGTAACCTACTCCACCAAAGACGAAGTTGGTAAAAAATGTAGACATGTATATTCTCCAAAGTAATAAATCTGTTACTACATTCTATCTCCTTTTGGTGCACACATATGTAAATCTAAAGGCCCCCCCCAAAAAAAGTATGTATGTATGTATGTATGTAAATATATAGCAATTCATCATGAAGAATACATACCCATCTGGATTCTTGTACAGTGGCTTTCTCTAGGGTGGTCAATAGAATGGAAGGGAGGTTCATATTGGAGAGAAACTTCCACTCTATAAGATATTTCAGTTGGGTGTGAACTGTTCACAATGAGAATGTTTTCTCATATTATTTGTGTCATTATTTATAATTATTTATGATTATAAAAACACACAGGGAAATTGATTATATATATTTTGTGGTAGAGAGTTTCTTTCTGATATAAAAGATATAAATAAGACAATGGTTATATACTTATTGCCTACAATTATAAGTTATCTGTGTGTCAAAAACACCTTAAGTCATGTTAAAGGCAAATAAACTGATGAAAAGACTGCACTATATTGTTCATACCAAGGAGCAGCCCCCATCAAAATAAATTACTTAAATATTAATAAGAAAGCACAACACCCTAAAGTGATCATATAAGGAAAAGCTCTAAGTGATAATTCACAAAAGTACAAAAACAAAAGCAATAAACTCGTAAAACAATGCTGAACCATACCAGTCATCAAAGAAACATATGTAAAAGCAATGTCACTGTGTTTTAAAAAAGATTAGAAGTAATGACAATTCTAGTGTTGCTATGTCAAAGAGTAATGGTCATGAGCTCAAACTGCTCTAGGTATGAGACACTGGTAAAATAATTAAATTAAAAAATACCTGAAGGCCAATTTGGTAATGTGCATCAAAATCTCTAAAACTATGTTTATTTTTTGGTGTAGCAATTCCACTTCCAGGAAATCAGTCTTAAGGACATAGAGATTAATATACATGTTTGCCCAGCATAGCATGCTTAAAAAGAAACTTCTAAAACATTCTAAATAGCCAATATTTGGAAACAAATATAATGAAATGTGAATATTGCATTTAATTTCATAGAAACATGTATTACATTTTAACAATCAGTTTACAAAAAACAAGATAATTATACTGATTATATTTTTGTTTAAAACATTATACATAAGATGGTAAATAATATTTTGCAAATGGTTTTCTCAAGATAGTTTGACTATAGGTAATTTTCTTTTATTATCTTTGTAATAAACATTGATAGCATTTGCAATAAAATGTGCATGTTAAAATATAGCTTTTTATTAACTCAACTCATAAATCACTTATAAAGAACACAGATTGATTATCATCAGATTTGGAGTCTGTTATCTTCAGCAAAAGAATATAAATAGGAATCAATCTTGTCAACCTAAATTACAAACAGAGAGAGGCTCTCTTAATAGAAAATTATATTTATTTGGAAACAGAATGTTGCAGTGGTGACACACAAGGAAGAAGTATTTTTTGTGTAAGATTGCAATGGCCTTTGTGCAAGCTCGTGGTTTTTGCATAGTCTCCTATGACAATTTTTTTTTGCCAAGCATTTATAAATGAGAATTCTCTCTTCATAGCCTTCTCCAACTCTATTTGTTAGTTCTTTTTTTTAACACAAGTGACAAATTTGATTCTGACAACTTTCACAATTTCCAACTATTCTAGTTGTAGTTCTTTTTGAATTCAGTTGAAGTTTAAAAGTCATTTAATCTCCAATATTGACAGGATCCAATAAGTGGCCAATATAACAAGGATTGACATCAAAATGTCAGCATTAGAAATTTAATCCGAAGAAGATTTTTTTTTTTCAGAGAGGATGAAATGAGATAACCTGAGGGGGTGAGAATAAAAACAACAGAACCTTTAATTGAAAAAACAAACCTATTGTTGACTTCAGGATTTCTAGTGCTTTATTGGACTTTCAGGGAGGAAAAGGACCTTATGAAATTGGAAGCTGGATACATTTCCAACGTCCCCTCCAGGGCCTTAATAGTTGGCATTCCTCTAGAAGCTTTATGAAATAAATTTCCTTATGGGAATTGTACCTGTTCAATTTTATAGCTTTAATTTAGTCAACATGTTCGTATGTCTTCCAGGAGTTTAATTAGTAAAAATTGCTTTAAAAAATGAAGACAATTTGGATTAGTCTAAAATACTATAATCTAAGCTACAAATAATAGTTGACATTCACGGCGACTTATATGTTGCAACTCGTTCTCATTTACATTAGTTAATTTGTTCCACATAATAAACCTGCAGAAGCAGATACTTTTATCCTCATACTATAAAGGAAGAATTTATTCTGATCATGCAATCATGCATTTTATCCTAGCAATCTTAATAACAACACAGAAATGATAAATAACATATTTTGACGAGGATCTACATGTGCCAGACATTTTTCTGGTACTTTACATAACTTATCTACAATCTTTATAATACACCTGAAAGAAAACATATTTTTATTCCCATATTAAATATTTAGAAATAATATTAGTCCTTTTTCACACGCTACAGAAAACTACCTGAGACTGGGTAATTTATGAAGAAAAGAGGTTTAATTGACTCACAGTTCCACGTGGCTGGGGAGGCCTCAGGAAACTTACAATCATGGAGGAAGGGGGAGGGGAAGGGAAGGGGAAGCAAGGCTTAGTGTTACAGGTGGCAGGGAAGAGAAAACAAGCGAAGGGGAAAGTGCCACACCCTTTCTACCAATCATTTATCTTGTGGGAACTCACTATCACAGGAACAGCAATGAGGAAGGCAACCCCCAAGATTCAATCACCTCCTACCAGGTCCCTCTCATGACACATGGGGATTACGATTCGAGATGAGATTTGGGTGGAGATACAGAGCCAAACCATATCACGAATCACAACACATAAACGTTAATGTGCCTGAAATAACTTGGCTATTAAAATGACATTTTCCCCTCTTCTAGATTCCATTTTCGATGAACATTTGCTCTGGTTTTTTTTTTTTTTTTTTTTTTTTTTTTTTTTTTTTTTTGAGATGGAGTCTCGCTCTGTTGCCCAGGCTGGAGTGCAGTGGCACAATCTCGGCTCACTGCAAGCTCCGCCTCCCGGGTTCACGCCATTCTCCTGCCTCAGCCTCTCTGAGTAGCTGGGACTACAGGCGCCCGCCACCACGCCCGGCTAATTTTTTTTTTTTTATTTTTAGTAGAGACGGGGTTTCACCATGGTCTCGATCTCCTGACCTCGTGATCCGCCCGCCTCGGCCTCCCAAAGTGCTAGGATTACAAGCGTGAGCCACCGCGCCCGGCCATTTGCTCTGGTTTTTACTTACATATACATTTTACAACCATCGCATGGGAAAAAAAAAACACACTGGATTAAATTTAGACTATCTGAAAATTTATGAACCAATCCAGCCTGCCTTTCCATATGCATAGAAAGTAAACTCACCTTCATGATTGGTTCACAGGAACCCAGAGCAGAACACACCTAGAACTCTTTCTAGCATTCTTGGCTTTGTTCTTATAACCTTGGGAGTTTGAGAAATGAATGAAATCAGCAAATTCAGAGGAAGTAAAAAAACACAAGACAGAAATAAGTGGGAGAAAAGAGTCTAAAAATCAAATTGGGTGTAAAAAATGTAATAAAAATGTGGTGGTAGAGCAGAAAATTTTATTAAAAGATTTTACAGTTTTTCTCCTTCCTTGGAATGACTTGTTAAAAAGAAGGAATAACTGTTTGGAAAATGTCTATGGAACAGGAAAAATATTAAGGCTTAAGAAGATGTACCAGAATTCACAGCCAGACACCTGCCTACGCCTCAATCTCCTAGTTGTTGGCTTGTAACTGTATATAAATTTGATCATGTGGATGAACGTGGGGAACATATTTAATCATGAATTAGATTTATTATACTTCTAATTAGCTTGATTAAAAATGTGTGCTTCCTCAGTGAGAAGAAACACATTAATTGAGGAAAAGAAATTTAAAAGAGGAGCAAGGTTCTGTTTAGTTGTCGATATATTTCATTTTTATTAAAAGAACTGATTATGTTACTACTTGGAATAAATTAAACATTTGTTTTAGCTGGGAAATTTAATTTCCATAAAATCTAAAATAGTGATCAATTGAACAATACATATCCTTGATTTAGTACAGTAGAGACTAGAATAGGTCAGACTAGAATAATTTTTATTACTAAAAGCCCATGATTAGCATAATATATTATGACTAGGAGTTAAGTTTTTCACTTTGGGGATACTTTAAAGATGTCTTAGTTATTCATTTAGTCACATTGCAAACTCTTTCAGATAGATTCAATAACAGCAAAGCTGAGCAGCTTTTACCTTAAGACTTTCATAGAGATAGATTTGATTAGAGTATATTTCGTCTTTAGAGGAATGCTTTCAGCTTTGACTGCACGTTGGGATTCCCAGGGAGTTTCACAAAATACCTATGCCTAGGACTTTACCCCCAAAGCTCTGCATCTAATTGGTCTAGTATATTGGCCTAGGCATCAGGAATTTTAGCAGCTGCCCAGCTCTAGTGTATGAGAAAACTGGTTTGAAAAATCTCATTATTCCTACACAACACAATTAAGGCAGGCAAAATCGGAGGCAAGGCATGGGAAATAAACAGAGGCAGAAAGTGTTAATTCCATAAGCTCTCTGAAGATAGGACAGTCTTGCTCATTACTACTGTACCTGTAGAGCAGTAACAAGAGCAACAACAATAAATTACCTCTTAATTTTAGTTAATATATTGCAGAGTGTGGGAAGCTTGATTAAGGGAAGAATTCCATAAAAGACAGATATACTTCTGCCTGATTTTTCTCTAGAATCCTAAGATTCCTTCTGATACACATTGCCTATTTTGGACCTTCTTTCATTCAATAACAATTTATGACTACCAGCTATGTACTAATGGTAGTAGTGGAAAAGAAAATAAATAATACATCAGACTTGCTCCAGAGAGCTTACACCTAAGATAAAATATGTACATGTAGAGCTACACACAGACATGCACACACACTCAACTGCAAAGATATGTGATAAATACTACAGCAGAAGTACAAGTCAACCAACCATTTCATGGGCTCGAGGAAGAGGATCTATTCTTCCAGAATTATGCATTACTAATTATATAATAAATTATCATGGAAAAACATTTGTCGAATCTATTTTTTAATTTATGTGTGTTTTGTTCATAAGCAAAAACTTTTTGAATATAAGAAACCTGTTGTACTTATTTTTATATGTTTTGGGTCCAGCAGAGCTTAAAACAGAGTAGGATTTGATACTTTTTGTTGAACTAACATAAATTTGCAATTAAAGCAAGTGGAAAATCTTGGTGGCCCAAGAGTAGTTTAATACTTACCTCAATTTGAGAACAGAACATGAGAAATCTAGCTGATAGTGTTACAAGAAAGAAGCTGGAAACAATCTTTGTGGGTGTGAGTTCTTGACAAGAAAATTTACTATAGTTAATACAGAAGAAAAAAGTTTTGTAGACAATGTACAGAAGTGTTGAGAAAGGCTAAATACATTAATTCTAGGCTGAGTTTCCAGATAAAAAAAACAAAAAACAAAAACGCTATTCTACATTGCAACACTGGCTCCATAAGAGAATTGCAACCTCAATCATATTCAGGAAGCTTTCAAATTAGAAAGCCATGGTAAAGAGCCAGGTTGGCTCTGGGGCAATTCACAGAAGCAAAAATGATGGTCTCTTCAAATCTGTCATTTATTCCCCCAAATAATCCAACTCTGAATCATTTTTACATCTCACAGGGATGCATCTCATCGGCAGAATCTAAATCATGTGTATTTTAAAACTATTGTTATTATTATCATTATTATTCACTGGCACAGCAGCATTTATGCTATTGAAAACAACTAAGTTATTTTTGGTGATCTAAAATGAAAAGGCCTTTTTCGAAGACAGCCGACTAGACGCATCTAAGAAGTGCTACTCCCACAGCAAGAGGTGATTTCAACTACACCAATATAATTTGAACAGATCTCCAGAGAGAAAATGCAGAATGTGAAAGGAGAAAAGATGCAGTCACTGAGGTTGAAGAGGGAGGAAGCCTCAAAGGTACACAAAGGAACCATTTGGCTAAGTTTACCTACTGCCCATTGCTCTCAAGTGCCATCTGCTGGTTCCTACCCCAAACTACAACGTGCTAAATTGCTCTACTGATTCACCCCTTTGCAACACCGGGAACGACCATTCTGTAACAAAGACTCTGCACAGAGCCTTAGTACTCTAAAAACTTCCAAAAATAAAGCCAGTGGACCATACTCAATTTATAGCACAATTAAAGTAATGACAGCTCTTGCAGATGAGAAAAAAAATAGACAATCCAGATGAGAAAATAAATCAGACAAGAACTCTGGCAGTTCAAAAAACCAGAATGTCCCCTTACCCCCAAAACAAGCCTACTGGCACCCCAGCAATGGTTCTTAGTCTGAATTGTCTGAAATGACAGACATGGAATTCAGAATGTAGATGGCAAGGAAGCTCATTGAGATGGAGAAAGTTGAAATTCAAAGAATCCAAGGCAAGCCAGTAAAACAATTCAAGAGCTAAAGACAAAATACTAATTTTTTTAAATAAATACTTTAAGTTCTAGGGTACATGTGTACAACGTGCAGGTTTGTTACATTGGCATACATGTGCCATGTTGGTTTGCTGCACCCATTAACTCATCATTTACATTAGGTATTTCTCCTAATGCCATCCCTCCCCTTGCCCACCACCCCATGACAGGCCCTGGGGTGTGATGTTCTCCTCCCTGTGTCCAAGTGATCTCATTGTTCAATTCCCACCTATGAGTGAGAACATGCAGTGTTCAGTTTTCTGACCTTGTGATAGTTTGCTCAGAATGATGGTTTCCAGCTGCATCCATGTCCCTGCAAAGGACATGAACTCATCCTTTTTTATGGCTGCATAGTATTCCATGGTATATATGTGCCACATTTTCTTAATCCAGTCTGTCATTGATGGACACTTGGGCTGGTTCCAAGTTTTTGCTATTGAGAACGGTGGCCGCAGTAAACATATGTGTGCATGTGTCTTTACAGTAGCATTAATTATAATGCTTCAGGTATATACCCAGTAATAGGATCGCTAGGTCAAATGGTACTTCTAGTTCTAGATCCTTGAGAAATCACCACACTGTCTTCCACAATGGTTGAACTAGTTTACACTCCCACAAACCCTGTAAAAGCGTTCTTATTTCTCCGCATCCTCTCCAGCATATGTTGTTTCCTGACTTTTTAATGATCACCATTCTAACTGGTGTGAGATAGTATCTCTTATTGTGGTTTTGATTTACACTTCTCTGATGACCACTGATGATGAGCAATTTTTCATGTGTCTGTTGGCTGCATAAATGTCTTCTTTTGAAAAGTGTCTGTTCATATCCTTTGCCCACTTTTTCATGGGGTTGTTTGATTTTTTCTTGTAAGTATGTTAAGTTCTTTGTAGATTTTGAATATTAGCCCTTTGTCAGATGGGTAGATTGCAAAAATTTACTCCCATTCTGTAGGTTGCCTGTTCACTTTGATGGTAGTTTCTTTTGCTGTGCAGAAGCTCTTTAGCTTAATTAGATCCCGTTTGTTTAGTTTGGCTTTTGTTGCCATTGCTTTTGGTGTTTTAGTCATGAAGTCCTTGCCCATGCCTATGTCCTGAATGGTATTGCCTAGGTTTTCTTCTAGGATTTTTATGGTTTTAGGTATAACATCTAACATTTAAGTCTTTAATCCATATTGAATTAATTTTTGTATAAGGTGTAAGGAAGGGATCCAGTTTCAGCTTTCTACATATGGCTAGCCAGTTTTCCCAGCACCATTTATTAAATAGGGAATCCTTTCCCCATTTCTTGTTTTTGTCAGGTTCGTCAAAGATCAGATAGTTGTAGATATGTGGAGTTATTTCTGAGGCCTCTGTTCTGTTCCATTGGTCTATATATCCGTTTTGGTACAAATACGATGCTGTTTTGGTTACTGTAGCCTTGTAGTATAGTTTGAAGTCAGGTAGCATGATGTCTCCAGCTTTGTTCTTTTTGCTTAGGATTGTCTTGGAAATGCGGGCTCTTTTTCAGTTCCAAATGAACTTTAAAGTAGTTTTTTCCAATTCTGTGAAGAAAGTCATTGGTAGCTTGATGGGGATGGCATTGAATCTATAAATTACTTTGGGCAGTATGGCCATTTTCACGAGATTGATTCTTCCTATCCATGAGCATGGAATGTTCTTCCATTTGTTTGTGTCCTCTTTTAGTTTGTTGAGCAGTGATTTGTAGTTCTCCTTGAAGAGGTCCTTCACATCTCTTGTAAATTGGATTCCTAGGTATTTTATTCTCTTTGAAGCAATTGTGACTGGGAGTTCACTCATGATTTGGCTCTCTGTTTGTCTGTTATTGGTGTATAGGAATGCTTGTGATTTTTGCACACTGATTTTATATCCTGAGAATTTGCTGAAGTTGCTTATTAGCTTAAGATTTGGGGCTGAGATGATGGGGTTTTCTAAATATACAATCATGTCTCCTGCAAATAAGGACAATTTGACTTCCTCTTTTCCTAATTGAATACCCTTTAGTTCTTTCTCTTGCCTGATTGCCCTGGCCAGAACTTCCAACACTATGTTGATTAGGAGTGGTGAGAGAGGGCATCCCTGTCTTGTGCCAGTTTTCAAAGGGAATGCTTCCAGTATTTGCCTATTCAGTATGATACTAGCTGGGGGTTTGTCATAAATAGCTCTTATTATTTTGAGTACATTCCATCAATACCTAGTTTATTGAGAGTTTTTAGCAAGAAGGGCTGTTGAATTTTGTCAAAGGCCTTTTCTGCATCTATTGAGGTAATCATGTGGTTTTTGTCATTGATTCTGTTTATGTGATGAATTATGTTTGTTGATTTGCGTATGTTGAACCAGCCTTGCATCCCAGGGATGAAGCCCACTTGATCATGGTGGATAAGCTTTTTGATGTGCTGCTGAATTCAGTTTGGCAGTATTTTGTTGAGGATTTTCGCATTGATGTTCATCAGGGATACTGGTCTAAAATTCCTTTTTTTTTTTTTTTTTTTTTTTTTTTTTTTTTTTTGTGGTGTCTCTACCAGGCTTTGGTATCAGGATGATGCTGGCCTCATAAAATGAGTTAGGGAGGATTCCCTCTTTCTCTATTGATTGGAAGAGTTTCAGAACGAATGGCACCAGCTCCTCTTTGTACTTCTGGTAGAATTTGGCTGTGAATCCATCTGGTCCCGGACTTTTTTTGGTTGGTAGGCTATTAATTATTGTCTCAATTTCAGAGCCTGTTATTGGTCGATTCAGAGATTCAACTTCTTCCTGGTTTAGTCTTGGGAAGGGTGTGTGTATCCAGGAATTTATCCATTTCTTCTAGATTTTCTAGTTTATTTGCATAAATGTGTTTATTGTATTCTCTGATGGTAGTTTGTATTTCTGTGGGATCACTGGTAATATCCCCTTTTTCATTTTTTATTGCGTCTATTTTATTCTTCTCTCTTTTCTTATTAGTCTTGCTAGCAGTCTATCAATTTTGTTGATCTTTTCAAAAAACTAGCTCCTGGATTCATTGATTTTTTTGAAGGGTTTTTTGTGTCTCTCTCTCCTTCAGTTCTGCTCTGATTTTAGTTATTTCTTACCTTCTGCTAGCTTTTGAATGTGTTTGCTCTTGCTTCTCTAGTTCTTTTAATGGTGATGTTAGGCTGTCGATTTTAGATCTTTCTTGCTTTCTCTTGTGGGCACTTAGTGCTATAAATTTCCCTCTACACACTGCTTTACATGTATCCCAGAGATTCTGGTATGTTGTGTCTTTGTTCTCATTGGCTTCAAAGAACATCTTTATTTCTGCCTTCATTTTGTTATTTACCCGGTAGTCATTCAGGAGTAGGTTGTTCAGTTTCCATGTAGCTGTGCAGTTTTGAGTGAGTTTCTTAATCCTGAGTTCTAATTTGATTGCACTGTAGTCTGAGAGACAGTTTGTTGTGATTTCTGTTCTTTTGCATTTTGCTGAGGAGTGTTTTGCTTCCAACTATGTGGTCAACACGGGAATAAGTGCAACATGGTGCTGAGAAGAATGTATATTCTGTTGATTTGGGGTGGAGAGTTCTGTAGATGTCTATTATGTCTGCTTGCTGCAGAGTTGAGTTCAAGTCCTGGATATCCTTGTTAACCTTCTGTCTCATTGATCTGTCTAATATTGACAGTAGGGTGTTAGAGTTTCCCATTATTATTATGTGGGAGTCTAATTCTCTTTGTAGGTCTCTAAGGACTTGCTTTATGAATCTGGGTACCCCTGTATTGGGTGCATATATTTTGGATAGTTAGTTCTTCTTGTTGAATTGATCCCTTTACCATTATGTAGTGGCCTTCTTTTTCTCTTTTGATCTTTGTTGCTTTAAAGTCTGTTTTATCAGAGACTAGGTTTCAATCCCTGCTTTTTTTTTTTTTTTTTTTTTTCGCTTTCCATTTGCTGGGTAGATCATCCTCCATCCCTTTATTTTGAGCCTATGTGTGTCTCTGCACAAGAGATGGGTCTCCTGTATACAACACACTGATGGGTCTTGACTTTTTATCCAATTTGCCGATCTGTGCCTTTTAATTGGGATATTTAACCCATTTACAATTAAGGTTAAAATGGTTATGTGTGAATTTGATCCTGTCATTATGATGTTAGATGGTTGTTTTGCCTGTTAGTTGATTCAGTTTCTTCCTGGCATCTATGGGCTTTACAATTTGGCATGTTTTTGCAGTGGCTGGTACTTGTTGTTCCTTTCCATGTTTACTGCTTCCTTCAGGAGCTCTTGTAAGGAAGGCCTGGTGGTGACAAAATCTCTCAGCATTTGCTTGTCTGTAAAGGATTTTATTTCTCCTTCACTTATGAATCTTCGTTTGGCTGGATATGAAATTCTGGGTTGAAAATTATTTTAAGCACATTGAACATTGGCCCCCACTCTCTTCTGGCTTGCAGAGTTTCTGCCAAGAGATCTGCTGTTAGTCTGAAGGGCTTCTTTTTGTGGGTAACCTGACCTTTCTCTCTGGCTGCCCTTAACATTTCGTCCTTCATTTCAACCTTGGTGAATCTGATAATTATGTGTCTTGGGGTTGCTCTTATCAAGGAGTATCTTTGTGGTGTTCTCTGTATTTCCTGAATTTGAATGTTGGCCTGTCTTGCTAGGTTGTGGAAGTTTGCCTGCAGAATGTTTTCCAACTTGGTTCCATTCTCCCCCTCACTTTCAGGTACACCAATCAAATGTAGATTTGGTCTTTTCACTTAGTCTCATATTTCTTGGAGGCTTTGTTCATTTGTTTTTACCCTTTTCTCTCTAGACTTGTCTTCTCACTTTATTTCATTAATTTGATCTTCAATCACGGATACCCTTTCTTCCACTTGATTGAATCAGCTATTGAAGCTTGTGCATGTGTCATGAAGTTCTTGTGCCATGGTTTTCAACTCCATCAGGTTATTTAAGGTATTCTCTACACTGCTTATTCTAGTTAGTCATTAGTCTAATCTTTTTTCAAGGTTTTTAGTTTCCTTGCAATGGGTTTGAACATCCTCCTTTAGCTCAGAGAAGTTTGTTATTATCAACCATCTGAAGGCTACTTCTGCCAGCTCGTCAAAGTCATTCTCGATCCAGCTTTGTTCCATTGTTGGTGAGGAGCTGTGATCCTTTGGAGGAGAAGAGGCTGCCTGGTTTTTAGAGTTTTCAGCTTTTCTGCTCTGCTTTTCCCCATCTTTGTGGTTTTATTTACCTTTGGTCTTTGATGTTGGTGACCTACAGATGGGGTTTTGGTGTGGATGTTCTTTTTGTTGATGTTGATGCTATTCCTTCCTGTTTGTTAGTTTTCCTTCCAACAGTCATGTCCCTCAGCTGCAGGTCAATTGGAGTTTGCTGGAGGTCCACTCCAGACAATGTTTGCCTGGATATCAGCAGCAGAGGCTGCAGAACAGCAAATACTGCAGAACAGCAAATACTGCAGAACAGCAAATATTGCTGCCTGATCCTTCTTCTGGAAGCTTCATCCCAGAGGGGCACCCGCCTGTATGAGGTGTCATTCAGCCCCTAATAGGAGATGTCTCATATTTAGGCTACACGGGGGTCAGGGACCCACTTGAGAAGGCAGTCTGTCCATTCTCTGAGCTCAAACACCATGCTGGGAGAACCACTGCTCTCTTCAGAGCTTTCAGACAGGGACATTTAAATCTGAATAAGTTTCTGCTGCCTTTTATTCAGCTATGCCCTGCCCCCAGAGGTGGAGACTACAGAGGCAGCTGGCCTTTCTGAGCTGCAGTGGGCTCCACCCAGTTCGAGCTCCCTGGCACTTTGTTTACCTACTCAAGTTTCAGCAATGGCAGACACACCTCCCCCTGCCAGGCTGGTGCCTCGCAGGTCCATCTCAGACTGCTGCACTAGCAAGTAAGTAAAGCTCCATGGGCTTGGGATCTGCTGACCCATGAGCAGGATATTATCTCCTGGTGTGCCATTTTCTAAGACCATTGGAAAAGCACAGTATTTGGGTGCGAGTGTCCTGTTTTTCCCGGTGCCATCTGTCACAGCTTCTCTTGGCTAGGAAAGGGAAATCCCCCAACCCCTCGCACTTCCTGGGTGAGGTGACACCCCGCCCTGCTTCGTCTCACCCTCCATGGGCTGCATCCACTGTCAAACCAGTCTCAATGAGATGAACAAGGTACCTCGATTGGAAATGTAGAAATCACCCATTTTCTGCATTAATCGCTCTGGGAGCTGCAGACCAGAGTTGTTCCTATTTGGCCATCTTGGAATGGAACGCCTCCATTTTCTCAAAATACTCATTTTAAGAAAGATGCAAATTGAATTTTCTGAGCTAGGAAATTCACTACAAGTTTTTCATAACACAATTGGAAGTATTAACAGCAGAATAGACCAAGCTCAGGAAAGAATCTGAAAACTCAGAATAGTTCTTCAAATCAACTCAGATAAATATAAAGAAAATAGAATTGTTGATAAAAAAGAGTCAAATTCTGTAAAATATTTGAAGAGATTTATTCTGAGTCAAACATGAGTGACTGTGGCCATGACACATTCAAGAGGTCGTGGGAATGTATGTGCAAGGTAGTCAGGGTACAGCTTGGTTTTATATATTTTAGGGAGGCATGAGATATTAATCAAATACTTTTAAGAAATACGTTGGTTTGGTTCAGAAAGGTGGGACAACTCAAAGCAGAGGGCCTTCAGGCTATAGGTAACTTTAAACATTTTCTGGTTGACAATTGGTTGAGTTTGTCAAAAGATCTGGGATCCAGAGAAAGGAAATGTTCAGGTTAAGTAAAATATTGTGGAGACCAAGGTTCTTTTGAATTCTTATAGTGGCTACCCTTAGAGGCAATAGATGACAAATGTTTCCTATTCAGATCTTTAAACAGTGCTAGACTTTTAGTTAATCTCTTCAGGATTAGGAGGGCCTGGAAAAAAAGATCTAGCTATGTTAATAGATTCTTTACAGATGCAGATTATCCTCAACAAAGGATGGCTTTGAAGGGCCATTTCAAGATATGACAGAGAAACATGTTTTGGGATAAAATATTTTGATTTCTTCCTTGTCTTGTAATATTATGCCAGAGTGAGATTGGAAAGTAATTTGTGATATACAGGGTTATATAAAACCCCTCTGATGTGAATTTATGGTTTGTAGGGCATGACTCCCCAGACCCCTTAGATAGGAATTTTGGCAAAATAAAAATCAGAGCTTAGTCCTCAGAATTAAGAAAAATGAACAAAACCTTTGAAAAATGTTATTATGTAAAAAGACCAAATCTATCACTCATAGGCATTTCTGAGAGAGAAGGAGGGAGAATAAGCAACTTGGAATATATATTTAAGGATATAGTCCATGAAAGTTTCCCTAAACTTATTAGAAAAGGTAATATGTAAATACAAGAAATACAAAGAACTCCAGCCAGAAAATATACTAGGCCACCACCCCTAAAGCATCTGATTTACCAAGGTCAATGCAAAAGAAAAAAATCTTAAAGGCAGCTTCAAAGAAATGACAGGTCACTTACAGAGGGAATCCCAGCAGACTAACAGCAGATCTCTCAGCAGAAACCTTATATGCCAGAAGAGACTGGGGCCCTATGCTCAGCATCCTTAAGGAAAGGAAATTCCAACCAAGAATGTTATATCCTGTCAAACTAGACTTCATAAATGAAGGAAAAATAAAATTATTTTCTGACAACTAAATGCTTGTTAAGTTCCTCTTCAAACTCCCCTGTGCTTTCTTGTTCTTTCCTCCTCTGTAAACAGCCTAAGCCCTTCCCACCATTGCCACACCCAGACATGACCAGATATGCCTTGTACTTGTTCTGTAAACAGCCCTTCCCGCCTTAGCAATGGACAGCTTCTCCCTTCCCGCCTAATTAGCCATATTCAATTTCAAAACCTAGCCAATCAGGTCAGCTTAGATTGTGTGATCCAACTCCAGCCAATGGAGAGAGGACACAGAGACAGGAACTGAACTGTGTTGGGGATAAAAGCTCCTGCCCTACCCCACTTGGTATGCTCTTGTGATTATGACTGATGCAGGCAGCACCCTTCTGCAGAAGTAAATTTGCCTTGCTGAGAAGTCTTGTTAGATTGCTCATTTTCTTTGCTACTCTGAGCTCTTATTTCAGACAATCTGGAGGCTTGTCTGGGATTCCCATTCTCCTCTGGGAAGGGTCACCGATCACCTCTCATGAGGAGACACATCTCGCTGCCTTGTTATGGTGGCCTCAGGGTTAAGGAATCACAATCTGTCCAGTGTGACAAATAAACCTGGGCTGTCAGCAACGTGGGAAGGGGGAAGAGAAGGCCTACAAATACCGCAGTGACCAGGTAATTCTGTGCACAGACCAAGGCAAGAAAAGCTGCAGAGGTGGTAAAGTATTTCCTTGGTGGTCAGGGAATCTTGAAGTTTGAAAGTGTGTGAATCAGATGCAAAATTGAGTGTGCAGTGAGTGGAGAGTCCAGATCCACAGTTCCATGGTCACCTCATATGGTTTAGGGTGGCTTGCCTGTCAGGGATTTATACTAACCTGCCAATGCTAAGAGGGACCTAAATTCCCACAAGGGAAGCGGCCGGAGAAGGACAAAGTGAAAGCTGAGAAGTGCAAGAAACCTCGAATAGTGGGGGTTGAGCCTCTAGAGAAGGAGTATAAGAAATATCTGTTAGGAGGGTTTGAGCTCCACTGACAGGGAAACTCAGGAACATCCAAAACTTCCAGGATGGGACATAGCTCAAGCAAGATGGGGGATAAAAAAGAAAGGCAGACAACATAATCCCATCAGATAGCCCTCTAGTTCTCATGTTAAAATATTGGAAGGATAACGAGAGAACCAAACATAAGAAAAAGCAACAAATTATAAAATATTACTGTTTTATTTGTGCCAAAGAACCTATCCTCAAACCTTCAGGTTTCTGGCCAAAGTTTGGATCTAGTGAGGATTGGAACTGTCAGCTTTTAATAGAATATGTCAATAACAAAAAATCCTGTCTCCAAGAAGGAAATAGACTATGCCCTGTGTTAGCAGCAGGAGTCTGTCCTCCTCTATCCCCTAAAAACTACAGAAGATAAACAGGAAAATACTTCTCAGGAAATTGAAATCCCTAACTCCAAACCGTCCACTAGCATGTAGTGTTTTAGACCACCTTCCTTCATCCATGTCCATGGAGGAGCCCCCAAATTTGTTGGAAACAAGTGTTTGGTGTAGCCAAAAGTAACCTGCACTTGGACAGAAAATTTCTCACCTCCCTCAACCTACTCACCACCATAGGTGAAGAGTATATTCATCCAGATATTTGGTCAAGAGAAGGAAATCTGGGAAAATTGCAAGTTCTTCCAATTAAGGTCAAATTAAAGATTCCTGGGGAGATAGTAAAAAGAAAACAATACTCTATTCCTCTAAGCCAGAATAGGTTTAAAACCTATAATTGAAAGCCTTGTTCACAATGGACTCCTTGAACCCTGTATATTCCCTTACAATACTCTATTATTGCCTGTAAAGAAGCCAGATGGGTCATACTGGCTAGTGCAAGACCTCCAGGCTATTAATCAAATAGTTCAAACCACTCACTGTGTTATCCCCAATTGTTACATCATTATTAGCAAAATTCCACCTGACCATGAATAGTTCACAGTAATAGATCTAAAAGATGCCTTCTGGGCTTGCCCTTTAGCAAAAGACAGTCTGGACTTGTTTGCCTTTGAGTGGGATGACCCCCATTCTGGCCTAAAACAACAGTACTGATGGACAGTTTTACTCCAAGATTTACAGACTCTCCAAATTTTTCAGTCAAATTTTGAAACAAGTATTAGAAAATTTCTCCCTCCCTTCATCCCTATGTCTACTCCTGTATGTGGATGACCTACTTATCTCAAGGGACAGCAAAAAAATGGGTAACGGCATTTTCAATTAATTTTCTAAATTATCTGAGAGGACAGGGGCTAAGAGTCTCAAAAAGTAAACTCCAGTTTGTAGAGCCTGAATTAAAGTACTTAGAAATTTTAATCAGCAAAGGCAAGCAAATGATGGGGTTTGAATGAATGGAAGGTATCATATCCCTACCTCTGCCAGAAACAAAACGGGAACTTACAAAGTTCTTAGGCTTAGCTGGATACCATCACCTGTGGATTGCCTCTTATGCCTTAGAAACAAAACCTTTATATCAAAAGCTTACCCAACAGGAGCCAGACCCATTTATATGGACCATCCCAGAAATGCAACAGGTAGAAAAGTTAAAACATTTACTAATAACTGCCCCGTTCTAGCCTTACCCTCCCTAGAACAGCCATTTCATTTTTTAATGAGTGTGAACCACACAGTGGCTTTAGGAGTACTCACCCAAGGACATGGGGACTACCGGCAGCCCATAGGCTTCTTGTCAAAAATTCTAGACCCAGTAACCCATGGATGGCCTGAATGTGTCCAGTCTGTAGCATTAACAGCTTCGCTCATGGAGGAAAGCAGAAAATTAACCTTTGGGGAAAAACTCATTGTTAGCACACCTCACCAAGTCAGAACTATCCTTGTCAAAAGGCAGAAAGGTGCCTCACCAACTCAAGAGTTTTAAAATATGAAACTATCCTGTTAGAGAGAGATGACCGGACACCAGCCACTGACAATTCTCTAAATCCAGCTGCTTTCCTAACTGGGAATCCAAACCAAAAGGTAACAGGGAACCCACACCCAAAAGGAACCTGAGCATAAATGTTTAGACCTAATCAGTTACCAAACCAAAGTTAGACTAGGCTTATGTGAAACTCCTTTCCAAACAGGGAAACATCTTTTTGTAGATGGTTCCTCCCAGGTAATAGAAGGAAAAAGGCATAACAGATACTCCGTAGTTGGAGATGCCCGCACAGAAATGGAATCAGGAAGATTCCCAAAGACTGGTCTACACAGATGTGCAAGCTATTTGCCCTAAATCAAGCCTTAAAAATTTTACAGAATCAGGAGGGAACAATTTATACTGACTCAAAATGTGCCTTTAGAGTAGTACATACCTTTGGAAAAATCTGGACTGAACAAGGCCTTATTAACAGTAAAGGTCAAAACCTAGTCCACAAAGAGTTAATAATACAAATATAATCTTCAGCAATCTGAGGAAATAGCTGTTGTTCATGTCCCAGGACACCAAAAGAACCCCTTATTTGAAAGTCAGGGAAATAATCTAGCCAACCAAAAAGCCAAACAAGCTGCCTCTTCCCAAGCTGCACCTATTTTTCATTTAACCCCTTGTTTTCCCCCTCCAACTGCACTCCCCATCTTTTCCCAGGCAGACCAGGAAAAGCTAAAGAAACTGGAAGCTGAGGAAAACCCAGAAGGAAAGTAGGTACTACCAGAAGGAAGGGAAATGTTACACAAGCCTCTTATGAGGAAAATATTGTCACAACTTCATCAAGGATCTCACTGGGGTCCTCAAGCTATGTGTGATGCAGTCCTTAGAGTCTATGGGTACATAGGAATATATACCCGCACTAGGCAAGTAATAGATAGTTGCATAGTGTGCAGAAAAAGTAATAAGCAAACCCTAAAAATGCAACCTCCTGGGGGAAGAAACCCACGGTTAAGGCCATTCCAAAATGTCCAAGTTGACTATACTGAGATGCCCCCAAAAGGCCACCTCAAGTATTTACTAGTAATAGTAGGCCATCTCATGCACTGGGTAGAAGCCATCCCCTTCCCAAGCACAACAGCCAATAATGTAGTAAAAGCTCTGTTGGGACATATGATATCCAGGTTTGGACTAATAGATGCCATTCATTTGGATAATGGGACCCATTTCACTGCACACATCATTAAGGGGCTAACCCAAGCACTGGGAATATCATACCTCTGGCACCCATCCTTATCAGGAAAGGCAGAAAGGATGAATAAGACTCTAAAGAATCATTTAACTAAACTAATTTTAGAAACCCACTGCCTTGGACAAAATGTCTTCCCATTGCCTTGTTAAGAGTCTGAACAGCCTCTCAAATACACATTGGCCTCTCCCCTTATGAGATGCTTTATGAATTGCCTTACCTAAACTCTACTACTGATCTTCCTACATTTGAAACAAAGATCAATTTCTCAAAAACTATATATTAGGCTTATCCTCCACCTTTTCCTTCCTCAGGACTCAAGAACTTCTAGCACAAACCCCACCCCTTGAATTCCCAGTCCACCACCACCAGTCTGGAGACCACATCCTTATCAAAAGATAGAAAGAAGGAAAACTCGAACCAACCTGGGAAGGACCTTATCTAGTACTCCTAACGACTGAGATGGCTGTCTGGACTGCTGAAAAAGGATGATCTCATCATACCTAAGTCAAGAAAATGTCATCCTCTCCAGAATCATGGACTGTCATCCAAGGCCCAATTCCCACAACCATAATGTTTCAAAGAAGTTCCTAATCTGTCTGTCCCTTTTTCCTCTTCTTTTTCCTTTAGCTACCCTATATCTCATTATTAATGTAACCAGGTCAAGCTCACCTCAAACATTACTTTTGATGCCTGTCTTATTATACCCTATGGGAATTTGCAAGGTCAAAGGCAAATCTTTACTTCAGAAAAGTATATCTGCCCTGCTTGGGGCCCCTCAGATGAGGTAAATTCTCTTAATTGGGATGATTGAGACGATTCTGAAAAATATTCTGTTGAATCCTGCACTACCAGAAAGGAACTTCTCTGCCGTTGCTGGTCCAGTGACTTCCAAAAATCAAGATTGGACCACCTCAGCCAGTAGGTTTATATCCCTAAAGCCATATATTCACTTCACTAAAGGAATTAACCCCCGCAATTGTCAACTAAACCAATGTAATCCAGTACAAATTTCCATTACTATCTCAACTTCCCAAGATTCCTCCTCTTCATAAAGTCATTTTTATGGTATGGGAGTAGAAGCTGCAGGGGCAGACCCTATAGGCTAATTTGAAGTATGCCTCATCCGCCCTCCCCCACCCCCTCCCTCTCCTTCCAAATCTTCTCTTCTCTCTCCTTTCAAACCTTCTGATCTCTTCCTACCCTATAGCAACACCAAAGACACCACTGTAGAAGTTAAAGATTAAAAAAAAACCTTAGCTATTGAAACAGAGTATAAGGATGCAAATGCCTGGCTGGAATGGATTAAATATTCTGTTCACACACTAAACAGAAGTGATTGTTACGCTTGTGCAACGGGCAGGCCAGAGACTGAAATCATTCCCTTTCTACTTGAATAGTCCTCTGACCAACAAGGTATGCACTACATGGTACCTGTCTTCCAAGATCCCACAGCCTGGGGCAATAAGGCATGCAAAACTCTCTCACTGCAATTCCCAGAAGTTGAAGGCCCTGTGGGTCAGCCCCCAAGGGCTATCAGGCCTCTGGATAATGATGTCAGTTTTACCTCATGACTCTCATGATGAGGGGAAAATTTGGCATTCCTTGGAAGCCTAATGGGATGCAGTGAATCCAAGCCTTTTCAAGAGCTAATGAATCAGTCTGCCCTTGTTCATCCCCAGGTGGATGTATGGTGGTATTGTGGTGGACCACTACTGGGTACTCTGCCAACTGTAGCAGCACTTGCCATCTAATCCAATTGGCTATCCCTTTCACCCTAGCATTTCATCAACAAAACAAAGAGAACAATTGTAATAAAAGAAGTGCCTCTCACAGGTCTTTTGACCCTCACATTTAGATAGATACCACTGGAGTTCCACGAAGGGTGCCAAATGAATTTAAATGTTGAAATCAAATAGCTGCAGGATTTAAATCTATATTCTTCTCATGGGTAACTGTAAACAAAAATGTAGACTGGATAAATTACATTTAATATAATCAACAGTAGTTTATTAATTTTACTAGAGATGCCATTAAAGGGATAGCTGAACAATTAGGCCCTACCAGCCAAATGGCCTGGGAAAAATAGAATAGCTCTGGGCATTATATTAGCTGAGAAAGGCAGGGTCCATGTTATGACTGGAGTCCAATGCTGTACTTTTATCCCTAACAACACAGCCCCCGATGGAACAATCACAAAGGCCTTACAGGGCCTTACCACCCTAGCAAATGAATTGGCCGAAAATTCTGGAGTAAATGACCCTTTTTCTGACCTCATGGAAAAATAGTTTGGAAGATGGAAGGGACCCATAGCCTTAATCTTTACCCACCTTGTAATTGTTATAGGTATACTTATTCTTGTAGGTTGCTGCATCATACCCTGCATTCACAGATTAGTGCAAAGGCTTATAGAAAAAGCCCTCACCAAAACTCCTCTTGATTCTCCTCTGCCTTATTCAGGTAAACTTCTCTTTTTAAGCGACCAAGAACAACAAAGCAAAAACATGTTAGAAAAATTTGAAGAGGAAGAACTATGAAATCAAGAGGGGGAAATTGTTGAGAACAATAAGTTCTTCAAACTCCTCTGTGCTTTCTTGTTCTTTCCTCCTCTGTAAACATCCTGAGCTCTTCCTGCCTTTGCCATGTCCAGACATGACCAGACATGCTTTATACTTTTTCTGTAAACAGCCCTTCCTGCCTTAGCAACGGACAGCCTCTCTCTTCCCACCTAATTAGCCATATTCAGTTTCAAAACCTAGCCAATTGGGTCAGTTTAGATTGTGTGGTCCAACTCCAGCCAATGGGAAGAGGACACAGAAACAGGAACTGAACTGCATTAGGGATAAAAACCCCTGCCCTACCCTGCTTGGTATGATCTTGCAATCATGACTGAGGCAGGCAGCACCCTTCTGCAGAATTAAATTTGCCTTGCTGAGAAGCCTTTTGTTTGAGTGCTCGTTTTCTTTGTGACTCTGAGCTCTTATTTCCAGCATGCTGAAAAAGTACATTTCAACTAGACCAGCCTTACAAGAGGTCCTTAAGGGAGTGGTAAACATGGATTGAAAAGAAGGAAACCTGCTACCACAAAAGTGCACTTAAGCACGTAGCCCACAGGCATTATAAATCAACCATGCAATCAAATCTACATAACAGCCAGTTAACAACACAATGACAAGATCAAAATCACACATATCAATACTAATCTTGACTGTAAATGGGCTGATCACTCCACTTAAAAGACACTAAGTGGCAGGCTAGATACCCAGTCATCTGATGGGTCTTCCAGAGATCCAGCTCACATGTAATGACACTCAGAGGCTCCAAGTAAAAGAATGGAGTTAGATCGACCATGCAAATGGTAAGTGAAAAGAAAAAAAGGCAAGAGACTCTGTTTTCATGTTAGATGAAACAGATAAAACAGTAAAAATTAAGAAGGACAATGAAGGTCATTACATAACGATAAGGTGTACAATCCAACAAGAAGCCTTAAGTATGCTAAATATGTACGCGTTCAACTTTTATTCACCCAGATTTATAAAATAAGTTTTTCTTGGACTATGAAAAGACTTAAACCATCACATAATAGTGAGACATTGAACACCCAACTGTCAGCATTAGACAGATCATCAGGGCAAAATATTAACAAAGAAAGTCTGGACTTTAACTTGACACATGACCAAATGGGCCAAATAGACATCTACAGAACACTCCAACCCCAAACCACAGAATATACATTATTCTTATCTTCACAAAGAACATATTTTAAGATTGAACATATGTGCAGTCATAAAGCAAGTCTCAATACATTAAAAAAATTGAAATCATATCAAATACTTTCTTGGACCGTAGTGCAGTAAAAACAGAAATCAATACCAAGAAGATGTCTCAAGAGTACACACATTTATAGAAATTAAACAACTTGCTCCTAAATAACTCCTGGGTGAACATTGACATTAAGGCAGAAATTTTAAAAAAATATATATTTGAAATTAATGAAAATAGGAACACAACTTACCAAAATAACTGGCATGTAGCCAAAACAGTGTTAAGAGGAAAGGTTATGGCCATAAACACCTTCATCAATATCAAAATAATGTTAAAAGTTTATAGCTTTAAACACCTTCATCAATAAGATTGTTCTCAAATTAACAATCTAACTTACCACCTAAAGAAACTAAAAACAAACAGCAACAAGAGATATAACAAACCTGCCCCCAAAGCTAGCAGAAGCAAAGTAAAAACGAAAATTAGAAAACTTAATAAAATTGACATTAAAAAATCCACGCAAAAGATTCATGAAACCAAAAGTTTGTTATTTGAAAACATAAATAAGATTGATAGACACCTAGCTAGATTAATAAAGAAAACCAAATACAAAATTTAAATAAGCACTATCACCAATAACAAAGGTGATTTTACAACTGATCTCACAGAAATACAGAATACCCTCAGAGACTACTATGAACAACTCTGTGCAAACAAACTAGAAAATATAGAGGAAATAGATAAATTCCTGTAAATACACAGTCTTTCAAGGTAGAATCAAGATTGAAATCTTGAATAGATCAATATCAACTTTTGAAACTGAATCAGTAATAAAGAACCTACCAACCAAAAAAGCTCTGGACCAGATGGATTCACAGTTAAATTCTACCAAGTGTACAAAGAATAACTGAAACCAATTCTACTGAAACTATTCCAAAAAATTGAAGAAGAAGGGAGACTCTCTAACTCCATCTATAATGTCAGCATTGGCATGATACCAAAATCTGGCAGAAATGCTACCAAAAAAAAAAAAAAAAAAGCTTCTGATCAATATCCCTCATGAATGTAAATGGAAAGATTCTCTACAAAATACTAGCAAATCGAATCCAGCAGCATATCAAAAAGTTAACACACCATGATCAAGTAGACTTTATTCTTGGGATGTAAGACTGATTCAACACATATAAATCAATAAATATGTGCTAGAATGTGAGATGCAAAAATAAATAAATATTCATCACATAAACAGAATTAAAAGCAAAAACCATGTGATCATCTCAAGAGATATAGAAAAAGTTTTCAATAAAATCTGAAACTTTGTCATGATAAAAACTCACAACAAACAAGGCATTGAAGGCAAACAAGGCATTATCTCAAAATAATAAGAGCCACCTATGGCCACCCCACAGTCAACACCACACAGAATGGTCAAAAGTTAAAACTATTTCCTAGAGAACAGGAACAAGACAAGAATGTCCACTTTCACCACTCCTATTCAAAATAGTACCGGAAGTCTTAGCCAGAGCAAGCATGCAAGAGAAATAAAAGGCATCCAAATAGGAAAAAAGTCAAATTATCTCTCTTCTCTGATGATATGATTCTGTACCTAGAAAATCCTAAAGACTCTGTCAAAATGTCCTAGAATGGATAAATGACATTAGTAAAGTTTCAAGATACAAAAATCAATGTACAAAAATCAATAGTATGTTATACACCGATAATGTCCAGTCTGAGAGTGAAATCATGAACACAATCCTTACAATAGCTACAAAGGAAATGAAATACCTAAGAATACAAGTAACCAAGGAAGAGAATGATCTCTACAAGGAGAACTACAAAATACTGCTGAAGGAAACCAGAGATGACAAAAATAAATATAAGAGCATTCCATGCTCATGTGTTGGAAGAATCAACATTGTAAAAATGGACATACTGCCCCAAACAATTTACAGATTCCATACTATTCCTATCAAACTACCAACATTCTTATTCACAGAATTAGAAAAACATTATGAAGTTCATATGGAACTATAAAAGAACCTGAATAACCAAAACTAACCTAAGCAAAAAGAACAAAGCTGGAGGCATCATACTACCCAACTTCAAACTATATTATAAAGCCACAGTAACCAAAACAGCTTGGTACTGATAAACAGACAAATGGCAATGGGACAAAGTAGACAACTTGGAAATAAAACCACGCACCTAATCAACAAGGTTGACAAAAACAAGCAATTAGGAAAAAAGACTCCCTATTCAATAAATGGTGCAGGATAACTGGCTAGTCATATGTGCAAGACTGAAGATAGAACTCTACTTTTCAACACATACTAAAACTAACTCAAAATGGATTTAATATTTAAATCTAAGACCTCAAACTATAAAAATCCTGGAAGATAACCTAGGAAATACTGTTCTCAACTTTGGCCTTGGCAAGAATTTTTGTCTAAGCCTCCAAAGCAATTCTAACAAAAACAAAAATAAAGAAGTGAAACTTAAACTAAAGAGCTTCTTCACAACCAAAGAAACTATCAACAGAGCAAATCTACAGGATGGGAGAAGATAGTCTCAAACTGTGCATTCAACAAAGGTCTAATATCCAGAATCTATAGAGAACTTAAATAAATCAATAAGCAAAAAACAAATAATCCCATTCAACAATGGGCCAAGGACATGAACAGACACTTCTCAAAAGAGGACATACAAGCAGCCAACAAACATATGAAAAACTGCTTAACATCACTAATCATCATAGAAATGCAAATCACAACCACAATGAGATACCATCTCACACCAGTCAGAATGGCTATTATCAAAAAGTCAAAAAACAACAGATGCTGGCAAGGTTGCAGAGAAAAGGGAATGCTCATACTCTGTGGGAATGTAAATTGGTCTAACCACCATGGAAAGCAGTCTGGAGATTCCTCAAAGAACTTAAAATCGTGCTATCATTCAACCCAGCAATCCCATTACTGGGTATCCCCCTTCCCCCCCAAAAAATGAATCATTCTAACAAAAAGACACATGCACTCGTATGTTCATCACTGTGCTATTCACAATAGCAAGGACATCCAGGTGGATGATCAGTGGTCAATTGGAGAAATAAAATGGAGGTACATGTACACCATGGAATACTATGTGACCA
Organism: Nomascus leucogenys; assembly: GCF_006542625.1. Classification (NCBI taxonomy): domain Eukaryota; kingdom Metazoa; phylum Chordata; class Mammalia; order Primates; family Hylobatidae; genus Nomascus; species Nomascus leucogenys. Next base: position 36,350,559 of record NC_044384.1, read on the forward strand.
TAAAAAATGACATCATGTCCTTTGTGGCAATGTCAAAGGAACTGGAGGCCATAATCCTAAATAAATTATCACAAGAAACAGAAAACCGAATACCACGTGTTCTCACTTATAAGTAGGAGTTAAACACTGAGCACACATGGCCATAAATATGGAAAAAATACATTCTGTGCTACTGGGAAGAGGGGTTAAAACATGATCTATTGGGTACCATGTTCACTATCTGGGAGACAGGATCCACATTCCAAACCTCAGTATCACAGCACATTCCCACATAACAAATCTGCACGTGTACCCTCTGTATCCAAAGTAAAAGTTGAAATTTTTAAAAGTAAAAATGAAAGAAAAAGAAAAATCCCTGGCACCCTGAAGGACTCATCTTCCTCAGACTGTTGGGCTCAGCATGAATTCAGGGGAACTGCAAATGTCTCTTCCATCATGGATAGCAGAGATTTGTTGGGAATAGGTCACTGAATTTTCTAGGCTGTTGAGCCTTTATTAATTTACAAGAAAGCCCTCTTCTGTGATAGCAATCCTGGGAAAATTTAAGTTGCCCTAGAAAACAGAAATCTCTGAAAGCTTCTTCTATAGCCTATGCCTCAAGGAACTATTCCTGAAGTTGAACTAGGAGCCTGATTTTTCTGCCAGGCTGGTCCTCATTGCAATACTCTGATTAAGCCTCAAATCTCCTATTAGAAACGAAACTCAAGACTTGCTTGTCCATGGAAACTGCCAACTCTGTCCGCATGTGCAGGCCTTGTAGTCTGATTACTAGTATTTCCCACTCTTTTTCCTAGCCCTCTTACCTCATCTGTCCCATCCTTTCTTCCCTAGCCTTCTGTCCTAGAGTCTCTGTGCCTGCTACTTATCTCCTGATGCCATTAATAAATCAAGTCTAAGGAAAGTGAGATGAATGTAAAATAATCCCGCTGATCAGCATTTAGGGAACTGCTCATGGTTTGAGTTTAAACGATGCTGTTTTCCATTAATCCTCAGAGATGACCAAAGAAAACTATTTGCTTCCTTTTAAATGGTCAGAAAAAAAATACAGATAAAAATATTGTTTTTCATTTAAAAAGCATGAAAGAACCAGGAGGCATATATTTCTCAAATATGTTATGCATAAAAATCAGGCTGAACAGTACAGTACAATAACATCACTTTCAATGCTGTGGTTGGGTTGCCAGGAATTTCTGCCAACTAATCAGATTATTATTATTTTTTTCCCAAGACTACATTCTTTCTAACTAGACTAAATTCCTTATAGGTGGAAAAAAAGTCTCATGTAGAGTTTGGAAGACATCGTTCATCTCCTACGATGGGGTCTGTGCTCTTCAAATAGGTCTGTAGATTGACCTTATAATTCTTCGTTTATAATTTTTTTGGTTTTGTTTCAAAAATGTCTGATAGTTTGTAAGACTAGCGCTTGCAGGGCTCTGGTGGTAACTTCATGGTTGGTTTTCCCATGAGATATCAAGTTTTAGGCTTTTTTGAATTTCCATATTAACAAAACTCATATTTAATTCTATGGATAAATTCTTCACTATTTATTTATTTATTTATTTATTTATTTATTTATTTATTTATTTATTTTCTGAGACAGAGTCTTGCTCTGTCACCCAGGCTGGAGTGCAATGGCCTGATCTCAGCTCACTGCAATGTCTGCCTCCGGGGTTCAAGAGATTCTCCTGCCTCAGCCTCTCAAGTAGCTGGGATTACTGGCACGTGCCACCACACTCGGCTAATTTTTTGTATTTTTAGTAGAGATGGGGTTTCACTGTGTTAGCCAGGATGGTCTGGATCTCCCAACCTTGTGATCTGCCTGCCTCAGCCTCCCAATGTGCTGGGATTACCAGTGTGAGATACCGCGCCCGGCAATACTCCACTTTTTGGATTGACTGCTTCGTTGCCAGCTAATCAACTCTTTCTGTTGGAATGATTCTGTCGTTTTCTTTGCTGCATGCTTCATTGTTGAAAGTTTTAGTTATCACATTTTCCATGTTTTGTTTTTAAATGCCTGGATTTCAATTTTTTAAATTTCCCCTTATTAACTTGTCCATTTTAACTATTTTCAATCTGTCTTCAAATTTCTTATTTCAAACTGATCTGTGTTCTGAATAATTCAAAATTGTTTAACTTTTAAAATATAAATTTTAAAATTACTCTTTAATCAGAAAAGTTTTAGGAAATTTGTCCTATCAGAGAAGTGGCATTAAATATAATTGCAACATTGTAAATAAAATGATTGAGTGAATCATTGTTACGTAAATTGACCCAATTTGTGGGAATCGATGTATTTTTCTAATCAGAAACAAAACAACTGCCACCAAGGGTTCTTTATATGACTTCTTTTTTCTTTTTAATCTTAAGCTAACTTCAAAGATTCTGTGGAATAGCATGAACCACATGAGTCAGTAAAATTGAACACTCAGATTGATGCACTTGGGCACCTGCTAAATCTGCCCTAACTACAGTACTAAAATTAACCATTTCTTTCACCATCGATTAAAAGGATAAACTCCACAATTAGTCATTACATGTTTAAAAGGGATAACTATTTTTACAAATAGAAACAGGCCAACAAATGAGAGAGCAAGACAAAAACGATCTAAAGGAATATGCAGACTGACTTAATTAAAGTAATCTCTATAATCACAAGAACCTCCAGCATTGAAATGAAGCTCCAATCCAATGCCTGGCAGAGTGAGATGGTGGGAAGAAACTGGTCCTTGGATCACATATTGAGATGGAGGATCAACCATCTCTATAACTCACCTAACTCTGGGCTTTTTAATTACATCAACCAAGATAGTCGATGCAATCTCTTTTGATAATAGTAACACACATAGTACCTAAAAAAAAGTTCGAAGTGTTTTACTTATATTAACTTATTTAATCTTCATTTTTAAAAATAAGAAACCTATGAGATTATTTCTATTAATGTTTTATTTTAGTGATAAGAAAAATGACGTACACAGGGGAGAACACAGTCAGTTTTCAGATGCAGGATACACCCATAAGTTTAGTTAGAGTCCATGGTATTGACCACCAATCTATAAGGCAAACAGTTGATAACTGTTGATAAACCTATAAGGCCTCAAAACAGTTGATGCTTATGGAGATGGTTACAGTGTGCTAGACACTTTTGAAGTGCTTTCCATGTATACTGTCATATACTTCTCTCAATGCCATATCAAGTAGATGTCCCTGCCAGATTGTTCTGAATTGACTTGCAAATACTGGATGTGGAATCCACTGAAAATCAGAAATAGTTGTGTCACTATATACCTTTTAGGCTCTGTCTCTTCACAGAGCTAAATGCAACCGTGCTCATCTCACTAGATTTTTTTGCAGGAATCACATGGGCTGACATTTGCAGGACACTTTTGTGTTTTATACAGTGCTATGAAAAGCTTGCCTGCCCTGTCTCACTTAACACCTGCCTCCGCACATGCTGCCTTCTCTGCAGAGCTCCCTACTCTCACCACTCCTCAGAAGTAAACCTTGCTCAGAACATTTTTTTTTTCTGGCTTTGTAACTTCTATAAGCAGAACTCCTTATCCTCTGAATCTTCCCCTGGGTATTTAATTGCTCTTCATGAGACTTCACATTAATACATCCGTGTGAAGCTGTTAATGGCAGAAGTTAAATACCAGAAGTTTAATAGCACCTTTCCCTAGAGAAAGAATCATGGGTTGATCTATATATTTAGGTTGTTCTGCAATTTTTTTCTTTTTTGGTAAACACATACTAATTTTTACAGCTGGATTTAAAAATATGTTTAATATAAAGACATTGTGAAGATGCTGCCCAGACCCTGCTGCCACTTTTATCTGTCCACCTTAATCAGCCAGTGGACCTTAGAAGCTATTTTACATAATGTGGCCTTGATCTTTAGTAATTGTAGCTCCAATCCAGTGTGGGCTCCTTATGTAAGTATAGCCAATTAGATTGTCTCTGCAGGAATTTTGGAATTCAGACTGAGAAGGACAGAGATTCTTATTTTCTTTGACTAGTTGGAGGTGAAATATGTGCATTTTAAAGCTGTGGGGAGAACACTTTTAATGCTCTATATGTACCAGAGAAGCAGGCAAGTGAATATTGGAAGGAGGGTGGGTGAGAAGGGAGGGCATTTTAGTCAAGGTTCTCTAGAGAGACAGAAGTAATAGGATATATATATATATATATATATATATATATATATATATATCCTATATATATACACACACACACACACACACACACACAAAGAGGAGTTTACTAAGTATTAATTCACATAATCAGAAGGTCTCACAATAGGCCATCTGCAGGCTGAGGAGCAAAGAGAGCCAGTCTGAGTCCCAAAACTGAGGAACTTGGAGTCTGATGTTCAAGGGCAGGAAGAATCCAGCATGGGAGAAAAATGTAGGCTGGAAGGCTAGGCCAGTCTCCTCTCGTTCACATTTTTTGCCTGCTTTTTATATTCTAGCCATGCTGGCAGCTGATCATATGGTGTCCACCCAGATTAAGGGTGGGTCTGCCTTTCCTAGCCCACAGACTCAAATGTTAATCTCCTTTGGCAACACCCTTACAGACACACCCAAGATCAATTGTATCCTTCAATCCAGTTGACACTCACTATTAACCATCACAAGTCAACCCCTTTTCAACTTGAACCCATACACATCTCCTGAGATCATACATAATTTTCAAATAAAGACAATAATAAGCTCATAATTACTCCTAACATAATACAACTATCTTTCCTACAACTGGAAATGCACCAGTTCCTAAGCCAAATATCACTACACAAATTTAACAATACTTAAATGATGATATAAAGTCAATAAATCTTATGTCACACAATAAAGGTAAAAGGAAATATGATGATATTTTCTTAGTACAAGTGTATACATGCACAAACATGTTTTTAACAAAAGAAGGGGGAAATACTCATAACAATTACAGTCTTGGTTCCTGAAGCTGGACGCATGATCGTAGCTGGTATTGATGACTACCTTCTTCTACTACCCATTCTGTATTCCTTTTGCCTTCAGCAAGCACCTCAGCAGGACATGGTTTTTTCCTGGTGTAGTGACCCAAATTTTCATTCCTGAAAAGTCTGGGCCATTTGTAGTCCTGCCTGGATTTGTCTGTTGTAGTTTTCCATTGCCCTTGATCACAGGGCATGGTAATACTGAGAGATGCCCTAATGGATGTCCTGTATTCCATGCATACTATTCCTTACCTCCGTTGTGGAGTAGTAGACTGATTTCATCATGATAGTCAGTCATCCCAGCCAACACAGTCACTCCCTTCTTAGCCTGTCAACTTAAAGGTAGGAGGAGCCCAAAGCACCCAGGTGGCAATCTTAACTTCAAGTTTAATGGAATCGTTGTTGTGTCTCCTGGTGGAAGTCTTCCTCCATCTAGAACTAAAACCTCTAGGCCAGCAGAACGTAATGTTGCAGGAACAGGAAGCAAAAAATTTGCTAGTGAATCACTAGGGGTGATCATGAATGGTGCCACTTCCACTTCCACCCCTTGATTCCTGGACCTGTGAATTCTGGCTATGGGAGAAACAGCACCATATACTGGACACTGATTCAGAGCATACACAGCCTTCTGGAGAACTTTGCCCCACCCCTGCAAAGTATTGTCACCTAGTTGGCATTATAATTGGAACTTCAAAAGGCCATTTCATCATTCTATCAATCCAGCTCCTTCAGGATGATGGGAAACATGGTAAGACCAGTGAACTCCATGAGCATGAGCCCACTGCCTCACTTCTTTAGCCTTAAAGTAGTGCCTTCATCAGAGGCAATGCTGTGTGAAATACAATGAGGGTGGGTAAGGCATTCAGTGAGTCCACACATGGTAGTCATGGGGGAAGCATTGCATGCAGGATAGGAAAACCCATATCTGGAGTAAGTGTCTACTCCAGTGAGGACAAACCTCTGCCCTTTCCATGATGGAAGAGGTCCAATACAATCAACCTGCCACTTGGTAGCTGGCTGATCACCCCGAGGAATGGTGCCATATCAAGGGCTCATTGTTGGTGTCCTCTGCTGGCAAATTGGAAACTCAGCAGTGGCCACAGCCAAGTCAGCTTTGGTAAGTGGAAGTCCATGTTGCTGAGCCCATGCATAACCTCCATTCCTGCCACCATGGCCACTTTGTTCATGGGCCCATTGAGTGATGAGAGGGTGGCTGGGGAAAGAGGCTGAGTAATGGCCACAGAATGGGTCATCCTATCTACCTGATTATCAAAATCCTCCTCTGCTGAGAGCACCTGTTGGTGAGCACTCACATGGTATACAAATATCTTTACAGATTTTGACCACTCAGAGATGTCCATCCATATGCCTCTTCCCCAAATTTCTTTGTCACCAATTTTCCAATCATGTTTCTTCCAAGTCCCTGACCATCCAGGAAAACCATTAGCTACAGCCCATGAATCAGTATATAATTTCACATCTGGCCATTTCTCCTTCCATACAAAGTGCACAACTAGGTGCACTGCTCAAAGTTCTGCCCACTGGGAACATTTCCCTTCACCGTTGTCCTTCAGGGATGCCCTAGAAAGGGAATGCAGTGCTGTAGCTGTCTACTTTCAGGTGGTGCCTATATATCATGCAGAACCATCTGTGAACCAGGCCCTAATCTTCTCTTTCTCTCTCAATTGATCGTAGGAACTCCCCATGAGGCCATCGGTGTAGGCTGGGGGAGAGAAGGCAGGGTGGCATGAGTGGAGACCATGGACATTTAAGCCACTTCCTCATGTAACTTACTTTTGCCTTCAGGACCCGCTCGAGCCTGATCATGTATATACCATTTCCATTTGATGATGGAGTGTTGCTGTTCATGACCCACTTTATGGCTAGATGAGCCAGAAAGCATCCAGTTCATGATAGGCAGTTCAGGCTGCATAATGACTTGATGACCAATAGTCAAATGTTCAGTTTCCACTAAAGCCCAGTAAGAGGCCAAAAGCTATCTCTCAAAAGGAGAGTAGTTATCTGAAGAAGATGGCAGCATGTTGCTCCAAAATCCTAGATGCCTCCACTGTGACTCACTTGTGAGGGCCTGTCAAAAACTTCAAACAACATTCTTATCTGCCACTGACACCTCAAGCACCATTGGATCTGCTGGGTCATATGACCCAAGTGGCAGAGAAGCTTGCACAGCAGACTGGACCTTTTGCAGAGCCTTCTCTTTTTCTATACCCCTCTCAAAAATGGCAGCCTTTTGGGCCACTCAATAAATGGGCCAGAGTAACACACCCAGATGAGGCATGCATTGCCTCAAAAATCAAAATAGGCCCACTAGGCATTGTGCCTCTTTCTTAGTTGTAGGAGAGGCTAAATGCAGCAACTTATCTTTCACCTTAGAAGTAATATCTCGACAGGCCTCACAACACTGAACCCCTATAAATTTTACTGAGGTAGCAAGTCCCTAAATTTTAGTTGGATTTAGTTCCCATCCTCTGCATGCAAATGTCTCACTAATAAGTCCAGTGTGCTTGCTACTTCTTGCCCACTATATCCAATCAGAATAATGTCATCCATGTAATGGAGCAGTGTAATATCTTGCGAAGTGAAAAGCACTCAAGGTCTCTCTGAATACAATTATTACACAAAGCCAGAGAGTTGATATACCTCTGCATTAGGACAGAGGCATATTGCTGGCCTTTACAGCTGAAGGCAAATTGCTTCTGATGGGCCTTATGGACAGGAATGGAGAAAAAGGCATTTGCCAAGTCAATGTCTGCATACCAGGTACCAGGAGATGTGTTAATTTGCCCAATCAATGAAACCACATCTGGTACAGCAACTGCAATTGGAGTCACCATTTAGATAAGCTTAGGATAATCCACTGTCATTCTCCAAGATTCATCTGTCTTCTGCACAGGCTACATAGAAGAGTTGAACGGGGTTATGGTGGGAATCACTACCTCGGCCATCTTTCAGATCTTTGATGGTGGCACTAATTTCTGCAAGCCCTTCAGGTATGCAACATTGTTTTTGATTTACTATTTTTCTAGGTAGAGGCAGCTCTAATGGCTTCCACTGGGCTCTTGTCACCATAACAGCCTCCAACCTATCAGTCAGAAATCCAATATGGGGGTTCTGCCAGCTGCTAAGTATGTATATGCCAATTATGCATTCTGGTGCTGGGATAATGATCACAGGATGAGTCCAGGAACCCAATGGACACACTGTAAGTTGGGGCTGTACTAAAATTCCAGTAATTACCTGACCTCCATAAGCCCCTACTTCAATTGGAGGACAACAATGATGTTTTGGGTCCCCTGGAATCAATGTCAGCTCAGAGCCAGTGTCCAGCAGTCCCCAAAATGTCTGATCATTTCCCTTTCCCCAATGCACAGTTATCCTGGTAAAAGGCTGGAGGTCTCCTTGGGGAAGGATGGGAGGAAGATCCACTGCATAACTTTTCAGTAATGTAGTGGGGTCCTTTCTCAAGGGGACTGGCCTCCCATTCATTCAAGGGGTCCTGGGTTTGTAAACTGACTCAAGTCTGGAAATTGATTGAGGGGTCATTATTCTTTGTCTTTGTAATTCAAATTAGTCTCTGGTCCATTTGACCTAGAAGTTTTCTGCTTGTATAAATTGAGTAGGAATGCAGTAGGCTTCCTATCAATTTCACTTCTAGGAACACTGCGATTAATTAGCCAATGCTGGAGCTCTACATGAGTTAGACTATTCTGATTGCCTCTGCTGTCCATTACAGTAGGTACACCCCCCTTGTCTTTGATGGTTGAGTGCCACCACTTGGTCCTTGCCATTTCAGGATCCAATTATTCCCTCTGTATTTAAATTTTATAGTTGAGTAACTGTGGTTTCCACTGTTAGATATGACATACAGTGAAGAGGAATTATAGGGCTCTTCAAAGATGCACGTGGTGCCCCCACAAATCGATTTTGCAAGGCATTGGTAAAGGGTCTATCTTCTGGACTCTCCCAGCTAGGATGAGTAGGTCTAAAGTAACTAATCCACTCCACCATTTCAATCTCCCTAAGCCTTTGAATCCCTTCCTCTACATTAAACCAAGGGAGATCAGGGATGTCCAACTAGCTCACAGCTGGCCATCTTGTAATGCATATTTCAGCTAACCAAGCAAATAAACTCTTAGAATCTTTTAAAACTCCCCAAGCTGCCACATTAAATGCAGAGTCCCTACTTAGTGGGCCTAAATCAATAAAGGCAGCCTGATCCAACGGTATGTTCCTTCCGTCACTGTCCCACACCTTTAATATCTATTCCCATGCCTGTTCTCCAGATTTCTGTTCATATAAGTTAGAAAACTCAAGCAATTATTTTACTGTGTAGCAAATCTCCTCTTGGTTCATGTGCTCAACCTCACCTCTAGGGTTCTGCCAGGACATTAGTCTAGTTGTAGGTCTAGAAGCAAACATGGGTATTGGCAGTGGCTTCTGAGGAGAATCAACATTATCTTTCTTGGCAACTGCCTCAGGGGAGGCCAACACTGTTGTGTCAGGCAGCACAGGGTTTATCTCCTCAGACCAAGGTGGAAAGGCTGATGGCAGCATGGATCAGGGAGGAGATGTTGCCACTACTGTGGATGGAAAAGCTATTCCTTCTGGCAAAAGAGATTCATCAAAGTTTACAAACTCTGTGTCCCCAGCTTCATCATGGTCCTCCCACACATCCCAAGTTGCAGGTTCCCATTTTTTTTTTTTCCAATCAATGCCCTCACTTTAACAGTAGACACCTGGCAGGGCTGTACATGCACCTTTCATTGCAAGTCAGCCACGCACATAATAAGAGCATGTGTCTGTCTTTCCACAATTTCAGCTTTCTCTACAGGAGATAAGAATCTCACTTAGGGCAATCTTAGCAGATTTGAGACTCAGTATCTGCTTCTGAAGCCAGGAGATAGAATCCCTGAGCTCATTTCCTTTCATCACTCTGTCCACTGAACTTAGGAACAATCGATCATATTTATTAGGTTCCTTGGTTCTCCACATATGGTCAAAGGTATTATATAGAGTAACTAAACTCCTTGCCTCTCATGAGCAGTGAATCAGGATTATCAAGTGCATTTATTTTGCATAACGCTCTAAACAGTTCACACCAAGGACTATTAGTGTTGTCCATACTATTGGGAGTAGCGTTCTTAGCATTTTTGAGTGTAATCATATTAAGCAGCCAACTCCAGAAACCCCAAAACCAATGAAAGAACTCCACTCTTAATATTCTTTTTCTCTAGAACCACTCCTGGTACCAAATCTGTATTAGTCTGGGTTCTCTAGAGGAACAGAATAGAATATATATCCATATATAAAAATATATAAATATATATATATATATATATATAGTGAGTTTATTAAGTATTAACTCACACAATCACTAGGTCCCACAATAGGCTGTCTGCAAGTTGAGGAGTAAGGAAAGCCTGAATCCCAAAACTGAAGAACAAGGAATCTCATGTTCAACAGCAGGAAAGCAAGGCATTACCAGTGTTTTGCTCCCTCTGAAGCCTCCAGGGATGATCATTTCTTGCCTCTTCCAGCTGTTGGTAGTAACAGGCACCCCTTGGCTTGCAGCTGGAACACTTCCAGCTGTCATTGCCTGTGACATCACATGGCTTTCTCCTTGTGTCTATGTCCTCATAATGTGTGTGTGTGTTTCAATAAGGATGCCGGGCATATTGGATTAGGGCCTACCCTAATGAGGCCTACCTTGTTTTAACTTTATTACCTCTGCAAATACCTTATTTCCAAACAAAATACCAGAGGTTAGGACTTTGACAAAATTTTTGCAATATTTTTTACTTCTAATTATTTTATAGAAATTTCTCTTTAATTCTACTTCTAAGAAGCTAGCAAGGTAAAATGCTTGTTAGGTTTATTTTTCTAGACAAGAAGAAGTCTTAATTGACTGTTGTTTCTAAACTAACTTCTTACTAATATTCTCAGAAAATCTCTGGAGAAATAAATTTTTCATCACATATTTCTCATTAGAGAAAACTAATTAGAGTTTTAATTAGTATATAAATGGTTTTCAAAATAATCTTCTTTATTATCCAAAATAATTTACTTTTTCAATTAGATTTTGTGTTTGGCAAAATATTGGATTGATTAGATTTCTGAAAGCCTTGGATATAATGGCTGAGTCCTTCTTTTCCTTTTCCCCAAGGGGCACAAGTGGGAGAAGAACAGAGGAATGGATAATAGACTTTGCTCCACTTGTATACTGTGAATGTAGCTATTTGTCTCTCCTTTCCCTAAGCCTTTGGTCTTGTTCCCTTATTCTCTATTTGTTTGTTTATTGTTTGATATGTTTATGCAGAAACAAATGTTTTTCTAACAGAAGGGGAGTGAATTGCCATTTAATCTTAGTAGAAAAGCCTACAAAAAACATTCAATAAAATGTTAGCTAAAATCTGTTATGTTTTTAAGATTAAAGTCAGCTTTACTCTAAAGTATTGAGTATGATGGATAATTTTAGCAAGGATATAAAGGCCAAACCACACAGATCCTTGTCAATCATCTGAGGGGATATTGTCTTTAGCTTAGGGAAAATGAGGAATCATACATAATTTTAAGTGAGGGGGTAACATAACCAGAATTACAGTTAAAATGTTCCTTGTGTCTATACTGTTGAGAATGGATTATGTATGGTCAGCATGAATGGGAATATAAATATTTATGCCTTAATTTATTTCAATGACTGTTCTGTTGTCAAAATGTTAGTACACCTATCATTTCCTAGACACTAGCTAGAAATACAAACTGAAACCACTGTCCCTTTTTTTTCTAGTTGGGGATATAAACATATGATTTTAATATTTTCAGGTCTCTAACACCAAACTCTACCTATTTATTAAGCTTACCTAGTGTACTTTACTGAAAAGACAACTATCATCTGATTTTAACTCACCCCATTTCCCTTATCTATAGTAGGCATTGGTATATGGCACCTACTAAATATCAAGCATCTTTGTAGGCCCTGAAGATATATTGGTGAATGGAAGTAGAACTTGCTCTTCTGGACCTTATATTCTAGCAAGTCCCTACTCAGTTACCACTCTCAGAACACTGATATTTCTCATGGTATTTAAAGAAACTGCTCACTATTTATTACATGCTTTTCCTTTACAATTAGAGGGTCCTGGGTTGACTGGTAAAATCTCCACAGAATGTCTTATTTATCTGATCACCAAATCTTTTGTCATGAAAGTAGAAAATAATCTTGTTTTTTAAAAATAACATCTTGCTTTATTTTTTATTTATTTATTTTTTTGAGACGGAGTCTCTCTCTGTCACCCAGGCTGGAGTGCAGTGGCGCGATCTCAGCTCACTGCAAGCTCCACCTCCCAGGTTCATGACATTCTCCTGCCTCAGCCTCCCGAGTAGCTGAGACTACAGGCACCCGCCACCACGCACGGCTAATTTTTTGTATTTTAAGTAGAGACAGGGTTTCATGGTGCTAGCCAGGATTATCTTTATCTCCTGACCTCGTGATCTGTCCACCTTGGCCTCCCAAAGTGCTGGGATTACAGGAGTGAGCCACCACACCTGGCCCTCTTTTTTCATTAAAATGAATGTACATACATTTCACCCTTCTTACTGTACAATTTTGAGTTTTGATAAATGCATTAGGTCATGTAAACATACAATAATGAAGGCACAGAACAGCTCCATCACCCAAAAGCTCCCCCATTTCATTTTTTAGTCAAATTCTCCCCACTGTTCCCCGCCCCCATATCCAGTCCCTGGAAATCACTGATCTGCTTATCTCAAGTTTCTACCTTATCTAGAATGCAATAAAAATGAAATTACATGGGTACACAGCCTTCGGTCCAGCTTCTTTCTCTTAGCATACGGATTTACAATTCCTCTATGCTGCTGAGTGTATCAGTAGTATGATTCTTTGTATTGCTCAGTAGTGTTTCACTGAATGATATACCACAGTTGTACAGTTGTTAATCTATCAGTTCTATAGTTGAGAGAACTTTGAGTTGTGTCACGTTTTTGGCAATTATAAATAAAGCCTCTATAAACATTTGTGTAGGACTGATGTGTAAAGATTTCATTTTACTTTGATAAATACAAATCGAGTTGTCAGGCTATATTGATAAGTGCATATATAGCTTTATAAGAAACTGCTATTCTCCAAAAGTGGCTATACCAACTTGCAATCACATCAGCAATGTATGACAGTTGCAGTTGTTCTGAAACCTTGCCAGAATGTGCTATTTTTTATTTTTTATATCCATTCTAATATGTGAGTAATAGCATCTCATTAAGGTTTTAATTAGCATTTATCTAATTACTAATGAGTTTGCATATGTTTTCTGATGCTTATTTGTATGTGCCTATTTTGATGAAGTTTCTGTTCAGATGTTTTACCTGTTTTTATAAAACTTTTCAAGAGATTATTACGATTTGAGAATTTTGTTAATAGTCCGGACACAGGTCCACATGTGATTTGCACAAATTCCTATTTATTATTTCAGTAGCCTTTTGTAGTTTTCAGCATACAGGGTTGATACCCTTTTTGTTAGATTTGTATTAAAGTTTTACATTTTTTGTGGAGTTATTGTATATATTACTATTTTGTTTAGTTTTATTTTGGTCTCTAGTTGTTCATTGCTACCATATAGAATTACAATCAGTGATTGTGTGTTGGCCTTGCATTCTGTCACCGTGCTAACTGATAGTTTTAGTTCTAGAATATTTTGCTTGTTTTGTTTTATATATTCCTTTGTATGTTCTATACAGAAAAATTATGTAACCTACAAATAGAAACAGTTTAATTCTTTCTAATCTGTATTTTTGTTAATGTTTATTGACAATGTACTAGAGCTTGGCGTTTTGGTACAATGCACATAACTGTACGTACATCCTTGCCTTGTTTCTTACCTTAGAGAAAGAATTCATTCTTTTCTTATTAAGTATCGGCGATGTCTGTGAGGTCGGTAGTTCTATCCCCCTCTATTTCTCCTGATGCTGGTAAATGTGTGCCTTTTCTTTTTTGCCTCTCTTTTTCTTAGTTTTAATAAATAAACTGTAATAATGTAATAGGTTAACATAAAAGGAAACTGAGGCATATACGAGAAATGTTTGTACTATCTTTGCAAATTTGTTGTAAATTCAAAATTATTCCAAAAAACTTTTTAAAAAATATTAAAAACTCATTAGGTTTATTAGCTTATATAATTTCAATATCACCGATTAGAGAAAAGCCAAAGATTTGTCAATTATTAGTATTGGTTTTTCTGTTACTTACAGATTAGGTAATATTAGGCAAATAATATACCCTTCATAAGTTTCTCTATTTATACAAGATTGTCTTTATCATATAAGACTGAAAATTGAGATGATAGTTAACGTGTGTAGAACATTATATGGAATATTACAGGTGTTCAATAAACATTAGTTTTCTCTCTCTGGACCTGGCAATTGCTTATCTTTGCTTAAATGCTAATGTTCTATTTTATTTTTTCTGTTTCCTTTTTTGTTTATAAAATTATTACTTATTGCTTTACTTGAACTATGTAAGTGGGAAACAAATTGGTAATAGGTTTAATCTGTAAAACAGAAGGTCATAGCTTATGCTTTTAGTGACTAAAATCTCTCAACACTCTGGAAAATCAAAACCTTATTCTAAGGATATCACCATTATTAGAGACAGGATTAGAAACACGCCTTATCATAACAATATTCATAAATTTACTGCCCAGTGTAGAACAATGAATTTTTCCTGAGCAATACAGCTCACAATCTCCAAGGGTGTTCCCTGGTTGTTGTATTTCATGACATGGTGAACCAGCTGCACTTTCTACATTCAGGTTTCCCCTGGTCTTCTGGACTTCAGACATGCCTTCCCTGAGACCTGCTTTCCAGACTAGAGTTAAAATCTTAGCGCTTCTCCTTATCCCATCTGCCAAAAGCAATTCTTTTCTCTTCTTATGGTGTGTTTGTGCTCTAACATCAGCCCCTAACCTCCATTGCTTATTTGCCTAGAAATTCCTAGGTGTGTCCCCAAGCTCAGCCCAGGACCAACCTGAACCCCTACACTAAGCTCTGGAAACTGTTTTTGCACTCTTGGCACTAGGGCATCACTTCATAGGCAAGACCCACTATGGCCCACCATGTCAGTTGCTAACTGGCAAATTCTCCATCACTGTATGTTGTTTTCTTTCTTTCCTCCATTCTCACCTTCTTCCCTCCCTTCCAATAGGGTCTAGCTCTATTGCTGAGTCTGGAGTGCCCGGCATGATCATGGCTCACTATAGCCTCGACCGCCCAGGCCCAAGTGGTCTTCCCAACCTAGCCTCCCGAGTAGCTGGAACATGGGCATGCACCATCATGCCCGGGTACATTTTCTTAAAAAAAAAACAAAAAACAAAAAACAAAAAAAACCCAAAAAAACAGTGGGTCCCCGTGTTGCCCAGGCTGGTCTCGACTTCCTGGGCTCAAGCAATCTCCTGCTTCAGCCTCTCAAAGTGCTGAGATTACAGGTATAAGCCACCACACCCAGCCTGCTTTTTACTCATTTCCCCGCCCCAACAGACTCATTGTTTTCATTTACAATAGAAATCCAAATGTATATTTGCTTAGAACAAAAGAGACAAACACAACTTATATATTTCTCTCAAAATAGCTTTTAAAGATTGAGGTACACAGAAATCTTGTTTTATTGTTTATACACATCTGCCTCAAGTGGGAAATGCTGGGGGCTCATTGACAAGTGTAAACAGATTGAAACCTAATGATTTATGTTAATATTCTTCTTGCCTGATATTTACAAACTCATAAGGGCCTTGTAGAATGTGTTGGAAATTTTCTTGTTTCCTTGTAATATTTAAGATACTTTGCATTATCCACTCCTTGAAAGTTTAAACTATCTGAATATCATCACTTTTTAAAATTTCAAGGCAGAAAGATTTTAAACCATTGACTGAATTTCTTTAGTAATTGTAAAACTAGTTAGACTGTTTTCTTTGTCTTAGATAATTTTTAGTGAGTTACATCTTTCTTGAAATTTTTCTATTTCAAATGTAGTTATATAACATTTTTCAAAATTATTTATTTTCCTAATTTCTGTGTATCTATAATTATGTCCTGTTATTTAGTCCCTTTTGTTTTCTTGACTAATCATGATAGAATTTTAATCTATTTTATCAATTTCTCCAAAGCTAAATTTTGAATTAATTCATTCTCTTTATTCTATGTGTTGTTTTACCTTTTGGTAATTTCTGTTCTTTTAAAAAATATTTTCTTCTTTTATTGGCAGTTTTTTTTTCTCTTTTATTCCATGTCTTAAGTTTAATGTTTTCCTTTTTAATTTTAACTTCTTATTTGTTTTATGAAGTTTTAATGTGATAGATTTCCTTCAGTTACTGTGTCTGCCATATTTCATAAGTTTGAAATTTAACATTTTTATTATCACTTGGTTCTAAGTACTTTAGAATTTACATTATAATTTTTTAGTCATAAATTATACTATGTACAAATATATGAGCATTTAATAGAGTTCCATACCTGCAACATGGAAAGAAATAACTAATTGTAAGTAATTTATAATCATATGAAAAATAAAACATTATAGTCTTATGTCTTTATTATTCTAAGCAATGCAGAATCCTATGCACATTGTTATTTCAAAATAGTCTTATGTTCAATGCATGAAAATGAAAAAGAAATTGACATTCTGATCACTTTTTCTTCTGTGGCTTTTTAATACAATATAACTCCCAGATATTAATTATAATTAGCTATCATCACTTATCTTTCTCTGTTAAAAAATCAGCTGGTATTTCTTTTAATTTTTTCTTTGATATGTCTGAAAAATGTCACTAGCTAAGACAAGAACAAGAGTCCAGTTGTTAACATATACAACCTTTAAAGTCATTATTTTTATATTCTTCTGTATAGAATTATCACTAAAGATATATGTAATGAAAATTCATCATGACTTCTCTTTATCAATCTCTTTAATAAATAAGCAAAAACCTGCAAGGGAAAGTACTATGCAAAAAGTATGTTTTTGTTTTGTTTTCTGGACGTTGTTACTAATAGCATCCAAATTGGTGTTTGTCTAATTGAACATGTTTTGGGACTGGTTAAGCCTAATTTACCAGGTCAGGGTTTTTTGCTCAAAGAATTTATGTCCCTCAAACCATAAAAAGTAAATTGTACAAAAATACTTAATCAGATGATTTAATATTCAGTCACTCAACCAGTGTCTTTGTCTGAAAAGCTTCAGGTAATCATTTTGACGTATAAACCATAGCCTCACTGGCATTTTAAATAATTTAATTACTAAGTTAAATAGTAAGTATTTTGGCACCTACGAGTTTCAAACTACCTCAAAGACCATGGAATATTAAAAAACATGAAAAGTAACATTTTCCCACAGGTAGGTAAAATACAAATGAAGAAGTAAGAAAACAGAATAAAATATCAAATATTGCATATAATTTTATAGAATAAAAGTCTTATAAAACTCAAATATTCAGTGTCATGCTAAGTGTCAGGTTCTAGCCCAAGCTGAGGTTCAAGGGGAGTTGGTGGATGAATGGTGGGTAGCTGAAAGAACACTCAAGTGGCCATAGGCAGGCAAATATGGTTTTATTATGCTCTTTCTGTTTGTCAGCCTTTGTCTTGACTACCTGCTCCAGCTCCAGCCCTTCTCAGCAGCCAACTCTGTGCTCTGTAGCTCCTGCCACCCCTGTGCCTGCAGCTGCACTCCCTGGTGCACTTGCCATTTCTTGGCTCCCCCTTCCTGTCCACCTGCAAGGTGGATGGCTCTATTATGTGTGCAGTAGCAGCAGCACAATTCACAGCATCAGCGACTTTACTCTTTCTCTCCTGGCATCTGCCTGCAAGGTGGCAGGGCAGTTATACTCCTTACAGACAACAGTAGCTTACAGCCAAGAATGAGCTTACACCAACAGGTTACATAATGAGCAGAGCTGTGCGCCTGCCCTCCAAACTTGCCGAGTCATGCTGAACTGGATGTTTACCTTGTGCCGTACCAGTCTGGGGAGTCATTACCCATGAACACACTCATCCTGCTATTGGATAAGTTATCCACACGATGACTGTACCCATCCTATCATGCTATCATGAGCCTAAAGGGCAGCATATGCAGCTACTAGCTGCTTCTCTATTCATGAACACTGGAGCTTAGCTCCCTTTTAAAGTTGGAACCAAAAGCCTACTGGTGTTCTCAAGTGCTCTGTGTGCTGTCACAGGCCCCAAACAAAACTATTTGTGGTTACATGCACATTAAATTTAAATGGGTACCCCTGGCTAATCACTTTAGGGCCTGTGCTTGCTGAATAGCCTGCTTGGCTGCCAGGAAGTCAGTCTCAGCTGCACTATCTCAATCCCAGGCAAGAGGGGCATTGCTGCTTCTAAATTAGCAAGAGAATCAGAGGTTAACGTAATATCAACAATGAGACCATGACATATGGTGGGGTTATGCATATATCCCTGTGGCAACATTGTGAAAGTCCACTGTCACCCCCCCATGAAGGCGAACTGTTCCTGGCTCTCTGGAAAAGAATGCGTTAGCCAAGTCCACCACATAGTTGTATTGTCCCAATTCCTTTGTCAAGTGATCTATTAAATCTGTGATAGATGGGACAGCTGCCAAGTCATGTAAAACATTCACCCCCAGAATGTATCCAGGTATGGGAGAAAAATACACAGTGTATAAGCAGGGAGCCAAGTGACCAATGCCAAGTTGCAA
Organism: Nomascus leucogenys; assembly: GCF_006542625.1. Classification (NCBI taxonomy): domain Eukaryota; kingdom Metazoa; phylum Chordata; class Mammalia; order Primates; family Hylobatidae; genus Nomascus; species Nomascus leucogenys. The sequence continues at coordinate 36,369,284 of NC_044384.1, forward strand.
AAATACAGGTTTCATTTTCATTGACCGGCTTTCACAGCCATTTATATATATACACAGTCTTGCCGGGAAACTTATCTGGGATCCCATAAACAAGGCTGCAATCTGCACCAGTACTAGTGCCAGCACCTGCTGTACAAATCAAACAGAAAAGGCTCTACCCCCTCGTCTAGCTGCCACCACTTAGTCTTTGAGCTGGAGCACATGGGCAGGACTGGGTCACAAAGCATTATCCTTCTCCTGAATGACTTGCACCAAGTCTGTATACGACTGCCATCTACTGACAGTTTCTGGTATTTCACCGGCATCAGTCCACACTGTCCGTATGGCCACCATTAGCAATTTAATTAAAGTATGGTTGCCTCGCCCCACTGCAAACTGCCTGCTCACATGCAGCTGCTGATGGAGGGAGGGATGAGTCATGATGGAAGTCACCTGTCTATTCCAGAGGTGAAACTGGAGATACTATCTGCTCCCTCGTCCCATAGATGAAGAATCCAGGTGAGCAGAGGTTCCTCTGGACACGGGTGGCACTGTTTATTTAATTCCCATAGCTCCAGGTGGAATCCTGTAGGGACTGAGCATGCACTTTGCACAGCACAGTCACAAACGCCCATCTAACTCTGCTGGCAAAAGCTTGCTCCTTCTCAGTGCTCTGTGCTTCCAGTTGCCTTAGTATCTTCTCCATGCTTGCAGGGGTCCTATCTACCACCACCCAGGTTTCCACCGGAGCTCATTCAAGCAGCACCACTACCACTGGGTACCACAACCCATGTTGCAGCCACATGGCTGACCCGGAATCAGCAGAGGCCGAAAGCTCAGTCACCTCAGTATCCTGACAGCTACACCAAGTGTCACACCAAGTGTCAGGTTCTATCGCATGCTGAGGTCCAAGGGGAGTTGGTGGTTGAGTGATGGGTAGCTGAAAGGACACTCGAGGGGCTGTAGGCATGTGAAATATGGCTTTATTATGCTCTGTCAGCCTTTGTCTTGGTTGCCTGCCCTGGCTGCAGCCCTTCTTGGCAGCAGGTTCTGAGGCTCCTGCCACTCCCACACCTGCAGCTGCACTCCCTGGTGTGCTCATCATTTCTTGGCGCCCCCTCCTTGTCCACTTGCAAGGCTGCCAGCTCTATTATGCATGCAGTGACAGCAGCAGTGCTATTCACATCGTCAGCAGCTTTACTCTGTCTCTCTCCCTCTATCCACCTGCAAGGTGGCAGGACACTTATACTCCTTACAGACAATAGTAGCTCAGAGTCAAGTATGAGTTTACATAAACAGGTTACACAGTGAACAGAGTTGTGAGCCTGTGCTCCAAACTTGCTGAGTCATGCTGGATGGAATGTGTAGCTTGACCTATTCTTGACTGCTTGACTGAAGCACACCTGTTTTGTTTACATTCAGTTAGCACTTAATTTTTACCAAGCATTCAACCAAAAATTTTTAAAACTACTGTAAAAGGCACTGGGAGTACAATTATAAATAAGAACCACTTACAAGTAGCTCACAGTTAGATGGGAAAAAAAAGTAAGCAATTAATTAGGATATAATGAGGTAATTGGTACACCATTCAAAATTGGGGGTCAAATGTTAGAGGCACTTAATCTGGTCTTTGCAGGTTAGGAAAAGAAATGAAACAGGTAAATTCAGGGAGGGCAGGTAGCAATCATCAGTATTCCAGAAATCAAAAGAGTATTATGTGCAAAAGACAAAAATAGCACATTTGAAAAATTGCCATTAGGACAAATAGTTAAAGATGTCAGGAAAAATGGCCAAGAAAGTACTCTGATAAACTTGTAGATATATGCAGAGACTATAAGATGGGAAAAATATAAGCCATATTAAGAAATTAAGCTATTAATGTATTCTAAAGGCATTGGCTTCCAAAGTTTATAAGCAGGTGTGATTGATTTTGTTTTTTTTCCAACAAGCCAATCTGCCTTTATCATGGAGAATGAATTGGGTAAAATCAAGACCAGAAGTTTACTATCAGAAACTAATTCAGAAAAGCTGGTTTGAGATCTGAACTAAGGTGGTCACAAATGGAATACAGAGAAATGCCGATTCGAAAGCTTTCAAGGAAGTGAAATGCAAAGACCTGAGGATGTCTTACACGTGAAGCAAGAGGGAGAATAAAAGATCAATTGTGAAGTTTTAGATTTAGTGTCTGATGATGTCGTTCACAAGTTAGGAAATACTAGAGAAGGTCTGGTTGAAGGAGATAACAAGTTTTAGATATATTGATTTGAAACTGTATTTGAGATACCCAAATGGATATAGTCATGAGGGTGCAAACTAAATGGTGGCTACTGAGCTCAAGAGAGACTCTGAATGAGGAATAAAAATCTAAGGGAATATTACATACATGATTCTAAAAACCTGACAATTATCTAATGACACAACTGTTATCCCTAATTGCCACGTTCCTTTAACGTTCTACTCGGAGCCTCAGAGTTCTTATTGACGAGTTAGTGATAACAGTTGTTTAATGGTAGCATGAAAACAGATGCATATTCTATCCTGCTCCAAAATCAGTGTTTTCCAAAATTCATTTATGCATTAAACCCTTTTAAAGGGAAAACAATCTGATGGATTAATAATTAACTTACTTTTTCATCATAAAACATGATATGCAAAAAATGAGTTACAGTATCCCTTTATCTATGCTTCCTGTAACAGCCAAAACCACATTTACAAATCAAAGAAAAATTTCCAACAAAACTCAAAACATATTTAACAAAATTAATAGATGATGTTTAGCTGACACAAAATCTCCACCTACCCTTTGCATATGGACTAAATGCTATGATGTGGGGTCTTTTAAGTTTGGCTGCATTTACTACTTGTGCTTTATGATAACTCAGTTGTCCTATTTCTCCTATTATGTTTCTCTATTCTAGGTAGAGATTCAGCTTATTACTTAACAGAAGGAGGGCAACTTGGTGTAATTCAGGGCCCGAGCTGTGGCTCTGCAAAGGCTGTAATCTGCATTTCTACAGTGATGACACCTGCTCCAGGGATCCTTATTGCTAAGGGGTAGAGCCACCAGGGGACCTGCCACACTCACAAAAACCAGGAATGTAGCACCTTCCAGGTGTGTGGGCATCCAGACAATGTGGGAAGCACAGTGGCAGGCACATAAGGGGATCCCCAAGTACAATGCCCAGTTCAATTTTCTGGCCGATATGGCCATCCTGTTTCCCCACAGACCCATAAACTCCCAGAGGGCACAAAGTCCACTGGGGCTCGGCCTTCGTTAGTCCGTTTGTTACACCACAACCTTGCTTCACCCCAAAATCTGAATAATCAGACAAGGAGGGGCTCCCCTGGATGCTGCCCACAATGGACAATGCTTGCCTGACTCCCGGAGCTCAGCGGGGGTATAGGCACCATACGAAGAAGTGCGTTCCACCACAGTAGGGGGCCCCTAAGCCCGCCCCTGAGGCCCCATCGCTGCTCATGAACGGGAGTTTCCAGCAGCGAGGATGGGCTCAAGGTCACACTGACGGCAGTCTCTAAGTCCTGTTCCAGGATGTTTATCTGGGCCTCTAAGTGCCCTGTTTGTGTCTGGAGGCCCCTTACCTCCAAGTTTTGCTCCAAGCTGTGCATTTGGGCCCCCGGGCATGTGGCTTGCATGTAGAGGTCACTTACCTGTGCAGCATCCCGCAGGGACTGAGCACGTACTTCCCGCAGTGTAGTCGGAAATGCCCATCCAACTCTGCCGGCGAAGGCGCATTGCATTGCTTCTCAGCACTGTGTTCTTCCAGCGCTTTAGTGCTTTCTCCACACTCACAGGAGACCCGCCCACTGCCTCCCATGTTTCCACTGGGGCCCATCCCAGCAGCACCGCTGCCACTGGGTACCACAGCCCATCATGCTGCGGCCACATAGCCTGCCCAGGAGCCTCAGAAGCTCAAGACCCACTCACTTTATCCTGCTGACAACGCTAAATGTCAGGTTTGAGCCCCAGCTGAGGTCCAAGGGGAGTGGGTGGACGGGCAGGGAGCTGGAAGAACAGTCAAGAGACAGCAGGTAGATGGGATATGGCTTGATTGAGCAGCTCTCTCACAGTGTCAGTGCTACATTTATACACCTCGCAGAAAATAGTGGCTCAGAGTCAGATGATAAGCCTCCCCATGTTATGGCTACATAGCTGTAATTATATGCGTGGAATTGTGCACCTGTGTTCCAATTCCGCTGAGTCGTGCAGGATGTTTACCTCGGCCTATGCCTGCCTGGCTAGGCCTGTGCTTGCGCAGCCATGTTCCTTACAGGAAGTCCAGACTGTTCTACGTTCAAAATATTTAGTAAATCTGAGCAATGAGAACACATGAACACAGGGAGGGGAACAACACACAGTGTGACCAGTCGGGGTTGAGGGTGGCTAGGGGTGAGCATCAGGGAAAATGGCTGATGCATGCAGGGCTTAGGTGACAGGTTGATAGGTGCAGCAAACCACCATGGCACACGTTCACCTATATAATCTGCACATTCTGCACATGTATCCCGGAACTTAAAGTAAAATTTAAAAATATGTATATACATGTATGTGTGTGTATATATCTATTTAGTAAATCTTAACTATGTCTCAAATGTCCGTTAGTAATTAATGCTAATCTATTCTTGTCTCCCTCAGTATGCAGCAAAATATAAAAACAACATATTCTCCTTGGTTTCCCTCTTGTTTCACATCATCTTAAAGTGGCTACACACCCTCCACTCTGGGCAGGAAAATTGCAACCATCTGCAAACATCATGCAGTTGAGATAGCATTCTCACTTAACACCATCCCCCTAATGACCTCCATCTGGAAACCTTTATTTTACTCAGAATTCAAGGCCTTAATCCCCTCTACAGCCTGTATTGCATGGGACAGGCTGGGTGGGTTGGGATGGGGACTCAGCTGTTCTTTCTATAAGGAAGGACTCTCCAAGTTGGCCACTCCTGGATTCTCTAGCTTGGAACAAACATTCAGATGCACTCCAAATAGTGACCAGGGTGAAATTTTTTTTTTCTTTCAATGTAAGCACAACCCTCCTCCATGTTTAAAATTTTCTACCAGCTTCTCACATCACCTAGAGTAAATGCCAAATACTTGCCCTATTTTACTGCCACACAGGCAGGGCTAGACAGTTTTTCCTCTCTTGCACTTGCTGTGTCTTCTATTTGGCATACTTTGCTTCAGTTCTCATGTGCCTCCCTACTTCTCACTACCTAGACCTCAGCTCAAATGACTCCACTTCTCATCATTAAGTCAGCTCAGCTGTCCTTTTGATTTTTATCAGGTAGGTTTACCCTTCTGAGTCCCATCACCCTATTTTATTTTCTTCCTAATATTTATCATATCTAAATCAGATATTTTTAAAAAGAAGTGTTTATTGTCTATTTTTTAATTCCTTCTTTAAAAAACATGTTTTTTTGAAGTGTTTATTGCTTTTCTCCTCATTCAAAACATTGCTGGAAGTCAGGTAGTTTTTCTGTCTTGTTAACTGTAATATTACCAATCCCTGGAACAAGCTTGGTCCATAAAGGATATGTAGTATAAATTTGTTTGCTAACTATTATGAATTTTTAATATAAATAAATAGAAGTCAACTGAAATATCTTGGTTATAGAATGATACATTATACTATAGAATTTAAAAACTCTGAGGTAAACTAAGGCAAAACATCATTTACAGGTGAATTAGCTGAGGTCCTGAGAGAGAAACTAGTGAGACAGCTGGGTCTCAAATTCAGGATAACTGAATATAACTCTCGAATTGTCAAACTTTTACTTGGGATTTATTTTATTTTCATTACTGATCAATATGAATGTGGGCAGAAGAGATAACTTTTAATTAGCCATAAACCACTTATATAACCCTGTATTTGTTTGAGACCAGAATATGTGTGGGAAATACAAGAACTGTCACCTGTAAACATTGCCCTCAAGGAGGCTAGTGTCTAGATGAAATAATGTACTTTTTTCTTTTATTTGAGAAAAAAATGTTTAAGTCTTAGGTCCCTAGGCAGAATCATAAAAGATAAATACAGACTCTGCAAAGAAGGAGAACTGAAATTAGTAGATATATGACTTCAAGCTGGAAGGGAGCACGTTGGATGAGGGATCATTCTTGAGCTCTCTCTTGAAGAAGAGAAAAATTTCTACCTAGAGATGGAAATGGTGAAAAGATAAAAGTAGTCAGGGACAGAACACAACATAGGATTCTGCAGCATTAATATAGTGAATTCAGTTTGTTTTTAAGTGAAATTGGGAAAGAAAATTAAAAATAATTCTCTCCCATCCATTTGTTTTTACTGGAAAACTCCAACATGAAACACAAAAATTCAGAATAAGATGAATGATATAAACTTAAAATCCTGAGAACCCTTCACCCCAACTGAATGGACCCTCTTGTGGCCAAGGCGATCCTAGAAAAATCTTAAAACTGAGCTCCTGGCCATGACACTAGAGGAAGTCAGACTTTGTTATACCCCCTCCCCTTTATGGTTTACAGATAATGACCAGCATTAATCTTAAAATAGAGACTGACAGGACACTCTCTGTGGCAATAAGATACCAAATTACAAACAGGAGCTAAATGCCAGGCAAGGGTTAAGTAATGCACTGCACCCCTCCCCCTGACTTTGGCCCCCAACACTTAAAGAATCAACTCTGTTCTATCTGCCACAAGGTTTTTCTTTCACTCTAGCAGCTAAACAAGCAGTGGTCTTGAGATAAGCAATGTTAAGATAATTACAGTTTATCCAGCTCACAGACATTGACTGAGCCCCTGTTTTACCAGCCACAACTAGAGCTTTGATTGGCCAAGACTCTGATTTTGGTAACTTTCTTTTTATAAGAAGACCAGTGACCATGGACTGCTCCTGGCCAGTATACAGAGATTGTGCACTTGCAGGCCTTTGTGTCCCGAAAAGACCTTTTGACATATAGAGCCTAACTGTAATACATTTACATGTTAAGTCTCTGTCCTATTGTGTCAAACTCCTATTAACCTCAGTATGGAAGGCACCACATTCAAGAGGCCAAAGAAGAGACCCAGAGCCAGCAAATGAGACATGGGGCTTTATTAGGGGCTTACATACAGGGAAGAAAGTCCAGTGCCTGTGAGCTGGACAACATAATCGCAGGGCCCAGTGCTGGTGGCCTAGGCAAGAAAACTGCAACTCCCTGCAGCTTCCTGCAAACATCATATAGCATTTTCATTTAACACCCTCCTTCTAATGACCTCAATCTGGCAACCTCCATCAAACCTAAAACTCAGGACCTTAATCCCCTATACAGCAGGCTGGGTGGTTTGAGGTGGGGGTGTCAAATTTTCCTCTTTGATAAGGAAGGAATCTTCAGATTGGCTACTCCTGGATTCTTTAGCTTGGACCACATTCAGGTGCATCTACTATAGAGGGTCATTTAAGGGTATACTTAAATTATTGCTATCAGGTGTCTTTACCCTACATGCCCCAAAGTGAACATGGGTCATATGTTACAGGCATGTTTGTTCAATATGCATGTGTCAGGAGTGCCTTCAGGAATATTCATAGCTCCTCCTGTAGGCTGGTGAATATCTGTGTTTAGCCAACCTGTTTAGCATAAAGCTCCTACCCCAACCCCTCCTCTTTCAAAGTGCCTGTCCCTGGTCTTTGCTGGAGGCATAGTTTCCAGCCTGTGGAATGGCCACCTTGCAGGCTATAACCTTTTATAAGAAATAAACTCTCCTCTCATTTTACAAATTTATAAATTGTGTGTGTGTGTGTATGTGTGTGTGTGTTTGTGTGTGTGTGTGTGTGACAACGGATAAGGAGGAAGGTTAAGTAGAAGCAAACAGTATCTCACATTAGGGATTTTTGAGGAAGGTTCCAAATGAATTGGAGTTTGGAAAACATGAGTAAGGTAGAAGAAGGGATTAAAATAAAAATAGGAGAAAAATTAGAAAGAAGCAAAGGGTTAAAGACTGTCAGGCTTACACTTTAGGCATTAAGATTAATGATGAAACATGAGAAAGAGACCAGTTAAGGAAAGCCACATTTAATCACTGAAACACATATGAACAGTTGATGAGGTCAGATACTCTAAGACAACACCAATTGATGAATATGCTGATATTGATGAATATGATGAAATCAATTGATGAATATGGTGATATTCATCATTTAGTAAATGGGGTGTACCTGTAACTACAGAAAGAAAAAGGCAGCAAAAACAGCAGAGAGGCACAGAAACAGAAGATCACGGAAATAAAAAAAGAGACAGAGAGAATAAACAAGAGAAGAAAGGAAAGGGGAGAAAAGAAAAGAAAAAAAAAACAAGAAAAATGAAACCAAAATAAGTTGACATTATTAAACAATACAGGAGCCATGAGTTTAATTTCCATTGTCTGGTATAAAAATTTAGCCCATGTGTGCTTAATTTTTTGGAGGAGTCTGGCATCATCAGTTACCATATAGATAATTCGATAGATAGCTGCTCTATTTTCAAAATCTAATAAAAAAGTACAAAACCCTTCAAAGCTTGAAAATAAATGTCTCTGTGCTTCTTCAGGAATCACTTCAATTGGCAAATAACCGTAACCGCATCATTACCATTTAATGTCTCGGGCAGTTCCAATGGTACCTGGAAGATAATAAAGAGGTGTCAGTATTATTCATATCTTTTAATTGCTCCTATTAGCATTTTTTTTGTTATCCTGTGGGCAAAATTGTAATGCTTGGCTAGGCGTACAGTGGATAAAGGAGACATAACAGTTCAGACTAAAATACCCTCCTAAGTACCTATTACTTTGGATAGCTATGAGCGACAATATAACTTTGTAATAAAACCTATTTACTGGTAAAAATTAAAATTGCTTGTAACGGCTTTATAGCGTACAAACCATTAAAATAATTATATAATGCTGCAGCTGCTGTTCTGGTAAGTCTGGCTAAGAAATAAAGTAAAAGAGAAAGAAAAACAAAAGAAAGTAACTCCCGAGAGCAAATGAAAGAACATTGTGAAAGCAGAGAATTGAGGGTCTAGCATTACCATCTTTCGTCCAAAATCATTCACTGTTCAAATAGCTGAAGGAATAATTTTGGCTTGTAAAGTTCCCTTCTTTTTTATCTAATATGTTGAAACATTTTAAAATTTGCTTTAAAATATTTTTATGTTTTTTTCCAACACAACTGAGACATTGGTTGGCATACCAATTCTGCCCTTTAGTCAGAAATGGAAGCTTTCACCCAGTTCTCTCTCTTTCGCTGTAACATACTTATTTGTGCTTTATTGCTGTTTCCATTGCCCGGAATTATCTCTGCAGCTTTTTCTATATCTATAAACTAACATATGAACTTCATATGTTGCTAACTTAGTTTTTCACTGCTATAATCATAGTGTCCACAAAAGTACTTGGCACATAGGAGATGATAAATATTATTTTCTAATGGAGTAATGATGAATTTCATGTAGAGTGATTACTGCATGGAGTAGTTCTGTCTCCATTCTTTTTCTCTCTCTTTAAATCTCTCTTTCACATAAGAACTGGTTCCAGGGTAATTACACTGACTTAATAAAGTATTAGTTTTGCATCTCATTGAAGCTACGGATTCCAAAATTCATATTTGCAATTGAGAAGACCAAAACTACCTGGGTATGCAGTCTTGTGAAAAGCACTGCTCCATTGGTCCAACACAAATTACTAGCTGCCCAAATTGCAAAAATCCAATTAATGATAGAGCAGTCTTATATGTAAATAAGCCAATATTTGGGTTTTAATAATAGAGCCATTTTATATGTAAATTAGCCAATATTTGGGTTTTTATTGTCCCCTTGCCTAAATCCATTTTAATAGCACCCTAGATTCACTCCATTTATATTATTTCCCATTTGGAATTTTATTATCTGTCCCATGACAATATAATTTCTTCTCAGATTATTCTCTTGGCCTTAAGTTTGTTTTTGTTGTTATTATTGTTTGCTTGCCTTCTGACTACCAAATGCATACTTCCAAATACTCTGACTATAAACTTACATTTAGAACTTTGCCTACCTAGGTTTGTCCCATATTAGTGAGAATACAAGTTCCTGTTATGAAACTAAGTTACTTAACATTTCTCATAAGAAGGAAGAGAGTGTTAATCACTTTCTCTATAACAGGAGTTCTAAGTGTGTGTATGTGTGTGTGTGTACACATAGATGTGTGAATTCATTTACTGAAAGGCTCAACATTTTAGAATAATACATATTATTCTATATGTATAATACATGTATGTATTATACATATGGATACATAACTCACTCTCAACCCTAATCTAGTCATTTATTTATTCAATAAATTGATATTTATATTTTTTTCTGAATCCATCTAGATTCAATTAACATCTACTTTGTGATCTATAGTTTTAAGTGGTAGGGTCTATTTGCTTTAAAGGAAGCCATTTGCTTCAAAAGTTTGACTTAACAAATGTGTTCTTATCTGAATATTTTAATACTTCTTTTAAAAAAATTCAACCCCCATATTGAAAATATAACTTCCTATCTTTAATTTATCACATGTAACCTTCTTTTTTTGTGTCATTCATTTTTCTTTGCAAAATGTAGTTCTGCTGGTTTTCGTATTATAATATTTGCTCTATACCAAACCCACCTCCTTTAAGAGATTGTTCTAAGATGAGCTGCATCCAATGTTTTATTGATAAGTCCTAAGAGAAAGATTCATTTGAAATGCTCCCAGATTGGAGGAAGCTATTGGCTATGTACCTGCGGCATTATCTTAAATAGCATCTCTAATCTTTATAGAGCTAAGGAAGCCACTTCTTAGGCTGGCTTTCAGAGCCATCAAAACCTGAAGGCAATGCCTCAGGCATTTACACTGATGGTTATTAATATAAACGTGAGAAGAGCATGACTAGCCGTCATTATCACACACTGAATTTGTATTTCTGAAGAGAATACAAAAAAATTAATGTTCTTGCTTCTCTTAGCTTTTTTTCCCTTGCCGATAATTAGAATGCTTAGAAAATAACATAGCTGCCGGGCGCGGTGGCTCACGCCTGTAATCCCAGCACTTTGGGAGGCCGAGGTGGGTGGATCACGAGGTCAGGAGATGGAGACCATCCTGGCTAACACAGTGAAACCCCGTCTCTATTAAAAATACAAAAAATCAGCTGGGCGAGGTGGCGGGCGCCTGTAGTCCCAGCTACTCGGGAGGCTGAGGCAGGAGAATGGCGTGAACCCCGGGGGGCAGAGCCTGCAGTGAGCTGAGATCGCGCCACTGCACTCCAGCCTGGGTGACAGCGAGACTCTGTCTCAAAAAAAAAAAAAAAAAGAAAAAGAAAAGAAAACAACATAGCCATAGATTCTTATCAGGCACGTGGAATGCATTAAAATGATTGCATGTATTTTTCTTCCATTTACAAGAAGCAGGTAAGTTATTACTCAATTATTATGCTTTTACCTGAGGCAATCTCAAAAAGACTACTACCAAGTTTCTTATCATGCATTTTCAAAATCTCATATATTAAGGAGAATATTTGTAGAATAAACCTTTTGGAATTACAAAACATTATTTTTACCAGGAAACTTTTATAAACTAAGGGCTAGAAACAATGGATAATTTATGAATTAAGAAGCTAATACAGAGAATATGTATACAAATATCTGTATTTTTTTTATATTTGAGGGAACATTGGGAGAATTGCCCAAGAAAAAACCTCAGTTTTCACTTCATTTGGTGTAGTAAAACATAGAGACAATCTAAAAGAACTAATGTTTCTGATTTCAATGGGAGAGATCATGGAAATATGAATGGCAACTGTTTATTTTTTAAATTAAACTTTTGAAAAGTGAAAGCATGGATTGTTGAAGTAATAACGTTTATTTAATAAAATGCTTTACATGACATGCCAGCAACCTCCACTCAAGGAATACCGGAAGCCTTCCCATTCAAGGAATACCTAGACTCCCCTGCCTGCCTGAGTCTGTCAAGCACAGATGATGGTGCTTGATTCCCTTGCCACAGCAAGCTCTGATTAAATAGCCTCTTATTGTTCTCATTTGTGTGGTCTTGGTTTGTTTCCACAGGGCTTTCTCTGGCCCTGGCTCCGTCAGTGACAATTGGAAGAAACATCAGTCTCACAGAAAAATAAAAATAATATCAATTTCATTTTTTTGACCCAGACTTTGAAACACAAAATTAGGAAGTATAAACATCTTTGAATCCTCACTATTCATTAGAATTATACTCACTGTTCTTCACAAGATGGCACATACAGTCCTAAAATTCTCCCTCATTTTCTATCTCCATGTAAAAGGTTATTTCAGACTAAGAGGCTCTTTCCTTATAACCCCATCCATGGACATCTACTCTTCCACTTGCTTTTCCCTTAATTTTTCTCACTCGTGAAATCTCAAATTAATCCCTTTCTGATGCAAATCCTCAATGACAGGCCCTCCCCTTGTTTCCTTTTTTATCTTTTGCTCAGATTCTGCATCAAAAGACTGGCAAGTAAAACCAGAGAAATCTGTGTAAGATTCGTAGATTGTATCAGTGTAGATATTCTAGTTTTAATATTGTATTATAGTTTTGCAAAATGTTATCGAGAAAAACTGGGCAAATTGTACAAGTGTTCTCTCTATATTACTTCTCACAACTATATGTGAATCTACAATTGTCAAAATAAAAATTTTAATTAAAAAGAAGACACCTTCCACTGGAATAGGCAACAATAGTTTTCTTCGCAGATGAGTTAGAGGCTAAAGTGAAAGGCAAACAGAATTCTGTTTTACACTCAGAAAAATGTAGAAGGCTATGAATACTCATATAATATTATTTTTTAGTTATATATATATAAACCAAATTAAAAATTAACAATGATACACTATAAATACGGGTAAATTTGTTAGAAAGGAAGTGACAGTATTTAATCTTTGAAAGAATTTAGTGAAAATAGGACCTCAGACTTGAAAACTTGAACACATGGGGTAATTTAGCCACTATATCATACTAAAATTTCTTTTATAATATTTCTACCAGGTGGATATCTAGCCAAGGACTAAACACATACTAGGTGAAGGAATGCTGTTATTCATAGAAACGATTCATGCCTTCAAAACAATTAGATGATTAACTTTCTTCCAGTGAACAAGGAACCTTTATGTTTGTTGTAAAATATATGTTTAGTTGGCACGTGCTAAGTGCCAGTGTCTGGATACTAAGGATATGGTTAAAATAGGTTTATTCTAAAATTGTTCAGAGTCTAGTTGGAAAGATAAAATGAAAAATAAACAAACCAAAAAAGTCATCACTTCTTAGTAGATGCATTTATACAATTTGAGTGAAAGAACAGATGTTGGTATAATTTATTCATAGACTTGAGATGATTATGACAACCAGAAAAATAAAGCTTTAAGAAATCATAACATTTGTACTAGACCCTTAAAGCATGACTAGGTTGTTATCAGAAGGAAACATGGGCAAAGTCATAGAATCAATAAGTTTCAGGGCTCATTTAGTAAAATAAATAACTAAAATAAAAATATAAGGAAATATTGATGAAAAGAAATAAAATAAGAATAAAATCAGGTTACAAAGGACTCGGGTGAACAATTCCATAGATTAGGATATTGCCTTGACAGCAATATGACAAATGAATTGGCAGGTAGATACTAAAATCTGGGAGACAGGGAAGGCTAAAAAATTAGTGTAAGGAATGGGAGATAGAGTCAGCAAAAACTGGTGCAGACAAGTGGATGTATGGAAAACAGTGATGTGTTAAGCAGTAGTCTGGTTAAAATGATTCAACTAGTTGTTAATATCTGACTAAGAACTGCAGTGTTATAGGGGGACATTAAATCTTCTCAAGCCTAAATATATTTTGAAGATTCTTTCTGCATACCAATTGAAAAAAATAATCCTAGTATAGAATGAATGGCCTTTATTGACTTCATCGTGAGTCATAATGATTACCTTTTGGCTCTAGGTCTTAATAGCAATCCTTTAATCATTGTTTCTCTAATATCCCCAGAGGTTGATAGAAAGTTAAAGAGTATATACATAATTTGTGGATCTCTTCCTTTTTAAAAGTTGTCATGATGTACACAACTTTCTTCTTCCAGCTGAACTCTAACTGCTCATTATTTTTTGACTTGACCAACATAGATTAGTAATTTTACCAGCCACAAGTTACATTAAATATTTAGTTGAATTTGCCTGTGTGAGGAGACACGAAAAAGCTGATTTTTCTCCTTCAAACCCTTCATCTATCCTAGGCCTCAATGTCCTCTCTCTATTATTTTTTCTCCCACTTTCAGCTCAAAGATTCTTTTCCCTGACAGAAAATCCAAAGGTTAAATCAGATTCAAGGTTTTAAGTAATCTATTAACAATTCTTCATTTTCTCCCAAAATTCTTACCCTTTTTATTCTGCTAATGGCTCCAAGGTCTTCTGTGTTTTTCTTGGCATTATTTGCTAGACATGATCTTAGATTACCTGTGATATACTGTTCGTTTTGTTTATTATTTATATTTTAAGTAGTATTTTAATATTTCTGCTCACTAAAGTATTCCAAAAAGTACAGTTTTGATTTTCTTCATAGAATAGATGTGCCAGTATAATCACAATTGAAATTTGCAATCTGGGTCATGTAGAATGATAAAGTATTTGGTCTCAGACAGACCAAAGTTTAAACTCCTCCTGGGAAATTCCAATGTGTTCTTGAGAAGACATTTACCTTCTATGGTTACATTTTTCTCACTGGTAAAAATGGAGATTGCAAGAGATTGAATAATGACCCTCAAAAATGTTATGTATATGTCCTAAATTCTAAAATCTAAAATTATAATCTTGTTTGAAAAAAGAGGACTTTGCAGAAGGAATTAATTAAAGCATTTCTAGATAAGATCACCTTGGAATAGGATGGGCCCTAAATTTGATGACAAGTTCTTACAAGAGAAGAGAAAAAGAAAAAGGAAGAGAGATGCAGAGGATAAAACCATGTGAAGACAGAGTAGATTAAAGTCTTGAAGGCCTCACCCAAAGTACACCTGGAGCCATTAGAAGCTGAAAGAGGTGAGGAAGAATTCTTTCTTATAGACTTTGGGGAGAGCACGGTCCTACTTATACCTTGATTTCAGGACTCTGGCCTCCAGAACTGTAAGACAAGAAATTTCTATTGTTTTAAGCCATCGAGTTAGCAGTAATTTATTCCAGCAGCCCTAGGAAACTTGTGGTAATTCGTCATATCAGGCCCAAGAAACCAATACAGAGATAATGTCACATTTTTAGGAGTAAAGGAAAAATCAGATAACCCATGTAACAACTTTAATAGAGAATGTATTGGTAACACAGCATGTTTTTTTGTTTAACATTAATTTGTTTCTTCCCTCTTGGATTTTCTTTTGCAATATACTGGGATTGAATTAAAGCTAAATACTCTCTATTTTTGCAATTTTATCCATTATTTTGGTTCTACCCTTCTGAAAAGTTGACTACCATGTTAAAATGTTATAGATAACCTTTCTTCATCTTTCTTATTATGGTCACATTACCAAACCATCCATGTTGCTTAGAATATGATGTAATAATAGTAAAACTTTCCCTAATAATCACTTCTAGCCACAACTATAGTTGACTGCCATTAAAATGACTCCTGATTTATCCAGGCCTCCATTCTCTCTCTTGTTCCCTACTGGCTTCTCTATTCTGTCACTGGCCTGGGAAATTGTTGTGTGTCAAAGAAATTTGGACTCAGTTCATTATTCATGCAAAAGGTCCATCGGATACTTAGAGCCTGGTGTAGACAAGAATAAAGGAAAATATAGAAGAATAGAATAGGGTTTTACCTTTCTGCAATAAAATAGGGTTTGTTTTGCTTGTAGGTGAGAGGCTGATCTAAAAAACCTCTTATATTCTATTTCTAGTTCCTAGTATAGAAAAGATGCCTCAAAATTATTTTTTATTTTAGAGAAACTAATGATACTCTTACAACTTTTAGAACTTAGTCTCATTTAAATTTGAGATTTTTCTACTTTAAAATTTGCATTTAACTGTCATAGTTTTAAGATCACTTTACCTTAACAAAATGACAACCTGATACTACAGTAATTGTTTCTTAAATGCAATAATGTGAGAGCCTCTGAATCAAGTGAAATAAATGTTGGGCTATAAAAGCAATAACCCATTCTAATTCCTTGCTTTATTGCAATGTAAAAATTATTATCATTATACTTACTAACCTGAAAAAATAAATATTCATTGAATGATCACATTTCCTTTTTATTAGGATTTTCACAATAATAAAGACATCTAAATTTCCCTTTTACACTATGTTCATATTAAACATTCCAGATGAAAATGAGATGAAAAACGTGATCAGAGTAGTGAGGATGAAACTATTTAAGAGAAAATAACTTATGTTACTGGAAAAGGGCCTGCCTCTTTTCTGAGATATACTAAGAGTTCTTTTCTCTTTTCATTTCCCTTTCTATTCCCACCTCTACCTCTGTCTTTCTCTGTCTGTCTCTCTCTATCTCTTTTTATTTCTTCTCTCCATATCCAGTCCTATCTCCCTTTCCTTCCTGCCTTCTTTTAAAAATACATTTGTCTTTCTTTCATTCCTCAAATTCTTATTGAGAACTGTTATATGCCAAGCACTGAAAGCTGGGGGTATCATGGTGAACAAGACAAACTCACTAATCTCATAAAATTTACATGTTAAGTGACCACTTTATATAGTCAGACTTGTGTACACAACCCCTAATTGGAAATTATCATCTGGATGACATTCTAGAGCTGAATCAAACACATTTTTAATCTACTAAGTTTAACTCACCCCAAAATTTCTGAGCCCTTATGAATTCCTTTGACTATTTCATTCTTCATAGCTAGTCACACAAAGAAAGTTTATTTTACCTCTGAATTTTTTGAACTTATATATTTGCTTTTGATTGCTTTTCTTTCTATCTCAATTTGGTCATTCCCTGACATGGTTTGAATTTGTTTCCCTGCCCAAATCTCATGTTGAATTGTAATTCCCAATGTTGGAGGAGGGGCCTGGTGGGAGGTCATTGGATCATGGGGTTGTATTTCCCCCTTGCTGTCCTCATGATAGTGAGTGAGTTCTCATGAAACCTGTTTGTTTAAAAGTGTGTGGCACCTTCCCCTTCACTGTCTTCCTCCTGGAAGACATGCCGACTTCCCCTGCCTTCTGCCATGATTATAAGCATGGCCTCCTCAGCCATGCTTCCTATAAAGCCTGCAGAACCATGATCCAATTAAACCTCTTTTTTAAATAAATTACCCACTATCAGGTAGTTATTTATAGCAATTCAAAAACTGAATAACACAGAAAATTGGTACCAGAAAGTGAGGCATTGCTATAAAGACACCTGTAAATGGTGAAATGACTTTGTAACTGGGTAACAGGCAGAGGTTGGAACACTTTGGAAGGCTCAGAAGAAGACAGGAAGATGAGGGAAAGTTTGGAACATCCTAGAGACTTGTTAAGTTGTTATCACCAAAATGCCAATAGTGATATGGACAATTAAGTCCAGTGTGATGTGATCTCAAAAAGAGATAAAAAACTTACTGAGAACTGGAGCAAAACTCACTTATGTTACGCATTAGCAAAGAGGTTGGAGGCCTTGTGCCCCTTTCCTAGAGATCTGTGGAACTTTGAACTTGAGGGAGATGATTTAAGGTGTCATGTGGAAGATATTTCTAAGAAGGAAAGTTTCCAAGCTGTGACCTGGCTGCTTCTAACTGCGTAATGTCATATGCATGAGCAAAGAGATGATCTGAAGTTGGAACTTATATTTAAAAGGGAAGCACAGCATAAAAGTTTAGGAAATTTGCATCCTGATCATGTGATAAAAAAGAAAAACTCATTTTCTGGAAAGGAATTCAAGCCAGCTGCAGAAATGTGCTTAAGTAAAGAGGAGCTGAATGTTAATAGCCAAAACAATGGGGAAAATGCCTCAAAGGCATTTCAGAGAACTTTGTAGCCTCCCCTCCCATTACAGGCCCAGAGGCCTAGTAGGGAAAAGTGGTTTCTTGGGCAGGCCCAGGGCCCTGCTGCACTGAGCAACCTCAGAACACTGCTCCCCACATCACAGCTGCTCCAATTCTAGCTATAACTAAAAGGGCCACGATACATTTCAGGCCACTGCCCCAGAGGGTGCAAGCCATAAGCCTTGGCAACTCCCACATAGTGTTAAGCACGCGGGTGCACAGAGGGCAAAAGTTGAGGCTTGGAAGCCTCTGCCTGTATTTCACAGGATGTATGAAAATACCTGGATGTACAGGCAGAAGTCTGCTGCAAGGGTGGAGCCCTCATGGAGAATCTCTGTTAGGGCAGTGAAGAGAGGAAATATGGGGTTGAAGTCCCCACACAGGGTCCCCACTGGGGCACTGCCTAGTGGAGCTGTGAGAAGGCCATCAATCTTCAGACCCCAGAATGTTAGAGCCACTTACAGCTTTCACTGTGTACATGGAAAAGCCACAGGCACTCAATGCCAGCTGATGAAAGCAGCTTAGGGGGCTGTACCGTGCAGACCCACAGGAGCAGAGATGCCCAAGGCACTGAGAGCCCACTCATTGCATCAGTGTGGCCTGGATATGAGACATGGAGTCAAAAGAGATTATTTTAAAGCTTTAAGATTTAATTACTGCCCTGCTCGTTTCAGACTTTCATGGGGCCTGTAGCTCTTTAGTTTTGGCTGATTTCTTCATTTTGAAATAGGTGTATTTACACAATGCCTGTACCCTCATTGTGTCTTGGAAGTAACTAACTTGTTTTTGATTTTACAAGCTCATAAGCAGAAGGGACTTGCCTTGTCTCAAATGAGACTTTGGGCTGTGGAGTTCTGAGTTAATGAGAAAATGCGTTAAGACTTGAGGCACTGTTGACAAGGGATGGTTGCATTTTGTAATATGAAAAGGACATAAGATTTGAGAGGGGCCAGGAGCAGAATGATACAGTATTTATTTGTGTTTCTGCCCAAATTACATGTCAAATTGTAATTTCCAATGTTGGAGGAGAGGTCTGGTGGAAGGTAATTGAATCATGGGGGCAGGTTTCTTCCTTGCTTTTCTCATGATAATGAGTACTCCTAAGATCTGATTCTTTAAAAGTCTGTAACATCTTCTTCTTCACTCTCTTCCTCCCACTTCAGCACATGAGATGTGCTTCACTCTCTTCCTCCACCATAATTGTGAGTTTCCTGAGGCATTCTCAGCTATGCTTCCTGCACAGTCTGTGGAACCATGAAGCCAATCAAACCTCTTTTCTTTATAAACTACCAAGTCTCAGGTACTTCTTTATAGCAATGAACAAATGGACTAATACCTTCCCCAAATTTTTCTTTATTTTGTCACAGAATAAACTCTCTTTTATCAAAAATTTATTATGTCTAAATACCTAATGAAAGTACGAAGCCCTCTACAGTGACTTCTTTGGAATATTTTGGGGGCAAAATTTAAAACTAGGATGTATTATAATTAATATTGAAATACTTAATTTTACTAAAATATCAGTTTTCCCCAAATTAATCTACATACCCAATTAAAATCTAAGTTTTTTCCCCAAAATATAACTAGTGAGTTCTAAAATTATTTTGGAATTGTGAATTCTTGGCAACTTTGAAGAGAAAATCTGGAGGACACACAACACTAGATATAAGACTCATTGTAAAGATATATTAAAATAAGATCATGTTGCAAAGATGGACCAACTGACAGATAAAATTGGATAGCTCAGATACAGACCAGTGTATGTATGGACTACCTTATTTTTGAAAATGTAGGCACCTCAGAGCAATTCTGAAAAAACAGATAGCATCTTAATAAACAATACTGGACCAATTGTCTACATTTGCTTAATACATCACA
Organism: Nomascus leucogenys; assembly: GCF_006542625.1. NCBI lineage: Eukaryota > Metazoa > Chordata > Mammalia > Primates > Hylobatidae > Nomascus > Nomascus leucogenys. The sequence continues at coordinate 36,389,142 of NC_044384.1, forward strand.
TTATCAGTGTGAGTAAATTTTGAATCCTGTTATAGTTATTCAGAAGAAAGGTTACATTTAATCTGATACAGAAAATTTAAGACTGAAAGGATTTACTAATATCTTTATGATTTTTTTGTTAAGCCTAGATAACTAAAAATGGTAGAAGTCATTGACATAATAAGCAAATGGAAAAAGAGTTGCAGGCTTGAGGTAGAGGTTCATTGGTTTGGTTTTGGATATTTAGATGAACTCATCATTAGCAGTAAGTGATGTTAGCTGTTCATTGTCTCAACAACATAAATAAAACAAAATATCAGATTGATAAATTCTAAAAAAAGTGTGGTATCAGAAACCCTTTGTTCATTTTGTAGGTCTATAGATATATTAATTTTTGTATATTATTTAATATGGATGTGCCTGAGCTGTAAGAAGCACTCAGCATACTTAGAATTATTAAGCTACAGATTACGTGTAAAGTGACACAAGATGGACTGTTAAAGGCAAAGATCTTTATTGCCTTTCAAAATTTTTTTCTGTTCTTCCATTTCCTAAGCTTGAATATCTATGATATTCTGTCATTTACTTTCTGTACTCCTCCTAGAAATGCCTGTGCTGCTCATTACATCAGAGATCTTTATGGATCTGTAAGAATGATAAAGGTCCATGTAATACTCAAAGAAAAGAAAAGATAAATCCTGGAGTGAACACTTAGGTTTATTTTCTGCCTCAGTGAAAAACCAAATGGGACCAGCCATTCTTTGGAGTTCTCTGTGTCTCTATGAGTTGCTCAGAGAACAAAGAATCTATTTTTTCCTGTGATGATGCTTCAAAGTCTTTAAAGTGACACAGGGATCATGTTATTTTACAAACAGCAAAATTGTGACAAGAAAAGGAGAAACAGAAAGAGTTCTATTGCTTGGCAACTTGCAACTGTACCAAACTTCTAATCTAAACTTTTTATTAATATGTTACATGGTTTGCTTACCAGGTGATGTCAATAAGCATAAACTTTTTAATATTATTATATTTAAAATAAATACAATGTTAAAATTTATCTCTTTTATGTTTACTCAAACATGGTTCAGGAAACCCATAGCAATTTGATCCATTTTATTAACATTCTCCCTAAATGCATCCTTTCTGTTACACTGCTGGAGCTGCATCCACTGCAGGAAAATAATTTCATGATAAATATTGTGGCTCATATTTTAAATTGTTAAACACCTTACAAATCCAGGAGGATGTATCTGTCCAAAAAAAGAGGTGTTGAATTTTCTGCTCTTCTTGATGGCGTCCTCATACATTTGTCGATATCAACAAGGTACTATTTTACATAAAAGAAAAATTACTTTTTCAGGAACTTGCCAGTTGAAAAAACCATGAAGTTTCAGAAATAGAAATAGTATTAGAAGTCATTTTTAGAGTTATTATTTGATATTTGGAAGGCAGCATTGTGCAGGAGTAAAAGGGTTTATAGTTAAGTATAGTTAATGGGTATAGTTACCACTTCAGTGACCTTGGACTGGCAATGAAACATATCTGCATTCATCTTCATCATCTCTACATTATAGTTATCCCAGTTTAGTATCCTGAACCTATAAATAATTCTTACAAATTAGTAAGAAAAATCAAATGTTGTAATAGAAAAAAAAAGAGATATGAAATGGCAATTCGCAAAAGAGAACATCTGAATGGCTAAGATACATCTGAAAAGATGTTTATCTTCACTAATAACCAGAGAAATTAAACTAAGATGATGATGTGATGTTTGATGCCATCAGATTAGCCAAAAAAAAAAAGTTGAACTAATCAATTCTAGATATTGAGCAAAATGTACCAAAAGCAGGAGCTCTCCCACTTTGCGAACTCTCCCAATTACTCCGAGGAGCAATTTGGCTGTATCTAGTGTAGATGAACACGAAATGGCCTGTGACTCAACCATCATACCTCTAGGTATGTACTCAAGGGGAATTCTTGCAAAGATACACAGGTAGTTATATACTGAAATGTTTGTTGCAGCAGTATTTGCAATATTACAAAAATAGATTGAGGCTATGTCTAGTAATAGTCTATCCTACATCACATAAAATGAAAGAATTAGATTTATTTGTGTCAGTACAGAAAAATCTAAAAGTAAACTATAATTGGAAAATACAAGTTGCATATGGCAGAATATAACATTATTTAAAATTTTAAAATACAGAAAATAATATACTATTTCTGGACGTACATGTATATGTGGGAGCACAAGGAAAACTTCTTCTTTGCCCTCTGAAGGTTTGCTGAAAAATCAACTGACAAAGAAAAGCAGGTTAATAGAAGAAAATATATATAAATATATTTGATTATAGTTTTAAATGACATGGAAATATTCAGAATAAAGACCTGAAGATACTGGGAAAATCATCCATTTTCATGTTCAGTGGAGTACAGATAGCCTTGTAGAACTGTTATTTGGCAAGAAAGGTCTGATCTAATACTAATAGACTGAGGGGAGAAACTTAGCAAATGGTCTTTCTGTGTGGCATTTCTTTCTCCCAAGTAAGAGGCAGGACCCTTTCTAGAATGAAGGTCTTATGACCTACAATCAGAGAAGATAGGTCGGAGAATTTTGTAATGGACTGTTCTTATGCAGAAAGCAGGGAAAGTCAAATTAATAGTTTACATTTTATATCTGGCATTAGGGAAAAGAGGTTATTGTCTTTATACCTGCCTTGGGGAAGAGGAATTCTAGTTTCTACGGCTTGCCTTAGCGGGGAAGGGGTGTGAGACAGAAGGGCAGAAGAAGGTCAGAGGGACGCTTTGCTTCTGAGGCTGCTTGTGAGGCCTTCATTTTGAGGTATCATTTTCTGATCCCCACCATATGTAATAAAACTAAAAAAGTATGGACTGATATAAAAACAAAATTATATTCGTGCACTGGGAAAAGAGAATATGGAACTGATGAGTAAAATCAGGGGTCTTTAAGTATATTTATGGTGTTATTTTTCTGCAAATTGCACAAGGTTCAATTAAATGGGGTCATTATTAAAAACAAGTTAGGGTATATATATTAAAAGAGCAGAAACATGAAGCTACTTAGATAATTTTTTAAAAGTTTTTATTATAAAAATTCAAACATTCACAAAATTCCACTGGAAAGTCACGTATCCGTAACTGGTATTAAACAATTGTCAAGCTTTAGTCAATTTGTTACATCCCTACTCCCATGCGTTTTCTCTCCTACATTATTTGTAACAAATTTCAGGTATCATCTCAAGTTGTGTATTATTCTATTAATGTATAAAATATAAAATACTTTATAAATATTGATATTTGATTGTTCTGAGGAGTGTGTATATGAACCTTTGCTATCTTAGCATTTGGACATTTCTGTAATAAACTTTTAATTACAAAAAATGAAAATGATAAATAGCAAGAAGTGGTAGGTGAAGAAATTAAAGCAAATAATAGCCCTTGACTATTTCTAATCACTGTCTCCAAAATAATCCTGCACTTTCACATATTGATTTACTTTGAATTATAATATTACTTTGAATTCTAGGTTATAATTTTCATCTTTCACCCAATTGTAGAATGTGCTTTACTTTACAGAATGAACCGGAATTCCAAAAGATGTCATCAAAGGGCTTCCTCTGCTGGACCCCACTTATACACTTTAAGCAAAGTGTTTGTTCTGCAAAGCAAGAGTCAGTATGAGATTTTCCATGTTGTCTTTAAATATTAACATTGTAAAGAACATTCTCAGAAACGTTGTTTTTAATTATTTTAATTTTTAATTTTTTATTATTATTATACTTTAAGTTTTAGGGTACATGTGCATAATGCTCAGGTTTGTTACATATGTATCCATGTGCCACGTTGGTGTGCTGCACCCATTAACTCGTCATTTAGCATTAGGTGTATCTCCTAATGCTGTCCCTCTCCCCTCCCCCCTCCCCCCACCCCACAACAGTCCCCAGAGTGTGATGTTCCCCTTCCTGGGTCCATGTATTCTCATTGTTCAATTCCCACCTGTGAGTGAGAACATGCGGTGTTTGGTTTTTTGTCCTTGTGATAGTTTACTCAGAATGATGTTTTCCAGTTTCAACCATGTCCCTACAAAGGACATGAACTCATCATTTTTTATGGCTGCATAGTATTCCATGGTGTATATGTGCCACATTTTCTTAATCCAGTCTATCGTTGTTGGACATTTGGGTTGGTTCCAAGTCTTTGCTATTGTGAATAGTGCCGCAGTAAACAAATGTGTGCATGTGTCTTTATAGCAGCATGATTTATAGTCCTTTGGGTATATACCCAGTAATGGGATGGCTGGGTCAAATGGTATTTCTTGTTCTAGATCCCTGAGGAATCGCCACACTGACTTCCACAATGGTTGAACTAGTTTACAGTCCCACTAACAGTGTAAAAGTGTTCCTATTTCTCCACATCCTCTCCAGCACCTGTTGTTTCCTGATTTTTTAATGATGGCCATTCTAACTGGTGTGAGATGGTATCTCATTGTGGTTTTGATTTGCATTTCTCTGATGGCCAGTGAAGATGAGCATTTTTTCATGTGTTTCTTGGCTGCATAAATGTCTTCTTTTGAGAAGTGTCTGTTAATGTCCTTTGCCCACTTTTTGATGGGGTTGTTTGTTTTTTTCTTGTAAATTTGTTTGAGTTCATTGTAGATTCTGGATATTAGCCCTTTGTCAGATGAGTAGGTTGCGAAAATTTTCTCCCATTCTGTAGATTGCCTGTTCACTCTGATGGTAGTTTCTTTTGCTGTGCAGAAGCTCTTTAGTTTAATTAGATCCCATTTGTCAATTTTGGCTTTTGTTGCCATTGCTTTTGGTGTTTTAGACATGAAGTCCTTACCCAAGCCTATGTCCTGAATGGTATTGCCTAGGTTTTCTTCTAGGGTTTTTATGGTTTTAGGTCTGGCATTTAAGTCTTTAATCCATCTTGAATTAATTTTTGTATAAGGTATAAGAAATGTTTTCAGCAAGTTCATACAAGAACTCCTTCTTGGCCTCAATAATCCAGAGGGGAGAGTGTCCACAAGTAGTTTGGTTTAAGTAAATTCACATTCAAAGAGCTCTCAAAGGCTGTGCCAGCAGCTACTTTTTTACTGAAAAAAAATGTTCAAGTACTATATAAATAAGAAATTTATTCTTACCCATATACCAGCAGAATTGATCAATGACAAGAGACATAAATTAGAAAGTGGTGAAAAGAAATTTATTATCTTCCTTTCTTCTACACAGTGCACACATCATTTGAATGTAGGTGTCCAAGAGAATTAATTTCATTCAGGTGAGAGAGAAGATAATTAGGTATCAGGAGGGAGCATGGCTATAGAGCACCAGTTCCTCTGAAAATGGGAAAATTTCATCTTCATGTCAAAGATTAATTTAAGCTCTCTTCTTAGAACGTATCAATTGAATTTAAGTTAGGAAAATGTTATGTGTCAAGAACTACTCTCTTGGATTCGTGAATGCTGTGATTTAATTAACATTTTCTTAGTTAAATATGAATATATATATATATTCTGGCATATACATATATATTCTGACATATATATTCTGGCATTTTATATATATATATATATATATATATATATATATATATATATATACACACACACACACACACACACATATACATATATCAGTGATTTTTGCAGCCAGCTCAACTCTGTAGAATTGGTAGAAGTTACACAAACATGAGCATTACAGGATACCACCTTAAAAACAAATAGGAGGCTCTCAACACCTGGCCTAGATTTTTGGAATCTATAGAAGGCGTATAATTTAAGAATTCCTACCAAGAAGAAACAAGAAGTATGGAATGGGTACATTGATAGAAAAGTTTCAAGGTACCCTTAAAAAATTCCTAGCTGTGCTGATTGGTTAAAGATTTTATTTCCTAAAACCAGTCAGTAAAGACGATAGGAGGTAACTGGTTCTTCAAATGGAAAGACAGGAACACAAGATTTTAAGAAACATGAACAATCAAGAAAAGATGACACTACAAATGAAACATAGTAACATTTTAGTAACTGACCACTAAGAATTAGTGATCTACAAATTACCTGACAAGAAATTTAAAATTGCTCTTTTAAGGAAGCTTAGAGAGCTACAAGAAAACACAGATGGATAACTTAAAAAAATCAGAAGAAAATGTACATCCTTCCCTTCCCCAATCACCCTTCCCTTCTCCCCCATGATGCATACCTCCCCTCACTGATCCTGTTGAAAAAGAGATCAATTAGGAGAAAAGAGAATCAGAAGCCCTAGATAAGGTGGGACATTGATTCCTGTTTATGCCATCCTCAATAATCCTACTTTTACAGTAGGAAAACAGTGAACTCAACTACCAAACTTAATTTTATTATGATAACACTTATATCATCTCATAAGTTCAATTGTCTTTTCCGTTTAAGAGAAATATTTAATGAAAATTTTATTAAATGTCCTCATATCTATTTAAATCAAAGACTCAATTAAAATAAGTTATCCTTTTGAGCAGAGCCCAAATAGTGACTGTGGACACATTGTGTTAGTAGAATTGGTTTGCTTAATGTTTCAGACTTAATTTTGTCATCTAAATTACTATGATACACAGAATTACATACAATAGACATTATAGTGCTTAAGGTCTAATAAAATTTTGCTTCCCCATACCTTTGAGGGAAAGAAATCCTCATTTACTTTTCCCCACTAATTGAACAAGATTCTTCATAATTGCATCAGATATGTTTTTACTGTTTAGAATTCAAGTGGATGCTTTATTATGTGCTATTATACTTTAACCTCTAATTATAATATGTGAGTTTTTCCTCCTACCTGTCCAAGTTGCTCTTATGATTCACAAATAAGGTAACATAGTTCTGCTCATACAAAAAGTTTAGTAAATAATTTGTGAAACTGAAAAATCTTGGGAAAAGGAAACAGTAATCTTAATACTTGGATCAACATAAATTGACAAAGACTAATTAAGCCCCTTCTCTATTCTAAAATTTAGTAATGATATATTTATTTTTAATGTGCCTTGTTGGTGTAAACACAGTGTCTTTTGTTACTATAGAGAGGTGAGCCTAAAGATTGATTTATGTCAAGACCCACAAAACTAAAAATGCCATGACATGTTGATGTGATTTGGCTGTGTCCTCACCCAAAGTGTCATCTTGAATTTTAATCCCCATAATTCCCATTATCCCTACTTGTCAAGGATGGTACCAAGTGGGGGTAATTAGGTCATATAGGGTGGTTTTCCCAATGTCATTCTTGTGATAGTAAGTCTCACAACATCTGATGTTTTTATAAGCACCTGGCATTTTCCCTGCTTGCACTCATTCTCTCTCCTGCCGCCCTGTGAAGAGGTGCCTTCCACCATGATTGTAAGTTTCCTGAGGACCCTCCAGCCATGTGGAACTGTGAGTCAATTAAACCTCTTTTCTTTATAAATTACCCAGTCTTGGGCATTTCTTTATAGCAGCATGAGAACAGATTAATAAGATGTGTACTCGTGAACAAGGAAAATCCTTCAGTTATATGATGCTCTTTAAGTGTTACATAAAATTTGGGAAGTGAGTCAGGAAGGTATTGTGTTGGACTATTTTTGCATTGCTATAAAAATAAAATACCCGAGGCTGAGTAATTTATAAAGAAAAGTGGTTTATTTTGTCTCAGCATTCTGCAGACTCTATAGTCAGTATGGTGCTGGCATCTGCTTCTCAGACACCTCTGGAAGCTTACAATCATGGCAGAAGGCAAAGGGTGAGGAAGCATATCACATGACAAGAGAGAAACGGGAGAAGGTGCCAGACACTTTTAAACAACAGATCTTGTGTGAACTCAGAGCAGGAACTCACTAATTATCATGAGGACAGAAGCAAGCTATTCATGAAATATCCACTGGCATGACACAAACACTTCCCGTCAGGCCCTACCTCCGAAACTAGGAATCATGTCTCACCGGGTGATTTGGAAGAGACAAACATACAAATCATATCAGGTATTAATTCTAGTTTTAAAATAAATGTGTAAATGGAGACTGAAATAACTTAGTGATTTATTCCTGGTGCCACAATTTTAAATGCTCCTGCCTTTCATGTTCTGGTTCTCCTCTTTCCATTTGCTGCTTTGGGGGTCACAATGAATGGGCAGCCATTCTCTTCCTAGGATGAAAGCTGAAATTGAAAATACCCTTTCCTGTCATCAAGGTTCTCATACTCTAAAAACAGGTCGTCCTAAGAAAAGTCCCAGGACTATTTTAAAAGAGTTAAAAGAGAGTAAGAGGAGAGTGGTTTTGCTAGATAGGAAATGGTTCTTATGGTAGAGTTAAGTCAAGTTCCTGAGGCTATATAATCAGCCCCCTTCCTTATAATGGTCACTGATACAGGCTTCCTTTCTCTAGAATCAGAACTTAGAATGGCTACCTTTCTTATAAGACCGATGCGTGGTCCAGACAATTCTCTGATCTCTGGCCCTTTAGTCTTACTGCTTCTTTCTTCTCAATGGCATACTCATTAATACAGGAGCTGCTGTCTCCTGAGTCATTTTGCTCATAATTTTTTCCTCTTCCCAAGGGTATCCTCATTCTCCATTTTCTCTGAAATTCCATTCAGGTCCTAGTCCAGGCCTCATCATCTCTGTCGAGGCAACATCCAGAAACCACTCACAAGTCTCACTGATCCCAACAATCATTTGTTTGGGATCATATAATATTTTTCCATCCAGTGCTATCGATTTAAAAGTATGTGGTTTTTAAATCACAAGATGTCCCTTCTGCTTCTCTACAAATGAATAATGTAGTCCTGGAAAGGATTCTCATGTTCTTACATTAGGGTATCTATTGTTATTATTGTTATTATCTGTCATCAATATTTCAATATAAAATTAGATAATATTACTAATACTTAGCAATCAGAACTTAGAATATTTTAAAATACTGTGCAATACTTTGCCAAGCTATCATTTAGCTTTTTGATATAATTATAATGCCCACAAGGACTTCTCTTTTGTATTTATGAGCTTTCCAAAGTATCTAAAACAATGTTATTTATTTATCACAGAATCAATAAATATGTATTAAATAAATATAACTTTAGCTCCCAGTTGTCTTTGCAAATGATATAGTAGGCTTATATATTCCCCCATTTCCCTTGCAAATTTCATCTACAAACTAAATATCAAGCAATAAATGAAAACAGAATAACTACAATTAGAGTTGATATACAAAATAATAAGAATTACTGATACCAGGTTTTTACCTTTCCACATTTTTTTCTCTTAAATTTTGCCTTGGCTGTAAATTTTCTTATTGGCCTATAAAAATAATGAAATATTAGCAATTAATCACTCTGAGCATATTATGCTAATAAGTTATTTTACCCAATTAAATAAATACCATAATAGTATAATCAAGATTTATACACAGAATTTTATATTCCCAACTCTTCACCTATTTATTAAATAATGGGTAGATAACTAAATTAATGTCTCTCATCTTCATTGAATGGCATATACCAACTTGATTAGTGTACATTAACTAGGTACCTAGTAATATAAAATAATACAACTCACATATCTTTCAGGAAGTTACATTAAAAATTATATTTAATAACTGGATATAACTACCATTTGGATGGAATTGACTATTTGAAGGAAAGAGCTTGCTGTGCCTGGAAAAATATTTTACATCTATCTAGCCTTCCAGCCTTCCTCTATTTAGTCTTAAGGTACCATAAAAAAGGTGAATTCCTCTAATTCTAATGTACTCATAAAGAGAGGACAAATTGAAAGATGTGAAACTTATAAACTTCCATTCTTCACTTCCTTCACTTCTCTGCCTACAGTTGAAGAGGTGTGGGGCTTTGCAAACTTGTATCAGAATAACAAGTTTAACTTAATTGAAGCAGAGTCATTTTTAATTGGTGTCCTACAGAGGCCAAATCTTGGTCATTGGGGGATTTATGTGGAATATTTAGAGCTTTAGCTCATGAGAAATTCTCCATGCTTATAGAATAGTTTTTCTAATTAATGACCCACTTATTTTCTTTGTTTCTGATAAGCAGAACTGATTTAGACAAAACATTTGTTAAAATTTTATTCTCTCAAAGTTTCTCATCTGCTTTTAAATAAACAAAAGCTTACTACAATTTCATGACACAGCAACTAGTACCTGATAATCCTTTTAAAAATACAAAGGTAAAAAACGCAGAAAATATAGAAGATGTCTGTTTGTTGTTATACTATGAAGCACAGGACTGTGATCTCTGAGAAAAGGGAAAACACTAGGTGAGCCCCATAAATAAGACTCCTTTCTTCCTGGAGGCAGAAATATCCATTCATCATGAAAAGCCCTAGCCAAAGAGAGCCAATAAACAATGATACGCTGGAAGCAAAGAGTACTCATAGTACCAAGATTTTCCTTTCTAAATACTATCATTAGTTAAAAGGAAAAATAACTCATTAACAAAAAAGGCTCATGCAAGCACTGAGTCCATTGAGGTACTGATGGAGCTGTAACTTCAGAAAGTCAGGAAATGTTCACGGACACATCAAAAATACACAGGGACTAGGTTGAAGGTGGTCCCATTGGAAAAACCTGGGACAACTTGAGCATCAAAATAAATAATGACAATAAAAAAGCAAGATTTCATGAAACCATATTGTTATAAGTCAGTGAATAAATAAATGGAAAGAGAGAAAAGCTCTCTTAGAAATAAAAGGAATGCCCGGCGGTGCGTTGATCACTTCAGGCTAGGAGTTTGAGACCAGTCTGGCCAACATGGCGAAACATGAAAAATACAACAGACAAACCAACCAACCAACTCAGTGACAACAAAACAGGTCTACCCTGGAGTCATACTCTAATTTTTTCTATTTTCCTCCCTTTCTGATCCTTTATCCCACTTTCTTTTTCTTCCTCTTCCTTCTCCTTCTTCTTTGTCAGAGGATTGAGTTATTATCACTGATCCATATAAAGTCCCTCTCTCATTTATTTTAATTCCCACCCCCCATTTCTATTCCCCGACTTCCCATGTGCAACCTTCCTAATATGTCTGATGCGCATCTTTTTGTTTGTATGTATTTTTAGAAAATGTTTATTGTTTTGTGTGCAAAAAAAAATTAATAAAAAAAAAAAAGAAAACCCACAGAAAAAAAAAAAAAAAAAAAAAAAAAAAAAGTGCCAGAGAGAAAAAAATAAACAATGGGGACATGAAGTAAAAAAAAAAAAAAGAAAGAAATAAAAGGAATGATTGAGTTAGAAAATCATCAAGATATTCTAAAACTAGTAGATGATTATTTGACAAGAAGCATGATTTTTTTTTTCAAAATATCCCCCAAAGTGATTATCTTGAAACGTAAAATGTTAACTTTACAGTCATGTAGATTTACAAGTGGGTATTTTTCACCCAGAAATACAAGATTCATAGGATATAAAACTTATATATGCAGAAGGCTGTGACTGATATTTTCAATCACAGCAAAATATCTGTCCGGGTAGATAAGATTTGATGGTGAAATGTGGAGCAGAACACAAAAGCCAGAACATCAAATCAAATCCAGAGGTAGTACAGTGGAAAGAGGTTGGAACATGGAAGAAGAATTCCTGGAACACTTGGATACTTTACAGGTTGTGAGCCCTAATATTTACTCAATCTTCCCTTGTGTATCATGTGCCTGTGCATTTCATATTGGAAAGATTCATGCTAAAAACATATGAACCCAAAAGGGACAACAGCCAGGCTAACATATTCTATACAACAAGGAGGTCCATAGATTGAGGACACTCTCCCCTTGAAATAGTCTTTTATGTTGGACCAAACAGAGAAGACAGAAGGGAACCACTGCATTTTCCAAAGCCCACATCTGAACCACTGTTAAGTCTGGTCTTTCATGTGAACCATTCTGAACTGTGACTGCACTGTTGCCTGAAATCCAAGTTAATCACCTGCTTCATACTCTACTTCTATGCTTCTTTATGCACAAAATACACTGGATATGGTACTCAGCATGTTTAAATCTTCCTTATCCCCCAATGTTCCACTTAAGTCCTACTTTTACCTTGAAGCCATTCATGACCAAACTGTATTGCTTCCTTCTCTTACCCTTAAAATCATTGTGTGTCATATTCAAATGCAATACATTTCGTGAGAAAATTGTGCTTCATTCATTCAACAAATAACTATTGAATGCAGTATTCAGTAATAATGAAGAAAATGACTGTAGAACTAGACTGTGGGTTCAAATCCCTGAATTTCCCACCTACAAAATTGATGATCTTTATTAAGTTGTCTCTATGTTTATACATAATTTAGTCTCTAGGAACTGCTATTTACTCATCTATAAAATGACTTTAATGGCAATGTCCATCTCATAGAATAGTTATGAAGATTAAATGAATTAACATATTTAATCTTAATGTTTATTATATTAAGATTATATTGCCTTATATAATCTCTTGAAACTTTAGATATTTTTATTACATTCTAGTCACCATTATATATCTCAGTTACTGTGATAGAGCACAGAACTGGCAATTTTCTTCTGTTCTTCACAGCCAGAATTCAAATAGTATATAATATTTTGAGTTAAAATGATGGCAATATTTGAATTTGTATCAGGCTATTAGGTTTTGAATGAATACTTTTTCAAATCTATTTATGCTTATCTCAGTATTTGAACATTCACATCAAACAAAGCACTATAATAAATATAAATTTTCACTTACTGTTTAGTTTTATAGTAGCTGTTTGGTTTAAAAGAAAAAAAGAAATTACAGTGCCCTGATTTGTGGAGAGAACAATCATCCATGTTTACATAAAGTCAGCCTAATAGTTATCCATAGGCAGGGAGAAAACGATGAGTCATGATGTTTTCCCTTTTTCTCCCTTCTAATCAATTGATACAAATAGGGATTCTACTTTTGCTTAGTTCCCACTTCAGCATTTGAAAAGTCTGTTTTAGTCAGTTATATAGCAAATAATCAAACTTTTTCTTCTCTCATCACGAACAAACATTAAGCCTGTGCTGCCCAGTGTGAGAATCACTATCTATATGTAGTAGTTGACCATGTAAAAGTGGGTAGTCCAAACAGAGGCATGCTAGAAGTGTAATATGTTTGCTGCATTTCTAAGATTCTGTATGTAAATAATAAAATAGTAAAATATCTCAGTAAATTTTTATATTGGTTGCACGTTGAATGATTTAAATAAAATATATTTTAACATTAATTTTACCTATTTCTTTGTAAGTTTTTAACGTGCCTACTAGTAAATCTAGGATTACATAAGTGGCTTGCATTTTATTCCTATGTAACTGTAAGTCCTGGCTGTACAAATGCCGCATCCACATTAGGCATCTAATTGGTGTTCTGATACAACGTTTATCTCCTCTTCTCTACTTTCTTGTGCATCCCTAAATTTTAATGCTTATTGACAGCAGTAGCAGAAATAATTTAGTGCAAAGATAAAAAGATATTGAGAGATCATCCCATTATTTCTTCAAATTAAAGTGAAACAATTTTAGACTTCAGCTAGGGTCCTGTTGCTTCCTGAATGAAATTCCTTCAGTAACTTCCTGTTTTCCTCCGGTGAACTTGCAGATTCCGTAGCACACCTTATAAGACCTTACAAAACCTGGCCCTGGTCCTTGTTCCAGTTTCATTTCTTGTCACTTCCTACCTGGCAGTCTAATCTCAGCTATACACGTTACTTTTTTTCCTTATATGGAATGTCTTCTCTCCTGCCTGCAGGCTTTTGCTCAAGACTGTAGCTATCTCCTTCCAACTACATTTCATGTGATTCAATTTTATTCTTTCTTCAGTTGCATTTTCTTTTGAAAGACCATCCCTGATCCTTTAAAGCTGTAAGGTTGAATTAGACATTTCTAATATATGCTGTAATGTTCATTTATGCTGTAATTCTGTATTTTATTTTTTATGTGAGTACACCATATTTTAAGTGCACATTGTCTTTTTTTCCTGTAGTATTTTTCAAAAGGGACACTATGAGCACTTTGGGGAGGCAATTCTTCATTGCATGGGTCTCTCCCAGGCAGCACAAGATGTTTACCATGCCTGGACCTTACCTATCGAAGACCTATAGCACTGCTCAGTCATTATGTCAATCAGTAGCACACGCCCCCTTTCCCCAACCCATGCCCAGGCACACCTACACTATTTGACACTTGTCCACATCCTACCTAAGGAAGCTAATCACCCTTGGCTATGACCCACATGACTATGAGCCCCATGAAGCCAGGCAGGAGACCATGTCTTACTCTTTCATTACTGAATCCACTTCACCTAGTGTGGTATCAGCCATATGGAAGGAGCTTTCTGTTTATTACAGCAGGATTTATCCTAGTATCAGCTCAATTTTTTATGTTATATACCACTAGATATTAAATATTTTTCAAATTAAGTATAGCATGTTCAAGTGAATTTTCCTTTTTATTTAGCAAGTACTGATGGAGGTCGTTGCCATTAGTGCATTTCTCCTTGACTCTCAAAACCCATCCTTTATAAATATCCATGAAATAAGAGCTGAAGAAACTAGCTATTCTTCTCTATATCCTCTGAATTTCAAGCTCTTTGGAATATCAAGTTTATGTACTAGTGCATTTCAAATGAGCATATGCAGCATCCAAATTAATAAAAATAGGTCATTTTGACTGGTTAAAATACTTAATCTATGTTTACTGCTAATAAGCATTTATCAAATTATGATTCTATAAAAGTTAATGTTTGGTACTAGAAATGCAAACAGGTACAGCATTTAAAGAAAAAAGATTAATTAGGCTGAATGCAGTACTTTACTGACTGTCATTGGTAACATGTTTCCATAATCTTCCAATCATGTCAAGTATCTAGTTGTCTCATCAACATGTCTAGATGTCCAATTTAATGCTTACCTGGGCTGTCTCATCTCCAACTTTCATGATTGTTCCTGACATGCCTCCTTTGCCACGTAATGTCCCAGTGTTGGCAGACAGCCCCAACACCATTTCTACAAATGCCATCTGTTTGCATCAGAGATGTTATTTCTAAATGATGAGTCATAAATATTAAGCTCTGGCCACTGATGGTGCAAGATAGAAAATGGGAATCCCTGTAGGTTCAGAGATAAAAATCAAATCCCAGTTCCTACAATCAATATTTAGGCAACTGCTAAAATATTCAGAAAATAGAAACTAACACAGACTCAGAACATAATTAAGTGAACAAAATGTTTGTTTTTAGATATCATTATAAGCCACTTGAAATCATTTCTGGATTAAGGTTTGAGTATAAATAAACTAAAAATAAAATGCATGTTTTTATGTTAAGGGGAAAAGAAGTTTCTGATTTTGGTAGCTGCCATGAGAACAAAAATCAACATCTGCAGAAGAGGAGTGATTACGTGAGTTTTGTTGTTGTTGTCAGGCAGATTTTTAAACCACCTGGTATACCATCTGTACTAAGAATCTGAAAAATTGGAAAAAAAAAAAGATGTGCAAATGTGTTAGCTTAGAAGCAAAATAGATTCTTCTCCCAGTTCCATATTTAGCCCACCACCTGAAAATATGTATTTACACTGAATTTATGAATGAACAATTTCCATTCATTTCTGCCTTTTTCCTCCAAGTAGGAATATTATTGCTTTATTTAGAAAACAACAGGATTTCTAGTTGTTGATACTTAGTGAGAAAAATATTTCACCAAGTTTGACTGCTTTTCATTTCATTAGCTTCCTAGTCATAGCCCATCTAACCAATTCTAGCAGTAAATTATATCTTATTTAAACTAATCACTGTTCTATATGATTGTCTTCCTTCTTTGTCACATAAAAGAAATGTTGGACACAAATGCCGTATCACAGTTATAGTAATATGCATATGTATATTTGTAATACGCATAGGTATATTCATGTGTATATTTGTAATATACATAGGTATATTCATATGTATATTTAGTTGCTCATTAACCATGAATTGAGCATTTACTGAATAGAAAAGCAACAGGAACATATATTTGAATAAAATACAAAGCAGGTATATTTAAGTGGAGGAGCGATGAATAAATAGCTTCAATTAAAGATAGTGAGTAGAAAGAGAAGGAGCAGTGTCTGGTGACATTGAGTATATAGATTAACAGCCTTCTGTTTCCACTCTGGAACATCGCATTACAGCATGCATCACCTTAAAAATGCTCTTACAGTAGCTGTCTGCTCATTTTTAAAGCTTAATTCCTAAAGTCATGCAAACAGGTATATTTCAAGGGCTACCCAAAATTATGATGCCTAATTTAAACATTTATCTGGGCATCTGATGTGATAACATGGTGTTCAGGACGGGATAGTTCTCTGCTAAATAGTTAACAAATAATCACTGGGATGCAGAGATTGTGGTGGACCCGGTTGGTGCTTTTCCCAGATCGCCTTTATAGAGTTGATGCACCTGCCCCCAGCTGCAATGGTTATTGTTTGCTAATGCTCACACAGCTGCACTCATCTCTGGGTAATTTCCCTCTGCCAAATGGGAGCTGCCTTGCTTCAGAAGTTATGTCCCTTACCCTTGCACCTGGTGGTATCAAATGACTAACTGGCATGAGAATACAAAAGCCCAGATTCTACGCTTTGGATTTTTCCTCTGTGCCATACAATTTATTGTCCAGAGTTATCCTGGGGATCAGGCTGGAGCTATACTCTAGCTGAAACACTCACGGTTTTAGTTTCTTTCCCTGTCCTGATTCCATCAAGCTGTGCCTACTGAGAGCACTACCTTAAAACAATATCACATGGTATCAAATCCTTGTCTTAGGTTTCGCTTCCAGAAAATCCAGCCTCAGACAGAGATTAAACTAAAAATAATTGTATACAGTATTTTTTACTATAGAGAATACCAATTGAACTTTGTAGTATCTGAAACTGCCATATTTCATCAAATGAGAGAAGCATACAGTAGATACAATCTAATTTATTGATATTTTCACAATAAAGAGCAAAAAGAACTTCACTAAATTGTTTTCTTCTATTTTTTGTTTTATTTGCATGCTGGTTTTTAGAATTTTATTTTTTTTATTTTGAGTTCTGGGATGCGTGTTCAGAACATGCAGCTTTGTTTTGTTACATAGGTAAATGTGTGTCATTGTTGTGATCTTTCTGCTCCTTAGCTCAGCTAGGTCCAAGTTCTTGTCTCACAACCAGGAAAAATTAGGTATGCAGACACCAGAGAGTGAGAGGAGAAGAATTTATTAAGTGAAAGGAAGGCTCTCAGCAAAGAGGGGACTTGGTGGGTGGTTCCCCTACCTGAAGGTGGGAAAATCCCCTGTGTGGCTGGATCCCGGGGCTTTTATGACCTCAGAATGGAGAATGTGTATTGATTTGTTTGTGACTATGCAAAAAAGGTTAAAGCAGAGACACCATTCAAAGGTGAGCACAACAGTGTATAAAACCAGTTAGGAAAGAGTACGTATATGTAAAATAGGTGAAGAGTGGGGATCAATCAGAGGAAAGCACGCCAAATAGGAAGACAAGTTCTCAATCCAGTCTGAGGATTTAACTTGTAGCTTGGCTTTCAGGCTTTAAACTGTTTTCAACTTGGAGGTGGTGTTTCACCGGGAACCCTCCCCTATCTGCCTAGGCATTTGGCTGCCTCCTGTTGCTGTCATTATGGTGGTTTGCTGCACTTCTCAACCCATCACCTAAGTATTAAGCCCTCCATGTATTAGCTATTTATCCTAATGCTCTCCCTTCCCCCATCCCTCAACAGGTCCCAGTGTGCATTGTTCCCCTCTATCAGGGGAACCAGCCCCCAATATTTCAACGTAGGTTCTTTACTATTTTCCCTAAGTGTTGGCCAGTGTGAGAAATAAAGAGAAAGAGTACAAAAGAGAAAAATTTTACAGCTGGGCCTCTGGGGGTGTCATCACCTATTGGTAGTTTCCATGATGCCCACCTTAGCCACAAAACCAGCAAGTTTTTATTTTTATTAGGGATTTCAAAACGGGAGGGGGGTATGAATAGGGAGTGGGTCAGAGAGATCACATGCTTCAAAAGACAATAAAATATCACAAGGCAAATGGCAGAACAAAATCACAAGGCCAGGGTGAAATTATAATTACTGATGAGGTTCCATGTCCTGCTGGGCATGCATTGTCATTGATAAACATCTTAACAGGAAACCAGGTTCGAGAGCAGACAACCGGTCTGACTGGAATTTGCCATGCTAGAATTTCCTAATCCTAGCAAGCCTGAGGGTGCTGCAGGAGACCAGGGTGTATTTCATCCCTTATCTTCAACCTCATAAGACAGACACTCTCAGAGTGGCCATTTTAGAGACCTCTCCCTGGGAATGCATTCCTTTCCGAGGGCTATTCCTTGCTGAGAAAATAATTCAGCGATATTTCTCCTGTTTGCTTTCTGCAAGAAGAGAAATATGACTCTGTTCTGCCCGGCACTGCAGGCAGTCAGACCTTATGGTTATCTCCCTTGTTCCCTGAAAATCGCTGTTATCCTGTTCTTTTTCAAGGTGCCCAGATTTCATATTGTTCAAACACACGTTTTACAAACAATTTGTACAGATAACGCAACCATCACAGGGTCCTGAGGCGACATACATCCTTAGTTTACGAAGATGACGGGATTAAGAGGCTAAAGTAAAGACAGGCATAGGAAATTATAAGAGTATTGATTTTTGGATCAATACTCTTGGGAAGCGATGAATGTCCATGAAATCTTCACAATTCATGTTCAGAGACTACAGTAAAGACAGGTGTAAGAAATTATAAAAGTATTAATTTGGGGAACTAATAAATGTCCATGAAATCTTCACAATTTATGTTCTTCTGCCATGGCTTCAGCTGGTCCCTCTGTTTGGGGTCCCTGACTTCCCACAACACCCCTCCTTGTGTCCATGTATTCTCATTGAAGTGAGAACATGCGGTGTTTGGTTTTCTGTTCCTCTGTTAGCTTGCTGAGGATAATGGCTTCCAGCTCCATCCATGTCCCTGCAAAAGATGCAATCTCATTCTTTTTTATGGGCATAGTAAATAGTTCACTCTATAAAATATTTTCCTTTAGAAAAGTTTTTATTGAAAACTTTATAAACTTGATAACAGATGTAGGGATGATTTAAAAGCATTAACTTCCTCAAAGCATGCTTTTAAAGATTACCTGGGTCAAGACAATGTGGAAGTATTTCTATAAAGCAGAGGTACCTTGGCTCCCAGGGACCCCCAATTCAGAATAATAGAAAGTGGGCATTGGAGATCTGCATGTAAATGTTAATATCTTTACCCACCACCATGAGTAAGAAGAAAATTAAAATAACTACCAAAAATACAAAATGGAATTTCCTAAGTGATAGGAGTGAGTGGCTTTGATACATAGACCCATGGAACAGAACAGAGACCTCAGAAACAAATTGATACACCTACAGTGCATTTTTTACAATGGTGCCAAAAACATACATTGGGGTAAAGACAATCTCTTCGATAAATGGTGCTGGGAAAACTGGATATCAGTATGCAGAGGAATGAAACTAGACCTCTATTTCTCACCATACACAAAAATCAAATCAAAATGAATTAAGACTTAAATTTAAGTGCTCAACTGTGAGACTGCTACAAGAAAACATTGAAGACACCCCCCACTTTCATGTGGACAAAAATTTCTTGAGTAAAATCCCATAAGCACAGGCAACCAAAGCAAAAATGGACAAATGAGATCACATCAAGTTAAAAGCTTCTGCTCAGCAAAGGATACAATTAACAAAGTGAAGAGACAACCCACAGAATGGGAGAAAATATTTGCAAACTACTTGTCTGACGAGGGATTAATAACCAGAATATATAAGGAGCTGAAATAACTCTATAGAAAAAAATTCTGATTAAAAAATGGGCAAAAGATCTGAATAGACATTTCCTAAAAGAAGACATACAAATGGCGAACACGCATATGAAAAGGTGCTCAACATCATTGATCCTCAGAGAAAGGCAAATAAAAATTACAATGAGATATCATCTCACCCCAGTAAAAATGGCTTTTATCCAAAAGACAGGCAATAACAAATGCTGGTGAGGATGTGGGGAAAAGGAAACCCTCATACACTGTTGGTGGGAATGCAAATTAGTACAACTACTATGGAGAATAGTTTGGAGGTTCCTCAAAAATCTAAAAATATAACTACCATAATCCAGCAATCCCACTGCTGCAAATCTACCCAAAGAGATATATCATAGAGATAGCTGCACTCCCATGTTTGTTGCAGTACTGTTCACAATCGTCAAGATTTGGAAGCAGCCTAAGTGTCCATTAATAGATGAATGGATAAAGAAAATGTACATATACACAATGGAGTATTATTTAGCCATAAAACAGAATTAGATTCTGTAATTTGCAATAACATGGATGGAACTGGAGGTCATTATGTTAAGTGCAATAAGTTAGGCACAGAAAGACAAACTTCACATATTCTTACTTATTTATAGGAGCTAAAAGTTAAAACAATTGAACTCATGGAGACAGAGAGTAGAAGGATGGTTACCAGAGGGTGCAATGAATATTAGAGCAGTGGTGGGGAAGTGGGGATGGTTAATGGGCACAAAAACATGCTAGAAAGAATGAATAAGACCTAGTATTTGAAAGTACAGCAGGGCAATTATAGTCAAAATAATTAAATTATACATTTTAAAATAACTAAAAGAGTGAAATTGTATTTTTTGTAACAAAAAGGATAAATGCTTGAGAGGATGGACTCCCATTTAACATGATTTGATTTACACATTGCATTCCTGTATCAAAGTATTATATATCTTATGTACCCCATAAATATATATACCTACTATGTACCCACAAAATTGAAAAATAAAAAACAAAAAAATTAATAGATAATGGGAAAAACATTTGAAAAGACACTTCACAAAAGATATTATAAAATATTTTGGATTTTGATCTGGAGAAACGTTTTGAATATGTAAGACTTTTCAGTATAAAAAAGATGAATATATTTCACTATATGAATATTAAATATTAAAATTAAAAGACATCTTAAAGTGAAGACAAGTTATAAACTTTGTATAAAATTTTATGCATTCACAATGTATAAAATTAATAAAGAATTGTTTTTAAGAAGTAGAGAGCAACTGATTAGTACAACTAATATAAAGCAACCTGGCCTGAAATTAAAAATATTTTAAAAAATACAAAATGAAGAAAAATATTTTCTTTAATAAATATAACCACAGTTGCAAGGCCAAAGAAGAAAGTAAAGTGGAAAAGCCTTTTATATTAACCTTAAGAATAGTACAGACGACACATGTCATGAATCCTCAAACAGATCAGAGACAAAATTATGTGCATGGGTTTGTGTGCATGCGTGCATGCACATGTGTGTAGAAGAAGTGGGAGGGAATGAGAGAGATAATGATGCAGTGAACAAATGGGGTTAAATGTTAACCATAGATGAAACTGAATAAAGGGTATATGGATTTTTTTCTACTATTATTTCTGCCACATTATGTATATTGAACACATTTTTAAAAGTTTTTAAAGTAGTGCAAAATTTGGTACATAACAAAATAAGTTCTATGAGGAAACAATGGTGTGATATAATAAAAAATACATCTTATCTTTCTCTCCACTGGATTCCTGGCACAGAACTTCTAAAGCTCTTCGAATTTCCTGAGTGATAGGAGTGAGTGGCTTTGATATACTAATGAAGTGACAAGTGAGTCCCCTGGATAGCTTCATGATGAGGGCTGGTCCCCAGAAAGGCTAATTATGTGATTAGAAGTTGGGATGGGTGCTAGAGATTGACCTCAATCACATGGCCAAGATTTAATCTAATTTATCATACCGGCATGTCCTTGCAATAAAACAAACAAACAAACAAAAAGCTTCTGAAGCTTGGTGGAGCATCCTAATTGGTCGGTAAATACACTGATGTGCAGGGTGGGTGATATGCCCTGCCTCTACAGAGAGAGGGCATAGAACCTGTGTGTTCAAAACCCTTCCAAATCATGTCCTATTTGTAGCCTTTACAATAACACTGCAAAAGCAAGCATAGCACTTTCAGTGAGTTCCTTGAGTTATTCTAGAGAATTGTCAAATGTGAGAGAGTCATAGAAACCCCCACATTTATAGCCAGGCTTGTCAAAAGTTTGAATGGTCCCTGAGGATTGTGGCTGGCATCTGAATTGAGGACGATGTTGTGCTACTGACCCCTTTGTCTTGTGGAGTCTGACACTAACTCCAGGTAGCATTACAGCAGAATTGAATTGTAGGTAACCTGGTTGGTATTATTAATTTGGTATTAGATAATTAATGGTGTTGGACTATGAAAATCAGTAATGAATGTACCCAATACCCTCCTTATTCAGTGGCCTCTAGATTTGAGCTTTACTTCATAGTCTTGGGAATGTATTTCCTCCACTCATTGCCTCTGATTCTGGAAGCCACCCTGGAATACTCAAGTCCAGACAGTTCCACGTGCTCCATGTTGTTTTCACAGGAACATTACATAATCCATTCCCCTTGTCACAGGGACATTCTCATCCTCTTTGCACTATGGAACCTCTTTAGCCACTAAAACATAAATATAGTTTTATGTAAATACAGTCATCCCTCATTACAAGGAAAATTGGTTTCAGAATTTCCACGTATACCATGTATATTTAAGTCCTAAAGTTGGCCCATAGAATGGCATGTAGGAAAAGTCAGCCTTCTGCATATATAAGTTTTATATCCTACGAATCCTGTATTTCTGGGTGAAAAATACCCACTTGTAAGCGGACCCGAGCAGTTCAAACCCCTGTTGTTCATGGGTCAACCATACATTTGTGTCAGGCATATGATTCTCCATAGACGGCAAAAGATGAAGGGTAGAAGAACATATGCATGCACTGTTTTTCCTCATATCCCCTCATCTCTTGCTTCTCATCTCAGCTACCTGCAGTCCTAAGTGTATTCCCTATCACAATCACTTTGTGACTTGCTCAGGTTCTGGCCAACAGAAACTGCCTGCAGTTTAGTGTGTGTAACTGTATCTTAGCTTTTCCTTTCCCAACGAACTAGGAAAGGTTTCCCCTAGTAATGGCAGTTAATTATTTCTTTTATGAAATCATGATTAGAAATAATTGAGTAGTATATGGTCAGTGTATAACTATAGATTGACAAATTGATTACAGTGTTTGTCCTTATAACTAAAGTTGCCTCTAATGTTGGGTAGAAAGAAATACCCGAAATCTGCTTTTCTTTCTTTCTTTCTTGAGTAGAAAGTGGGTAGAGTGATGTGTAAGGAAGTGAAGGTGAAAAGATTTGGATAAAATTGAAAGTAAAAAGGAAATCCCATGACCATTGAGTACTATAGTATTTTTGGCTTTATTCTCTAGAAAACAAGGAATCTCCAAGTGCTTTTACAGGGGGAAAACATTACCTAACTTGAGACTTAAGAAGATAAATCGGACTGCAGTGAGAAGGAAAGATTATACAGGAGAGATAACAGAGCAATCAGGAGTCCACTGCTGCAATTTCCAGGGTGCAGGATGATGAGAACCTGATCAGAAGCTACTTCAGTAACCCAGAACACACAGGACACCACAACTGTCTGGATGCAGGAAAGGAGAAATTAACCTAAAATGATGGTGAGTTATGGAAAAGTATAGGGTTCATGCTTCTGAATACTGAAGATAGCATGAATTTGAGGCTATTCCCAAGGATGATGGTGGTTTTCTAGAGCTTTGGAGAATTTGGACATGGAGGAAGCACTGTAATAAGGTCAATTTTGGTGTGGATAGATAAGAAATATAACAAAGAAGCAACTGTTACATTTCCTTCCTCCAAATATTCATATTTACTTTCCTGTCACTCTGTAGCTAAAGTGATCCAGTAATCACATCCTGTATTACAGGAGAGAATTTGAATTCTCTTTTTCTGTTTTTTTTTTTTTTTTTTTTTTGAGACGGAGTCTCGCTCTGTCGCTCAGGCTGGAGTGCAGTGGCGCGATCTCGGCTCACTGCAAGCTCCGCCTCCCGGGTTCACGCCATTCTCCTGCCTCAGCCTCTCCGAGTAGCTGTGACTACAGGAGCCCGCCACAACGCCCGGCTAATTTTTTGTATTTTTAGTAGAGACGGGGTTGCACCGTGGTCTCGATCTCCTGACCTCGTGATCCGCCCGCCTCGGCCTCCCAAAGTGCTGGGATTACAAGCGTGAGCCACTGCGCCCGGCCGCTGACTTCTCAATGTCTTTCTATGAGGGCTGTTTTATTTTAATGAATGCCATTACCTTTCATTGGGGTATGATTTGAGTATGTCATATGGAGTTGATGACTCTTTAGTGGGGATCTACTACACCTAGGATGCATATAAATACATCAATTATTCCTAATTGAAACAACACCATTCATTATACAGCCCTGTAGACTGCTCATATTATCATCTTCATGCTAATTGGAAGCATTTTGTAAATGTATATGCGGAATTGCCAGCACCAGGTGTGTACATTCTTTTCTTTTTTCAGAATTGCATGTTTTGCTAATGAAGTGTTTTAGCACTGAAATGTAAAAGAGACTTTTGATATCACCTATGTTATTATTCAATTTTTGTGTAAGCTTCTCTATAATATGTCCATTTTAAACTGACAATATGCTTTATTGTTGTATTAGTATGTGACCATGTTAAACTGAGTACCATATATAAATGATACCTAAGGCTCCTGGAGGGCAGGTTAATATGAAGCCTTTGTGAAGAATATGGATACTAATTAAGTCTGTTGAACTAAATTATCCCATCGTTATGAGTGCCTGCTCAATCTTCATTCACTTAATAATACATTAGGGTTCTTTTGAAATATTTTATATGCTAGCTGGAATAAAGAATATTTATTGGTAAAGATAAATATATATTTATATAATAATTTTTTGTTTTATCTCAAAAATTAATATAACAATGCAGTAAATATGATAGATAATTCTCCTTGGAGTTTTACATGTCCTTAAGTATAGTCTTAACATTTTCGTAAGCTAACAAGAAGGAGAGTCAATATCCCTGGGATGTCTCACCTTCATCACATGACTGAAACAGGTTTCTTTGGCAAGAACTAAGACTCCACTCTAAAATGACGATATTTATTGTGTTAAACTATTTTCTACTGTGCTATTATTGGTATGGGAATTAACGAATAGCCTCTTTTTGCTTTACAGGAACAAACCCTTAAGTAATTTGCAAATATGACAATACATCAAAATAATTCTTGAGTTTTTATTTACTTTCAAATTTCAATATACCCAGTGGAATCTCTCATCCCCTGGGAGATTGTTAAACAATAATCCCAATATTAATCTACAAGCAGACAAGCTCTTAAAAACTACTGATAAAATTACCTTTATTACTCCCCATTAGTATTCATTAGTATTCCCCAAGCAAGGTGGTCAGTTACCCTTTCAAGAAGTCGTGCTACCAGAAAAAGTCGGCACAGTCCAGTGGTCAAGAGCTCAAAGCCTGAAGCTAGATGGCCTGGGGTTGGATTTGTGCACCACTTTTCCCTAGCTCTGCGAAGTTATTCAGCATCTCTGTGTCTCGCTTTTCTTGTATATAATTGTTTTTTTAAAATGGTGATTAAATGAGTTAATATGCCTGATCCCTATTCTCGTCATGTTTCATTTTAGCAAGAACCTTGCTAAGTCAGTTTAGTATTAAGAATCTCTCACACTTGATATCTCATCACCCCACCCTGCCTTCAGCAAGAATCCTGTTAGGTCAATTTAGCAAGAACCCACTTATTCTGGAAGTCTCCTCTTAGTAATTTTTTATCCACTGATCCCTTCACTGTTGGATGTAATTGTCCAGCTGTCTTTGTTTATTCTCAGTTGAATTCAGTCTCCTACCTCTAATGCAATAGTCTTGACACCTTTTGCAAATGTTCTTCATAAAGTCTTTCTTACCATTTTAACAAGTGCCAGAACAATTTTTATCCTTAATAATCACAGGGCATTGACATTTAGGTCAATGGTAATTTTTCAAAGTTATCTTTAGCGTTTTCTGTGTCGCCAAACTTGAGACTCTTTGCTTTATGACTTATTTATAATTGCCAATGGATAATTACCAGTTTAGCTAGCCACTTTTAGCTTTCAGCTTTTTATCCGCCTAGAAATAGGAGTAATTGTTCTAACTTAAATGATTATTACATATTAATCCTTCAATACTTAGTTCTAATGTTTTTTTTTTTTTTTTTTTTTTTTTTTTTTGAGAGGGAGTCTTGCTCTCTCGCCCAGGCTGGAGTGCAGTGGCACAATCTTGGCTCACTGCAAGCTCCACCTCCCAGGTTCATGCCATTCTCCTGCCTCAGCCTCCTGAGTAGCTGGGACTACAGGTGCCTACCCACCACACCCGGCTAATTTTTTGGTATTTTTAGTAGAGACGGGGTTTCACCGTGTTAGCCAGGATGGTCTCAATCTCCTGACCTCGTGATGCACCTGCCTCGGCCTCCCACAGTGCTGGGATTACAAGCGTGAGCCACTGTGCCCAGCCTACTTATTTCTAATGTTTTAAACAGAATCCATGCAATGTATCTAACACAATATCTTACTTTCCCTTAATTGACCTGTTTGTCAGAGCAGAAGTTATTACCAAAAAAAAATTGCCATGCAGGCTATAAGCGGTTTCAAAATGATAACGTGAATGATGATTTGTTAATGCATTGCCTGTTTAAGCATCAAACAAGTTTTCAAAGCGAATTATTGGGTAGAAAAATATTATCTACATGTCTTTTTACATTTTAAGCTTTTTGTTTTTATATAATTTTAAATTTAAAACAAACTTCATAAGTAGTACAAGGAAATCCTATATATGGTTTACCCAGGTTCGTCAATTGTTTACATTTTGCCCTATTTACTTTAGAATTTATTCTATATTCATATTGTTTCTGAAAAATTTAAAAATAAATTGAAGGTATTGTACTCTTTTACCACTAAACATTTAAATTTGTATTTCCTAAACACAAAAATATTGTTTTACATAAACATGTTAGTAGCTACATTAGGGAATTTAACATTGATAAAATAAGAGCATTTGATCCATAGTCTATATTCAATTTTCATCAATTGTGGCAACCATAGGTCCATTTTTTAAATGATTTCTAGCTAGAATTTTATTTCAGCAAATATGAAATCGGATTGTGAAACATAACATCCTCAAAAGTTATAACCTACTCACAAGTGATGGAAGCTGCTCAGGATATAAGCAAGATCAGTCTGTGTCTACAGATGTCCATATAAAAACTTGTATGCATCAGTCACTTCCTCCAAAACCTTGGATAACTCTAGTCCTTCTATTAGCCCAAGCACAGTTGAGTGCCCACACTAACTTTCTCATTATTCTTGTGGGCCACTAGCATAGTGAAACTCAATAAATATTTATTAGTTGAATAAAAGAACCCAAGAAAAAGTCATAATTTCCACCACCAGTAATGATCCCTTCCTCTTCTCTATACAATCACAGTCCACTGCTCTGTTGATTTTCTAATTATTCTAAAATAACTCATTTAGAAATAGCTACTGAGTGTCTATTATATGTCAGGCTATTGATTAGGGGCTAAGACTATAACAGTAAACAAGACGGATAAATGTTCCTGTTCTTGTGGTCTTCATTCCAGTGAAGGATAAGTTGTATCTAAGTATATCTCTTTTTTCTTGGCCTCATTTAAATATTGGCATTTGAATATTTAAAATATTGCATCTCATGCTACTTTATACATCTCTAAATGTTTTAGTTTTTCTTCAGGGTGTTGATACAGCTTAGTGGTTACAAATTCAAGGTTTGGGGTCAGCTTGCCAGGGTCTGAGTCCTTGCACTGCTACTTGTTATTTATGTAATAGTGAGCAAGTCTTTTTATTGTTGCAAGCTTCCCTGGACTAGCAATAAGAACACTTACATTATAGATTTACAGGAGATAATGATTGTAAAACACTTAAGAGAGTGTCAGACAAAAAGTGAATGTTCATTAACCATTGGTTGTTGGCATTAATTATTAATTTTAAAGCCAGGAATTTCCATTTGGGCATTCTTTTTCATATCTTATAACAATTAGAATGGTGCTGAGGTCATAAGGAGGTAACAGTCAATATCTGATCAGAAAATAACTGACTTATTTGCAAACAGTATAAAACTGTGAAAAGCTTATCTACAAATAATATTGCCAAATAATTATATGCAACAACATTTTCACACTTTTCACTGGTATATAGGGAAAAAAAGCTAATATTAGAATAATTTAAACATTTATTCTAATATTCTTTTTTTGCACTATGTTGAGGTAGCATGCTTCTTTTATGGAAATAATTATTAGATTAGATTAGGTTAAATGAGTATGTTATTCATACCATCATGAATCAAAACATACAAATTATGAATTTTCAGTCAATGCTATAAAGAAGTATTTATGTGTAAGATACAAGAATCTAGAAGGTACTAATAGATGATAGTTGGTAAGAAGTCCCTTAAATTTACAAAGAGTTTAGACTTTGATGAATGGAAGCTCAAGTTCAAATCTTAAGAAACCAAATTAACAGTGTCAACATCCATAAAATAGAAATAATAATAACATATACCTCATAAGTTATGAGGCTCAGTGAGATACTATATCTGAAATCCATTTAGTGATAATGAAATATACTGACTTGATTATTGCTAATATTTAATTTGACCTTATGTTCAAAGGTTTAGGATTCAGACTGTTGACACTATTTCATGTCTAAAGGCAATGGAATAAAGATGACAATTAAGTCACTGGGTATGCTGTAAACATAGACATCATAAAAAAGGATCCTCGTTTCTTTGAACATTAGTTTTAGGTGACATTTCACCTTCCTTGTAGTTAATAGGAAGGCCAGAATATGCATAAGCGCGAGAGAAGCACATGCAGCTGACTTTCACTGGGGGAGACCCTGCCCTCCCAGACTTATTTTTAAGACATAGGATTAAATGATTGTATGTGCTGACAAGTTGCAAGTGCAAACTCTGTGGGGCAGACCAATAGGCTGACAGCTCAAACAGGAGTCGATGTTGCAGTTTTCAGGCAGAATTCCTTCTTCTATGAGAAACCTTTGTTTATGCTCTTAAGGCCTTCAACTTATTGAAGGAGGCTCACACAAACTGTTGAGAATCATCTCCTTTAATTAAAGTCAGCTGATTGTAGATTCTCATCACATCAACAAAATGCCTTCACAGCAACAGGGAGACTAGTATTAGATAACATAAGTGAGAGCAACAGCCAAGGTCACACCTACTGAATGTGACAGTGTATGTTTGCTAGCACCAGAAGCACGGGCACTGGCTTTTGTTTACAGTGCACTACAACACTAGAGAAACACAGATTTTGTTTCCAGTCCTTAGAAAAATTATAAACCTGGCCTGTGTTTGTATTTTTATATTTTATATTTGATTTTAAAGACAGGTTCTCACTTTTTAGCCCAGGCAGGAGTGCAGAGGTGTGATCATAGTTCACCATAGCCTTAAACTGGACTCAAGCGCGACCCTCCTGCTTCCCAAAGTGCTGGGATTACAGGCATGAGCCACTG
Organism: Nomascus leucogenys; assembly: GCF_006542625.1. Lineage (NCBI taxonomy): Eukaryota > Metazoa > Chordata > Mammalia > Primates > Hylobatidae > Nomascus > Nomascus leucogenys. The sequence goes on from NC_044384.1 coordinate 36,418,673, forward strand.
AGCCTGGCCCTCAGTTTTTATTTTGTTTCTTTTTTTTTTTTTTTTTTTTTTTGAGACGGAGTCTTGCTCTGTCGCCCGGGCTGGAGTGCAGTGGCGCGATCTTGGCTCACTGCAAGCTCCACCTCCAGGGTTCACGCCAGTCTCCTGCCTCAGCCTCCTGAGTAGCTGGGACTACAGGCACTACAGGCGCCTGCCACCACGCCCGGCTAATTTTTTTTTGTATTTTTAGTAGAGACGGAGTTTCATCTCATTAGCCAGGATGGTCTCGATCTCCTGACCTCGTGATCCACACGCCTTGGCCTCCCAAAGTGCTGGGATTACAGGCATGAGCCACCGCGCCCGGCCTGTTTTTATTTTCTACCTTTCTACATCTGCCTTCCGTGCCTTCACTTCCCTCTTGCCTCCTAGTTTTGATGCTGCTTTCCTAGTAATCCCTGGATATGCAGAGTCCCCTACAATAGCCTGACCCCAAACATACAACCCTTTAGATCTAAACTTTCTTCCGCCCTCATTTTCATGGAAGTGTAAGGAGGAAAAGGTAGCATTTATTTCCCTTCAACCATGGCTAGGTTCATGACTGAATCCCCTATAACAAAACATAGAGTAACAATAAAAAAGTATATATAGTTATTCAATATAAAGTTTATATGATATCTGAGTTTTCAGAAAAAAAGACCTGAAGACCAGAGAAAACTCCATTTCTGTGGAGAGTCATGCAGAAGTATGATTGGAGGAAGAAGGATTTGATCTAATTATAATAAACTGGGTGTGAGGAGGCAGGGGAGGATTAGCAAGATGCATTTGCTAATCTTGTATTTGCTAATTCTTCTTGGCCTCTCTGTCCAAATGTAAGACAGGATACCTGTAACATGAGGATCTTCAGGGGAGAAAGAAGGGAGAATGTGAGAGAGGGATCTTCCTAGATGCTATGTCCTGCTTCAGGAAAGAAAAAGAAAAGGGGAATTTCAGTTTCTATGGCCTGTCTAAAACAGAGAGAGAGGGAGGTGGAAGACAGTCCTCAATTAATTTCAGCTTAAAATACTCAGAACACCAAAGGGCCATGTTTTGGGGTACCATTTCCTACACCCCATTAGAAGTTACTTAATTACCATATGATTTATTACTTTATGAATTTGATTAATTAATTGGCTGATAGGTTCTTTTTCTATTAAAATTACATACTATAATTGGAACAGCATTGATTTGAGAGCCAAATGTCCTAATTTTAGGACCTGCAAATGTATAACTTTTACTGATTCGTGTAATTTCATTGAAGCAGACTCAGTTTTCTCATTTGGTGGAAAAAGAACATTCTCTGAAGATAAAATCCTTTTTGTCCTCGAGAACAGATTAGAGCCAATCATGCTTTTTCCTTATTTTTTGAAGATATCATTTTTAATGTGTTCCCTAAAACTAAACATTTAAAAAAAATTTAGATACTTTTAGATTTGCTTAATATGCTTAATTTGAGTAAATATTTATCTTCCTTTCTTACTACTTGATGTTAGAATAAATCAGGTTATAAATTCCTGTGGAATGGTGTTTAAAACAAAGATTCAAAGAGAACACTTAATTACATCTGACTTATTGAAGAATGAATGAAATTCTGCATGATATTATGTCCACAACAAAAGAAGAGTAAGAAAAAAGAAAAAAAAATGAAAAAGTTAAAATCAATATACTACCTAATCTGTGCTCTGCACTAGGTAGATAATTTGTATCTAACTTGGACTAAAAAAGTTAGCATAACACTTACATTTCTATTACAGTGATGACTTAAAACACTTCAATTCCTTCACATTTCTAGGTTATTCTGGGGATGGGTGATGAATATCTTCCATTCAACTTTCTAATTCTTGTGTTGGGCACTTTGGCACATTGTATTTCAAGAACAACTATAGGTAATTAATTTCCCATGTCAAGATGGTATTATTTTTCCCATAGCTGAATATATGCACTTCTATATTGATTCCTACTGGGTTCTTATGTATGAGTTTTATCACCAGAAGTAGATGACGAATTCATCAAGGACACTGATTATACATTGTCCCTCTTTAACCTTCCCCAGCAACAGCATCCCACAGAGAGCTGGACTTAGAGAGATTTTGGAAATTTCTTGCTTATTAGAGCATATCAGTAGTTTTCTATCACCATACATATAGAAAATCAAATAACACTCAAAAAACTTGAAAAGAGAAAACACTTTTTTATTCATTTTAGCAATTGCACATGATATGGGTGGTACAGCAACCCAGCTGAGCCCACTATTCAAAATATCTTGGCCAAGCAAAAGAGGCATGCAAACCTCTAGACTCATAAAATGATAAAACCAATTACCAATGCTCTGTTTCCTATCATAGGCACATGTACCTCCAAAAGGATAAACCTAATTTGATTACCTAATGAACAAATAACATATTTGATAAACAAATTAATGTAATTAATTATTGTGTGTATTCACATATACATAGAACCCTATGTATTTTATATCACAGTAGAAATTATATATTGTGTGGATCCAGAAAAAACATTTAATGAATTTGGCAGGTAAACATAGAAATGCTCATTTGCTCTAATTTCTTGTATTGTCTTTCACATATTTACAAATATGCTAAATCATTGTTATCATGGGCACTGAGATCGACCATTGCTTTTATTCTCTAACTGGTTTTGTTTATAAGTTTGCATTTAACACCAAGTCAGAGCTTTCTGTATTTCTAGCAGAATTCTCTGCAAACCATACTTTTCAAAGAAAAATTACTGGTCTTAATGATAGTACCAAAATGGAACTAAACTGAGTTAAATACATTAATAATTACATATTTTATCAATGGTTTAACCTTCTAGTTAGAGCAAGCTTGCAGATCTCTCTTTACTAGGCTGATATTATGAATGGCCCAGATGCAGGGGGAAATGGCACAGCTGGCCTGATGGAATCCCTTATGACACACAAAATAAGAATTCTTCAGGTAAACCTTATATTATCTAAACTTTATTCTCCCTATGTCTGACTCAGGCTTACTTGTGCTTAATGCTGGGTAGGTACTTCATCATCTGTCTTTGAAATGTCTTCTCATCCCTAAAATGACAACCATCAGACCCCATGGGGCAATGTGTAGGAGAAACAAGGGGATTGTGGCCCATCAGCTTCAATGATCCTGTCTTTGCTTCAGTAGAGAACCAGCATCCTGGGAATGGCTGCCTTGGTCTTCTGATCTGTCAAGAGGATTTGATGGGCAATTGTAGAGACTAATAATCTCTTTGCTTTGTGACAACAGAGTTCTGAGGTGAGCTTTAACAGGCTCAAAGAAGCGTGATTCTTTCCTTTGAATGTTGGGCCTCCCACCTATAGCAAGAAACCCATATAGGGTTGTAACTTGGAAAAGGCATGGCAAGTATAGGGCAGCCCAGGTTGCTGGGTCTTAGTGGTCCACATTCTTGCAGTCAGCAAGACTCTCAGCCAAGCACAGGGTATTCTTTTTGTACAGAGTTTCTCTTTTCTTCATACTTTTATTTTTTTATAGATAATTTTGATTTGCATTGAACTGATGGAGAGTTGCTGTTTATCATGTCAGACAGTCTTCTCTCTAAAAATCAGTCTTCTGGGAGTTGGACTGATTTTACATGAAAGTCCATTTGTCCCACATTCAAAGAGTGGATGAAGAATTTAAGAATGCAATCAGGAGTCATCACTACTTGGAAAATGTCCTTGTCCTTGCTTGTTAGTTTATCTTTTGCCGAGGGCTTTGTCAGTCTGGAGCTTGTCCAAGCAAACATGCTTTCAACAGCACCCTTTGTGGCCAGCTGAGATACTGTCAACAGCACAACCTGCAAGTAGACTGTAAGCCCCAGACTGTGAGCTGATTGATATCTCTCTTCAGAGGTACTGAATGAGAACTTGTCTTTTTTAAACGAGATGGCTCTCATTGCGTCATGGTGCAGTCAGACATCATTGGCATAGTAACAGGAAATGAGATCCTGCTACACTCCAGCTCACACTCACCCTGCGATTTATGCAATTCCATTACATTAAGGCAGCTCAAAGTGTTTCATATAAAACCTGTTTTATAAACCATACCAATCTGAGTGCAAAGTTTAGGAAAGAAAAGAGTAAGGTGAAATTATTCAGCAAATTTACTTTGAAAAGTGCATTTATACTAATGTGCAAACTTTAATATGAAAAGGATGGCATTAAAAGGCTTAACAATGTACCACATCTACAGAAAAATTTAAATATGGTTGCATTCACCAGGGGGCTTCATTTTTTTTACAGTGTCTTTTTATTGATGACAATTATGTTTTACTCATGTTTAGAGCATGACCTTTTTTCATGTTGAACAACATCTTGAAAATGCCAAAAGATGTTTATTTGTAAAGAGATGAGGAATAGACACTTTTTAAGTGCCAAAGAGCAAATTATTTTTACATATACAATGCTTGATAACACATGAACCTGTCACTTTATACTAGATATGTCTTAGTGACCCATGTAACATACTAATTCACCTGGAGGAATTAAAAAATTCAACTTCTGTCCTTCAATACACTGTAGACACATATTCTTGAAAAATGGGCAGAGAGAAGAGCAGTACAGATGAAAATGCTGAGCTATGTGTCATTCAGGTGATATGTGCGATTCTTATAAGTATGAGCTGTAGTGATAAGGGAAACTATAGATTAAATAGAAGGCAGTTATCATTTTTAAGCAAAAAAGGGAGGAGGGCTCAAAGCAGGGCATGGCAGCAGGGGTGAGCACTGTGGCAGTGGCCAGCTCACTCACTGAGGAGGCAGGGAGGAGTAGTAAAGTGGTGGGAGCAAACCTGTCACATGGGCTTGAAAGTTTAAATAAAAAAAGCATAAAATCTATGTGTCAGCCAATCAGGAGACACCACAGGAGGTCAAAGGCTCTGCACTGCTTTTCCATGAGTTGGTGAATCGTGCAGTCTGGTTACAAATTTGTTTTAAGAATCAATTGATATTTTGTACTTTCTAGGATGCTAGATGTCTTCTTTACTCATCCCTAATCATTCACTCATCATTTGCTGCATTCAGCTGCCCTAAATCCTGGTGCTCCACCAACCTAACTGGTTTTCAAGGGACTACAGATCTCCTGGAGCATTTGAAGTTGAGAGCTTTGATGGGGCCTCTGATGGTGTCTTCAGTACGCTCTACACCAAAGAAAAGAACTACCTTTGTTTTTCATTCATTTGCATGTTAGTAAAACAAAGCTAAATCTTTGGAGCAGAAGCCTGTCATTTTAATCTGCTTGTATCCTAGGAAGCTTTGCTATATCATACATACCACTCACTCTTAGAGACAGCAGATTGAGGGAGGAAATTTCTCCACAGCCACTACTGCTTTTGCTCACAAGGAGGCAGTGTGTTATCGAAAGCTAAAAATCTATTAACACAGAAGACCCCACTGGCTTTATGCTCTTAATATGCCTAAGGGCTGAAGTGTTTCAGAGTCTTAATTTACCTGACAATGAACCATGTTATTAAGGGTGAATCACTTAGCTTCTATAAAATATAATAACAAAAGGCTAAACATTTGCTTATTAATAAACCTAGCTGTTCAGCAAATATACACCAAAATGTCCCCTATTATCCATGCTTTGCACTCAGGATACTGAGATAACAGTGATAGATATACTTCTCCCTCTTTGGAGCTTCCAACTTAGTAAATTGGGGATCTGGAGGTTGAGAAAAATTTCATTGAGCTGGGAAGATAGAGGAACAGAAGAATGCAGGCTAAAACATGAAGGATTAGGCTGCCTTAAAAAGATATAGACTATATTTTTCTCTATGTGAAAGGAAAAGTAGCAGAATTTGAATTTTGTTGTCTATGATTTATTTCCTTTTCTTTAATACAAGCCCTTGCCATGCCTTACAGAATCTGCTAAAATTCTAGCTCTATTTGTCCATTATAATTCCCCAGACTGGATAGACATACTACTCTTAGAAACTCCATTTGTTGATCTGGCACCATAGAAATCTCATTGAGCTATTGTTTAGGAACAATGAGTTGCAAAGATCAGGAAGAAAGCAGAGGGGAATAAAGAAAAAGGAAGGAAGGAAAGAAGGAAGGAAGGAAGGAAGGAGGAGGAAGGGAGGAAGGGAGGGAGGGAGGAAGTGAGGAAAGGAGGAAGGAAGAAAAAATAAAGAGAAGGAAGGAAGGAAGGAAGGACAGACAGAAAGAAAGACAGAAAGAAAGAGGGAAAGACAAAGAAAGGCAAGAAAAAAAAGAAGGAGGAGGGGAAGGGACAGAGGAAGGAAGGAAAGAAGGAAGGAGGGAAGAAATGAGAAAAGGAAAGAAAAGAGCAAAGAAAAGAAGGGGGTTGAAGAAAAACTGGTTAAAATCCTGGCATTCATGTTTGTTTCCTTGCTGTTACAAACTCATATGTTCTTTCTCTTAGATTTTATTGTACCTTATATCAGTGCTGCAAAACACGGCACTTTGTTTTGTTTGGTCATACAGTTATGACTATGGTTGTTAAAAATAGAAATTGATTTGAATTAAATTAAACAATACACTAACAATAATTAGAGTGATTTATTGTAATTTGCAAGATTGGAAAACAGAATAAAAAGGCAAAAATTATAGCCAGGTTCAGGAGAATAACAGCAAAAAAACGCAAAGCTATCATGGCTCTTTTTCTGATGTTTGTCTGTCTGTGCCTGTCTCTGCAATATTCAGCTTTCTCTGCCCTGCAGCTCTCTGTGGCAGGTTAGGTTTCTGAGACATGGATGCTAAAATAGAGTTGGGATACAAGATAATTATCAGGAATCACCTACAAAGGAAATGGGGAGAAAACAGGATTAGGCAGAGGGAAAATATTGAATTGTGACCCATGCTCAACAGGGCCTTATCCACCTTAGCTGGGAGATGTGGAACAAGATTATCCATAAGGGTTGTCCCCCAGCAGGCACCTTCATACTCCCTCCTCACTGAGGCACAGGATTCGGACTTTCCCCAGAAATGGAAAGAACGTAACTTCAAGAAAAGGTGGCTCTTGCTTAATGGAGATGGAGCTAAGACTGATCCAGAAGGGTTAACAGGAGACTCTCAGCTGACCACACTCTCCGCAGCTGGCAGTAAGTCTTTCCTCAAAAAAAGATCTGGGTGGAGCATCTCCATGTCTGCCACACTCTGATTTTCTTGTCCTCATGGATGTATGCTCATTCCACAGCTGCTGATTTTATTCACATGCTGTCTAGTTACTCAACTGTAAATATTGGTAGACAGAAATGGTCCTTCACACTGTGTATTCCCCACAATAGAGCACTTAGAAACTACACACCCAGAGCACTGTCATTACACAAAGTGTTGTTACACTCAGGAAGCCCTAAAGAAATTCTTGATTGGTTTCTGAGTAGGACAAACTTAGTCACCACTAGAATACTTTTTTTTTTTTTAGTTTCTCTGGACAGACAAAAAGGATTCCAGTGAGAAAACATAATTGAACAGGATACTAATGAATTTAGTGGAAATTATTTTTCTAGAGAACTTCAAGGGGAAAAAATAATAATGGATTTTTTTATTAAAAACTAAAAACGTCTATAAGATTTTGTATTGGCAATTTCAGTTTTTGCCTTAGTTCTATGGGTTAGATGTATGACATTGTTCAAAGTGATACAGGGCAAGTGAGACCCTAAACTGGGGCTTAGCCCAGGAGGGTTCTTGGCTTCACCCAAGAAAGGATTCAGGGTGTGCCAGTGGTGTTAGACAGCAACTTCTGTTGAAGTGGCAGTGCACAGCAGCAGCAGAGGCACTGTTCCTTGTGGAGCAGAACTACCCCTTAGGTACTGTGCCCAGAGTAGCAACTCGGGGGCAGTTGTGCAGTCATATTTATACCTACTTTTAATTACATGGCAGATTATGCAGAAATTTCTAGAAAAATGGTGGTACTCCTTAGCCATTGCCATGGAGAGGGATGGTAATTTCCAGGTGCTGTTGTTGCAATGGTAAGCCAACATGGCACTGGTGGACATGTCTTATAGAGAGGTTCATTTGTTCTCTTCTGCTTTTCAGCTAGTCTTCATTCTGCCCCAGAGTCCAAGCCTCACCTCCAGAAATGAGTCTGACCTCGTACCCCAAAGGCACTTAGAATCTTTGGGCTTGTTTTTGTTTTTTAATCTGTTAAACATTGGTAGCAATGAGATGTCACTTTTATTGTAATATTTCAGGAAATCTATAAGAGCATAGATGGTGACATGCTGGGTGTTTCAGTCATCTATTGCTGAAAATTAGATGTCTGGCCCAAACATTATTTGTGTATGTTTCTTCTAGTTTAGGACTTTTCTGATCCTAAAGAAAGAGGCTCATGTGATAAATGAATAAATAAGAAAAATGTCAAACAACATTGAGAAGATAAGTTGAAATAAATCACTTATGATTGGCATAAATAACAACAGAAAACACATTTTTTGAAGGCTTAGGTCTTAGAATGGAAAAACTTGAGTTTCAATTTACCTTCTTCCACTGATACCCATAGCTCAGTGGCTGTGGATAGGTCACTTAAACCCTCTGAATCATTTCCCTCACCTTTTATAAGTGGTATGAATAATATCTAACATATGTACCATACTTCAAGGGAATGTTGTAAGGTTATCATGAGATTACACTGTGTGTGTGTGCATGTGTGTGTGTGTGTGTATAAGCACTTTGTAAATTCTAAAGATTAATGCAAATGATAATAATTTGTTTATAATTCCTTCAGTTCTAGGTGGATAATGGATTTGCTATTTTAAATAATTTAAACCATTAATAGCTAAGTGTGAATGTATAAGACCACTTTTAACAATGACATGGAAACCTGGGATAATTTGAGGCCTTGGACAATTGAGAAAGAAGTAAGGATACTGGAAGCTTGTAAAGGTATGGAAAGTAGACCTAGGGTGGAAAGGGTTACCGTCTGATCTCCAATCTTTCTGAGATCCGTCCATGATTTCACATATTCTATCTATTCCAAGTGTGTCATTTCTTACTTTATTCTGATAGAGATTTTTTAACTTCTTTTTTTTTTTTTTTTTTTTTTTTTTTGAGATGGAGTCTTGCTCTGTCGCCCAGGCTGGAGTGCAGTGGCGCAATCTCGGCTCACTGCAAGCTCCGCCTCCTGGGTTCACGCCATTCTCCTGCCTCAGCCTCCCGAGTAGCTGGGACTACAGGCACCCGCCACTGCGCCCAGCTAATTTTTTGTATTTTTAGTAGAGACGGGGTTTCACCATGGTCTCGATCTCCTGACCTCGTGATCCACCCGCCTCGGCCTCCCAAAGTGCTGGGATTACAGGCATGAGCCACCGCGCCCGGCCTTAACTTCTTAAGATAAAATGCAATTCATAAGAGAAATGAAGTAAAATTTATCCCTAAAAAAAAAAGCAAGCCATAAAATGAATGCCTTCTTCAAACCATAAAGTTTATTAAAGCCAACACTTTCAATTAGAGCTCATTCCAAGAATCCATGATATTTTCATCTTCTTCTCAGTCATCAAGATTTTTCATGAAGCAGGTATAAACTCAGTAATGAATCAATAGTTCTGTGACTAATGGAAGAGTTGTAAAATCATTTTAATTACTGTAGTTTATAAATAGGAAATCATACAATAATGGTAAATGATAATGTTTATAATATCCTCATCCTCACCCTACGCTGTCCAACTTTGTTTCGTGATAGCAGAGCTTTATGTAAATATATAATTGGCATAAATAAATGCAGATAAGATTGCTTTTTCAATCCTTTACAAAACAAAGATTAATTTTGTGAAGTAAATGAATGTTTATGGTTTAATATTTTGGATAGTCATCTTTTAGGATTTTTAGAAATGCAGTATATCTCTGTTTCTATTGATATACAATCACTTAAAGTTAATGAGAATGTTTGAACTTATCTGGTTCAACCTCTTTCACTTCCCTGAGGATAAATCTGAAACAATGGAAAGTAAGACGACTTGCCCAAACCTTACAGCTCTTTATTAGCAAAGCCTGAGCTGAGTTCAAGTTTCTGATACCAAGACCAGTGCAAAGACATAACCACCTTTGCCTTCCATGCCCTGATATGAGCAATCATATCCAAATGGTTCTGGATTCACTTACATTTATTCTTATGCCCACTAGAGAGCATCTTCTGTGTGTATTCAACAGGGCGCAATGTTCATATGGGTATGTGTCACTCTAAGAAACACGATAGAGTCATAGGCTGCAAGAATCATAGTAAAAAGAGGCCATAGAAATCCTTTATCTTCTTCTATTTCATGCGTGACTCCACAAAGTGGTCATATAATCCCTGATGAATCTTCTCAGAAGACAGATATTTACTACTTTATTTCCTATGGTAAGACAGTTTTAAATATTAGTTATTCATCTGTTCAAAACCATAATATTGTGGCTGAAATTTGAAGATATTTGAAGCAGCCATTTTACTCCCTAGCTGCTCTCTCTTCCAGGTAAACCTGAAACATAAAGCCTTGTGCTGACACATCACTGTATCTACTAACAGTCTTTAATCTCAAAATTGATTAGGTATATCATTCGTTCTACAACATTTGAGACCTTAAAAATTTACAATGACAGAGAACAAAAAATTAAATTTACAAAATGGTACAACCAAAATGAATTCACATTCTAGTGAAGGGAAAAGTTAGTTTCCTAAATACTTGCAAAATTCTTACTTAACCATGGTATAAGTTATGCACAAGTAGTTTAGAAAATGCGCCTAGAAAATCAGGAGAGGTAGGAGTTTTTAAGAAGCATGGACATTGTTACGCTCGCAGAATTAACTCAAGGACAAGAAGCAGAAGTGATATTAAAGATCACTTCCATTTGCTAATCTTAAAGTTGGAGAAATGAAGGCTTAGAGAAGTGACATTCTCAAATTTCTATAATTTCTTTGTGGTAGAACTGAAGGGAGGCTTTGATGAGAAACTGGGCTTTTGATATACTCATAAGCCAGTGAGTTCAAAGAACAGCAAGGGGTGGGAGAACGCTTCAGACCAAGGGGACTACCAGCGTGAGGCCAGGAGACAAGACTTCCCAAGATGTCACTGTCACTGAGAAGGTAAGCCTGGTGAGGTCATGTAGCACTATGGAAGGTTAAGACTGAGATAAATGTCTACTAGTAAAAATAAGATTGAAAAATCTCAGTGCTTCCTGTTTGATCCATTTTCAACCTCCACCATCAGAAAAATCTTCTCTCTGCATATCCTCATTTATTTGCCAGCATCAATTAGATGGAATTATAGAAATGGATGTAATTGCTTTTTATTTATTGTTATTCCTCAATCAAATGACTCTTTAGATTCACATGACAGTGTTCCTAATACATACCATGCAAAGAATAGGCGAGTAGACTTCTTGTTATTACTTTCTTAATTTTTATTATCTTGAAGCAGGAAAAGCTGGACAAGATATCACAGAAAGTTCATCATCTCTTCCTTCAGCCCTTTTATTTGTTTTCCTTTGTTTTTTATCCACTTACTTTTTTACTCATTGACATAGCAGAACTATTATTCACATCTCATAGCCATCTTTCCTGCAGGCCTCTTTTTTTAGGCACTTGCTCTGATATTATAGACAGGAGCCTCAGAGGCCAGCATCTAAGAAGGGAGGCCTGTGTGTCCCACCTCCACAGGCTTCCCGTGCGTATTGTGTGGCTGATATTCAGGAGAAAGTAAATAAATGCTACCCTCTGCTGTTTTTCATTTGTAAATAAGAAAGCAAACTCAGGAGGAATAAAGGTGAAATCCTGTCTGCTTAAAAGCAAAATAGCTATGTGAAGCCTTAAAAGCCTGTAATTTACTCAGGAGCTGAAACATATGTACTCTCAAAATAACCCAAACAAAGAAATAACCTATTTAAAAGCCATGTGGATTACAGTCTTTTAGCTCTAAATCATACCTTCCATTAAGCTGGGAAGAAACCACTTGGATATGTTTTACAGATAAAAAACAAATGTGTGCTTATGAGTCCCTTGGAAGCTTTGAGGTACTTGTGACCCAGAATCTATCACAAGGAAGAGCAGGTTTCTTCACAGAAAATAGGGGTATCTGTTTTTGAGCAGACAATTACATAGTTAAACACAGAGAAAGACATTGGTTCCAGATGGGGGTGTTTTAAATCTGAACCAATTTTTATCATGGCAAAATGAGAGATTTTTTCAAGTAACATTCCGAAATAAGGTATTTTGGATACTGAAATACCTTGGACACAAAAATTGTCTTTCAGACTCTTTCTCTCTTCTTTAGAACCATTGCCCGAACTGCAACACACACACACACACACACACGCCCACACACACACACCTGCAACCACATACAACCAAAAGAAGATAACACAACTATGGATATTGAACAGTAAATTCCTGAGATTCTTCCCTTCTAACCCTGATAGTTATGAGTCTTCTAAGGACATTCTAAAATGATCCTTACTAAAACTTGGAAATGAAAGTTTTTAAAATTAATGTATTGGTTAAACCAGGCTCTCACCATATGCCATATTTCTTACTCTAGAAGAGTTTACAGGCTGTAAGAGGAGACAGATGGGTAAACAACTTGCACTGAAGAAAACAGCAGAGTTGCAAATGCTTTAACAGGGCTTTATTCCGGAAGCTATAGACATAAGGTGAGAGGGAGCCCCTCAGGGAGACCTCCTCCCTTTCCTCATTAGAGCCTCGCCACCCACATCCCCAACATCACCACTTTCAGAGTCTCAGTCTGCTTTCTGATCTGTTTACACTGAGAGATAATTGTTGAGAAGGACGGGGGTGGAGAAAGGCTAAAAAACAAACTGTAGGAGTATAGTTTCAGGCATAATGCGATGGATAGAGCGTGCCTGTGCATGGGTGTGATGAGGGGAGGAAGCAGGCATCAGGCCCTTGTCTAGGACCCTTTAACAATTCATGCCAATGCGTAAAGCTGGTCCTGGAAGCACATATCCTGTGGCTATTTCTACTTTGGGGCAAGCACTAATTACTGTGTAACCCTCACATGTGAATACAAAACCCAGGTCCTTGTCACATTCCTCTTCACTGAACAATTTAGGAATGTGCAGAAAATAGCCCCCATACACTCAAGAATATATCATATCTGTTGTTACCTGCTATTTACTGTTTTATTTCTCATCTACTGATTCAGCCTCTTCTTGCTGTATAGCTCCATGACTTACCGGTTTTCTGTTATTTCAGAAGTACTAGTTCTTTCTGTAGGTTATCCTTTGTTTGGAAGTTATTCAGTTAGGATCTACAAAAGAGGTAGAACAAATTGACAACCTATTCAGATACAGTAACTTCAATTTGCAAACCAAAACATGGGGACTAGCAAAAAAAATTCTTCCAATAAATGATGTATTTATGTGAAAATTCTTAAATTTTTATAAAATTAATTTCACATTTACTGATATATTTACATTATAAAATGATCACTAAAATGAGTATTTAAACCAATTGCGTGGTTTGCTGTACTTTTTGATACAGATGTTGAAAACTCAGTCTGCAAAATAAATATTTTAAGATAAATTATTTATTTTTATTCTAATTATGATATTTGAATTTTCAGGGAATGTCTATAGTGTATGAGAAAAATAGGTAAGGATATTTGAAACCAGCATAAATAAAAAGCTAGCTTACTTTGACTTTCTCTAAGGGAAGGAGGTAAGCAGAGTTGCAATAATTTCAGCAGTAAATTGCAACCATCTTAACTGTTTTGCTTTGTTTTGATTTTGAGGTTAACTTTCTTTAAGTTACCAAATAAAACTGTTTTGTGTTACTGCTGGTACCAAACAGATGTCTGCTCAATTAAACAATTACCTCAAAACATTTTGAAAAACTAATCATAATAGCTTTGTTTCATTTGGGTTTTTACACTGGTTTATTTTGTCTTTAATACTTCATAGGTGGCTTTTGATATGCAATTACTTTGCATATTCTTAATGACTAGGTTGCAGAATTGGGAGAAGTATAGGGAGATGAGGGATTGTATGTTGAGTTTCATGATGCAGAAGTCAAGCAAGACTTGTTAGAACAATCCTGATCATATTGTGAGACCTCTTTGAGTGCTACTGGAGTGCAGCACTCATTGCAACCCTGTGGGTCAATTTTTTCCCACATCTTTGCTTCTCCCAAGCATGCACACTTTCTTCCCTGGCCCTTATACAATAGGGGAGTGAAAATTAAGCAGCCTGACTTCTTAGGACATGTATCAGTCCATCTCCTTCTTAAATTTGAACTTTCTTGTGTTAAATTAATAGATACTGTTCTGTACTTCATAACCGCGTGTACACAAATCTCTAGATGGAGAATGAATACAATTAAAAATATTGATATAGCTTTAGCATTTCTCAACTTATTAGAGTCATATATGAGTATCTTAAATTTAAAAATAAAATCTATTGAACAACAGGGAAAGGATCATATTTTGAACAAATGGTTCTGAGTCAGTTCGTTAGCCATTTATCCAAATAAATGAACCTTGGTCCTCAACTCACACCATATACAAAAATTAATTCAAAATGAAATATAGACCAAAATTTGAGAACTAAAACTCTAAAATTCCTAGAAAAAAAAGGAGAAAACCTTAGTGATGTTAAGTTTGGTAGAGATTTATTAACTTACAAAAATGAAAAACCAAGCCATAGACTTGAGAAAATATTTGTGAAATGTATAACTCACACAGGAATTTTGTACAGAATATATAAAGAACTTTTACAACTCAATAATATGAAAGCAAACAACCCAATAAAAAAGCAGACAAAATATTCGAGTAGACACTTTCCAAAGAAGACGTATAGGTGGCAAAAATACATGTGAAAAGATATTCAACATCATTCATTGTTAGGGAGATGTTAATTAAAACCACAGTGGGATATATTACTTTCCCATTAGAATGAAAAAATAAAAAATACTGATGATACTAAGTGTTGGCTAGAGTGTGGAGCAACTACAACATTTTCACACTGCTGGCGAGAGTATAAAATAATCCAGCCACCTCGGAAATATTTTACCTGCAATATGGCTCATCTATTTCATTCCTAGGTATTGGTCTAAGAGAAATGAAAGCATATGTCCAAACCAAGATTTGCACAAGAATATTCACAACATCTCTACATATTTGGAATATCCTGAAACCAGAAGCAATCTAATTGTTCATTAACGGGTAAATAGATAAACAAATTATGGTAAAACCACACAATAAAATACTATTCAATAATAACAAGGAATGAAACAATGACCCATATAGTGATGAGCTGGATTTGGCTAGAACTAGCTCACAAGATGTGATTGTGTGCATTTCTTTCCTACTGTGAGTTCAGAGACATCATGTTGGTAGCTTAAAATCCATCATGATGGGAATCTTTGCACCATGAAAATCAAAAAATGCTACAGATCCCTCACACCCACCCCTACCAACACTGCCACCAGAGAGCTGGTGGTTAAATATTTATAATCGTGCCACTGGATGCATAAATGAAAAATGAATCTAAAAGTCATTATGATAGATGAAAAAAGCCAGACCACAGAAAGTATGATTCTATCTGTATAAAATTTTAGAAAATGCAAACTAATCTATAGTTCCAGAAAGCGTATAACTGATTGGCTGGGGACTGGGGAAGAAATGGATTAAAAAGAGGTATGAGGAAACTTTTGGAGTCAATGCATATGTTTATTATTTTAATAAGGATGATGTCTCATAGGTGTATACATGTATCAAAACTTATCAAATTGTATACTTTATGGTTGTGCAATTTATTGAATGTTAATTATACAACAATAAAGATTAAAAAATCTATCAGAGCACCAAATTATCAACTTCCTTTTACCAAATTAGACGTTGTTGTCTTCCTCAATATTTTTGGTTAACTATATATTTTCTTTTCTTTTTTTTTTGAGACCAAGTCTCACTCTGTCACCTAGGCTGGAGTGCAGTGGCGCAATCTCGGCTCACTGCAAGCTCCACCTCCCAGGTTCACACCATTCTCCTGCCTCAGCCTCCCGAGTAGCTGGGACTACGGCTCCCACCACTGCGCCCAGCTAATTTTTTGTATTTTTAGTAGAGATAGGGTTTCACCGTGGTCTTGATCCCCTGACCTCGTGATCTGCCCGCCTCGGCCTCCCAAAGCGCTAGGATTACAGGTGGTTAACTGTATATTTTCTCCTGGGATTTCTGTGTCCATATATATAAAAAAAAATATATACACACACACACACATATGTATGTATGTATACATTCCTTGCATGTCCATGTAAAGTCTTCTGTACAATCTTGTTTCATGAAAGCAGTGAAAAGTCATTCTTGCTTCTTTGTACCTCCATAGCCCTGCTGGACAGCCTGTACTGTCGTTCTTGACCTTAATTTATTCAGCCTTGCATCATTTATTAATTTAGCTTATTGCATAAATACGATAAACATGATGCTACTGGAAGAATAATCAGAAGTCATTGTACAGAATGAATTTGTGTGAAAAGAATTTGGAGACTGGGCATGGTGGCTCACACAAGTAATGCCAACACTTTGGGAGGCTGAAGCAGTAGGATGTCTTGAGCCCAGGAGTTTGAGACTAGCCTGTACAACATAGAGAGATGCTATCTGTACAAAATAAAATAAAAATAAAAATACAAAATTAAAAAAATAGCCAAATGTGGTGATATGCACCTGTAGTCCCAGCTACTCAGGAGGCTGAGGTGAGAGGATTGCTTAAGCCTGGGAGATTGAGGCTGCAGTAAGCTGTGATTGCATCACTGCACTCCAGTCTAGGTCACAGAGAGAGGTCATGTCTCAAAAAAAAAAAAATCAAACAAACAAAAAAAGAATTTGGATTATTATCTCTATCAAAAGGGTCAGAGGGTAAAAGACAATTATTCTCCAGATGCGACTCTTGAAGAAAACAACAAATAGTCTTACATGATTGAATTCTCCAGAGCAAAGAAATGTTTCTGTTTGGTAGGATTATAGAAAATTAAATTCTTCTGGGAAATAACTGGTTTTCTAGAGTTTGAACAACAATGCACATTCTCATGGGAACATGTCAACATTGAGTAGTTTCAGGAAATACTGGATATACAGTCCATCCTTAGTTTTTGCTTCTATTTTTCTACGAATACACCAGGCTGTCCTAAATAAAGTAAACCATGTTATTTTAAAACTGTGGATGTGTCAGTCAACACAGTGTTTCTTCAAACGGGGAAAATGAGTGTCTAATTCTCGTGAAACACATGAATGATCTGAAGACAGATTTAAAAAAGGACATTTAGAAATGATAGATTGAGGGTATGAAATGGAGTTTCTGAGAAGTCGAAAAAGACTCCCATCAGCCGTACTTAACTCCACATGTTCATGGGGAAAGATGAAGCAAATAAAAAATATTGCCAAAATAAAATGACTGGCTACTTCTTACCACCTCAAACTGTTGATTGTTTAGTAAACCAATTTGTCTCCAAACTCTTCTTTTTTAAACTATTAGGCCTAAAACATTGAAAATGTTCACTCTGAAATTAGCTATTTTATTTTTCCTCTGTAGATAATTCAACCCATCACTTATTTTAAATAGTTGCAATGACTTTTTACATTAAATCTAATAGATATGTTTATATACCCACCATGTATATACACACTAATATACACAGTTATAAGTAGTCATATTCCCAGAGAAAACATAAAAAAATTCACTTCTCTGACACTGAGTGTAATTTAATAAATGAAACTTTACTAAAAAATCAATTTTTAATTTTATTCTATGAGGTTTGATTCTCTTTCCAAATAGTTTTACCAAGGCCAGGGCAAGCAAGTAGAGAGGTGTTGAGAATAAATGAAATTACTCAATCAAAATATTTATTGAATGACTCCCAGTATTCCTGATGTCACATCTATGCAGAGTCTATTCATATACCAAATCTTATTTTAAAGCTATTGGAAAAAGTATAAAGTAACTTTGCCACATTGTCTTGATATAAATTGTCTTAAAAGTAGCTTTTTTTCTATGATAGAGTGTATTAAAATATTTTCATTGTACTTATACTTGTGTTTTCTCATAGAAAAGATTTGATTCTTTTTGAACATAGAATATGGACACAGAGTGAATTTAAGTCAAATGTGGGACTGAGTTTGAGCTTAGTCTAGATATACTTGAAGTGATGGACTAACAGAGAGTGGAGAGTAGTGTGGATGAGAAGCGCTCCCACAAAAAGAGGAAAATGGTGGATCAGGTCAGTTTCACCACAGGTAGTGTTTGTCATTCTGAGAACTTTGCTGGGCCCTGGGAATCCAGAGTTAAATAAGACACAGCTTCTCATTGAAAGAAGATTAGGATAAAGAAGATGTCAATCCATGATGTTTATCAAAGGCTAGCAATGAGGTATGTTGGCCCAAGTTTTCAATTCAAGAAAGATTTTTTTTTAGAAAAAATTATTTGTGTGTTGACTCTTGAAACATGACCAAAGTTATTCAACCAAAGAAAAGCAAGAACGTTGTTCTAAGAAGATAGAATAATATCACAATAATTGAAAGCGTGAAATAAGATTATAGGAGTAGTTGGATGTTATTTATATAGAAAGTGCATGGTGGGATATGGTAGAAAAAATAGATCACAATATGTCTTAATATAAGCAGTTTTGTTTTCTCTGATAAGACCCTTCAGGACTTACAGGGAAGAAATATGGATGGTTTTAGATTTATATATAATACTGTGCATTGTCAAGTCTCCTGTGAAGCAAAGCAGGATACCTCAAGTGAAGCACATGTTTTTTGTGTTGGATATAGGTTGAAATGCCATTGCCAGATGAGATTGGAGACTAGTTGATCAAAGGGCTTGAGGACAGGTTCTCAGAATCAGGGTATATTTTTACCATTTTAATCACCTGCTCATCACCCACTTGGTGAGAGTGAGAGTCCTGGCTGTGGGGATGGCCAAATGTGTGACATCTGACACTGGACAGATAAGATAGATAACAGTTTATTGGTCACATATACTCACAGCTCAGGGGAGGAAGACACTATATAGGCCACACATGAGTAGCACCTAGGAACAGAGTGAACAACCATGGACTGTAGGGAACAGATATTGTATTGTCAAGAGGGTGGGATGACTGCTGATTCTCACAGGTGGATGTGCTTATCTTGTTTGAATAATTCTGTGGGGTGACAGAGAACTGAAACCCAGTCCTCCGAGATCAGCCAGACTGTGCTATCACTTGACAAAGAGGGTTATTTGGCTAGGGGACTTTATCCAGGGGGACAGAGACAGAGGGAACTTGGGGTTAGGTCATCCAAGACTTTCCCAGATTTAGATGACAAGGCTGCACATAATATTGTAGATTTAATTTTAGACCTTACTTCACAGTTACGTTTCCCCCATAGTGAAGATCACAATCATCTCTAACATTTATTGGCCATTTTCCATATGTCAGGAACCTGTTCTAAGGGTTTCACAAATGCTATTTCTTTTAATTCTCATAAAACTTTTTGAACTAGAAACCATAAGTGTCTTCATTTTAAATACAAGAAAACTGAAGCATACTAAGATTATTTCATTTGCTCAATTCACAGTTAGTAGATCTTAGAACCAGGATCTGAACAGCAGATTATTTAATGCCAATGTCTTCAGAATACATATGATGCATTATAATAGAAAACAATCATTACTCGATGATTAATGTTTCAATTATATCTCGCACAGATACATTATGAACTAAAACGCCAGATATGCTCTAATTCTTAGGACAAATTCAAATGTTATTTTTTTCCCTACAGGAGTTACTTTGGACTTTGATTCTAAATCCTCCTATATATACATTCACTGCCCCCTGACTTTAATGATACTTCACTGGAAATACGTAGAAGTACTTGTAGTAGAAAAATGTCTAGGAATCATTTTTAGCACTGCTACCAAGAGTAAAACCTAGCATAAATATTTTCATTATTGTTGACTATAGCTTCTTCACCTGTCAAATAAAGAGGCTGGATTAATTGACCTCTGAAAACATAGACAGGGCTCAGGCCCCTCACTTATGAAGAAGGCAAGCCCTTTCCCTCACAGAGCTTATGTTCTGGTTATTAAAGACAATACATAGGTAAAAAGTAATATAATTTCAGATAGTTATAAATGCTACAAAGAAAATTCATAATAAGGCCAGAAGTGGTGGCTAACACCTATAATCCCAGCACTTTGGGAGGCCAAGACTGACAGACCATTTGAGGTTAGGAGTTTGAGACCAGTCTGGGCAACCTGGTGAAACCCCACCTTTACTAAAAATACTGGGCAGGGTAGCACACACCTGTAATCCCAGCTACTCATGAGTCTGAGGCATGAGAATCACTTAAACCCCAGGGGGGCAGAGGTTGCAGTGAGCTGAGTTCGTGCCACTGCACTCCAGTCTGAGTAACAGAGTGAGACACTGTCTCAAGAAAAAAAAAAAAAAATTAAGAGATAAGAAATAAAAGAAAACTAATAATGATAAAAGGGCAACTACATGGGAAGACAATTTCAAACAGAGGAAAGAAGAAAAAGCACATGATGCATGCCTGAACTGCAAGAAGACCAGTGGGATTGGATCAAAGTGAACAATATGAAAAACAGGCTCTGGGGAGGCAAGCAGGCACCAGACCAGGCAGGCAAGAGACAACTTTCAAATTTATGCCTTGATTATTTCTAGAAGGATATGTCCCGTTTTTGGAAATGTTAGATATAGAAAAAATGTAAGAAAAATATGAAATTATCTGAACTGAAGAGTTCATGGTATAAAGAAGCTAATTTTTGTGATTTGCATACTACATCATCCAAGATGGAGTCAGATTCTACTTGGTGGAAGTGTGACACCAGTCACTACACATTGATATAGCACAATGTAGGCATTAAGACAAACAAGCAGACGAAGAATCATCATCAAGAAAGATAATATATGACATAGTTCCATCATTTGGGGAACTCATAAGGTCACTGGTGATATTTACAATTTCGGTTTAAAATTACAGACCAAAGTTAAATTGCACATTGGTTAGGGAATAAATGAGACAAGAGAGAGAGAAGACAGTGAGACTACTGTATCAGGAGGAGACTAATATATTAAAGGAAGAACAAATCTGGTTGGAAGAATGAAGTTAATCATAAGATTGATGGGAACTTATAAATGTGGTAGACATTTAAACATATTTTATTCAGAGGGTATCAATAGGAAGAGAGAAATGGAAGCTTCCAAAGAGATAGGGTAGTCATTGGAAAAATGTCTATATTTTAGTCTAGGTGAACAAGAACAACAAAAAAGAATGAATGAACAAAAGTCTAAAGGGGATTTTACAAGAATAACAGAGGTGTGGCAAGGGATCTGAAATATTGAGTAGACAGCAGAGGCACTGGCGTGGGAGTGACAGCATGAGTATAGGGACAATAAAGCCTAAGTGCAAATATTAGAAGGCTAAAGGCTAAGACTTGGGAGAAAAATGAGTTAGCAGCAGGGTGTGCTGTTATTTTTCTAGGAGCTGAACAGGATTGCTTTTTTTCTTACCCTACATTGCAATTGTTGTATGAATCATTTCCTGTCATCGCTGTGGTACACACTTGCCTCCTGTTGTACTATGCCTGACAGCCTTTAGACTGGCATCCTCTTCAGACTGTAAAAGATCTGGGACTAAACACAAAAATAGGAATCTAGATTAAAAGAGAGGATGACTTGATTCCATAGCTTTTAATTCTGAGCAAGAGTGATAACAGCCCCTGCTCTCATGGAATCGATTTATTTTTTCCAAAGCCATCGCACCATGAAATTGGGTTCAGAAACAGGAAGGTCAAGAGCAAAGCTCCTCAGAGTGTGGTCCATGGGCCTACATCAGTTCAGGAACTTTTTGATATCAATTGGCAATGACCAATGGAATTGAGAGTGAGCAGTAATATTTGGATCACTTTTTAAGATTAAATTTTTAATTACTAATTAAATATAGTAATTAAAAATGGATGCTTGATTTCCTTTTGCAGGTCTGTTGTCTTTGCATTTTATTTTTCTATATTGTTTTTTATTGCACTTTTCATAACTAGCCATCATAACAGATTGAGAAAATAAATAAACTGGTTCTTCACCATGGGTATGGTGGTTTAAGAAGCATTAGCTTCTCACCAGCATCAAGCAGATTTTTGGTAGGAAGCAGACTCTGCATTTCAGGATTGTAGAGCTTACATCTTGGCTAGCTCTCCCACACTTCATAAAACAGAAGCCCTCCATGTAATGTCATGGACTCTCCATTTACACTCCTAGGCTGTTGTGATGGTTAAGACTGAGTGTCAACTTGATTGGATTGAAGGATGCAAAGGATTGATCCTGGGTGTGTCTGTGAGGGTGTTGCCAAAGAAGATTGACATTTGAGTCAGTGGGCTGGGAAAGGCAGACCCACCCTTAATCTAATCAGCTGCCAGTGTGGCTAGAATATGAGGCAGGCAGAAAAATGTGAAAAGACTAGACTGTCCTACCCTCCCAGCCTACATCTTTCTCTTGTGCTGTGTGCTTCCTGCCTTTGAACATCGGACTCCAATCTCTTCAGTTTTGGGACTCTGACTGGCTTTCCTTTCCCCTCAACTTAAAGATGGCCTATTGTGGGACCTTGTGATCACATGAGTTAATACTTAATAAAATCCCCTTCATATATATATATATATATATATATATATATATATACATATACATACATACACACACATATATGGATATATATAAATGATATATATGTGTGTGTGTGTATATATATGTGTGTGTGTATACACACACACACACACACACACACTCTATTAGATCTGTTCCTCTAGAGAACCCTAATACAAATTTTGGTACCAGGAGTGGTTCTATAGAAACAGAATGTTAAGGATGGAGTTCTTTCATTGCCTTTTGAATTTCTGGAGTTGGCTGGTTAGTATGATTAACCCCAAAATGCTAAGGACTCTACTTCCAATAGTATGGAGAACACTGATAATCCTTGGTGTGAACTGTTTAGAGCGTTATGCAAAATAAATGAATTTAACACTCCTGATTCCTTGCTCATGAGAGGCAAGGAGTTTAGTGACTCTATACATAATACCTTTGACCATATGTGGAGAACCAAGGAACATAATGAAGCTGGTTGGTTGTTCCTAAGTCCAGTGGACAAAGTGATGAAAGAAAATGACGAACTCAGGGATTCTATTTCCCAGCTTCAGAAGCGGATATTGAGCCTCAAATCTGCTAAGATTGCACTGAGTGACAGTTTTATCTCCTGTAAAGAAAGAGTTGAAATTGTGGAAAAACAGCCACAAGCTCTTATCATGTGAGCGGCTGACCTGCAACAAAAGGTGCATGCACAGCCTTGCCAGGTGTCTACTGTTAAAGTGAGGTTGTTGATTGGAATAGGATGGGACTTGCAACTTGGAATGGGGATGTGTGGGAGGACACTGTTGAAGCCGGGGACACCAAGTTTGTAAATTCTGATGAAATGTTTTTACCAGAAGAAACAGCTTCCCATCCCCAGTAGTGGCAACATCTCCTCCCCAACCCATGATGCCATCAGCCTTTCCACCTTTGTCTGAGGAGATAAACATGGCACTGCCTTAAGCAACAATGATGGCCTCCTCCCCTGAGGTAGTTGCCAGGCAAGATAATGTTGATTCTCCTCAGGAGCCTCCACTAACACCCCTGTTTGTTTCTAGACCTATTACTACATTAAAGTCCCAGCAGGCCCCTAGAGGTGAGGTTGAGAGTGTGACTCATGAGGAGGTGTGCTGTACTTGAAAGTAACTGCTTGAGTTTTCTAATTTATATAAGCAAAAATTGGGAGAACAGGCATGGGAATGGATATTAAGGGCATGGGATAATGGTGGAAGGAACAGAGTTGGATCAGACTGAATTTATTAATTTGGGCCCACTAAGTAGGGACTCTGCATTTAATGTTGCAGCTCAGGGAGTTTAAAAAGGTTCTAATAGTTTATTTGCTTGGTTAGCTGAAATATGGATTAAAAGATGGCCCCCTGTGAGCCAGCTGGAAATGCCTGATCTCCCTTGGTTTAATGTAAAGGGAAGGACCCAAAGGCTTAGGGAGATTGGGATGGTGGAGTGGATTAGTCACTTTAGACCTACTTATCCCAGCTGGGAGGGTCCAGAAGACATACATTTGACCAAAGCCTTGTGAAATAGATTTGTGAGGGCAGCACCTGCATCTTTGAAGAGCCCTGTAATTGTTCTTCTCTGTATGTCAGATCTAACAGAGGGAATCGCAGTCACTCAACTACAAAATTTAAATACAATGGGAACAATTGGATCCTGAGGTGGCAAGGGCAAAGTGGTGGCACTCAACCATCAAAGGCAAGGTGTGCTTAGCTACAGTAATGGACAGCAGAGGCAAAACATCAATCAGAATAGTCTGACTCATGCAGAGCTCTGGCATTGGCTAATTACTCATGGTATTTCTAGAAGTGAAATTGATAGGAAGCCTACTAGATTCCTACTTAACCCTACTTAATTTATATAAGCAGTAAACTGGACAAAAGACTAATTTGAATTATAAAGACAGAAAAACCATGGCCCCTCAATCATTTTCAAGACTTGAGCCAGTTTGCATACCCAGAACCCCTTGAATGAAGGGGAGGCTGGGTCCCCTTGAGGAAGGACCCCACTGCACTACTGACAATTTAGGCTCTTAATCTTTCTCTCACCCTTCCCCGAAGGGAACTCTGGCTTTTTAGTAGGATAACTGTGCACTGGGGAGAGGGAAATGATCAGACATTTCAGGACTACTATATACTGGCTCTGAGCTGACATTGAGTTCAGGGGACCCAAAACGTCACTGTGGCCCTCCACTTAAAATAGGGACTTATGAAGTTCAGGTAATTAATGGAGTTTTGCTCGGGTACAACTTACAGTGGGTCCAGTGTAAGACTGGCAGGGTGAGGGCTACTATGATGGGAAAGGCCAAGTAGAAGCCATTAGAGCTGCCTCTACCTAGAAAAATACTAAATAAAAGACACTATCACAACCCTGGAGGGATTGTGGAGATTAGTGCCACCATCAAGGACTTGAAAGATGCAGTAGTGGTGATTCCCACCACATCCCCATTCAACTCTCCCATTTGGCCTGTGCAGAAGACAGATGGATCTTGGAGAATGACAGTGGATTATCATAATCTTAACCAAGTGGTGACTCCAATTGCAGTTACTGTACCAGATGTGGTTTACTGCTTGAGCAAATTATCACATTTCCCAGTACCTGGTATGCAGCCATTGACTTGGCAAATGCCTTTTTTTAAATTCATGTCCATAAGGCCCACCAGAAGCAATTTGCCTTCAGCTGGCAAGACCAGCAATATACCTTTACTCTCCTACCTCAGGGGTATATCAACTCTCCTGCTTTGTGTCACAATCTTATTTGGATAGATCTTGGTCACTTTTTGCTTCTTCTGCAAGATCACACTGCTCAATTACATGGATGACATTATTCTGATTAGATCCAGTGAGCAAGAAGTAGCAAACACACTGGACTTATTGGTGAGACATTTGTGTGCCAGAGGATGGGAAATGAATTCTACTAAAATTCAGGAATCTTCTACCTCAGTAAAATTTCTAGGGGTCCAGTGGTGTTGGGCCTGTCAAAATATTCCTTCTGAGGTGAAGGCTAAGTTGCTCCATTTGGCTCCTCCTACAACCGAGAAAGAGGTATAAGGCCTAGAGGACTTCCTTGGATTTTGGAGTCAACACATTCCTCATCTGGGTGTGTTACTCTGGCCCATTTATCAAGTGACCTCAAAGGCTGCCAGTGAACAGCATAAGACTCTGCAATAGGTTCAGGCTGCTGTGCAAGCTGCTTTGCCACTTGGGCCATATGACCCACCTGGCAGATCCAATGGTGCTTCAAGTGTCGGTGGCAGATAGCGATGCTGTGTGGAGCTTTTGGCAGGCTCCTATAGGTGAATCACAGTGGAGGCCTCTAGGATTTTGGAGCAAGGCCCTGCCATCTTCTGCAGATAACTACTCTCTTTTTGAGAGACAGCTCTTGGGCTGTTACTGGGCTTTGGTGGAAATTGAATGTTTGACTATGGGTCATTAATTCACCATGTGACCTGAGCAGCCTATCATGAACTTGGTGCTTTCTGACCCATCTAGCCATAAAATGGGTCACACACAGCAGCATTCCATCATCAAATGGAAGTGGGATATATGTGATCAGGCTCAAGCAGGTCCTGAAGGCACAAGTAAGTTACATGAGGAAGTGGCTCAAATATCTATGGTCTCCATTCTGGTCATCCTGCCTTCTCTTCCCCAGACTACACCAATGGGCACATGAGGAGTTCCCTATGATCAGTTGACAGAGGAAGAGAAGACTAGGGGCTGGTTCACAGATGATTCTGCATGATATGCAGGTACTACCTGAAACTGGACAGCTGCAGCACTACAGCCCCTTTCTAAGACATCCCTGAAGGACAGCAGTGAAGGGAAATCTTCCCAGTGGGCAGAACTTTGAGTAGTACATCTGGCTGTACACTTTGCATGAAGGAGAAATGGCCAGATGTGTGA
This sequence comes from Nomascus leucogenys, assembly GCF_006542625.1. Lineage (NCBI taxonomy): Eukaryota > Metazoa > Chordata > Mammalia > Primates > Hylobatidae > Nomascus > Nomascus leucogenys. Next base: position 36,445,175 of record NC_044384.1, read on the forward strand.
TTATATAGTGATTCGTGGGCTGTAGCCAATTGTTTGGCTGGATGGTCAGGGACATGGAAGAAGCATGATTGGAAAATTGGTGACAAAGAAATTTGGGGAAAAGTTATGTGGATGAACCTCTCTGCATGGTCAAAAACTGAAGATATTTGTATCCCATGTGAGGGCTAGCCAGTGGGTGACCTCAGCAGAGAAGGATTGTAATAATCAAGTAGATAGAATGGCCCATTCTGTGGACAACACTCAGTCTCTTTCCACAGCTGCCCCTGTCATCGCCCAGTGGGCCCATGAACCAAGTGGCTATGGTGGCAGGGATGGAGGTTACACGTGGGCTCAGCAACGTGGACTTTCACTCACCGAAGCTGACCTGGCTATGGCCACTGCTGAGTGTCCAATTTGTCAGAAACAGAGATCAACACTGAGCCCTTGTTATGGCACAATTCCTAGGGGCGATCAGACAGCTACCTCATGGCAGGTTGATTATATTGGACCTCTTCCATCATGGAAAGGGCAAAGGTTTGTCCTCACTGGAATAGACACTTACTCTTGATCTGGGTTTGCCTATCCTGTGCAGAATGCTTCCACCAAGACTACCATCTGTGGACTCAAGGAATGCTTTATCATGGTATTCCACACAGCATTGCCTCTGACCAAGGCACTCACTTTACAGCTAAAGAAGTGTGGCAGTGGGCTCATGCTCATGGAATTCACTGATCTTACCATGCTCCCCATTATCCTGAAGTAGCTGCATTGATAGAACGGTGAAATGGCCTTTTGAAGTCCCAATTACAATGTCAACTAGGTGACAATACTTTGCAGGAGTGGGGCAAAGTTCTCCAGAAGGCCATGTATGCTCTGAATCAGCATCCAATGTATGGTACTGTTTCTCCCATAGCCAGGATTCATAGGTCCAGGAATCAAGGGGTGGCAGTGGAAGTAGCACCACTCACCATCACCCCTAGTGATCCACAAACAAAATGTTTGCTTCTTGTTTCTGTGATATTACATTCTGCTGGCCTAGATGTCTTAGTTCCAGAGGGAGGAATGCTGCCACCAGGAGACACAAACAACAATTCCATTAAACTGGAAGTTAAGATTGCCACCTGGACACTTTGGGCTCCTCCTACCTTTAAGTCAACAGATGAAGAAAGGAGTTACAGAGTTGGCTGGGGTGATTGACCTGGACTATCGAGATTAAGTCAGTCTACTAGTCCACAACGGAGGTAAGGAAGAGAATGCATGGAATACAGGAGATCCATTAGGGTGTCTCTTAGTATTACCATACCCTGTGATTAAGGTCAATGGGAAACTAAAACAACCAAATCCAGGCAGGACTACAAATGGCCTAAACTCTTCAGGAATGAAGGTTTGTGTCACTTCACCAGGAAAAAACCATGACCTGCTGAAGTGCTTGCTGAAGGCAAAGAGAATACAGAATGGGCAGTAGAAGAAGGTAGTCATCAATACCAACTATGACCATATGACCAGCTACAGAAACTAGGACTATTATTGTCATGAGTATTTCCTCCTTCTTTTGTTAAAAACATGTTTGTGCATGTATACACTTGTACTAAGAACATATCTTCATCTCATTTCCTTTTTCTTTTATCATGTGACATAAAATGTACTGACTTTGTATTAGCATTTAAGTATTGTTAACATTTTGTAATAATATTTCAGTTCAGTACTGGTGCATTGCTGGTTGTATGAAGGATAGCTGTATTATGTTAGGTGTAATTATGAACTTATTATTGTCTTTGTTTGAGGATTATGTGTGATATCAGGAGATGTTCTATAGGTTCAAGTTGACAAGGGGTGGGCTTGTGATGGTTAATACTGAGTGTCAACTTGATTGGATTGAAGGATGCACTGTAGTGACCCTGGGGTGTGTCTGTGAGGGTGTTGTCAAAGGAGATTAACATTTGAGTCAGTGGGCTGGGAAAGGCAAACCCACCGTTAATCTGGGTGGGCACCATCTAATCAGCTGCCTGTGCAGCTAAAAATAAAGCAGGTAGAAAAATGTGAAAAGACTAGACTGGCCTAATCTCCCAGCCTACATCTTTCCCTTGTGCTGGATGCTTCCTGACATTGAACACTGGACTCCAAGTTCTTCAGTTTTGGGATTCCGACTGGCTCTCCTTGCTCCTCACCTTGCAGATAGCCTATTGTGGGACACTGTGATTGCTTGAGTTAATACTTAATATACTCCTATATATATATATATATATATATAAAATGAACTTAGTCTTTATTTGAAGATTGTGTATGATCTCAGGAGATATATATATGGGAGTTTATTAAGTAGTAACTTTATATATATATATATATACACACACACATATATATACATACACATATATATACACACACACATATATATGCACACACACACACATATATATATATATATATATATCCTATTAGCTCTGTCCCTCTAGAGAACCCTGACTAATCCAGCTGTTGATTGGCATAGAATTCTGTGAATAATAGAAGTCTCTCAATAAGAGGATGCTTATTAACAAAAAATATCACCTTTTTTTAAACTACAGAAATGGAGCTCAAGAAGATATTGCATATTAGTAGCTAACTTCACTAACAATTCAAAAATAAATTCACTATTATTTACTGTAACTGACAAATTTAGATAGATATCATTGCCTATAAGGTTTGATTTTGAATATTTTTAATGCAAATAATATTTAGCTTTGGGTTACATATGAAGTCTATTAAATATCTCCTTTATAAGACAAATGAGTACAAGTAAAGTGAGTCCAAGAAGATATAAACACTAGAAAATACTAATGCATTTGAATTACATTATTCTGAAAATATCATCATGCAAATAACTATTAATATTTATTATTTATTTGAATGAGCTACTTTTACTGTTAGATGAACGAATAAGACTACTTTTTATTTGTAGAAATTCTATGCAGCAAATTTACCCAGAAAGCCAAGTTTCAATTCTCCACATCATATAAAGGACCCAGGTAACAAATAAGTGATTTAACACTAAGACACATTAAGATATAAATGATTTAACTTTAGGACACAATGTTATAATAAAAATATGAGGTTAATACTTAATGAGAAATGATAAGAATGCATATGACCAGGTTTAGGACCCCTGCCTCAAAATATGGCACCTCGGCGTTTGAGGAAACAGCAAAAGCAGGAAGGTCTCTCTGACCTCCTCTCACTTCTTCTTTCCCAAAGCGTGGGATAAAACCTAGCTGACCTTCCCTTGAAGCATGTCATAAGATTCTCAAGCCACACGTGCCCTCCCTATACCAGGAAAAAGGGAACATTTTTATCTCTGAAAACACAGAAACACAGAGAAGTATCTGAACAAACAGGTTTTGGTAAGTTCCCCTCAGTTTAATACCATTAGATTACACTCTTTTGTCCTTCAATCCTTCTGTTACAAGACTGTCCATAAAAATGCATATATTCCCCAGGTCTTCATTTCTGAAACTTCCTGTGCTATGTAAAATAAGTTTACATGATTTTTTATTATTAATCCATCTTTTGTTATAGAGGTCTCAACCATGAACTTTGCAAGGGGTGACACAATAGATTATTACTTTTCTCTCCAACACACAGCACATTGCAATAACAAAAGCAATGCCTGGTTGTTGTTTTCTTGATTGGCTGTAGAGAAATATCAAATTAGTTCTCTAGGTGGCAGCAGCAGTCTGAAGACTTGTTTAGGAAAGAATGTCTGCAAATGCCCAAGGAAATTCTAAGACAAAATCATTTTTGAAAAACAAGCTTTCTCTTTTTCATGTCTAAGAGACATTAGAATTTCTTAACTGCACAATCTTTGGATTGTTTTAAACCAACTGGGTAATGTAATAGAGAGCTAATAGCCACAACAAAATTGTAGCAACTCAACTGTCTATGTCTTCTTCCTTGTCTAATATTTTATTTTAGGCAAAAAAGGAAGGTACCAGAGAATGCAAATATATTCTCTCCTTGTGGACCATGTATACCTGAAATTGTACCATAAAAATCCTACTTGTATTTTTTAAAGACCTTGATTGTAGTTGAATAAATATTTTCTTTGGTAATTTAATATTTAATGGACAGGATAGGTACCGTATCTATAAGCTTAGAGCTGGAGGATGCATTAAATTTGTTATCCTGCCCTCTTTTCCTTACTTCTATTCTTTCCTCTGCTGAATTTTTCTCCTTACTTCTCACTTCTTCCACCATTTTCTCAACACCTCCTTTCCTTTCTTGTTTGGTATTCTGTACTGAAAATAATTTCCGCAATTATGAATATATAAGGCAGGATGAAAATAATTGTAGTTTTAAAAGCTAATAAGACAAATTTCTTTGCTGGTAATTTTCCTAAAAAAGGGGGTTGGGAGAAAAAATAAAATTTATTTTAAACCTGTAAACTTTTTCTTAAGGAAAAACAATTTTCTTGCTAATAAAAGGTGAAGTCTGGAACTAGTTTATAAGGAAGAAAATATAAAGATTAGAAATACATAATAAATTATACTTACTTGGCAGGGGAAAAACAACGGTCAAGAAATATATAAATTAATATAATTTTGGTTTTCCACGGGCAATCTAGGAGACAGAGTTTCAGGAGCCCAGACCTCAAATAAGAAGGAAGTTGGGAGAAACCTCTTGCAAAGAAGGGGACTAGTTTTTATTTTCTTTTTTTTAATTTAATGTAATTTTTTTATTATTATACTTTAAGTTCTAGGGTACATATGCATAACGTGCAGGTTTGTTACATATGTATACATGTGCCATGTTGGTGTGCTGCACCTGATAAATCATCATTAACATTAGGTATTTCTCCCAATGCTATCCCTCCCCGCTTCCCCAACCCCACGACATCAGTGTGTGATGTTCCCCTTCCTGTGTCCAAGTGTTCTCATTGTTCAATTCCCACCTATGAGTGAGAACATGAAGTGTTTGGTTTTCTGTCCTTGGGATAGTTTGCTCAGAATGATGATTTCCAGCTTCATCCATGTCCCTACAAAGGACATAAACTCATCCTTTTTTATGGCTGCCTAGTATTCAATAGTGTATATGTGCCACATTTTCTTAATCCAGTCTATCATTGATGGACATTTGGGTTGGTTCCAAGTCTTTGCTATTGTGAATAGTACTGCAATAAACATACGTGTGCATGTGTCTTTATAGCAGCATGATTTACAATCCTTTGGGAATATACCCAGTAATGGGATGGCTGGGTCAAATAGTATTTCTAGTTTTTCATTACATGGCGACAGTAGAAACTTAAGAAAAAAATGTCAGTTAAAAAACTACAAACTTTGTGTTAAGACAGTAGGAAAGGAAAATGTTAAGTATTAAGACAGAAAGGAAAATGTTTCTCTTACAGAAGCTTTTTCCTGAGATATCAAAAGTTTCTTTTGGATTTCATCCCAACCAATTATAATCTGCTGAAGTTTATATTGGGTCATACATTTTGACCCTGAGACACCAGACTCTTACTGGAACTAACAAGATTTTCCTGAGCAGGGATCAAAGAAATTCTTTTAACCAACTGTATACAGACTGATGAACTCATTCTGTCCTCTCTGTTATACTAGTTTCAGTTCCCAGTTATCGTAATGCCTGTGAACTCCTCTTCAGTTCTTTAAGATGTTTGAGCTTTCCCCTCATGGAAGTGCTTAGCAGAATTTAATCACTGGTGGGTATTCCCTCCCCTGGCACAATTAAAGTTGACTCGGCTGTGGAATTTTTAGCTGTATTTTTGTTATATATATAATATATATATATTATATATATAATATATATCATATATATGATATATATTATATATCATATATATCATATATCATATATATGATATATATGATATATAATATATATATATATATTATATATAATATATATCATATATATTATATTATATATATAGTATTATATATTATTTTTATATATAATATATTAATATATTAATATATAATATTAATATATTAATATATATTAATATATTATATTATATTATATAATATATATATAATATATATGATATATATTATATATATTATATATCATATATATCATATATTATATCATATTATATATAATATATATGTTATTATTATTATATTATATATTATTTTTATATATAATATATTAATATATATTATATATAATATAATAATATATTAATATATTAATATATTATATATAAAAATAATATATAATATAATAATAATAACATATATATTATATATAATATGATATAATATATATCATATATAATATATATCATATTATATATAATATATATCACTATATATAATATATATGATATACAACATATATATCATATATATGATATATAACTATATATAATATATGATATATAGTTATATATCATATATTATATATAGTTATATATCATATATATAATTATATATTATATATATAACTATATATAATTATATATTATATATAGTTATATATAATTATATATTATATATAGTTATATATATTATATATTATATGTAGTTATATATTATATATTATATATAGTTATATATATAGCTGTATTTTTGTTATATATATATATATATAAAATTATTGGCATTTGTTTTATTTGGCAGCCTGTTAGCTAACATTTATTATGAAGTCCTGCTTTTTTTTTTTTTTTTTACTATTCTGTATTTCCGTTTCCTCATCACCAAACTTTACCTAAAAGGCCACTGTACAAAAGAGCATCATCTTCGTAGTGCTTTGGGAAATGTCTCCCAAACACCTTACTTTTATTCTACTTTCCCTATATACCCCCTCTTCAAGCTTTCATAAGTCTGACAAACTAGCCACCAATTCTATCTCTTGTTCTCATGATAATAAACATCAATGACTCCTGCTTAGAGCATTAAACTCAAATTCCTTGAACCTCATTAAAGAGTTGCCACCACTGGTCCTAAAATATTTTTTTCCAGTTCTACCTCCCTGTAATCTCCTGAATTTATGTATTGTTGGTTTATTTCAAATATATCTATTTCTTACTCTTTGAATCTACTTAAACTTAATGACCTTCTTGTTTCTTCAAGTTCATCTTTCACTGAGAATAGCATATTTGTTTCTTCAAAATCTACCAATGTTTACGGACCGAATTGAAGCCCTTCTATTCCCAGTGAGCCTTGTGGGGCTTGTGTCTAGTCATTTCTCAGATCTTTGAGATTCTTGCTTTTATTATATGTGCCATTTATTACATGTGCCATTTATTTGGTGACCAAGCAAGCACCCCCTGGTAGCATCTCTTGACTTGTGATTTTGTATTGTCATTTAACTTTCTGTAGGCTTTTCTCAAATTCATGCTACCTCTTTGTATATTTCTAATTTTATCAGTAACTGTTCAGCTAAGGTTTGTTGATCACCGAAAGCAGGCATCATTAGAGCTTCAAAGTATGTCATCATCAGGATGTACTGGGTTATAATTTGGTCATACATACATGCAAATCTCAGCAGCTTAAAGCCACAAAAGTTTCTATCTCACAGAAGCAAGTTCATTGTCACAGGGTGTCTGGGTAAATTGCTCACTCCCAGACCCAGGCTTCTAGACCAGCTGCTGTCTGGAACAGGGCTTCATTCTTGGCAGAGGGAAAAGTTGGCAAGTTTCACACTGACTCTTAATGCATTCCACCTGGAAGTGATATGCAGCACTTCTATTCACATTTTACTGACAAAACAAATCAAATGGTCAAAACTTACAAGAAAATTGTAGAGTTGTGCAATTCTATCATCAACGCCAAAAGATAAATGGAAGTATTTGGTAAAGCGAGCAGATAGGATGCAACAGAGGTATATGATTCACACACTACCTCACCTTGAGAAAAAGGAAACCTCGCCACATAACCCAATTATCTCCTTACCATATCAATTATAGATTTTCCACATTATAGTGGATAGTATTGAAACATCTTGTATATTTTCAATCAACTGGCATTTAATTCTATGTTAAGTATGTTTTGCTCCTTCTACTGATCAAATATTTATTAGACTTGCTAATACTGGAGGATGACTGCATTATAGAGCCAGGTTGTTTCTTCATCATATACTGCAAATAGTTAAGCCTTATAGATAAGCACTAGTCAAAGCTGAATACCAGTAAGAAGCACTGAATTTAATTATTTCACTGTCTAGTCCCAGAAAAGCAGAGCTAGTTAAAGCAGAAAAGAAAAATAACTGAGAGCTGGTAATAATCTTCCTATACTTGTTTTGAAAGGTTACTTAATATAAGATGTGAATTAGTTTTGAAAATATGCTAACTAAAATATGGGCTTGGGGCAATGTTTATACTGTAATTAATATTCAAAATAATGTAAAAAACATTAACTGCATTAACCCCTCATAAAATTCAAAGGCTTTGGGGCAGATCCTTGCACCTGAGTGCCTGTAGAAAGAAAAACCTTACCATCTGCATTTAATTGGAAATTGCCTGTTGCTTTTGTTCTATAAAAAGTAATCTTATAAAAGACATCTATATTAGGGAGAAAAGGCAACAGAGAACCTCCAATAAAAACAGAACCTGCAGCATTGCTTTCTCACATAGATATTGGATCTGTAAATCCAGTCTTGCCTTGTAAAGTTAATGAGGCTCCTCCAAGCTTTTAAAATGACTACAACGTGAAATCCACATAACTAGAGAAATAAATGGAGGTTAATCATACTGTGGGCTTGTATTATACTTCCTATGCTAACAGTCCCATAAAAACTTGGGCTAAGTGAACAGGGATATTAAACATTTTCTAGCATATATATTGAGAAGAATCTTTTGTTGGGGCTGCTGTGAACTGGGCAAGACAGGTCACAAATTATAAGATCCCTTTGAAGAATAAGGAAAATAAATAACTTGAGAAGTAAAATGAGATAACGGAAAAAATATAAAAGCAACAAACAAGAATTCAATAGCAGTATAAGTAGAGAGAGAGAAGCCCGGAATGGTACAAAGAAAACAGGAAAGAAGAAATAAAAGACAATGTGCAGAATAAGATACCAGATACCAGATATGCAGTAATCAACCTGCACTGAAGTTGAAAACTAAAGGCTTCTGTACTTTCCTTTTGTTGTTGTTTGTGTGTGTGTGTTTGACTCCAAACTATTTTTAATGAAGTGTAACATATCTACAGTAAAAGACCCAAATCCAAAGTGTACAGTTCAATGCATTTTTGAAAAGTTGCACCACCTATGCAATCACCACTGACATAAAGATGCAGAACATTTCCAGAAACCTAATGAAAGACTCTCCAATGAATTGCCTCCACGAGTCACTCCACCCTCATATATTCTGCATCTATATTCTTCATAGATTGGTTTTGATGGCATTTAAACTTCTATAAATGAGGTTTTGTGAAATGTACCTCTTTTGTATCTACTTTCTTCAACATTGTGTCTTTGAGATTTGTGCATGCTGTTTCACATAGCTGTCATTTGTCCTTTTTATTGCTCTATCATATTCAGTTCTATGAACATACTACATTTATCTATTCTTGTGTTGATGAACTTTAGGGTTAGTCCTCGATTGAGGCTGTTATGTATTCTTCTACTACCAATCTTCTTGGACATGTATATTGAGCACATATTCACATTTTTGGGGGTATATACCTAGTAGTAAAGGTCTATGAGCACATATATCTATGCTTAATGTTTCCAGGGTATTGACGTATTTTAATTTTTGTTATTCTGTTGATTGTGTATTGTATCACACTTTGGTCTTCATTTGCATTTCTAAAATTACTACTGAAGTTCACCACCTATTTGAAAGTTCATTATATTTCACTGTTGTTTTTTGGGAAATACTTATTCAGAACATCTGTTTTGGAGACATTGTCTTTACAGTATTTTTCTTATTGATTTGTAGGTACTTTATATATATATAGGTACACATATACACATGCACATATACATATATACACACATATATATATTTCAAGTTGAACAGTTTTGGTTGCAATGTTTCTCAATTTCTCTGTACATCTACTAATTTTTTGTCAACTTGTCTGTGAGTTTGTAAGACAGCTATTTTTAAGCCTTTCACTGTAATTTAGACTTTTCTATTTATTCTTTTTTTCACTGATGATTTTTTATTTTGAGTCTATTGGGAACATACAGATTTATGATAGTTTTTTTCACTAAAGTAGCAATTATGGAATTGCTATTATGAAATATTTATTTTTATCTCAGTAATACTTCTTGATTTAAAGTCTACTCAGTCAATGAATCTAGCTGTATGGAAATCTCTTGTTTGCATGGTGTATCTTTTTGATCCTTTTAATTTCAACCTTTGATGTCATTATACTTCTGTGAAGTGTCAAATGATTGTTTCTTTTCCCCTGTTTATGAATATCTTTATTTTTATACAATCTGATCTTTCTGCTTTAATTGGAGTATTAGTTTATTTATACTAAATTTAATTGCCGTTATATCTGGGATTAAATCTGACATCTTTCTATTCATTTCCTTTTATGATGCCATCTAGTCTTTATTTCTTTGTTTCTTGTTCTTACGTTCATTTGGCCATTTGTATGTATAAAATTAGCTTATTTGGCTAGTATTATATTATTTAACTTAATACTTAGGTATTTAATTTTCATCTTTGGTTATTATTTCAAGTTTCTTTTAGAGCTCCTAACATGCATTTTAACTTATTGGAGCCTTCTTTAAGTTAGCCCTTAAGCATTTCATAAATAATACAAAGACCCCACAACACTTTAAATTCATTTACTCTTTCTACAAACTGTTGTCATATATTTTGATTCCATATACATTTTAAATCCTACACAATTTTAAAAGCAGAGAATATTCATTTAAGCTTTCCCCTTTATTTATCATATCACTGTTCTTCATTAACTCTTATAACCATGCTTCATTTATGATCATAATCAGTCTGCCTATAACACTCCTACAGTAGTAATTTCAGTGCTCATCTCCTAGAGAAAAAATTGTCATTATTTTATTTTTATATTTTAGTGAAATATTAGAAGGTTAGAAAATTCTATTTTTTTTTTTACGTTTCCACACTTTATATATTTCATCCTTATTTCTGGCTTACTTCATTTGTGTTGAAAAGTCAGCTTTCATTATCTTATTTCTGCTTTGAATGTAGTGCACTATTTTCTGGCAGCTTTCCAGATTTCTTTTTTGTTTTTAGTTCAGTAGATTTTTCTCTGATATGCCTAGGGGTACAGTTTTGTGGTTGTGGTTGTTTTGTTTTGAGTTTGTATACTTCTTGTAATTTGATAAAATTCTCAAAGCTATGACCTGAACTTTTTCCTCAGTTTTGGAAAATGTACCTCCAATATCACTTTAAGCATTGACCCTGCTCATTTTCTGTTTTCTCTCTTTCATCATCCTGTAATGACAGAGTATGTGCTTTATCAAGAAGAGGGTGATCCATTTTCAGTCTTTCCTATTCCTTGGGTTTAGCTACTCTAGGCTGACAATTAAAAGTCTAAGTCCTTACCTGACCTGCTTTTACTTGATGAAAACCTGAATCCATTTCATATCTTCCTAGAACCATGAGATGCCAGCATTCTTTACTCAGGTCTTTAGTTGCTTAATAGCTGCTTGCTGTTTGGTTTCACTGTGTTTCATTCTGCATGTTTTGCTTAGGAGTCAGCAAATGCCTTGAGAGAACAGTATGCACAGATGTTGGGTTCTGAAGCTCTCTTTTCCCCATCTTGGCCCCTTCAGTTTGGTAGGTTTAGTAGCCCTGAACTTCATTTTTGTGTGCAACTGCTCTGTTCATCCCCTAACCTGCAGGAAATTGGCAAATGTCCCAAGGAGAAGCAGCAGAGAACATTGGTTTCACTTCAATGCATTTTCCTTCTCCCCGGAATCTTAATTTCCCCAGTCCTGACTGCCTTGGTTGTTCTCCAGTGCTTCTGAGCAGCTGTTGTATGTATAATATCCAGCTTTTATAATTGTTCTCAGTGGGATACTTAGTCCAATATCAGCTACTGTGTTATAGACAGAAACAGAAATCTCTCTTGTTTTATAAGAGTAACATTAGTTGACAAGAATATGGCCCTGTTAAATTTCTGAACATATTAAAAAATGTCTCAACAAAACTGCCAAGAATAAGGATACAGTGTTCCTCTAAATCCCATGAATTATTTGTATGGTAATTTTATCATAAATTATCACTTTTCATTGCAATTAATGTGATGAAAGACACAAATGTAATTTTTTCTACAACGTACATTTTAGCCAATAATTGACTCTAACTCTGCCTTCTTTCTTGCTAATAATGAAAGGAGCAGAATAAAAAATATCTTTGGACTCACTGATAAATTATCAATCAGAAGCCATTTTTGTTAAAACCATTAAATTCAATGAAAAAATATAAAATAAACCCCAAAAATATTAGATCAAGATTTATGGATCACTGTGTCACCTTCCATAAGAGCAGAAACTTCAGAGATACTTTTCTTGGCTTCCCGCTTGGGATGCTCCACGGGTAATCTGTCAACAAAAGCATGAAAGAGGCAACACAATGGGGAGTCACTAAAAATCTGCTCAGGCTACCCAAAACTGGAATATATATTTTATTTTTGTATATTTCACATTCTTAAAGTAAATTAGTCTCACCTTGCTTAAATTGCAGGCAACAATTCTATTATTTTACTTTTCGACAAAATTATCAAAGGAAGAACAACATTATTAAGTCTGGAGGGAAAGACACAGTTTAAGTCAGGAGTCCGACTAACTACAACCTGCAGGCCCAAAGGAGTAAGCGACTGTTTTTGTAAGTAAAATTATATGAAACTCTAAGATATATAAAAAATCAGCTGAAGTGCTTTTTTCCCTACTCTCACTCATTCAATACTTCTGAAGCTAGATGTGTGGAGATATCTCCCCACAAACCAGGAAATTCTCTATCAGGTTCTCCAGTGGATACCACCTGGTGTCCTCTGATTCAATTCAACCCTAATGCTATCTACCTGGTATAGTGTCAGATCTCACAGGCTGAGAACTCAGTCCCACAAAACTGCCCCTCACTTCACATGCCAATAGGAAGTAGTAAGTTGTCACCTATATTTCTGAATGACTGGCTCTAAATTGCAGTGCCCAAGACCCTCTCCTCAGATTTCATTAATTTGCAAGAGCAGTTCACATAACTCAGGAAAATATTTTACATCTGTTTGTAAGTATATTAAGAAAGACTATTAGAAAGGGTACAGACAAACAGTCAGATACAAGATGCATAGCACAGAATTTCTAGGTAAGATAAAAATAGTTGAACCCAAAACACATAAACTCAAAGATAGAAGAAACTGTTTCTTCAGGAATGTTCTTCTGATATGTTACCTTTTCTACCTGCTAGCTGTATGACTTGCCATCTTGAAGCCTTAATATTCTTAGCTATTATGGGGAACAATAATATAATTAGCTTCATGTGTGTGTTACAATTATTAATTAACTATTATCTGTGAAATGCTTAGGTCATTGTTCAATAGAGTGAGTGCTCCATAACTTATTATCTCTAATTTCTCAAAAATTTTCAGAAGGCAAAAAGTGAAACTTTAATAGTTTTCTTTCAGAAAAAACTCTTTTCTAGTATACTGTCTCCAAATAGCAAAAACTTTTGTTTCCTAAGCCCTGCTTTAAGATTCTTGCTGACCAATGGAAAAGCATTAGCATTGTCTTAACTCATCAAGTCAAGTAGAAAATGAATTAAGCTGCAAAAGTTGTTATCCTAAAACACAATTAGTTGTGAATATGACCTAGATCATAAAGATTTAGTATTTCAAATATAATATCACGTTCAAAAAATTGAGAAAAGCATTGAGAAATCCCCTCCATTACATTCTGCACATGAAAAAACTGAAACCCAAAAATGATAAGTGACTTTTTCATCGATAATTAGGAAGCTGGGTTCATAGCTAGGCATATGACCTGCGTGAAATGGTTTTTATATCATTGTTCACTCTCCTGTCTCTTATTCCCCCATTGATAATGCAGTAAAATTCTTGGGACTTATTTTTATCTTTGTTTCCAATAAGTTTATTTTTTTCTGTTGTTATTTTGACCAATTATTCCTCAGATTCATAATGATATTGTTTAGAAGATTGCCATTATATCTTGATTGTTACTTGTTTGTTTTAATCCAATAATGCTTTTAGTCTTAAAAATTCCACTTTTCCATTTCAATCAATGTAAATCATAATTGACAGAAATTACTCATTTTTATTAGAGAAACTAAATAAGGATGTGATTAAATTAGCCACTGCAATGACATGGCATTTTTTTGGTAACTCACAAGTGATTTTTTTCTCTTTTACATACAATTCTTCATAGGATTCTATGCAGATTATGGGTAGACTGTATTGCAGAATGGCTGAAGGCTGAGGGGAAAATTAACATATGAGTATAAAATATTACCACTTTTATAGTGGGTGATTATTAACTGAGTTTGTTTTACAAGTTTCCCAGCTGACTGAGGCAATGGATTTAATCTTCTTGTGGATCTCTGGTTAATCTCACCATTTTTCATCGTCACCAAGCACTGAAACTCTAGACTGATGTCACCATCTTGGAAATCCATGCTTTTGTGTCCAAGGGGGTCATAAGTAAGAGCTGCTTCTTAGGGTATGTACGTAGCAAACAGAATAGGTGAAACACTATTGCAATTTGAAATTGGCAGGGTGCAGTTTGGCATTCTCACCTTATGACTCAATTTCACTAGTTAGTGGACAGCATATTACCTCAAGATTCAGCAAGGTCTCTGGAGTCAGATAGCCTGGGTTCCAAATCCAGCTACTACTTGTTCTATCAGTGGTGGTGGAGAAATCACTAATCTAGGGGAAATTTTTCTCATCTATAAATACGGAAGAATAAATAATAGCTATCCCAGAGGGATCGTTATCAGGATTGAATAGGAAATTTGTGTAAAACACTTAGCTAGTGCCTGGCACACAGGAGTCACTCAGGAAACATTACTTATAATAACAATTATTACTGTCATTATTGCCGCTATAAATAAATCCACTTTTTTCCATCTCTTCTATCATGAACTCATATAGTGTGGAGATATCTTTAGAGTCAAGCATTCATTCAGTAGGCAAATAAGGACCACAGTGCCAGACACATGTCTAGACACCATAAATACACAAATGATGAAACCACTGGCAAGCCAAGTCACTTCTCTGTGCAGGAGAGCCTTCTGTAGTGTTCAAGACAGACATTATTATCCAACCTGAAATTTTCTAGTGAAAAACACTTACAACTTCATAAATCAACATCATAATTCATTACTGGACAGATTTTACTTTAAATTTTCAAATTCTGTTCACCTCAGTAGTTACAACAGCAATAACAATGAGACAAACAAACAACATTCTATCATGTCTGAAGTTTACGAATATTTCAGTTATTATCACTGCATAACAAACCACCCCAAATGTAGTGGTGTAGAGAAACAACTATATATATATGTGTATATATATACGTGTATGTATACATATATATACACACATATATGTGTGTGTATATGTATACATATATATACATATGTGTGTGTATATATACATATATATACATATATATATATGTGTGTGTGTATATATATATAGAGATAGATAGTTCTCATCTATAAATCCGGGAGAATATACATGATTCTTTGGTTTAGGAATTAGGAAAGGTCACAGAAGAGATGACTTTTCTTTTCACCATGTTTGAGAACTCAACTAGGAAGACTTGCAGCTGAAGACAATTAATGGGAATAGGCTTGAGCCATCTGACGGTCCATTCCCTCAAATGTCGCTAAATGATACTTGTTGACCAGGACCTGAGCATGTGTAGCCTCACTGTGTGACTATTTGAGCTTCGTCACAGCATGGCAGTTGGATTCTAAAATAACATATTAAGAGAATCTGATGAAAATTGTATTAACTATTATGATCTCACCTTGAAAATCACATAGGATCATTTTGGCTAAAATAAAAGTTTGCTTAGAACCATGGGAAGGGAACATCGATCCTATTTCTTGATGGAAAAGTGTCAAAGTTACATTTTAAATAAAGCATGTGGGATGAGAGACATGGCTGCAACCATTTTTAGAAAGTATAATCTGTCACAAGGATGAGAAGATACAGCTGACATTATCAGAATTCACATTATTATAAGCAGATTTTGGAGTTAATCTAATCTAGTCAACTGATGAGGAAACTGAGTCCAGAGAAGTAGTCATGCCTTCTATCTGATTAGGAATTTTTTTTGGTCTTATATGTAACCACTATTTTCGATTACATATGGTTATTTATTTCCTTTATTTATGGGGTTTATTTTGGGTATGCCTCCCTGTGAGATAAATGCTGCTTCTTTTTGAACTTTATGTGCTGAAATAAAATAAATTATTTTTTTTTTTTTTTTTTTTTTTTTGAGACTGAGTCTCACTCTATCACGCAGGCTGCAGTGCAGTGGTGCGATCTTGGCTCACTGCAACCTCTGCCTCCCGGGTGCAAGCAATTCTCCTGCCTCAGCCTCCCAAGCAGGAGGGACTACAGGCGCCCTCCACCATGCCTGGCTAATTTTACCCTATACAAATTTTTGATATTATGCATATATGGAAATTATTCTTTAACCTCTCCCTGAACCCACCCTCACCACCATCTTAGTCTGCTCAGGCTGCCATCGCAAAATACTACATGCTGTGTAGCTTAAACAACAGAGATTTTTATTCTCGTAGTTCTGGATGCTGGGAAGGCCAACATCAAGGGGCCAGAAAAATAGCTCTCACTCTGAGGCCTCTTCTTTTGACTTGTAGGTAGCCACCATCTCAGTATGTGCTCACATAACTTCATTGTGTATGCTTGGAGAAACAGACAGAGACTTCATAGGCTTCTGGTGTCCTTTTTATGAGGATATTAATTCCATTGGATCAAGGCCTCACTCTTAGGACCTAATTTAACCTTATTTCCTTAGAGGCCCCATATGCAAATACAAACACAGTGGGACTTGGACTTCAACATATGAATTTGGTTGGGAGATGGGGCACAAACATCTATTCTATAACATCCATCCCCCCAGAAAAATATTAACAGAAGCTAATGTTATTTGTAATGCTACTTTTTATGCTCCAAGTTATCCTGGATTTGTTGCCAAGAAAACTTTCACTAATCTAAATTATTCTATCCTGTCCTTGTCCTTCTCAATAATTTTGTTTTCCATGACCTCAGCTGATGACACAGCTTTGAAGATAGACAAACTGTCATCACTTCTTCTTTTATTATGTATCCACTATAATTGAGTAAATCACTGTCTATTCATCATCTTTCTCTAATAAATACAAGTATGCAAGCAAACTGAACATTTTTAACCACAAAAGCTCAGTATTTTAACTATAAGAGCCCCATCATATTTATGATACAGATAAAATATAATAATGCATGCAAACAAGGAATTAAAAACAAGACTGAAAAAAATGAAGAATCTGAAATGTAAAAGTATAAGGAAAACTAGGCATTCCTTTTTTATGAGCTTCACTGCATAGATATTGTGTAATTATTTTGTATATATTAGAAACAGACTCTAAACTCTATCAGATGGGAATATAATGACCAATTTTAAGATAGTTCAATCTGCTAGCTGGCTATTTAAATTAAAGGAATGCTGTATTCTCATTTAAAAGTTTATTGCTGGTTAAAGTTCACTTTTCTTATCTATTGGTAGAAAAACATTGTAGCATACCAGTCTCACTGCCTACTGCAGAAATATACTAATGACTAGCATGCCTTTGAAATGCAGAAGGCATAAAAGAACTGAATTCATGACCCCGTAGTGTGATCTGAATTTGTGCTCAGCTTTGTTCTTTGTCTAGCCTGCTCTGAGGTTGACATGGGAATCTTGGTGAAGAGTTATTGACCTTTAAAAATACAAACTGTGCCTCTCACTATAGAAAAAAATCTTCATGCAAAACACTAATTTGTGATCTAAGATCTCTAAGCCCAGATGGCTTGGCTTAGGAATTCTTTTTATTGAGCATCTGTGTTTTCTTTTATTGCTACTGATGGGCTTGAGGGGCATAATAACCACGTGGCCACCATGTTTAGTGGTTAAAAAACATGAAGCTTCTTTCTGAATCATTCTCAAGTCATTAAGCACAAAAAGATTTAGACCAGCAGAGGAAATGTATATTTTTGAGTGCAACAAGAATGTTAAGTCTCAGCGTGGGACTTTATAATTGGCGAATTAGGAATATTTTTTCTCCTTCAATATGGAATTGTTTGCTATTTTTTCCCTACTAAGACCAAATTCAATTTCATTTGAGTTATTTGACTCTTCAAGGCCTAGTGCCAGATGCCACAGATATAGTGAGGTGTATAGGAAAACAGTCTGTGAGCTGAAGGAACTTACAACCCAGAGCAGGATATAATTAAGTACCTAAATATAAGAGAAGTTCTCTAAAGAAGAGAAAGCCCCATTTCCATGTGAGTCCCCAGTGAAGATGTGGTGCCTAAGTCTGAGGAGTGGTAAGCTTTTAACATTAAGAAATATGCCAGAGGGAGCATACCAGGTAGATGGAAAAGCATGAACAACATGTGGAGATTGGTTTCCACTTGTGCAGAAATTTACTGATCACTGGGGAAATTGTCAGGTAAGTTATTTTACCACAGATACCCACCAAGAGTTACTTTGCATTAAAAAGAATGGATTTTTTAACAAAAGACCCCACTGTCATAGAAAGGTATGCATGAATAGCAAGACGTTTTTGTCTATTGATATTCCTTACATCCTTCAACTATACCATGGATTTGAATTTCCATTCTGTCTTCAGGAGTGCCTATTGCTTCTTTTTGTTGTTTTGGTTGTTGTTGTTGTTGTTGTTTTGAGACAGAGTCTTGCACTGTTGCCCAGGATGGAGTGCAGTGATGCGATCACAGCTCACTATAGCCCCAAATTCCTGATTCTCCCACCTCAGCCTCCCAAGTAGCTGCAGTACAGACATGTACCACCATGTTTGGCTATCTTTTGGATTTTTAATATATATGAGGTTTCACCATGCTGCCCAGGCTGCTCTCCAACTCCTGGGCTCAAGGGATCTGCTTGCCTTGTCCTCCCAAAATGTTGGGATTACAGGCATGAGCCAGGAATCTGGACAGGAATCTCTATTGCTTCCTGCACAAAGATTACAATAGTTACTTATGCTTTCAAGTGTGACCAGAAATAAGCTAGTCATATCTAAATAAAGGTGAAATGCATGCAATTTATGCCTTGAATAGAGACAGTTAAGATGATTTGGGGAAAGTGTGTTGTTTGAGCACCACTGGGCTCTCAAGGTGCAACATGGAGACATGTGTTCCAAGGAAAGGGGGTGATGGTCAGCGACAATAGTGATATGCACAAAGCGGAAAATCAGTCAGGACAATGTACAGAGTTCTATTAAAATGAAAATCACTGCTCAAAGCAATTGACTCAACCAAACCTCCAAGCTTTATGTCCCTATTTAATTTATCTTTCTAATTGTCTGTCCCATTGACTTTATGAGACCGAAGCACTACCTACTGTTCTAACGAGGCACCTAAACTTTAAATTCTATTCACATTAACTGTTCAGCCAAAACAGATATATGGCCATTCTCACAGCACATATTTATAGCTTGATTTCCTATCCTGAAATGTTTGATACCTCCTTTCTCACTTGGTAAAAGCTTACTTATTTGTCAAACTCAGCTCAAAATTTCATTTTATGATGGAATATTTTGATTGTACTTCATCATTCTTTATTTAGAGTTAATTTAATTCAGCCTGCTGAGGATGTCTTAGATATATTGAAGCATTAAATTGTGACTTTTGTCTGTATTCCTATCCTCCTCATCATACTTTGGCCCTTTGGTAAAAACTGATTCTTTTTAGAATTACATTTCTGTGACCCAGCACACAGTAAATAGTATACATTTTTCTACTCAATAAAATGTGGGAAATAAATAAAAGAATCTAAGGCAGGAGTGAGAAAAAGGAGCAAAAGATCAGAATAGAAGAATCCACATAAGCGTGAGACACTGCACTAGCATTTTTTAGGAGGTATTGAAGTTGAGGTCTAAAGTCAACTTATGTCAACACAGCTGACCTTTGACAACACAAGCCTAAGATTATTGTCTTTGTAAGGTCGGCCTTTACAGAAACAGCCTAGTGAAATAAGGCAAAGCTAATAGGAGAAACACCCTTGATGGTGCTTGATAAGATACATTGATAATGTGGATCTAGAAGGAAGTGGATGAGGCTAGTGTGTGTGGCTAAAATGAATCTGTGCTAATCATCTTTGCTGAAAGTTGGAATAACTGAAAGATTGTTGTTGTATGCTGAGATAAGTAAGTCTTAGTCATGATTGTTGAAAATCTTATAATTTTGTGGTTGCAAGTAGGATTGAATAATTACAGAAAAAAGATGAAAATCCTTTTAATGAGGAGATTTGTGTAAGGCTCTACTGAGCCGGGAATGATTGTAGTCTGTGTTGAGGACAGGAAGAAGGACAGACTGATTGGACAATGCCATGCATTTTAGATAATGATAGATCTGACAGAGGCAAGAAGGAGATGGAAGCAGAGACTCTTACCATCCCACAGGTTAAGAAAACAACCACTAATAGTAACTGAATTCCCCTTTTATTCTGGGTAATACGAGAAGCTTCAATATGTACAGTATCAGCAATTGCCATAGTAACACACAAAGTATGTTTTGAATTATTTCTGTTTGTGTGGAGAAAATTGAGACGCTTTCATATTCTCAAGATTGCTCAAGATTTTTGAGACTCTCAAAGTTGCCCATCATGAAGAAGCTGGTGTGAAGCCAAGAATAAAATGCAAATGTACCCAGCCGTGGCTGACTCCTGTAATCCCAGCACTTTGAGAGGCCAAGGCGGGTGGATCACTTGAGGTCAGGAGTTCGATACTAGCCTGGCCAAAATGGGGAAACCCTGCCTCTACTAAAAATACAAAAATTAGCTGGGAGCTATTGTGTGTGCCTGTAATCCCAGCAACTTGGGAGGCTGAGGCAGGAGAATCACTTGAGCCTGGGAGGCGAAAGTTGCAGTGAGCCAAGATGGCGCCACTGCATACCAGCCTGGGTGACAGAGCAAGACCCCATCTCAAAAAAAAAAGCAAATGTACCAGATCCAAAAATCTGTCTCCTGCATTTTTTGCTATTCTCTTCCTTATGGTGGGCTTCATGCAGATACAGTCCTCAGTTGACCTGTAGTTTTAATTCCACAGATATTTTAAGGTGAAGGGTTTTCTCACTAATTTGAATTATTATTATTTTTTATTTTTTATTTATTTATTTTTTTTGAGATGGAGTCTCGCTCTGTCACCAGGCTGGAATGCAGTGGCCCCAGTTCAAGCAATTCTCCTGCCTCAGCCTCCCAAGTAGCAGGGACTACAGGTGCGTGCCATGACGCCCAGCTAATTTTTGTATCTTTAGTAGAGACAGGGTTTCACCATGTTGGCCAGGATGATCTCAATCTCTCGACCTCGTGTTCCGCCAGCCTCAGCCTCCCAAAGTGCTGGGATTACAGGTGTGAGCCACCAGGCCTGGCCCAAGAGTTTTCTCACTGATTTGAATCTTTTTCCAAATGACCCAAATGAAAAGCCAGCTCTAATGTTAAAGGACAGTTCTTTTCTTAACAAGAGGTAAAATCATGACTCTCATTGAGATTTAAAATAAACTTTTGGGATGTTAATTTCTTATCAGATGCATGGTTTCCAAATATTGTCTCCCAATCCATGGGCTGCCTTTTCATTTTGTTGATTGTTTCCTTTGCCGTATAGAAGCCTTTTAGTTTGATGTAGTCCCACTTGTGTTACCAGAACACCAGGGATTTAGTCTAGGCTCTGTTGTTTGTTCACAGAAAGCCAATCACCAATACAAATATTGCCAGAGAAGAAGGCTTTTTATTTGGGTGACATCAACTGGAGAGATGGGAGCCAAAGCCCAAATTCATTTCTTCCAACCAACTAAAATTGGGGGTGTATGTAGCAGGGAAGAAATGTAACTACATGCAGAAAAACAGGAAATGGGGAGGGGCTAAAAAGAGAAAATGGTAAACAGGAATTAGGAAGGGTCTGGCATCTCATTGACTGGGTGTGGTGATCTAAATGAGGTTTGGCTTCCTGAGGAAGAACTCAGATAAGACAAAAGCAAGCTTCAAGTTTTAGGACCTGGAAGTCAATTTCTGTGTTTATTTTTAAAAATCTATAAATATTAGTTATTTAGGGAAATTGGGCCAGTTTCACTTGTTTATATTTGCTTTTGTTGTCTGAGCTTTCAGTGTGATATCCAAAAAAAATTGATAACGCCAATGTCAAGGAGCTTTTTCCTGATAAGTAACTCACACAACTCAGGAGGAATTTTAAAAAGAACAAATAACCTAATTAAACAATGGACAAAGGACTTAAATACACATTTCTCAAAAGAAGACATAAAAATGGCCAACAAGTATATAAAACGATGCTCAATATCACAAAAATGGCCAACAGGTATTTAAATGGTGCTCAATATCGCCAGGGAAATGCAAATCAAAGCCACAGTGAGATTTCATTTTATTCCTATTAGGATGGCAATGATCAGAAAACAAGAGATAACATGTGAGATTATAAAGAAAAGAGAACCTTTGCACACTGTTGGTAGAAATGTAAATTGGTGCAGCCATTGTGGTATGAACCAAAGAGCACCTGAGACAAGTCTCAATCAATTTAGAGGTTTATTTTGCCAATATTATGGATCATGACCCATGATTCAGCCTCAGGAGGTCCTGAGAGCATGTGCCCAAGGTTATTGGGTTATGGTTTGGTTTTATATGTTTTAGGGAGACATAAGCCATCAATCAATACATGTGAGGTATACATTGGTTTGATCCAGAAAACCAGGACAACTTGAAGTGTGACATGGCAGGTGGTTCTTGCAGATCATGGGTGAATTCAAAGATATTCTGATTGGCAATGGGTTGAAAGAGTTAAGTTACTATCTAAAGACCTGGAGTCAATAGAAAGAAGTGTCTGGTTAAGATAAGGGATTGTGGAGTCCATGGATCTTATTATGTAGATGAAATCTCATAGGGAGCCACCCCTAGAGGCAATAGATGGTAGATATTTCATATTGAGACCCTTAAAAGGTGCTACACTCTCAGCCTCTCTTCAAGATCCAAAACAAAACACAACATGGAAAGGGAAGGAGATTCTCTATAGAATGCAAATTTCACCAACAAGATACAGCTTTGCAGGGCCATTTCAAAATATATATATATATATATCTTTATATCTATCTATCATCTATCTATCTATCTATCCATCTATCTATCTATCTATCTATATCTTGGGTGAGCTGCTTTGGTTTCTTTCAGGCCCCTGCAAACTGTCAAGTGACTCAATACTAGAGTCGGGTTGGAATTTTGTATCTTATTGCTACAAAGAGTATGTTATGTCAGTCTTAGGACCTCTGTTTTAACGTCAGTTGTGTGCTTGAACTCCAAAGGGAGGAGAGTGTAATGAGGCCCATCTGACATCTCCCTCCATTTCCTGTCATTGTCTGTACTAGATTTTCCGATTTAGTTGGATCCCCTTGGCCAGGAGGAGGGTCCATTCAGTTAGCTGGGGGCAGGGGTGGTCTTAGAATTTTATTTTTGGTATACACTGAAAAACAGTGTATATCGTGAAGGATCCCCAAAGTATTAAAAATAAAACTATCATATGACCCAGCTATCCTACTTTTGGGTATATATCCCAAGAAAATTAAATTGGCACCTTAGAGAGATATTTTCAATCCTTTGTTCATTTCAGCATTATTCATGACATATCCAAGATTTGGAAACAACCTAAGTGTCCACTGACATATAATACACATATACACACAATAGAATATTATTAGAGAGGATACTGCCGTTAGTGACAACATGGATGAAACTGGAGGACATTATGGTAATTGAAATAACCCAGATGTAGAACAAAAATACTGCATGATCTCATTTATATATGGAATCTAAAAATGTCAAATACATAGAAACAGAAAATAGAATAATGATTACCTGGGTTGGGAGTGGGGAGGAATGGGAAGATGTAGGTCAAAGAGTACAACCCTGTGCTTATATAGAATGAGTAAGTCTAAAGAACTAGTGAATAGCATGAAGACCACAGTAAATAATGTTGTATTGTACACTGGAAATTTTCTAGGAGAGTTGACTTTAGGTGCTTTTACCATACACAAACACAGATACACACAGGATGCACACACATACACACACACAGTAACTATATGACGTGATGAATATGTAAATTTGCTTGACTGTAGAAATTACTTCACAGTGTATATGCATATCAAAATATTATGTTCTGCCCCTTAAATATATACTGTATTAGTCTGTTCTCATGCTGCTAATAAATACATACCCTAGACTGGGTAATCTGTTAAGCAAAGAGGTTTAATTGACTCACAGTTCATCATGACTGGAGAGGCCTCAGGAAACTTACAATCATGGCGGGAGGGGAAGCAAACTCATCCTACTTCACATGGCAGCAACAAGGAGAAGAATGAACAAAAGGGGGAAAAGCCCCTTAAAAAAAACCATAAGCTCTCATGAGAACTCACTCACTATCGTGCAAACAGCAGCATGGGGGTAACCACCCCCATGATTTAATTACCTCCCACCAGATCCCTCCCGTGGCACATGGGGATTATGGGAACTACAATTCAAGATGAAATTTGGATGAGGACACAGGCAAACCATATCATATGCAATTAAAAAGTTAGAAAAATTAAAAATATACTTTGTTATTAACAATAAATATATAATACTTAAAAACAAGTAAATAAACAGCTGTGAAGATTTTATTTAACTTATTATTAATGAGGAAACTGGTAAAAGGTAAGTTCAAAAAACAAACACTATTATAGATCAGAAATATTTAAATTAGCTTGCAAATGGACACAAAAGTAGCTTTTTGGGGGGGGCCAGTGGTTGATCCTTCACCAAACAGCATTTAATTTTCAAAAACTGATCTGCATTACTATTAGTTACCTACAACTTTCAGAGTTATTAGATAGTTCAAAGAAAATGAAAGCCCCAAAACAGCCCAGAAGAATGACTGCCAAACAATATATACTTTTTAACTGAAGGCACCAGTAGTATGTGTGTATATATATATACACAAATGCATGTATATATGTGCGTGTGACATATATACACATATATATCATACACATATATCATAAATATATCAGTATATCACACATATCTCTACTATATATGTATATTTTAGATATATGTATATACACACACACACACTATGTCTACTATGTATATATTACTTTGCTTATTCTAATGTCCTTACACTAACTTAAGTAAAATGAACACTTGACCATAAGGGGGTATACTGGGATGTTTTATGACACCCAAGGACCAGTCACTTGGAGAACAATATAAACCAAGGAGGGGCTCAAATGCTACCCTCAATCTTTATTGTTACATTTTTCTTCTTCTCTCTTGATATCATTTTCTTCTTTCTCTCTACCAATTACCTTTCTTTTCCATAGTCTTATGACAGAATGTTACTTTAAACAGCTCTATAGTTTATGATATTTTCTGGAGAAGCAGCTATAGTGTGCTGGATCTCATTTCCCAATTAAAAATTTCTGCAAAGAAACCTGATTGGTTTCACTTGGATTATATGCCAATTTCTGGAGCTACGGATTTGTGGTAAGGGTGAAGGTTATGATTTTCTAACTGGACAACTTAGTAATAGTGTGGATAGACTGGGGAGAATACACCCACAATTCCATAAGAAGGGAGGAAGGTGGAGCAGATGAAACAATGGTATCCACTGCACAATGTAAGCCAGAAGGGAAAAACATTTGAGATAATTTTTATTCAATAAAGAGGCATGCCAACCATGCAGGATTTTATAAGTCAGTGGCTTTCAGACTACAAGACCTAACATAGGAGACATATTTTATGATGACCCATTAAATAGACGCACAATGAAACAAAAGTATTCTAAAATAGTAATGAATACATCCTTACTATGTAACAATACACAATGATCTATTCTATTCTATTCTAATATGTTAGTCACATCCTGTTTTTTTTTTGGTTCATCCCCAATAAATTATGACTTACCATTTGAAAACCCTGATCTAGGTGAAGCAAAGAAAAAAAGGCTTCTGGAAATCAAATAT
The DNA here is from genome assembly GCF_006542625.1 of Nomascus leucogenys. Classification (NCBI taxonomy): domain Eukaryota; kingdom Metazoa; phylum Chordata; class Mammalia; order Primates; family Hylobatidae; genus Nomascus; species Nomascus leucogenys. The sequence continues at coordinate 36,471,337 of NC_044384.1, forward strand.
AAAATTAAATATCACAAGGAAACTTTCTGGCTGGGTGCCATGGCTGAAGCCTATGATCTTAGCAGTTTGGGAGGCTGCGTCAAGAGGATTGTTTGAGCTTAGGAGTTTGAGTCCAGCCTGAACAACATCGTGAAACCCCATCTCTACTAAAAATTAAAAATGAAAAAAACAGCTGGGTGTGATGGTGCGTGCCTATAGTCCCAGCTACTCAGGAGGCTGGGGTGGAAGGATGGCTTGAGCTCGACAGTTTGAGGCTGCAGTGAGCCACTGAACTCCAGCCTGGGAGACAGAGTGATTCCTTGTTTACAAAATAAATAAATAAAAACAAAAATGAAAACAAAAAAGGAAGCTTACTATGGTTATTATTAAAATAAAAAGGAATAACCCACTGATTAGCCACCTTGTGGCTTAGCTGTGGCCTGGTGCTGATGAGGTCAGGGGGTGCTGAGGATCTTTGACAGTGGAGGTAGAGCCTAAGAAGAAAACTCCAGACCAGAATTTGTTTTGTAGGTTCAGAAAACAGTTATCATCAGATCAATCTATGTTCATTGGGCTCTGAGGAAATCAGTCACACTGATCAAAATCACATGATTAATGGAATTAACTCTGGGAAATAACAGGACATTTCCATATAAACAATTCAAATGACAAACTTAAGGAAAATAATTTGTTTTATAAGATTTAAGTAAACCAAGGGATTTTTTAATCAAAGAATTACTTCCTTGAAATAGACTAGCTTGATGTGGTAGCCTATACTCTATAAGTATTTTTTTACATAGTGATATCTATAATTATTTAGTATTGATTATAATCATTGTTATGTTAATTTAAGCATTACATACTTTGCTATAAAATGCTCAAGGCACTCTAACAATTCAGTTCTGGTGACTCTTTCATGTAGGCTCCAATGTAGATAATCGTCCTTTTGTCACACTCTATTATTTAAAAAATTCGTCCTTGGCTACTTCCTTCACAATCCACTTAACAAAATTTGAAAAATATACTTTTCTCCATTTTTTAGGATGTATTTATGAAATTGAGAAGAATCCTAGACTAGTGTTTCTCAAACTTTAATATGCATTTGAATCACCTAGGGATCTTGTTAAATGCAATTCTGATATAGTAGGTATAAATGAGAATTGAGAGGCTGCATTTCCAAGTTTTTAAGCAATGCTAAGATGCTGATGTTGCTTGCTGGAGAACCACTGGTTGAATAGCAAAGTTTTAGATTCATCAATGCATATTTTTTGCTTTGTTTAGGTAATTATTTGTGATGCTTGCTGTCTTATTTGTTCTGATTATGGCAATTTTTAAGAAATGTGAGTAAAAAGCAAGTGTCTGGAGAACCACAGCCATTTCAAGTGTTAGACTCATTTTTGAGCAGTGGTTTCATAGCACTTCTAGGTTTAATTAGGAGTAGAGAAATACAATTCTTATTTTTTAATTTGGTAGGCACATACTAAAATCGATAAAGCAGAAAATACCTCAGCACAGACTGTTCTTAATGAGATTTCAATGCCCTTATCTTCAGGGATTTTTTCACTATTTTATTAACCCATTAATTAAATATTTGAGCATATACCTCCTGGATGCTAAGCATTAGTTACATAGGTTCTGATGTCTAGAACTCTTAACTTCAGCAAGGAGACAGATGTATAGACAGAAGACTGCAAAACAATGTAGTAATAATGCAGGGCAGGTGAGCCCCAGCGTGGAGCTTAGCCTGCGAGGGTTCTTGACTTTTCCAGGAAAGAATTCAAGGGCAAGCCAGTGGTAGGGTAGAAGAAAACAGCTTTATCAAAGCAGCAGTGTTACAGCTCTGGCAGTGTGACAGCTCTGTGACTACTCCTGCCTGAGCAGGGTTACCCCATAGGCAGTGTGCTGACAGTAGCAACTCAGGGTAGTTTTTCAGTCATACTGATACTTAATTGTAATTACATGTATATTAAGGGGTGGTTTATGCATAAATTTCTAGAGAAAGGGTAGTCACTTCGGGGTTGTCAAGTCATTACCATGAAAGCATGGTAACTCCCAGGTGTTGCCATGACAATAGTAAACTGACATGATACACTGGTGGGCGTGTCTTATGGAAAGCTGCTTCTACTGCATTTCTGTTTTAGATAGTCCACAATTTGGTCCATGTCTGAGTCCCGCCTCCGGAGTCAAGTCCCGTCTCCTATCTCAGCAAGATAAGAGTTTTGCACAAAAATTGAAATTCGGGGGGATTGGTATATAATTTATTGGAATGAACATGCCTAACCACTAACAAGTGGCAACCTGAAGTTGGACTGTAGGACACTGAGATTGGGTGGAGAATTTGGTTTCTTTTTCAATATGCCTATATCCACTAGCCTTCTTTTGAAATTTTTCAGGGTCCTAGGAAATGCTCCTCTTTTCTGTGCTTCAAGCCTTGTTTAAAAGAGGTACAATTGAAGTTACTTACTTAACTCCTCATCATCTTGAAGGACTAGGGCAAAACCCCATGTCTTTATACAAACACCGATAAGGCATACACAGTAGCTGTTTGAAGACTGAGAAATAAAGTAAAACAATAAGATCTTAGCAAAGGGTGGGCTACAGTGAAGTCACAATAAAGCAAGTTGATTAGTGAATAGAAGAAGGTTATCACTGAATGATTACATTTTGTAGTTTACAGAGGACACTGAAATCTTTTTGTTTCAGCCTTTTCAAAAAGCTTTTCTACAATACGTGGTCAAATTACCATGCTTCAGTTACCAAAAAAAGACTCCAAACTTTATTTGTGTCAGAATTCTGAGAGATGTCTATTCTGTGTCTTCAGTCATATCTATAGTTATGAAAATCATTTCTGAAAGGGAATACATACTATTTTTAAATTGTTTAATATTTTTTCTGTCCCCTGTGTAGCTTTCTCCTTTCATTGAGAAATAATGAGTTGACTCTGTGTGTATTGGTTATAATTATGTTTCCAAATTTGATTTACTTATTTGCACAAGATAAACTATTTTTGAGAAAATGAATGGATCACAGATACCATATACTCTGAAAGTTCAGATAGTGGAGAGGTGAGCCACTGTCTGCCTAACTTCCCTGTTCAAATGTAAGTGCCTTTTCCCTAGGTGTTCTACCTGACTCCCAAAATTGAAACTCACTCCAGATTTATCTTCATTCTGAGGAACTTGGATCTAGAAGATCTGAGACTGACTTTTGCCAGCTGTTTCTTCTCCCCTAAGGACAGGATCTTAATTGGGTAAGTATAAGAGTGTGTGTAAAGGGGACAAAAGTCACCAAGAGAAGTCTCTTCACAGGGAACTGTGAGCATGACTGTAGTCATGCTCTCTTTTAAGCAGCTGTGGCTGGAAGATGGTAGTTTTAAAGGCTGAAGTTAATGCATAATAGTATTTAAGTCTGAAGTTTATCATAGTGGCCAGAAGCCAGGAAGGCAAAGAACCCAAGGAGATGTGCCTCAAATTTAGGCCATGAGCAGGTTGTGTTATTTCAACAAATGAAAGCAGAGCCTAGCCAGGGAGCAAGGTAGCCAGGCCGAAAGTGAAGAAAGTCCAAACATAGATAAAGGATTCCTCACAAAATGTAGAACCTAGAAATATGGGCAGCTTTCCATACGAATATGATCTCTGTTTAGCCCAGGCATTGTAGTGAAAACCACTTCTGAGTAAATGTGGTCATCAGAGAGTTTATCATTCAGTCCCTGTGGTGTAAGGCCTAAAATTAACACTCACTATTATGTGATCCCTTGACATTTGAAACAAGGAGGGCATCAAAAGGCCTAACCACAGCTGCCGTTCCCACTCTATTTCCATGGATAAAGTCTCTGCACAAATCAACGCTCCCTATCAAGGGGACCAGGCACAGGTCCTGCTTATCCCCAAGTAGTAGGTTTTAGTTCCTTGCCAGCCCATGAAATTATTCAAACAAGCCAATCACATCCTCCAGCAGGAACAAGAGGTCACCTTACCCTCTGGATACTACAAAGCCTGTCTCCCACAGCCCCTACTTGTTCCCAAGTACAACCACTGTGTGGCCCCAAATGGTATGCAATGTTTTCTACCCAAAATTTGAGTATATGTGACCAATAAACTGCTGCTGTTCTCATTTTTTCAGTGGCAGGTGTCACATATTCAGCCATCCCCAGAAACCTAGAGCAGAACTCTCTCCCTTTCAGTGGGGTAAAGAAGAAGTAGTTTTTTAGCCCTAAACTGGGTGAGGTATTCCATGGCCTGGTTCACGTGTGACTTCTTCCTATTTACGATTAAAGGTAAAAATAAAGGCTTAATTTCTACACAGGATCCTGTATTTGGTACTCTTTGGTTGATATAGAGGAAATGTAATGGTCAGACATTCTGAGGAACAAAGGTTTTCTTAATTCGTATGCAGTGTAGTTTTCATGGCTTCGCTCAGACACTAAGTACTCCCATTAGGTGTTTCAGGATAATACTCAGAAAATAGTGGACACAGTTCCCATCCTCTCAGTGTAGTCCCAATGAAAATGATAGAGAGGAAAACCTCCCTTTTCAAATCTTTATTTGGCCTTCTTAAGATGTAGCTTGTTCCTGTTTATCCGAATTGTTTCGTATTTCCTTTTCTCTTTGATAGTCTAAAACACTAGTTTATTAATTTCATTTTGTGGGACACCTTGTAAAAAAACTACCTATTGGATGTAAACATGTTCTAAATTACCAAAAATGTCCTTATTATGTTCAAGAACAATGCCTACATGCTATGTCTTGTTTGCATATGAGCACACTTAAACATACAGCCCAGGATAGGTCAGTGTCTGTTCACTCCAGGCAGACTAATGGATAGATAATTTCCAATGTTCCTGATACTGTCAAATGAAATACACTAACTAAAACAACCACTTATTTACCTATATCAAATGCTCTTTAAATACCACTTATTCTCTGTTTCTTTATTTTTCTCCTTACACTAATACAAACATGCATATAAGTAAGAAACTTAAACTAAATAAAGCCTAATCACTATTTGCCACATTGTCTGGACAAGGTTGTGAGAGAATGAGAAGACACTTTAAAAATCCGCAGTTACTGGGTGGGCACGGTGGCTCACTCCTATAATCTCAGCTCTTTGGGAGGCCCAGGCAGGTGGATCACTTGAGGTCAGGAGTTTGAGACCAGCCTGGCCAACATGGCGAAACACCGTCTCTACTAAAAATACAAATATTAGCCAGGCGTGGTGCCGCATGCCTGTAATCCCAGCTATTCGGTAGGCTGAGGCATGAGAATCGCTTGAACCCGGGAGGCAAAGGTTGCAGTGAGGTGAGATCGCGCCATTGCACTCCAGCCTGGGCAACAGAGTGAGACCCTGTCTCAAAATAAATAAATAAATAAATAAATAATAAAATCCCTAGTTACCTATAAACACATGATCTTATTAGACAATCTATTTTCATTGTATCCTTGGCCCAAAAATTGTTTAATAAAATTACAGTTATAGTAAATTACATAAATTAAACAAGTAATTGCATCCACAAATGTAAACAGTATTGGCAAAATGATACTGTCTTCAAACTGGACAACGTTTAAATACATATATATATATATATATATATATATATATATAATTTGACTTGAGAGCTAGTAAGTGAGTATTTTATAGTTGGAAAGTCCTTAAATTCTCACCTAGAAAAATCTCTCAGATTTATTTAAACAAAAACAGTGTAAATATATGGCACCAAAAAAAGTTTAAACCTAAAAAACCTTGGAAATTTTTAAAACACAAGGATGAGCCAAGGTAGTTCTTGCATACGCAAACAAAAACTAAGCAGGTCTGCAATATTAATAAGACGCAAGGTAGAATTCAAGGTAAAATGAGCTAAATAGGACAAAGAAGGTCATGTTTTATTGGTAAAATGTAAAATCTACAATGATGATATAAATGTCACAAACCGGCAAAGCATTAAAATGTATTAAATGAAAACTCCTGTAAATCAAGAAAAATTGAGAGGACATAAGCAGTAGAAGCTTTAGTACATCTCTTCTGTTCTTGATCAGATCAAGAAGGGCCGACTTAATAAGGATAAAGAACATCTAAGTAATATATTAATTAGGTTATTTCATAATTACACAGTACCTATTAAATTTCATACTCCACACATGAACTATATCGTCTTCATCATGCCCACAGAACACTCAATAAAGCTCACTATGTGTTAGACAGAAAGAATACATCTAAAGAGAGAGAGACTATAATATGGACCATATTCTTTGGTCACAAAGGAATAAATAAGAAATTAATCAAAATAGAAAACAAAAGCAACTACTTATCCATGCCACTTTCCTAAATTTCACTCTTAGAGCCAAATACAAAATCAAAGTTACAATTAAAGAATAGCTGGAAAATAATTAAGAAAGGGTAAATAAACACATAAAATTGAGTATGGGTTCTTATAAGAAGGTAGGGCATATACATTAATCCTAAATCAGAAAATATTACCTTTAATGCTTGCTGCAACTTGAATAGGGAATAAACCCATTGGTACACATTTGGAAGAGAAGGCATGTCAGCAGTTGGTGTAACTTCACATTAGAAGGCCTTCTAGCGAAAAACATAGTTTCTTGTCCTATCAAAACAAGATGTTGACTCTTAGCTTTCATGTATACCTTTGTACTACACCTTGATCAGTAGCTCTTGCTTTTTCCTGTTTCTGTAGAAACAGAAAGAAACCAGCAGCAAGGTAGTCCTCCATTCTTGCTTTGTTACATCAAAATCAACGTTTCTAGAAATGAGTAGCTTCTTAACTATGCCAAAGAAGACCAGTCATGCAGAGTCAAAACTAATTAGATGAGTAATTTTAAAAGATGAGCTTCAACAGTTGTGATATTAAAAAAAATAAGAATTGAATTTTTGTTATAACAGCCAAAGATACATCAGTCAGGGATTGAGAAAACTCCGCATAAAAAAAACCCCAATGAGTCTCAAAAACTTTCCAGAAATTGATTTGTAACTTTCTGCTACATATACAAATTAACATGAGTTACTACACAGAAATGTATGTGATATTTGTTTATATTCATAGAAAAATAAGGAAAATATTTCTTTTAATTTTTTTCACAAGTATATAAGTTGTTTGACAGGATATGACATTCTTTTTCTTCATTTCTCTGTTGCCTAGAACAGTATCTGGTAATTTATAATAAGTAAATAATTGGTGAATATATAAAATAATAAATAAATTAATTAAATATTTAATTTTGGGGGACAACATAACAGCAAAGTTTGAGCAGTAACTAGAAACGCATATTCCCTTGATGCAAACAGGCGAATCAACAATATCAAAATGGCATGTGTGAGACAAATTTCCTCCAGAATTTTGGCAGGATAAAGAGATAAGAGATGAGATCTTTGACAAACTTGACAAAAACAAGAAATGGGGAAAGGATTCCCTATTTAATAAATGGTGCTGGGAAAACTGGCTAGCCATATGTAGAAAGCTGAAACTGGATCTCTTCCTTACACCTTATACAAAAATTAATTCAAGATGGATTAAAGACTTAAATGTTAGACCTAAAACCATTAAAATCCTACAAGAAAACCTAGGCAATACCATTCAGGACATAGGCGTGGGCAAGGACTTCATGTCTAAAACACCAAAAGCAATGGCAACAAAAGCCAAAATTGACAAATGGGATCTAATTAAACTAAAGAGCTTCTGCACAGCAAAAGAAACTACCATCAGAGTGAACAGGCAACCTACAGAATGGGAGAAAATTTTTGCAACCTACTCATCTGACAAAGGGCTAATATCCAGAATCTACAATGAACTCAAACAAATTTACAAGAAAAAAACAAACAACCCCATCAAAAGGTGGGCAAAGGATGTGAACAGACACTTCTCAAAAGAAGACATTTATGCAGCCAAAAAACACATGAAGAAATGCTCATCATCACTGGCCATCAGAGAAATGCAAATCAAAACCACAGTGAGATACCATCTCACACCAGTTAGAATGGCCATCATTAAAAAAACAGGAAACAACAGGTGCTGGAGAGGATGTGGAGAAATAGGAACACTTTTACACTGTTGGTGGGACTGTAAACTAGTTCAACCCTTGTGGAAGTCAGTGTGGCGATTCCTCAGGGATCTAGAACTAGAAATACCATTTGACCCAGCCATCCCATTACTGGGTATATACCCAAAGGACTATAAATCATGCTGCTATAAAGACACATGCACACGTATGTTTATTGCGGCACTATTCACAATAGCAAAGAGTTGGAACCAACCCAAATGTCCAACAACGATAGACTGGATTAAGAAAATGTGGCACATATACACCATGGAATACTATGCAGCCATAAAAAATGATGAGTTCGTGTCCTTTGTAGGGACATGGATGAAACTGGAAAACATCATTCTCAGTAAACTATCGCAAGGAGAAAAAACCAAACACTGCATGTTCTCACTCATAGGTGGGAATTGAACAATGAGAACTCATGGACACAGGAAGGGGAACATCACACTCCAGGGACTGTTGTGGGGTGGGGGGAGGGGGGAGGGACAGCATTAGGAGATATACCTAATGCTAAATGACAAGTTAATGGGTGCAGGAAATCAACATGGCACATGGATACATATGTAACAAACCTGCACATTGTGCACATGTACCCTAAAACCTAAAGTATAAAAAAAAAAAAAAAAAAGAGATGAGTCCATTTTATCTTACAGTTCTCCAATAGCTGTCGGAGGACATAAAAAGGATATTCAATTTAAGTGACTAGGGTCCGTGCTTTCTGCTCCCAAGTTGCTCCTAAAAGGATACAATTCACATTCAATTCACTACTATTTCTCAGAAGAGCTTTGGGGATTTATATTAAGAATCTTTTTATGAATTTTCAGATATCGCTAATCAGCATAAGATCTTCAGATGAGTAATATAGTCACTGCGACTGCTTCTTAGCTTGCTTAATATGTGGAACCCATACAGCTAGTGATAACAATGCAGGTTCCTGATTTGCTCCATTTCTTCTATGGATGTCATACAGATGTTTGCTGTGTCAGCTGGAGAGAAGCAGATAAGTCAACTTTAAAGTTTAAATTTGTTGCATGAATAAGCCACAAAGAAGGGGCATGTAGTCAGACGTGCTCTGGTAGGGTGGGGAACCAGGCAGGAGGTCAAGGCAATGGTGTGAGCTAGGACAGAAAGTGTAGACATTACACAGTCCACCAAGCAGGACCTTCACCGAGGTCCTCAGAGCTGGAGAGATTCCCAGCTAAATAGGGTTAAAGAGCTCATGCTCATGTTGTAGTCCCCTTCAAAGAGTACAGGGAGCCATCTTGCAACTGCTGGTTTCAATAGGCACAACTTCAGCAATAGAGCATACTCCCTGCTCACTCCTATTTTCTCTTTTTTTCTCACTTTTACACTCTTTCTATTTGCTAAATAACTTGCAGTGAGAAATATTAACTTCATTTTGGTTGTCCCTTGCTTAAAAAGTCAATCACTAAACTCTACGCTAATTACCATAATAGGACTTACAGGCTTAGCAAAGCATTAAGATGTACAATTCCACAAAAATCTTGCCTGTACTCTATCAATTGCATCATTTATGTTGTTTGTAAGCCCTAGAAGCTATTACCTTAAATGTGCGTGGTAAGACTGGACGATTTCTGTAACTTAGCAACTGTTTCAAGAAAGCATTTAAGAACCATTGCAGGAAGATTTAAAAAAGCCAATTGACCGATACTCATTTGTCTTTTAAGATGTAGCCCATAATAATTTGGATCCACAGACATTCTTACTGATTCTGACCCAGATAAAACAACTTCATTCACCAGCATAACTACTCAGATTTCTGAGGATAAGTGAGCATGTTGTGTGATTCTTTACAACCATGGATGATACTTTCAAATCAAGGATTTTAAGCAAGGAAAATATAATTATTACCAGATAGTATGCATTGCTTATACTAGAATATGCAGCACAATGAGGGCCATCCAGGAAACCATATACGAAATTAGCACAAATCTAGTGGGCTTTTCTGAATGCTGTCTTCCTCCCTGTCTCCTTCCCTCCCTTCCTTTCTTCCATCCTTTCCTGCTTCCCTTCTTTTCCCTTCTTTTCTTCCCTCCTACCTTTCTTCCTCCATCCCAGGTCCCCTCCCTCCCACCCTCTCCCATCCTTTCTTCCTTCCATTCCTTCCTGCTGTCTTTCCTTTCCTTCCTTCCCTCCTCCCTCACTCTCTCCCTTTCTTTCTTTCTTTCTTTCTTTCTTTCTTTCTTTCTTTCTTTCTTTCTTGCTTGCTTGCTTGCTTTCTTTCTTTCTCCCTTTCTGCTTCCCTTCTTTTTTCTTTCTTCTCTTCTTCCCTCCTTCCTACCTTTCTCTCTCCCTTCTTCTCTCCCTCCTTTCTTGAAAGGGTACATAAGCACATAAATGTTCAGACACTGACATTGAGCACCATGCTTTATGAACTTTTCTTCTAGGAATTTAAGAACTACAAGTTTATTGCTTTTGTGCACTGAAATTACTATTTTTCTTTGCTAAGTTAGCCTTTCAGACAATTTTAAGATTTAATTTAAACTTTGCATCTCATTCTAGGTCACTGTTATCCATTTTTGTATGCTGAACTCACAGAATCTGAGAATCTATATTTGGCAACCCATCATCAGCTATCAGGGTTGTCAATTTTAAGTCTTTTTATATTATCATTTTCCATATTCATTCCTTGTTTATGTAACAGAAAACTTTAATGTGTTTCTTTTTGGTACATATACTACATGTCCCACAATACTTATTGCATCACCAACATTGCAACACCTAATAAGTGCTTATGGCCTCAGATAATTGAATGGCTCCATGAAGCTGACTGGGTTCACACATTAGTGACTATCACTCAGGAAGAAATAAAACAAGAAATGCTGAGCCATGATTTTATGCTTCTTTGGGGATCCTGTAGACAATTAAAAGTTAAGGAGACCATAAGAGGAAAGATTGATAGATTTAATTTTATGAAAATTAAAAAGTAATCTACCCCAAAATAATAATTATTAAGTCAAATTATGTACAGAAAAATTAACTACATATAAGACAAATAATTATAAATATTATTTATATACATAAAGAAATAATATCAATAATTTAGAAATAAATATTAGGATTATTTTACATCTGTGGAATATATAAATAAATAAAATAGACAAAGATCCGTACCCACATTGTGCTTATAGTCTGGAAAAGAAATGCAGAATACATTGCATAAATAAGTAAACTCTAAGGTAGTCCTGTTTTCTGACTGTGGTCCTGTGGTCTGGGTCCTTGGAAACAGGACTACCTTAGAAAATAGGACTACCTTTAAAGGATGCTATTTGCTTAGAAAACAAACATTCTGATATTCTTTCACATTACATGCATGCACACACACACACACACACACACAAATAAATAAATGAATAAAACACCTTGAGGTGGGACCTGACAGAAACAGAACAGCAGTGAGAAGTACTAGCCAGTATCCACACTTCAGGTACAGCCAATTAGTGTCATCACTCTGCATGGGAATGAGATGGTCAGGCAGGAATGTGCAGCACAACCGCATTTTTTGCAACAAGGCTGTTACCTCTGTAGAGCAAAAGACATTAGGGCATGTGTGCAGGAGATGAAGAGGATAAGTGTTATTTTGTCAGAAAAAAAGATGGTAGATTAATGCTCTATTCCTTTTTTGAGACAATGAACCATAGTTAATGATATAAAAATATTCTTCATAGCTATATTGTGTCCTTTTTGAATTCCTTGAAAAATGGCACTCTGCAAATGGGATGGCACACATAGTAAGTTTCAGTTAATCAAACCTGAAAGTTTGTGGATGAATGAGAGATAAAAGTATATTTTGCCTCAACCTGTTTAGTTCAGACACTAAAACACAAAACCTCCACCAAAGCAAAAATTCTTTTTACTCAAAGAGAAAGTTTTCATTTAAAGTAAATTATGCCATTTTGGTTATATTATGCCAACATTTTACTAAATTAGAATATCCTAAGGTTCTGTGCGACTGGACTGGCTGGGAATACATCACTGTATATAGCCCAAGCAAGAGAGAATATGAACAAGCTCTGCCCTGGACTAAAATTTCAATAACCATTCAAGAAAATAGGATATCCAACTGTGACTTTCTAAGGTAGCAATATGAAATACTTTCTATGAAATGATTGATCTGTGTTTCAAAGAAAATTTCTTCTCTTGAAACCTGAGCAAAGTACTTGAGGCTTTTCACAAGTACAGCATATAGAATATTAATGCTTTCCTATCAGTTCTTCATTTTACTCCAGTAAGATGCAGAAAAATCTCATTTTAGAGGAATCAGCCACATTTTTAAAGAGAAGCAGCTGATTTTCTTTGACATTAGGTTTATTGAAAGTCCTCTCATCATGCTAGGTGAAATAGTTAAATAGTAACAGATCTTTCATATGAACATCAGATTTAGTTTTAAAAGCCCTCTGGTGAAGCTCAGAGTCCAGAATGCTCCAATTTTATTAACATTTATAACTATGCTTCTTTTATGAGGAAAAATATCATGATTTTATTTTCAGTTAGTAAACATTTCTGAGGTAAAGAATCAAAGCTTCTCAGAGAATAAATACTTCGAACCAAAGGGCACACTGAGATCTTTAGAGCAATTCTTCTCAAACTGCAGGTTTGAATGATCCACAAGACAGAGTTTGAGTGACCCATGACCCATTGGAAGACCACATGAAATCAATTTGTGAATTAAAACAGTATTGCTTCTTTACTGAAGAGTAATGCAATTGGATGGAATGGAACAGAATAGAACACAAAGGATAGAATAGAATAGAAAATAGAAATAGATCAGAATTTATCACACATAGAGAAGGTAATTACAATCAGAGGAAATAGATGTGGTAGGGGGCATGGTGGGAGGAGAATGGCATATAGAATTCTCAGTGTTTGTTCTAATGTTCATTAGAAGATAATGAACACAAAGAACAAGTTAACTTCTGAACATTCCAAGATGCAGTGCTATTTTAAATAAGAAGACAGTAACAAGTATTTACGTGAAATGCTAGCAGTACCTAGTTTCTACATTAATCCAATAAGCACTGACAGGATGGCTACTTGCTGAGCCCTCTGCTGCTTCTGGAGTCCTAAAGCTGGATGGGTCACATACCCTGTCTTCAAGGAGACCATTGCAATGAGGGAGATCAGCCTCTCTACCCTGTTGGATATTTTGTTACTGACCACTGGCTCTTAGACTTTTCATGCAGTGGAAATTGACATGAGGCCAAGCAAGTTTTCCGGAACAAGGTTCACTGGGGCTTATGCTAGAGCAAAAAGGAAACAGCACAAGAGGAAGGGTTCTCCAGCTGGCTCTCTAAAGGGGGCCACCCAGGGCCTTTTATTGGATAGAGTAAGGAGCTTGATGTCAAGGATCTGCCTCCTGGGGTGACCTTTCCCTTCTTCCTGGATGTGGTATTGAAGTCTCAGTGCATGCTCAGTGGGTTCAAGATGACAGTGTTGCTCATTACTGCCAGGGAGGTTGTATAAGGGTAATTTCTGGGTCTCATGCACATGTAAGTGGTAGAGTCAACTGTCTTGGGGAAAACTTTTGTTGAAATGTTGCTTAGCTTCTTAGCTGGGAGTGCAGGATCTTGTGGTTAACAAGTATGGAAAATATGTCAGGGGGTGTGTGATGGTTAATATTGGGGTCAACTTGATGGGATTCAGGGATGTCTAGATGGCTGATATTGTTTCTGGGTGTGTTTGTGAGGGTGCTGCCAGAGGAGATTGACATTTGAGTTCATGTACTGTGAGAGGAAAACCTACCCTCAATGTGGGTGGGCATCATCCAATTGGCTACCAATGCAGCTGGAACGAAGAAAGCAAGAGAAGATGAGATAAGTTTGTGTGCTGAGTCTTTTGGCTCTTTCTTCTTCACAGGCAGGAAGTTTCCTTCTTTCCACTCCTCCTGCCCTTGGACATCGGACTCCAGGATCTTCAGACTTTGGCCCTGAAACTTGCACCAGCATTTTCCCTGGGGGCCTTGGGCCTTCTGCTGCAGACTTAAGGCTGCACTGTCGGCTTCCCTGGTTTTGAGGCTTTCGGACATGTACTGAGCCACTACCGGCTTCTCCCTTTCCCCAGCTGTGGTCAGCCAATTGTGGGACTTCACTTTTAATCACATGAGCTAATTCTCCATAATAAACTCCCTTTTACATATACGTATGTTCTATTGGTTCTGACCAATAGGACAGTAAGACAGGGTTCTCTATCTGGGGAACCCTGACTAATATGCGGGGGCAGAGGGTGGGATCTAGTCTCATTTCCCCCACTGTGTCTCATTTCCCTCTGAGAGATTTTAACATCCTTATTCTTTTTTTTTTTTTTTTTTTTTTTTTTTTTGGAGTCTCACTCTGTCACCCAGGCTGGAGTGCAGTGGCGCGATCTCGGCTCACTGCAAGCTCTACCACCCGGGTTCATGCCATTCTCCTGCCTCAGCCTCCCGAGTAGCTGGGACTACAGGTGCCCACCACCACACCTGGCTAAATTTTTTGTATTTTTAGTAGAGACAAGGTTTCACCATGTTAGCCAGGATGGTCTCGATCTCCTGACCTCATGATCTGCCCGTCTCACCCTCCCAAAGTGCTGTGATTACAGGCGTGAGCCACCGCACCTGGCCTACCCTCCTTTTTCTTAAGGAGAAGGGGTGGGGGGCGATCAGAGGTCTCATCTTCCAAGGGGCTTTCTGCTGAAAAGAGTAATCATCTCCACCTACCTTTGGAGGTTGTAAAAATCCCTTGCTGACTGACCTAGTGATTTAGATTATTAAGGACTCAGGTTTTCCTGGGATGTTATGGGTTAGAATTCTTGTGTCACCATTAGCTTGACTTGGAACTGTTGAATCCTGGCAAACACAAACTTTACCAAAAGGTTAAAAGGACCCACGTAACCACATAACCACAACAAAATGTTCACTAAGGATCTAAAGAAAGGCAAGAACGAAGTAACATCTGGTAGGTACCCATCAATGGAGTCCCAGAAGGTTTGAGCAGTGGGATTATTAAAGTTATGTAGCTATGTAACTTGTTTGAGGATGACATCAGCCATTTGTTCCATCTCTCCAGAAACATTAATGAAGAAACAACAAGAGGTATTTGCAACAGTACATACTTCTGCTTTTCAGCCTGTAGGTAATCCAAGGATAATCAGTCATCTAAGACCATCAAAGCCAGATAGCCTAGTGACTTTTGTATGAGTTTAAAATCCCGTCCCGTTGTGGCTGCCACCATGGAGACATGGCTGTGACATATTATATAATGACATTGTTGTAAATTATTCTCCCGGCTAGTCCCATCAGTGAACCAACCAAGGTGACTATTCTGGCAATCAGCAGCCCTGTTGCTCATCTGGACCTTCTTGGTGACAGCTGAGTGCTATGGGGGTTATTGGAGAATACTTTGATGTTCTTAGGAGGAAGAGGACTGTGACCTATTCCACAGTCCAATTGCTACTTATATGATTGGTATCAAGACATTGAACTTCTATCCCTTTCCCATTTACCATTCCCAAGAACATCAGTCCATTAGCTAAGCATAAGAGTCCTGGGTAGGAAAGGACCCAAGGATGGGTGATTAGAAGGCAGCCATAAGAAGTACTTATCATTGTCTCCCTGGTTTTCAGTGTCAGAAGCCAAGGTTATCTGTGATTCCATATGACAGCCATGATATAGTTTGGATATTTGTTCCTGCCAAATCTCAGGTTGAAATATCATCCCTGGCCGGACATGGTGGCTCATGCCTGTAATCTCAGCATTTTGGGAAGCTGAGGTAGGAAGGATTGCTTGAGGCCAGGAGTTCGAGACCACCCTGGCCAACACAGTGAGACCCCATCTCTTAAAAAAATTAAATTTAAATTATAAAAAAAGAAACATAATCCCCAATGTTGGAGATGGAGCCTGGTGGAAGATGTTTGGGTCACGGGGGCAAATCTCTCATGGCTTTCCCTCATAATACTGGGTGAGTTCTCACAAGTTCTGGTTGCTTAAAAGTTTGTGGTACCTCCCGTTCCCTTGCTACTGCTCTAACCATGTGATGTGCCTGCTTCCCTTCAACTTCTGCTATGAGCAAAAGCTCTCTGAGGCCTCCCCAGAAGCCAAGCAGATGCTGGTGCAATGCTTCCTGTACAGTCTGCAGAACCATGAGCCAATTAAACCTCTTTTCTTTATAAATTACTCAATCTCAGTTATTTCTTTAAAGCAATGTAAGAATAGCATAACACAATCCAGGTAGCTGTGCCACCAAGGCTGTACCTTCTGGAACTCATGCCATGTCCCAATTGCAGTTGGAACTCATGCACTTAAAAAGGGACAGAGCTCAGGGGTGAGGTTGATCACATCTTTTGATGAGCAGGTGTGTTTAAGGGTACTGAGTATGTAGCTCCCTCTGGTAGTATAGTTACAGATGGGGATCCTGTAAAGAGCACAAGAGGCGTTACATTAGGGTAGCTTGGGATCTACATTGGCATACCAGGTCATGGCTGATGGATTAAAACATGTTATCATTCTCAGGTTAATGGACGTTGAGTGGATGAGATGGACTAGGTTCATAAGAGATTTATTGGCTCTGTAAATAGGGTGCTTTTGGACCAGGGACCATTCTGCTGGGTGCTCCCACCAGACATTTTTATATGCCCCCCCCATTGACTTGTTAATGACATATGCAATAGTCCAATAACTATTTGGTGTGGGCTGAGACAATGTTTGAGTAAGCTGGAACAAAGAATTTCCCTCCCATTTTCCCAACTTTGTTTATTCTGTATTACCATAGGGGAAAACACAAGCACCAGGACAAGAAGTAGCAAGGTCAGTTCCTTATATTCAGCAAGGACAAAAGAGATATTTACCAGGGAAGGGGGCTAAGCAAAGTCATAAAACAGCAGCAGCAAAATACCCAGTATGATAAAAGAAGCTATCAGACTCAGGCCCAGCCACCATATTACTTATCTGTTTGTGAGATGGCCCTCTTGAACAGGTACTTATGGCCCTCCACTGACTCACAGGAATAAGATGGGCTTTACAAGCATGCCTGAAAATGTTCAGCAGAAAAGAGTTTTAATCTGGAAAGTTGTGCCCACCTAGGCATTCCTTGTCAATTGACTGTAGTTGGAGTGGCCAAGATCACTCAGTAAGGATCTTTCCATTTAAGTAATAGTTGGTCCTTCAGGGAGCCCACCTTCCAAGTCTTAAGGAGGACCTGATCTCCTGCGTTAATCTGGATAGAGGCTGCCCCACTCCTGGCAGGAGAATATTGTTCACCTATTCTAAGATTGCCTTCTGGACCTGCCCTGAAAACATTTGATGTTGTAGGTTTTGATCCAATTCTCCATCTAACAGAAGATTAGTAGTGAGAAAGGGCATCCCCTAAATTATTTCAGAAGGACTGAAATTCAGGTTGCCATAAGTGACTGTGCAGATTCTGAGAAGTGTGACTGAAGCATTTAATCCGCAGTTTATGGGTCTCTTGAAAAAACTTTGCTAGGATCCTTTTAAGGGTATGATTCATCTTTTTAACTGTCTCTGATGATTGGGAATGTCAAGATGCACGAAGTTTGCAGTCTATCCCTAAGGCTGTTGTGAGGCCCTGGGTAATCTTAGCAACAAAGGAAGGCCAGCTATCACTCTGGAGATACCTGGGAAGTCTGAACTGGTATACTGTCTCCTTTAACAGGGGTTTACAGCCTTCCACTGCTTCCTCTATGTGGGTGAAGAAAGCTTGGCTCAACATTAACACTAGGAGGTACCTATACCCTGACTTCGAGGGCAGTTGAGTGAAATCTACTTGTCAGTCCTCTCCTGAATGTGTTCCTCTATGCTGAACCACCTTAAAGAGGGAGGGATAGGATGAGTTTAGGGGTTAATCAGGGCACCCAACTCACAGGCAAAGGTCACCTATTTTATGGTCTTTCTAAGTTCTTTTCCAGTAATTATTCTATGGACTATGTCTCATAGACTATCCCTCTCATAATGAGTGGCATCATGGAGATGCTTGATGAGCTTCCATTTTTCAACTCCAAGGATCTTACCATTGTCTGTGAGCCATCCAATATTATCTCCCTATATCTCCAACTCTCAGCATTCTTCCATTCTTGTTATGAAGATAGTGGACAACTGGGGAGTTTAGAGGGGATTATTGTTACGGCCAGGACACTCTTAGGTTCTTGAGACTGATCTGCCTGCTTTGTAGCCCTATTGGTCCTATTGTTCCCTTGGCTAATGAGAAACCCATCTCTCTGGTGGCCTTTACAGTGAATGACTGCCATTTGGTGAGGAATCTGCACTGCTTCCAAGGAAGCAAGATTAGATATTGATGCTTGAGGTTGTGTGGGTGTGCAGCATGAAAAACT
The DNA here is from genome assembly GCF_006542625.1 of Nomascus leucogenys. Taxonomy (NCBI): domain Eukaryota; kingdom Metazoa; phylum Chordata; class Mammalia; order Primates; family Hylobatidae; genus Nomascus; species Nomascus leucogenys. The sequence continues at coordinate 36,489,708 of NC_044384.1, forward strand.
CGTACTTTGAATTAGTATATAAGTTTAGCCTTTTGCTTTCTCCAGATTTTAAGGCTCTAATTAAGGCAGTCGGTGCTGCTTTCTATGCTGAGGTATGAGAAGAAAGGGCTTTGGCCTCTATAACCTCATTTAGACTCACTTGCATATCCTGCCTTCCTAGTCCCTTCTCCCATAAAACTAGTACCATAAATATAGTATTCTGCCTCTGGATTATTAAGGGGTTTATCCTGTGAGTTGGGTCTGCTGGAGTATTTTTGTTCTGTGGCTTTTATGCATTGATGCTATAAAGCCTCATCACCTACAGACGAAATAGGGTCCCCCGGGTCAAAGTCTGTTATATCCTCAGAAAGATGTCAGGCGTGTCTAATAAAAAAGCTTGGTATTTGGTCAGCCTCCCTCCCAAATGGTGTCCTTTGACTTCCAATGCAGTTTGAACCTGATGAGGAGTGATGACTTCCATATATTGCCCCAATGTCAACTTTGAGGCCTTGTTAGCCAATAGGACAGAGGCTGCTACCACCCTCAGGCAAATAGGCCATCCCTTTGTGACTGGATCTAATTGTTTTAAGAAATAGCACACTGACCTCTGGGAAGATCTTAGCTTCTGGGTTAAGGCTCTCAGAGCTATTACCAGTCTTTCACAAAGATAGAAGGTAAATGGTTTTTCTAAATTTGGTAGCCTTGGAGCTGGGGCTTGACCTAACTCAGATTTTAACGCTTCAAAAGCTTGTTGGCACTCTTTATCCCAGTGCTTGGGGAATCTTTCTTTCCCTTTTATGGCCTCAGCAGCTCAGCCATTAGGTCATAATTTGGAATCCAGATGTGGCAGAAAACTGCCATTCCCAAGAAGCCCCAGAGTTGCTGTTTGGTTTGGGGAATCAGCAATAAAATGATTGCCCTTTTTTGATCTGTGGCCAGTATGCAAGCTTCTGGGGTGAGAGTAAATCTCAGATGTTGAAACTTTTGTAAGGAAATCCAGGTCTTGGTTGGGGATGCCTTGTATCCTGTTCAGCCAGAATATGTAGGGTTTTAGTGATGTTAAAATTTGAGTCATGACATGTCTGACTGGCAATTAACAGATCATCAATATATTGACATAAAATCCCATTCCATTTCTCAAGTTTAATTCACTTAATTCCTTTGCCAACACATTTCCAAAGAGAGGAAAACTGTCTCAAAAACCCTGAGGAAGGACAGTTCATGTATATTGGGTGGTTTTCTGGGTATTGGGTTTCTTCCATTCAAAGGCAAAAGAATATTGGAATTCTGGGTACAGAAACACACACAAGAAGGCATCTTTTAAGTCTAGCAAAGTGTGATACTGAGCATCCCTGGGTATCTAGATGAGCAGAATGTATGAGTTTGGAACCATTGGATGGATTGGAATGACTGTCTCATTAACTACCCACAAGTTCCATACACAATGGTATTCTCCATTGGGTTTCTTAACGGCAAGAATTGGAATATTGCAAGAAGACAGGCAGGATTTAATTAGTCCATGTTTCAAAAATTTGCATAGCAATGGTTAGATCCCTTGTAGTGCTTCAGATCTGAGGGGGTATTATTTTTTCCATGGACAGTATGCACCATGTTTCAGGCCTATTTTTATTGGCCAATCCCAAGACAACAATTTCCCACACTGAGGGCTCCACTTGGTTCTTGTTCTCTTCAGGAATGTATTTGTTTCAAACTGTCACTGTTTAAGAGTGCCAATAAGTGGATTCTTTGTTCTGGTCCCATTTCTAATTGAATTTTGATCCCTTCCAAGGAAATGGTGGCTCCAATTTTACTTAATAAGTTTCTACCTAACAATAAAGTAGGACATTTGGGGACATTTAGGAATGAATGAGTAATAATACTAGACCCTGCCTCACAATCAAGGAAAGTAAGTTGCCTTACTTTAGACAACCTGTCTGTCCCTGTTACTGTGCAGTTACAATTGGAAAGTGGGTCGACAGAGTCAAGAAAGAATAGGTGGCTCCCATATCCACAAGGAACTCAGTTCTTCTACCTGCCATGTAGAAGGTGACTTAAGGCTCTGCTAAAGAGATGATCATGGAGCATGTTAAAGTCAGATCCAGGCAGGATCTTGGGTCACATTACTCAGTGAAAGTAGACCTCTCATCTGAGAGGTTAACAAAGAGGGTGGGGTTGGCCAGGGTTGCAGCTAGCCATCCTGATTTAATATGGTTAGGTCATTCCCTCTTTCAATATCACTCCTTCCTGAAATATGCACATTGGTTCTGTTCAATGCTGGCTGGGTGCATTCAGTTGTCTGGTCTTCTGGGTCTCCCAGGGTGACCCTTAGATGGCAGATGAATCAGGGAAGCCAAAAGCTACTCTTTCTTGGTTAATCTCCTTTCTTTATTAGCTTTCTCTCTCCTGTCCCTATTACTGAAAACCTTAAAAGTCTCTGTTACCAGGGTCAACAGTAGGATCTGGGGTTCTGTCTCTATTCAGCTTTCTCCTGATGTCTGGAACAGACTGAGTAATGAAATGTGTGGCAAGCAGTGCCCTCCCTTCTGCTTACTCTGGGACAGCATTGGTGTATTTTCTGAAAGCTGTCATGACCCAGTTGAGGAAGACTGCTGGGATTTTCTCCTCTTTTTCCTGAGTAATATCTCTAACCTTATGATAGTTCATGAGATTTACTATGCACTTGTCCATTGCCTTAGCAAAGTAATAAAATGACCCATCTAGCTTTGTCAGTAGCATCTTCATAATCCCACTGGGGGTTTTGCTCTGGGACTACATCTCAGCCCACTCAGATGACAGCCTTGTGGTGGCTCATGGCCACTGGGCAATCTGAATACTCTCTGGCCTTTCTTAGTATGTGGTCTTTTTTATCAAAGTCAGCAATGTGTCAAAATTAGTGACATCCTGCCATGTCAATGAGAAAATTAGGTTTGATGTAACAAACTCATCTCTAAATTTGTTAGAATCTTCTGAAAATCTGCCAAACTTTTATTTGCATAGCCCCAATCTACCACCAAAAAGGGAAGATGCATTCTTGTAATTTATCTTCTCTCCTCTGTCACTTCTTTAAGGGGAGAATATCCCTGGGCTGGTGGCAGGGTAAAAGTAGGTGCCAAATTGGAACCTGATTAGAACCCCACTGATTATGTGCTGGAGCCTGCATACCTTCAGAGGTCTGATTACGGTATGGTGTCAGTTCAGGAACCAAATGGGATGGTGGAGTTGGGATTCACTGGGTGGAGTGATCAGAGACTGAAAGAGCAGATCTGTTAGCAAATATTGTTTAGATTTATCTGGAGATGGCCAAGGCATGGAGGCCACACATACCTGACAGGAATCCCACTCTTTCAGATCCTGATATAGTTTTATAAAAGCCTGTACATAGGGTACTTCCCCAATTTTTGGAACAGTTTGCCAAACAGGTCCACATGCAAAATGATATTAAAATTAAGGAATCCATTCAGTGGCCACTTCTCATGGTCTCTAGGGTGTACTGGGACCAGGTCATGCTGCAAAAGAAAATTAACTTCTTTTTATTCAAGCCGTCTAGCATAAATTTGCCCCAATTAGAGATGATGCGTTTCAGCATAGAACCTTAGAGTATGCTGAGCGTGGTGACCATTACTATACATTTGTCTCCCTCAGTCAAAGGAACATGGGCTGGATGTAGACCCTGAGACTAGGCATCAATGAGGAGGTAGGAAGGCTGTTGGTCCCACACAGTGTGGTAGTATAAATCACACAAGAGGACCAATCAATGTGGCAAGAGAATAGAGAGAGAGCCAATCCCTTTTTGAAATTGAATGCAGGCTTAGATAGTTCCCTCTACCTCCTTTACCTTACACCAGGTCCAAGTCCTGTTAATTTGGAGCCTGTACTCAGTGGTGACCAAGTGACAGTGGATGAGATTGGTTATCATACAAGCAAAAAGAAAACATGGCTTAGGACATAATTACTCAAAGATTAGACCCACATACTGTTTTTTCTCTCATAAAGACAATACACAGAACTGAGAGGACTACACATTCAAAAAGACAAATAATGAAAAGCTCACAAGCCTCCCTTCCCTACAAGGAGCTGCAAAGGGAAGCAAAGTAGTAAGGAGTTTTAAATAGAGTTGAAAAATCCGGAGCCAGAATGCCAGATTTTCTCCACCAGACCACTTAAGCCAGGGGATGGGTGCCACCCGTTTGCTGCCTGCTGGGTTAATCAATCCTGGGGAGTCAATCATTTCAACCCATTTTCCATGGATGTCTATTAAGGTGACTCAAACCAGTAAAACTAAGGTGAAATGAGAAAAAGAAAAAGAAAACGTGCACCAGAAGGAAAAAAAAATAGAAAAGAAAGAAAAATGTTTTCTGCCAAGGTGAAGCCAAGAGCCCTGGGAGGCTAGAGGAAGACACACCACTCATGGTGATGTTGAATGAAAGGTTCAAGCCACTCATCAGCAATAAGAGAGGTTGTGTTCAGCTACCCTGATGGCCCTTAAGTCCCTGAGGGGAAGGGAGATATTACCCTGGTCCCCTTGTGGTCACCTGGAAATATGTTACTATACACAGGTTCTTAGGCTTTTCATGCAATGGAAATTGACATGAGGCCATGCATATTTTTTCACACAAAATATATTGGGACTTATTCTTGAGCACAAGGGAGACAGCACAGAAGGAAGAGTTCTCCAGCTGGCTCTCCAAAAGAGGCTGGCCTGGGCCTTTTATTGGACTGTGTAAGTGGTTTGATGTCAGGGATCTCTGCCTCCGGAGGTGATCTTTCCATTCTTCCTGGTTATGATGTCCATACATGCCTGGCCCAGGTTAAAGTCTTGGTTATCCTCAGTGGGTTCAAGATGATGGTGTTGCTCATCACCACCACCCCCAGAAAGCTGCCTAGCAGTCATTCCAGAGTCTCATGCATATGTGGGTCATAGGATCACCTGCCTTGGGGATGACTTATGGTGAAATGCTTTTTATCTTAGCTTCTTAGCTCAGTGACACAGGATCTTGAGGTTATCATGTATGGGAAATGGGGGGTATTGGGGCTGGGTGCTATCCCTAGCCTCGCGCAATTTCTCCTTCTCCTTTGTTCCTTTTTTGTTGCTTCTTTTTGTTTTTTCCTCTCCAGCTCTTGGTGCCCCCAAAGTTTTTTCCTCAGTACCGTCACTCTAAATATACTGTTTTGATTTTCTCAGTCTCCCAAGGGGCTCTGATTTCTGCCAATAGCTAAAGGAAAGAGTATCATGCTATTCTCTTTGAAAAACTTTCTGTTTTAATAAAAATTAGTCTTACTTGAAACAATTAATTCTTAAGTGTGTACTGGTATGCCTAAGACACAGATTAATGGAAGAATTATTTTCTAAGATGGGGAAAAGGGTTTCCTGGTATACCTTAGCTTAAACCATAGAAAGACATACCTACGATGTTAATAAAATGGGGTCCATTATAGCCTTTTATTGGCCTCAGAACAGTTATGTTTAAAACCAATTTGGCCTGAGCTGAGACAACTGTGAGGCAATTTGGACTAACCAATTTGGATTAATCTAAGACACTGTTGTCTTAAGGTGGAGGATTCCTCAAGATGGAATATAAAATCCATATGTGATTAATTAAAATGTTGTCATTAATATAAAGGCTCAAGGTGTTCGTATCACTAATGTACAGCTTTTCAAATAGCCCTAGGAATGTTTTCATCTAGATCAAGGAAAAATAAATCACTAGGATGCAAGAAACATGCATAACTTTCATATTTTATTTAGGGAAAATGCAACTCTTTCTTAATGTGGACATTAATCAAATTTTAGTTGCTGCTTATAGCAAAATTAATAATATAATAAAGATGAGTTTCTAAGAGTTTAGAGATTGGTCTCTCTATTCACAGCAAAGTAGGACCTAGAGGGGGAAAACATGGTGAGTTCTCTTGTGCTTCGTGTCAACCTTCTTCATGAGATGAAGAAGGTTTCTGGTCAAGGGAGCAGAATCCTGAACATGCATGTATACCCTCAATTAGCTTATACCAGCTTCTCATGTTTCTCCATCCCTGGGTGATTCACAAGCTCTCTTCATTCCCTTAACCCATATCTAGAAATAGGACCTCATTAAACTCTATTTCACTTTTAATACAGGAGGTAGAAAGAAATTATTTAGGCAGATAGTGAGGGTAAAAGAGTCCTCGGCAGGGCTTTCTTTCTAACAAAAAGCAGCCCCAAAATAATTTCTTTCCTAACAAAGAGCAGCCTGAAAAATTGAGCTACAAACATAGATAAGCAAGCTGGAAGCTTGCACGGGTGAATGCCAGCAGCTGTGCCAACAGAAAAGGGTTACCTGGTGGCCAAGCATATCCAACGTGAAGGCTCCATCTTCCCTTTTTTTGTTACCATGTATACAATAAAGGAATGGGCAACATGGTGCCAGCCAGGCAGAGAACCCATCTACATAATAAAAGATTAGGGTAGGGGCAGCCAGCTTTTCAAGCCCTATGCAAATGGCACACCTAGTCCTAACCATGTTTTTGTGCCTTATGCAAATGGCACACCTGGTCCAACCAATCTTTTGTACCCTATGTAAATCAGACACTGCCTCCTCAAGCTTATCTATAAAACCCTTTGCATTTCACCACGGAACTGGCAACCCATTTCTATGGGAGCCCTCTCTTCTACAGAGAGCTCTTCTGTTTATTTTGCTTATTAAACTTCTGCTCTTAAGCTCACTCTTTGTGTGTATGCATCCTAGTTTTCCATGGTCATGAGATAATGAATCTTTTGGGTATCACCCCAGATGAACGAGGCTGCTTCAGTTTGAGTAAACCACTGTCTTCCTTCAAGGCCCTGGATAAAAACAATAATGATCAAGCAGAAATAGATCTTAACTGCTTTAAAGATTTAACTTCAATTCCAAAATACATCTCTAGTGGAGGAAACTTTTGGTCTCATTCTGGTAAGCCTGATGAACATACACCAAGAGCAAGCTGAAAGACTTCCTTTGTGCTCATTCTATCTGAGCTTTCACACAAGAATCAGATTTGAACCTCTTGGGTTAGGGAAAGCCAGTCCAGAACATGTCAGCCAGCAAGAAGAGGTAAAGAGAAGGAATAAAAACATGCTGATCCCAAAGCCCAAAGAAGGATTGGTTCAGATGAGAAAATGTTGTATTGCTTTTAGCATGCACCAATGTCACTTGAAATGGGAGTGGGGGGGGGTGGATCCTACATTTTAATATATCTATCTTATTTAATTTGACATTAGGCACATGAAATATTGTGTAGTATAAACATTTTTTAAAGATCTCCAAAAACTAGAAATGATTTTAAAATGACATAAAATCATAGTAAATAGAAGCTCTAGTTTTTGCTTTCAACCCTTCAGTGGATTTTCCTGTGCCCCCACTTCAGAGCATCTTGTTTATGACAGATATTTTCAGGAGAATCAGCCTAGAGCATAAGAGCATATGCTGATCCTCACTTTGGCAGGAATCCCAAGAGAACAGGAAGTGTCAGGAGAAGAGAAGCCACATCCATCTGTCCTTGACTTCTTTGTTCCTTACATTTAAAACCTGGTGGTCAATAAAACACGCATGGCATAGAGCAAAATTTCTCTTCCTTGTTGATCATGTTAAAATCCTTGACTCTGGGCCATTCCTTTTAGAAGGGATGAAAGAAGAGGATATCTTCCATCCACCTAAACACTGACATTCTACCTACATCACTCACCCTTTCAGATAATATTTCCAAATTCTCCACTTTCCAGTGATACTTAGGTTAGATAAGACTTGGGAGACTCTCTGATATCAAGGAAAGATAAAACATTGATTTTTCATACCTATTCCAGGTAAAGTAGGGGGACCTGTAAGATCTAAAAAGATAAAAAGACAAAAAGGTGGAGGAAGGAAAAATCACTCCTGTCTGCCTGACTACTTGAGCTAGAAAATTAACCTTTTCCTGCTCTCAACTGGGACTTACACCTTTGTCCCTCTGGTTCTCAGAACTACACCACCAGTTTTCCTGAGTCTTCAGCTTGCAGACAGAGAGCAAATCATGGGAATTCTCAGCTATTGAGGCTGAGAAGCTTCCATACATAAGGTGTCATACAATATATAAGTTACATAAGCCAAATTCTTACAATAAATCATGTGTATATCTTAGTGGTTGTACTTCTCTGGAGGACTCTAACAAAACTGTTTAATAGCTCTATATAACTTGAGAAATAGCTATTATTTCCATTTTACAAATGAAGAAAACTGTATTCAGAACTTAGGTGGAGTCTAAATTTACCCAACAAGTAAGGGGCATATTAAGGACTTGAATCCGGGTGTCCTAGGTTTTCTTGTGTTCGCTCTGGTTCTGTATTGTCTGTTCTACAGGCCATTCCAGAGTATAGCCTTACCTCACATTTTTTTCAGTTTATCTCCCACTCACTTGCTACGTAAGCCTTCCTTGCATTTCTTTCTTTCCAAATGCCTTCGCATCTCCACTCCTATCTCTGCCTGTCAAGGTACTATCCATCTGTCAAGGTTTAATCTCAAATATCAACTATATAAAAAAGCAGCGGATCTCAGCCTTGTTTGTATTTAAAACACCAGGGAAGACTTTTAAAAGTCCTGTCATTATGCCTATAACCTGTGCCAATTAAGTCAGTATCTCTGAGGCTAGAGACCAGATATTAGTATTTCATAAATCTTCCAGGTGATTCCAATTTGTAGATAAAGTTGAGAACAACCACATTAAAATAATTCATCATCTCATTACCAGTTGATTTTTGTCAAAAATTTTCCCATTAATTTTTTATAATGATACTACATTTTACTCATTGTGTTTTCTTCCCGCCCTGTCTCTAGGAAACAAAATGCCTTCCATATTTAAATACTCAATAATAATGTATTTAATTGAAATAAACTGGATTTACCTGAAGAAGCTAGAGAAAGAAAAAGTGTGTTCTAAACACATTCTATAGGAAATCATTTGTGGTTTTTTGTCTGGAAAGCAACTTGAACTTTTGGCCCAAAGATATCCATTATGCAAAGACATAATTTAATTATGTCTGTCTTTTAAGACTCATCTTTATGGTGTTACAGGACTTATTAAAAAGACAAAAAATTAGCCAGGCGTGGTGGTGGGCACCTGTAATCTCAGCTATTCTGGAGGCTGAGGCGGGAAAATCACTTGAACCCTGGAGGGGGAGGTTGCAGTGAGCCAAGGTCACGCCATTGCAGTCCAGCCTGGGCGACAAGAGCAAAACTCTGTCTCTCTCTGTCTCTCTCTCACACACACACACACACACACACACAAATGAGAGAGAGAGGGAGTTTGACAGTTTATAAAATAAGTTGAGCATGAAACTATCTTACTAAGTGCCTAGTATCCCTAATAGTCACCATGAGGGCACCAGCATGAGTTGTCTTTCTTGGCTTCTTACCCGATCCCAGTGGAGGATCGTCCACCTTTCATGCTCTTTACAAGCAGAGCTAACAATTTTGCCAAATAGAGAAAAGTGTCTTCCACCATTTTATTGTGTAGTTTTTCACTGTGCTAAGAAGTGGTATAGTCTTGTCCTGTAAACTTACACTAATTTCAGGGTTTCTTTTGACCATTATTATGGTTTTTAATCTGTCAAACATCTACTACTACCCTAATAAATTCTAATAATATTTCAAGGGCTTTCTGCTGCATAATCACCTGAGTTATGTACTATGCTGCTCTCAGACTGCTGCTTTCTTTTTTCTTTGACCATTTCTAGTGGCTTTTCCCTTAGGTTGCCCTTCATCATCTATTTCTATGTGAGCATGTATGAACAGCCCTCACCACATGATGAGGCAGGTAAACTCTCAGGATGAACATGCCTTTGCTTCCAGCTGAGACTGCCTTCTACAAAGAGACCAAACCACAGATGATTACCAATAAAAACTGAAAAACTAAGCTTGCGCCTTTGTAATACACTATTGAATTTTATTCTAGTAAGACATGAGGAGTTTCCATTTTTTTTCTGGAAAATATAAAAACAAGAGTGGATGGCAGCAGCATTCATTACTTAGTAACCATATCCAAGACTACCTACTAGAAATGAGAATTGCCATCCTAGAGTTGTTCAAAGGATATTAATAAATTGTGTTAATTACAAGGATATCAAGAAACACCAAGTAAGAAATTGCTTACCAGATTAAAATTTCCATTATTTCAATTATATGAAGCTATATCACATATAAATTCAATGAACCTTGTAACACATATGAATTATGTTCTGGCTGTGGAGAATACCATCACAGTGTCTTTTGTTGGTAGAGTAAATAGCATCCCATTCATTAATAAAGACTCCCAATGTAAATGCTAAAGGCTCTTGGAGTAAATTCACAGACAGCACTTATCAACTGTATACTGGTCTGCTAGGTCAGATCCTCTTTTGCCCTCTACCTCTTTGTTATGTGTCAATATCAAACGTTATCTTTGTAAAGAAAAGGAACTTCCTTCTGCTTTCCTTCCTAATTTCAAGTAATAATTAGACAATGATTAGTTGAACTGGGAAAAACTATTCGATCCTTTAGTTACTTTTTATTTCTGTAATATCAGCCCTCTTGCTTTCTTATAATAAAATACATGGATGGGTAATTTCAGCCCAGTTGTTGTGAAGACCAACTTTCTGAGAATTTATGTGAGAATTTAATGCATCTTTTCAATGATTCAGTGTATTTCTGCATGTGTGATCATGCTTTTATTTTCCCTAAATTGATTTAATCATTTAAGGTCATTTTCTTTGTTTTATGATGCCATATGAAAATATATTATAGTGGAGCCAAGATGGCCGAATAGGGTGGAGCCAAGATGGCCGAATAGGAACAGCTCCGGTCTCCAGCTCCCAGCCCCAGCGACACAGAAGACGGGTGATTTCTGCATTTCTGCTTGAGGTACTGGTTTCATCTCACTAGGGAGTGCCTAACAGTGGGTGCAGGACAGTCGGTGAAGCGCACTGTGCGCGAGCCGAAGCAGGGCGAGGCATTGACTCACTCGGGAAGCGCAAGGGGTCAGGGAGTTCCCTTTCCTAGTCAAAGAAAGGGGAAGCAGACGGCACCTGGAATATCGGGTCAGTCCCACCCTAACTGCGCTTTTCCAACGGGCCTGGAAAACGGCACACTAGGAGATTGTGTCCCGCACCTGGCTCGGAGGGTCCTATGCCCACGGAGTCTCGCTAATTGCTAGCACAGCAGTCGGAGATCAAGCTGTGAGGCGGCAGCGAGGCTGGGGGAGGGGCGCCCGCCATTGCCCAGGCTTGCTTAGGTAAACAAAGCAGCCAGGAAGCTCGAACTGGGTGGAGCCCACCACAGCTCAAGGAGGCCTGCCTGCCTCTGTAGGCTCCACCTCTGGGGGCAGGGCACAGACAAACAAAAACTCTGCAAGAACTTCCACAGACTTAAATGTCCCTGTCTGACTGACAGCTTTGAAGAGAGTAGTGGTTTTCCCAGCACGCAGCTGGAGATCTGAGAACGGTCAGACTGCCTCCTAAAGTGGGTCCCTCACCCCTGAGCAGCCTAACTGGGAGGCACCCCCCCAGTAGAGACAGACTGACACCTCATTCAACCCGGTACTTCTCTGAGACAAAACTTTCAGAGGAACTATCAGACAGCTGAATTTGTGGTCTCACGAAAATCCGCTGTTCTGCAGCCACCGCTGCTGACACCCAGCCAAACAGGGTCTGGAGTGCACCTCTAGTAAACTCCAACAGACCTGCAGCTGAGGGTCCTGTCTGGTAGAAGGAAAACTAACAAACAGAAAGGACATCCACACCAAAAACCCATCTGTACATCACCATCATCAAAGACAAAAAGTAGATAAAACCACAAAGATGGGGAAAAAACAGACCAAAAAAACTGGAAACTCTAAAAAACAGGGCACCTCTCCTCCTCCAAAGGAACGCAGTTCCTCACCAGCAATGGAACAAAGCTGGATGGAGGATGACTTTGATGAGTTGAGAGAAGAAGGCTTCAGACGATCAAACTACTCTGAGCTACGAGAGGAAATTCAAAACAACAGCAAAGAAGTTAAAAACTTTGAAAAAAAATTAGAAGAATGGATAACTAGAATAACCAATGGAGAGAAGGGCTTCAAGGAGCCGATGGAGCTGAAAGCCAAGTTTCGAGAACTACGCGAAGATTGCAGAAGCCTCAGTAGCAGATGCGATCAACTGGAAGAAAGGGTATCGCTGATGGAAGATGAAATGAATGAAATGAAAAGAGAAGGGAAGTTTAGAGAAAAAAGGATAAAAAGAAATGAACAAAGCCTCCAAGAAATTTGGGACTATGTGAAAAGACCAAACCTACGTCTGATTGGTGTACCTGAAAATGATGGGGAGAATGGAACCAAGTTGGAAAACACTCTGCAAGATATTATCCAGGAGAACTTCCCCAATCTAGCAAGGCAGGCCAGCATTCAGATTCAGGAAATACAGAGAACGCCACAAAGATACTCCTCGCGACGGGCAACTCCAAGACACATTATTGTCAGATTCACCAAAGTTGAAATGAAAGAAAAAATGTTAAGGGCAGCCAGAGAGAAAGGTCGGGTTACACACAAAGGGAAGCCCATCAGACTAACAGCTGATCTCTCAGCAGAAACTCTACAAGCCAGAAGAGAGTGGGGGCCGATATTCAACATTCTTAAAGAAAAGAATTTTCAACCCAGAATCTCCTATCCCGCCAAACTAAGCTTCATAAGTGAAGGAGAAATAAAACACTTTACAGACAAGCAAACGCTGAGTGATTTTGTCACCACCAGGCCTGCCCTAAAAGAGCTCCTGAAGGAAGCACTAAACATGGAAAGGAACAACCGGTACCAGCCACTGCAAAAACATGCCAAATTGTAAAGACCATCGAGACTAGGAAGAAACTATAGCAACTAACGAGCAAAATAACCAACTAACATCATAATGACAGGATCAGATTCACACATAACAATATTAACGTTAAATGTAAATGGGCTAAATGCTCCAATCAAAAGACACAGACTGGCAAACTGGATAAGGAGTCAGGACCCATCAGTGTGCTGTATTCAGGAAACCCATCTCACGTGCAGAGACACACATAGACTCAAAATAAAGGGATGGAGGAAGATCTATCAAGCAACTGGAAAACAAAAAAAGGCAGGGGTTGCAATCCTAGTCTCTGATAAAATAGACTTTAAACCAACAAAGATCAAAAGAGACAAAGAAGGCCATTACATAATGGTAAAGGGATCAATTCAACAAGAAGAGCTAACTATCCTAAATATATATGCACCCAACACAGGAGCACCCAGATTCATAAAGCAAGTCCTGAGTGACCTACAAAGGGACTTAAACTCCCACACAATAATAATGGGAGATTTTAACACCCCACTGTCAGCATTAGACAGATCAACGAGACAGAAAGTTAACAAAGATATCCAGGAATTGAACTCAGCTCTACATAAAGTGGACCTAATAGACATCTACAGAACTCTCCACCCCAAGTCAACAGAATATACATTTTTTTCAGCACCACACCACACCTATTCCAAAATTGACCACATAGTTGGAAGTAAAGCTCTCCTCAGCAAATGTAAAAGAACAGAAATTATAACAAACTGTCTCTCAGACCACAGTGCAATCAAACTAGAACTCAGGATTAAGAAACTCACTCAAAACCGCTCTACTACATGGAAACTGAACAACCTGCTCCTGAATGACTATTGGGTACATAATGAAATGAAGGCAGAAATAAAGATGTTCTTTGAAACCAACGAGAACAAAGACACAACATACCAGAATCTCTGGGACACGTTCAAAGCAGTGTGTAGAGGGAAATTTATAGCACTAAATACCCACAAGAGAAAGCAGGAAAGATCCAAAATTGACTCCCTAACATCACAATTAAAAGAACTAGAAAAGCAAGAGCAAACACATTCAAAAGCTAGAAGAAGGCTAGAAATAACTAAAATCAGAGCAGAACTGAAGGAAATAGAGACACAAAAAACCCTTCAAAAAATTAATGAATCCAGGAGCTGGTTTTTTGAAAAGATCAACAAAATTGATGGACCGCCAGCAAGACTAATAAAGAAGAAAAGAGAGAAGAATCAAATAGATGCAATAAAAAACGAAAAAGGGGATATCACAACCAATCCCACAGAAATACAATCTACCATCAGAGAATACTACAAACACCTCTATGCAAATAAACTAGAAAATCTAGAAGAAATGGATAAATTCCTTGACAAATACACCCTCCCAAGACTAAACCAGGAAGAAGTCGAATCTCTGAATAGACCAATAACAGGTTCTGAAATTGTGGCAATAATCAATAGCTTACCAACCAAAAAGAGTCCAGGACCTGATGGATTCACAGCCGAATTCTACCAGAGGTACAAGGAGGAACTGGTACCATTCCTTCTGAAACTATTCCAATCGATAGAAAAAGAGGGAATCCTCCCTAACACATTTTATGAAGCCAGCATCGTCCTGATACCAAAACCTGGCAGAGACATAACCAAAAAAGAGAATTTCAGACCAATATCCTTGATGAACATTGATGCAAAAATCCTCAATAAAATACTGGCAAACCGAATCCAGCAGCACATCAAAAAGCTTATCCACCATGATCAAGTGGGCTTCATCCCTGGGATGCAAGGCTGGTTCAACATACGCAAATCAATAAATGTAATCCAACATATAAACAGAACCAAAGACAAAAACCACATGATTATCTCAATAGATGCAGAAAAGGCCTTTGACAAAATTCAACAACCCTTCATGCTAAAAACTCTCAATAAATTAGGTATTGATGGGACGTATCTCAAAATCATAAGAGCTATCTATGACAAACCCACAGCCAATATCATACTGAATGGGCAAAAACTGGAAGCATTCCCTCTGAAAACTGGCACAAGACAGGGATGCCCTCTCTCACCGCTCCTGTTCAACATAGTGCTGGAAGTTCTGGCCAGAGCAATCAGGCAGGAGAAGGAAATAAAAGGTATTCAATTAGGAAAAGAGGAAGTCAAATTGTCCCTGTTTGCAGATGACATGATTGTATATCTAGAAAACCCCATTGTCTCAGCGCAAAATCTCCTTAAGCTGATTAGCAACTTCAGCGAAGTCTCAGGATACAAAATTAATGTACAAAAATCACAAGCATTCTTGTACACCAATCACAGACAAACAGAGAGCCAAATCATGAGTGAACTCCCATTCACAATTGCTTCAAAGAGAATAAAATACCTAGGAATCCAACTTACAAGGGATGTGAAGGACCTCTTCAAGGAGAACTACAAACCACTGCTCAATGAAATAAAAGAGGATACAAACAAATGGAAGAACATTCCATGCTCATGGGTTGGAAGAATCAATATCGTGAAAATGGCCATACTGCCCAAGGTAATTTATAGATTCAATGCCATCCCCATCAAGCTACCAATGACTTTCTTCACAGAATTGGAAAAAACTACTTTAAAG
The DNA here is from genome assembly GCF_006542625.1 of Nomascus leucogenys. Classification (NCBI taxonomy): domain Eukaryota; kingdom Metazoa; phylum Chordata; class Mammalia; order Primates; family Hylobatidae; genus Nomascus; species Nomascus leucogenys. The sequence continues at coordinate 36,505,120 of NC_044384.1, forward strand.
TTCATATGGAACCAAAAAAGAGCCCGCATCGCCAAGTCAATCCTAAGCCAAAAGAACAAAGCTGGAGGCATCACGCTACCTGACTTTAAACTATACTACAAGGCTACAGTAACCAAAACAGCATGGTACTGGTACCACAACAGAGACATAGATCAATGCAACAGAACAGAGCCCTCAGAAATGATGCCGCATAGCTACAACTATCTGATCTTTGACAAACCTGACAAAAACAAGAAATGGGGAAAGGATTCCCTATTTAATAAATGGTGCTGGGAAAACTGGCTAGCCATATGTAGAAAGCTGCAACTGGATCCCTTCCTTACACCTTATACAAAAATTAATTCAAGATGGATTAAAGACTTATATGTTAGACCTAAAACCATTAAAATCCTACAAGAAAACCTAGGCAATACCATTCAGGACATAGGCGTGGGCAAGGACTTCATGTCTAAAACACCAAAAGCAATGGCAACAAAAGCCAAAATCGACAAATGGGATCTCATTAAACTAAAGAGCTTCTGCACAGCAAAAGAAACTATCATCAGAATGAACAGGCAACCTACAGAATGGGAGAAAATTTTTGCAACCTACTCATCTGACAAAGGGCTAATATCCAGAATCTATAATGAACTCAAACAAATTTACAAGAAAAAAACAAACAACCCCATCAAAAAGTGGGCAGAGGACATGAACAGACACTTCTCAAAAGAAGACATTTATGCAGCCAGAAAACACATGAAGAAATGCTCATCATCACTGGCCATCAGAGAAATGCAAATCAAAACCACAGTGAGATACCATCTCACACCAGTTAGAATGGCCATCATTAAAAAATCAGGAAACAACAGGTGCTGGAGAGGATGTGGAGAAATAGGAACACTTTTACACTGTTGGTGGGACTGTAAACTAGTTCAACCATTGTGGAAGTCAGTGTGGCGATTCCTCAGGGATCTCGAACTAGAAATACCATTTGACCCAGCCATCCCATTACTGGGTATATACCCAAAGGACTATAAATCATGCTGCTATAAAGACACATGCACACGTATGTTTATTGCGGCACTATTCACAATAGCAAAGAGCTGGAACCAACCCAAATGTCCAACAACGATAGACTGGATTAAGAAAATGTGGCACATATACACCATGGAATACTATGCAGCCATAAAAAATGATGAGTTCGTGTCCTTTGTAGGGACATGGATGAAACTGGAAAACATCATTCTCAGTAAACTATCGCAAGGACAAAAAACCAAACACCGCCATGTTCTCACTCATAGGTGGGAATTGAACAATGAGAACTCATGGACACAGGAAGGGGAACATCACACTCCGGGGACTGTTGTGGGGTGGGGGAGGGGGGAGGGACAGCATTAGGAGATACACCTAATGCTAAATGACGAGTTAATGGGTGCAGGAAATCAACATGGCACATGGATACATATGTAACAAACCTGCACATTGTGCACATGTACCCTAAAACCCTAAAGTATAATAAAAAAATAATAATAAAAAAAAAAAAAAAAAAGATTTGGATGAGGACACAGCCAAAAAAAAAAAAAAAAAAAAAGAAAATATATTATAACTTCCCACTGTTTCATGTATTTTTTGATAATTTAATAGAGTGTGTTAATATCCTTTTGATAGGTTCAAGATGGCAAGGTTAATACATGATAATGGTGAAGAATTGCTACAGTAACAAACTTTTTTTTTTTTTTTTGAGACAGAGTCTCACTCTGTCGCCCAACTGGAGTGCAATGGCACGATCTCGGCTCACTGCAATCTCCACCACCAGGTTCAGGCGATTCTCCTGCCTCAGACTTCAGAGTAGTTGGGATTGCAGGTGTCCACCACCATACCTGACTAATTTTCGTATTTTTACTAAAGACAGGGTTTCACCACGTTGGCCAGGCTGGATTCAAACTCCTGACCTCAGGTGATCCACCCACCTTGGCCTCCCAAAGTGCTGGAATTACAGGCGTGAGCCACCGTGCCCAGCCTAAACATGTATTAAAAAGAAAAGCACTATGTAATCTTACTCGTTTTTCAGAGAATATCACTTTAGCTGTTTTGTTACGATCAAGCCAATATTTTATTTCTTTCACCTCAATACCTTTGTTTATGACGTTCCATCTGCCTAAAATGACCTCTTGCTAAGATAGAGCTAGTTTTAGTCTACAGTTCATACTTGCTTTCTCACAAAAATGTTAATAAGCTGACTCTGCCCTAATATTGTGAGTGTGGTGATGGAAGAGTTTCTACGCAGGGCCCATAGTTCTGCACCATCAGCATTGTTGTAGCCTATCCAAGACCTACTGGTTTTGATTCTTTTGTGTGGGGCCCAGAAGTCCTTACGCTAACAGGCTTTCCAGGTGATTCTTGTGCACATTAACATTTGAAAAGTCGTGCTTTTATTGCACTTTGTATCATTGACTGGTTTGGGAAATATTTATTGAGTGTTCTCCAAATCAAGAAGTTCTTCTGAATCATCAGATTTGAATCTCTCCTGAGAAAATACACTATCTAGTAGAGATGACAACTCACACAAATAACACTACTATATGCTTTAAGTGGATATTTTAAGAAGAAATTTAGACAAAGCAAAATAGACAATTATATGATACACAAATTATTTCCAACTAAAATGCTTATTAAAACACTATAGAGGAGTGGGATCGATTAGGACTTTGATAGATGAATGGGCTGTGGAACTACTGATGTAGGAAAAGGAAATGGCCAGTGATATGAAGACAGAAAACACAAAAATGTAAGGTGGGACCATTTGGCAAAGGTAGAGAATGGCAAGTGGTTGAATCTGGGTGAAGCATGTCTGTAAATTCTTATGGTTGAAAATAGAATTTAAAGAGAAGTTTGGGCTATGCCAGAGATAGCTTTGAAAGAAAGTCTAACACCTGAATATTCTAAGTTAGTTTTCTGTGTTTTCAACTTAATCTCAGAAAAAAAAAATGCTCTCAATGGACACAGCTTTAAAGTTCCTCAAAGGCTTGCCATCTTTCTATCTGTAGTGCCTGCACAGTTGCTAGCACTCTAGAGAGGCTCAGTATACACTGTTGACTGAATAAGCAAATCTTTTATGTTTAGCTTCCAAATAAACTAACAGTAAACAGAAACTTTTAACTTTGTATTTGACTTCATACATTTGTTTGAAAAATTAAAACTCCCAAGAGAAGTCGATATGGCCCATTGAATCCAATTAGTAGGCATGGGATAGCAAAATAATTGGGTTTTGTCTAAATACTGAATTATTCTTTTGATTTATAAAAGTGTAGCTGTAATGACATACTTTTTGATAAACAAGAAAAATGTAAGCATATGCTTTACATTTTTTATAAGGCTAATACTGTATTCTACCTCACCTATTGTGGGGAATAGGCTATTACAATTTTGGACGAATTCTGAAACTTTGCAACAAAAGAGAAGGTTGTAAGCTTTTCTAGGCCTGAGACCACATATATTTATCTCTCTGTCTCTCATAGTATCTTGCACATTATAGGTAATCAATAAATATTGTTTAATTGAATAAACCCCCAGGGAAGAGGTTGTGACAGCCCAGATTTTAGGAGGTTTTAAAGATATTATAAAATGATAATAGTTATGATAAAAATTAAAATTTCTGGATTGAAGAGGATACATTTGCAGTAGTAGATGGGGTGAGGATTTTTAATACTATGCAGGAAAAAATGCAGTCAGTTGTGCTGGGAAGTCGGGTCAGCAGAATGACCCATGCACATCTACAAGCATAATTTTATTGTTGCTCTGGGATTTGGACATCAAATGTAGACAGTAATAAAGCCTCATCTTGTGCGCACAGTATCTCCATCTTCAATGAGCTAGAGTAAGTGCAGTAATGCTCCCTTCCTTCTCAGGAAGAGGTCAGGTTACATCTAAGACTTCAAGACAGAAAGCTAACAAGGACAGACCTGTTTTCTTCTTCTTTCTCTCTTTTTTTGCAACTGTGGCTGAGCAGTATAGAAAAGTTGTGGCTTTATTAACCCTGTATGAGTCTCCAGGGAGAATTTCTTTTCTTAGAGCTTCTAGAAGAAATGAAAATAAAAGTAATAACAGTCTCATCCACTTTTTTGTTGTGAAAAATAAATAACGAGTAGCCACCTCAGCCTGTCAAGTTGCTAACAGGCAAATCTGTTCTCTACAACAGATGGGGGCTGGAATTTCATAGTCTTAAAAAGGAAATTATGGTTTTGGGGTAAAATGAACAAGTTCTTCCATGCACTTCCCTTTTTATTTTTTATCTTTTCTCTCCCAAAAATGATTGACAGCTTTATTAAATATCCCCTTGACTAACCAGAAAGGCAAATGTTTTATCAACAGAGATTGCTTATACAAGAAGACATTAAACCTTTGTCCACTAGGTTATGTTGTCAGTTTGAATGAGGAAGGTGGCTTGTTAGAATCCAAGTCCCTTCCTCCTTTCTGTAGGCAGTTATTGAGTCCCATTTCAACTGATGGGGCTAGCTAACTTTAGACCCTCAGATCTTTTCTTGGGGTCTTTGAAGCAAGCATGAAGGGTAAAAACTGTCAGGTTGAATTGTTTGTAGGCTATAATTTGAAGCAGTGTGTCCTTTTAATGATTTGAAAACCATTTACAGTGTAGTGGCATATGAGAACACTTTGAACTTACTAGAATTGAAACATGCCCTTTTCCAAAAATTATGTTCCGTATTACAATTTCCATATATAAAAGCCTATTTAATTCCCTAACATGTCAAGGAGAATGCTAATAAATCATATAGTTTATTTTCTACTCTCCCACTTTCTTTCTCTCTCTGTCTCAATTCCAGGATATCTTTTAAATACCTCTAAATATCATCTTTAATTAACTATCACCTCTTTACCACTCCTTTCCCTCAAACAACTACCACCACCCAGAATATAAGTTCCAAGAGAGCAGAGGTTTTGTCTGATTTGTTGACAGACAACTGCCTCTTCAGTGCATAGGACTGGACCCAATCCTTATTTCTCATAATAAGTGAAAGTGTATTGCACAAAATATTCCTATGTTATTAGTGTGAAAGGAAAATAACTTGGGTCTCCAAAATTACTAAGCTAAAGGGAAAATTCAAGCTGGGGACTGGTCAAGGCAAATTGCCTCCCACTCTATTCAAAGTCATCCCTTTACTCACTGACATAGATGCATGTTCTGATTGCCTCCTTTGGAAAGGCTTATCAAAAACTCAAAAGAATGCAACCATTTGTTTCTCACCTACCTGTGACCTGGATGCCACCTCTCTGCTTCAAGTTTTCCCTGCCTTTCTGGACAGAACCAATTTATGTGTTACATATATTGATTGATGTCTCATGTCACCCTAAAATGTATAAAACTAAGCTGTGTCCCAACCACCTTTGGCACATGTCATTAGGACTTGCTGAGGCTGTGTCACGGACGCACATCCTCAACCTTGGCAAAATAAACTTTCTAAGTTAACTGAGATCTGTCTCAAATTTTCAGAGTTCACATTAATAAGAAGCATGTAGGCTATACCTTCATGAAGTCACACAACCACAGGGGCTGAACTGCATTCTGTGCCTGATGTGGGTTGCATCAACCTGGAAGAGAAAAGTATTCCTTTTTGTGATAGTCACAAAGATACCCTACTTCCTAGCAGCCCCTATGCTGGAGACTCTCTGAGCTGAAGTGATTAGCTCAGTTTTCTAGCACTAGCAAACACTGGGCCAACGGAGCAAAACAAGTTCTGTCTGCCTCCAGTGATGCTCCTTCCATTATATTAAAAGCTAAGTGTTTGCTTTTGTGTCAATGACTTGTATTCAATTCAGAGGTGTATAGTTGTGAAGATTATGGCAGTTCTCTTTGAGGAACAAATCAAAGCTATTAATTCTCCAGACATACACACACACAAACACACAAACACATACATAATTATGTATACAATTTTTAAGCATTCACAAGAGAACCTGAAGCAAAGATTAAGAACTCTTGCCTTTGTATAGCCATTGCTGTTGCCGGTTTGGGTCCAGTATGGACATTACATTAGAGTAGCTCCTTTTTCTGATACATATATATGCTTTATATATAATGTAGAATCTGCAAACAAGCATATTTTTCTCACCAGCTGCAGAAGTGTTGCAAGTCAGTGTTCTAGAATTATAGCACTACCTTGTCCACTGGTCAGGTTCCAGTACTCCTTCCCTCCCAAGATGAGCACCAAGTGCACTGGTCAATTATATTCATCATCACATTGCCAGTTTTTAGGAGTCCCACCTTTTCACTAAGAAGGCATGGATAGCCATGATGTCAGCATTCTGACAGTTGGTCCCAAATATAGATAAACAGTGTAGTTCATTAATTATAAAATGGAGATTATGCACTGGGTTCTTAGCTTTAAATTTCAGTAGAATTTTTTAGTATTTGTAAATAAAATCTATTCATGAGTTGTATCATCTCTTAGAATTGAACTTTATATTTTTATACCTAGGAATCTAAATTAATACAATTGTAACAAACTTTTAAAAATTAGAAAACATGTATAAGCAGGGCTTGAGATCCTAAGAGCTGATGAACTAATCTAATGATTGGTCAGGAGTACCTCTAACCAAGTAGCTTATTTTTGACCTAGAAGAAAATTAAGGATGTTTTCTATAGAATCTCATAGTTCTACTACCATTGAAAAAATATGCTTTAAGTGGTAAGGATGTCACTAAGAAAACCTTTACTACCAAAGGACAAAATTACAAGTTTACTTATCGATGCAATTGGCTTTTATTCACAGTTCATGAATTGGGGCAGTCTCTGTTCCACAAAATTGAATGAGAGCACCCACTTGACAATGGCAGAACTGTGGATTTTGTTAAGGTGCAAACAAGAAAACAGAACAATAGAAAAAAAACTGATTAACTGATTGCTTAACATCAGATTTGCTCAGGTTACTTTCTTTGTAAGGGTTAGAGTGGAGTGGACATCCTATTACACTGACTCAGTGGAATCCTCTATTTTTAGGAAAATAAAATCCTCTGGAATCCTCTATTTTTAAGAAAAGAAAAAGTTCTGTTTTCAGATCTATCTGCTTCCTTCAAGTTCCAGTTTGATTTTGTGGCATATGGCCTGAGTGACTTCATTTTGGTTTGGTCTGGTCTGTTAAGGTCTATTGCAGGAGCTCAGTCCAAAACAATGGTCTTCCACAATTTTTATTTAACATTACTTAACAGTTCAGTGGAGATCTACCAGTTAAATTTTATGTAATGTCTTTGTGAAACTATTTTTTTTATGTAAAAAAAGAAGTAGAGCAAGATTTTCTTGCATAACAAATTTGTGTTAGATTCAAGATAAAGTATTACTTTCACAGTGGCATTTCCTGAGTAGCTTCATTATACCCAGATGTGAAGACCGTGTCCTGAACAATAGTTACTTAATTTGCTTACATCTTGAATGGCTCATGGATTTTTCACCTCCTATTTAAATTTCCGAAAAGCAAAGTTGTAATATGACACATAAATGAAATGAGAATACGATATTTAGCAAGGTGTGTTCTTCTTACAACTGTAATGATACTATGTCTTTGCTCATTTGTTATACAAATCTTGATTGCATTTCCACTCTGAATCTTGACACAGTGACTTGTATTTCAATGCATTCTTAAGCATTAAAAAAAGAGGCAATTTAAAAACAGAAATCTGTTTTTGGTTCTTGAATAAAAAGCACCATAATTGTAATTAGGGACAACAGCTGATTTGGTTTTCTTATTAAAGTGATAGATAAATACTGTAACTAAATTGTTGGCTCTTAAATGAAGTATAATAATCACTGTCAGCAGAAGAGGTTCTCTTATAGATATGAATACATTCTGCCCCATAAAACCAAAAATTAATTTTGCTTCCATCACTTTCTTAATTATTTTTTATACAAAGCATATTAAAGCCATGCTTTATGAGATAAGAGTTTAACATTGCTTGCATTCTTTGGCCCCAAAGAATTCTCCTTTTCTACCAATGCCTAATAACTCAGATAACAGAAAGTCAGTTAATTAGAGTATTAAGGAGAAGCCTAGGAGTTAATTGATTGAGAATGGCTGTTAGTTCCTGTACTTGGGTGGTGAGCAGCATCTAGCATCTAGAATTATTCTTTGTGGGTTTTTTTTTTTTTTTGACAGGGTATCACTCTGTTGCCCAGGCTGGAGTGCAGTGGCGCAATCTTGGCTCAGCACAACCTCCACCTCCTGGGTTCGAGAGGTTCTCCTGCTTCAGCCTCCCAAGTAGCTGGGATTACAGGCATGCGCCACCACATCCAGCTAATTTTTGTATTTTTAGTAGAACAGGTTTTCACCATGTTGGCCAGGCTGGCTTATTCTTTGTTAATGTGCTGATTTTATTTTCTAATATGTAAAGTGGTAACTTGCCTATATAAAGATGAAATAACTATAAGAACAATCTCCTCTGGCTTTAGTGTAATTCCTCACTAAGTTAAAAGTGATATCCAAAAACGTAGTGGAATCACTGGTATGTAGACACTGTACCACAAAGTGCTTTGCATGCCTTGATTCTGATTGAGGCCCCTTTTCCTATAACAGGCCTTTGGGAATATCATGGGGTCATTGATTTTCAGTTTGCTTTTACAGCAAGATTCCTCATGCTCACAAAGAGGGAACTGAGTTCTGTGCCCTTTGGTAATTTGATTTTTTTGCATTTGGATTTGAGGGCAGGGGAATACATTGGAATGTACTTAGTTTCAATCAATATTTACTGCTTATTCAACATGATAAGGTAAGGGTTGGTCACAATTAAGCTGTAGGATGCTAGAATCTTCCCAAATTCTGATATATGAGCAACTGGAGGAAAAATGAGTAAAGGTATAATTAACCCCACATCTTAGAGTTTCTTGGTGGAGATCAAATGGGAACTAAGAAAACATTGCCGGGCGTGGTGGCTCACGCCTGTAATCCCAGCACTTTGGGAGGCCCAGGCAGGCGGATCATGAGGTCAGGAGATCAAGACTATACTGGCTAACAGGGTGAAACCCCGTCTCTACTAAATAAATACAAAACAATTAGCCGGGCACGGTGGCGCACGCCTGTAGTCCCAGCTATTCCGGAGGCTGAGGCGGGAGAATGGCGTGAACCCGGGAGGCGGAGCTTGCAGTGAGCCGAGGTTGTGTCACTGCACTCCAGCCTGGGCGACGGAACGAGACTCCGTCTCAAAAAAAAAAAAAAGAAAACATCTGTGGTATCATTGACTTTGCTTTCTCCAGTGCCTACATTTCTCTATACCTACACATGCACACAGTCATATCATCACAGATGTGTATGATATGTAGCATACACATCATTGCAGATAGCAGACAACCTCAGCAAAGAAATATAGCTGCAGAGAATAAATTTTGAACACTCCTGCAGCTGAAAAGATATTTATCACAGCAATACAGTTAGAGCACTGGAGACTCAAGTCAGATACACTCTGCTTATTTGCATCCCAGAAGGCAGAGCCCGCTCAGAGCCTCCCAGCCCACAGCTGTTTCAGACGACTACTTTTCTGCTTCTGAGTGCAGAGGTGGGGCCATCTGCACTGCTTGAGGTTTTCTTGTAGGCACATTCAGTACTCTGCTACAGGACTTTTAATTAACTGAAAGCTAGCTAAAGGAATGTTCAGTTATTGAAACTAGACAGTAGGAAAAACAAAATCAAAGAAAATGCACATTTTAAAATTATTACTGGATGACTCCTGCTGTGCAATGATATCCTAGATACAGGCCCCAAATTTTGAACCAGCCACTATAAGTACAAGATCAGTTGCATAAGGACAAAAACATTCGTTCTGTATTAAGAATCCGCATGTTCTCACTCACAGGTGGGAATTGAACAATGAGAACACATGGACACAGGAAGGGGAACATCACACACCGGGGCCTGTTGTGGGGTGGTGGGAGGGGGGAGGGATAGCATTAGGAGATATACCTAATGTTAAATGACGAGTTATTGGCTGCAGCACACCAACATGGCACATGTATACATATGTAACTAACCTGCACGTTGTGCACATGTACCTTAAAACTTAAAGTATAATAAAAAAAAGAATGGGAGCAAATCATTCTGTTTATACAAAGTAGACCAAGCATTGTGCTGTAGGGTCTTATTCATAAAACATGTGTTTGATAATTTAAGGTAAAATGCTTTCACTATAATACAGTGCCCTGGAAAGTGGAATGCACCACATAGTTTACTTTTGATTTTGCTATAGATGTTTTTCTAAGTAGTTCAATTAAAATAACTTTACCCACTTATGATTTAAGTTCATGTAAGTACAAATCCACGGATGGAATGGCATAATACAAACCTACCTCCATATTCAAGCATCTTAGAAGGTATTTCATAATTCTGCTTCTTAATGAATTTGCCAGCTCTCCACTCTGCTCTGTGATCCACCTTCAGAATACTCTCTCCCTGTTCTCTCTCCCTGAACTTCTTAGTCTTCCTGCTTGTCTGGGATTTTGGTGGTGGTCTTACGGATGAAACGTCTGTTGTTTAAAGTTTCCTTTCAACAGTAATAAGAGCTATTCAAAGGAGAGTTTGGATAAATGTCTAATAAATAAATTGAAGTGTAATACTTATTTCTTATTAATCACAATGTTTTCATAATATAAATACTATTAATCACAACTCCTATCTTTTTCAGACTTCCACCGTGAGTAAAATTGAAAAAATCTCTATGCCTAGTCTTATATTACCTCTGAGGCAGCCAAGGTGCATTTTCCTTCCATTCTAAAATAAAACAGGCCGGGCGCGGTGGCTCACGCTTGTAATCCCAGCACTTTGGGAGGCCGAGGCGGGCGGATCACGAGGTCAGGAGATCGAGACCACAGTGAAACCCCGTCTCTACTAAAAATACAAAAAAAATTAGCCGGGCGTAGTGGCGGGCGCCTGTAGTCCCAGCTACTCGGAGAGGCTGAGGCAGGAGAATGGCGGAAACCCGGGAGGCGGAGCTTGCAGTGAGCCGAGATTGCGCCACTGCACTCCAGCCTGGGCGGCAGAGCCAGACTCCGTCTCAAAGAAAAAAAAAATAAATAAATAAAAAATAAAATAAAACAGAGAGAGAGAAAGAAAAGAAAGAAGGAAGGAAGTAAAGGCCGGAGGGAGGGAGGAAAGAAGGCAGGCAGGCAGGCAGGCCGGCGGGCGGACGGGCTGGCGGGCAGGCGGGCATCAGGAGGGAGGGAAAAATGGAGAATTGCTGTCAGATTTACTTCGTGTAAATAAACCACAATGTTGATACGGAAAGATTTCATTAAAGCATAGGATTTGGAGTCCAAAAATTTGCATCAGTAGCCTTGGCTCATATATGTGCCTAGAACTGAGCAGTATATACTGAACTTAGTAATCAACTAAACCACTATTTTTTCATGGATTTTTTTTTCTTGAACTGCAACTTCAAACCTGTATAATAACCTTACCATTCAATAGATTTATTAGGTACTTTTGTTTGCATTTAATATTGTTCTCTAACACCATCACCTTTACCACTAAAACCACTTCCCCTATGACTACTATAGGTCCCATTTGCATCACTAATGAGGTGAGTCTACCAGCAATCAGCATTGAAAATGTTGGCGATGTTCCCATCTCCCACTGCCACCTACATGACATTGCTGCAATCCTTGCTTTATAGTACTACTTGAGTATATACATTCTTGCCTATTTCCGCTGCCCTCAGCCCAATGCATGAACCTCATCCCTCATGAAAATAGAAATTATAATATTATAATAGTTTTCCAAAATGTGTTTATATCTCCAGTTTCTTCTGGGCATATAATAGCCAATGTGTTTTCATTTCTAAGATTTTTTTTTAAACTTGTGGCCTTCCCATACCCTAGTATGCCCAGGCTAATGGATAATTTTCCTTCTCCTACCTCTACAGATATATGTCACAGCTAGAAAAGAGAAGAAGGGAAGTAATTGTTTTGTTTTATTTTTCCAAACAGACTGTAGAAATTAATGGCAGAAACAATATAATTTTAAAAATTTTGATTTCTCAATTTCAGAAGAAAGCCTACCTTCTTCCTCAAAATAATTAATATTCTATGGCTTGGGAGAAGGGCATGTTGAAGAAAGGAGGATGAATGATACAGGTTAGTGTGGGGCCTGGATGAAAGGCCAGGAGTGTATGCTGTGAGGTAGGCATCACATTTTAATTTATTTGCCAAGTGGATACCAATTATTTAAGCATCATTTATTAATGAATCCTTGCTTTTCTCAGTAATCTTTAATACTAGTTTAGCAACTTTATAAATGAATTTTCCATATAGTTATGCCTCTTTCAAGGGCTCTTATTCTATAGCTTTGGCCTAAGTGTTAATCTCATGCTCTACTAACACTTTGTGCTCTTTGATAAGACAAGTCTTTCTACCTGGTTAATTTTCTTAACAATTCTTTGTTCCTTGCTCTCTGCTATAAATTATAGAGTGAATTTGTTGATTTTATGAAAACAAGCAAATGTAAGGATCAATTTAGATTGACTGATATTAAAATTTATAGATTATTCTGGGAGCATATTATATCTATTTATTTAAATTTTCTTTCATTTTTATTAATGAAGTATTACACTTTTGTCCATTTCAGTCTTGCATCTTAGATTTATTTCTGGAACTTTGTATATTTTATTCAAATTCACATTATTAAATTAAGAGTCTTAAAATTATATTTTCTAGCTATTTATTCTAGTAAATGTGCAATTGCTTTTTGTGTATATATATACATATATATATTTCAAATCATGTAACTTTGTTGAACTTTTACTAGTTATCATATTTGATCTGCAGATTCCAATGTTTGCCATTATGATCATTCACAAATATTCCAGTCACTGGGACCATCTGGAGGGCTGCATTTTCTCACCCGTTTGAAGTTAGGCATATTCCTGACTTGCTTTGGTCAGTGAAATAAAATGTGAGTGGAAATTACACTTGTCACTTCTGGGTGGAAAAATGTAATTGCTGGTGACCAATTTTAATTTTCATTCTCACTCTCAAGATAATGATGAAATCATGTGTCTCAATTGGGCCACCATCATCTGTGGTCCTTGAGAGAATTCAGTGAGGAATTCCCTATTCACTTTTGTTAGAATGTAGTGTGAATGGAAGATAGGTTTTTACTATTTTAAATTTCTGGAATTTAATGTGTCTTCGTTATCACAGGATAATGTAACCCATTTAAATTAATACCATTCAGCTGAAATTTTACATACACAATTGTGACTAAAGGGAAATATCAATTTAATGTCTTCCTTTTCTATAGTCGTATTTCTATTGTTTTTTCTTGCCATAAAGCAACAGCCAAGACCTCTAATATGTTAGTAACTAAGTGAGGGTATAAGAAGTGTGTTTGTCATACTTCTAATTATAAAGAAAACACTTTACCTTTTAGTATGAGGTTTGCCTTGGGCAATTTTGTAGATACCTCTTATCAGATGAGAACTTTTCCTCTTTCACTTCAAATTTGCTAAAAAGTTTAGGATTTTTAAAAAATCATCAGTGGGTTGTTGAATTCTATCAAATGCCTTTTCTATATCTACTGACTTGAAGACATAATTTTTCTCTATTAATCCTTTAATGTGGTAAATTATATCATTTTATTTTTTAGTATTAAATCAAATTTACATTTATCAGCTTAACTCAACTTTATCATCTTTTAAAATGTATTGCCAGTTTCTGTTCATTAACATTTTCTTTAAAATTTTGACATTTATATTTTTGATCAAGATTGGACTATAATTTTCTTTCCTCTCTTTTTCTTGAAAGGTTCAGGTATCAAGATTTGAAAATGAAGTGGAAAGTATTCCCTCTTTGTCTAATTCGGCAGAAGTATATTGATTGAGTTATGTGTTCCATGTTTATGTAATTTATAAATGAATAAATATTTACATATTGGGGAGTATACTTAATTTTTTAAAGATGAATAGATATTGAAACAGTTTGGGGATTATATAGATATATGATCTATACATATGGTGTGTGTATATATATGGTCTATATGGTGTGTGTGCATATAATCTCTGATATGATGTGTATGTATATGATCTATAAATGTGGTATATGTATATATATAGATCTATAATATGGTGTGTATGCCTATGATCTATAAATATGGTGTTTGTATATATAATCTATAAATATGATGTGTATGTATATGATCTATAAATATGGCGTGTAAGTATATGATCTATAAATGCGGTGTATATATATATGATCCATATGTATGGTGTGTATGTATGTGATCTATAAATATGGTGTGTATGTATATGATCTATATATGGTGTGTGTATATACAATATCTATAAATGATGTGTATATATATCATCTATATATGGTGTGTATATAGATCATAATATATATGGTGTGTATATAGATGATCTATATACGTTTTACACATGATCTATATGTGTTATATAAGATCTATATATGTTATATATGATCTATACATGATATAACTATCATCTCTATATGGATTTATGGAATCTATATATATGGTATAGATTCTCTAGTTTCTAATTGAGGCTCTGTAGAGTTCAAACTTAGGCCATTGTTGCAAATCTTGAGCCTAAGAAAAAATGCTGCTTTTGATTTTTATTAGCTATATTTCTTCTTTTTTCATAAATTTATAAAATTTATATTTTAAATTCATAAGAGAACTTGTATGGTCTGTGTTAAATCTTATCCTTTTCCCTATAAATTATTTCAGGCTCAAAATGGTTGAGTTAGTTCTCCAAAGTCATATGAACAAGGATTCATCCTGTAAATTCTGTCATTTTAGAAATTATTTCTGGTTCCTCTATCCACTCTCCCAGGGCAAGAAGTTATCCCACCCTGGCACTGTTACAACACACTAAATTAAACTCATCCCCACTCACAATACATGACCACCTCAGAAAACATATAATATTTATTACAGTTCATTGTTTACGTGTGTAGAATATACAAGGCATGTTCTACACACAGAATAAATACTTGTGGATTAGATCCACTATTGAATGAGTATGTTCCATTAGATTGAATACTTCCTGAAGACAGATTTAACACATAAAAAGATACTCAATAAATGCACATTAAATTTAGAAATGGATGGAACAAGCCAGTTTAAAACCAACCCAGTAATTTTTTCTGCTCTATTTTGCTACTTTGTAGACAACATAAATTTGTAAAAATAGATATATTAAACAATTTGTAATGTTTTTCTGAAATGAAGCTAATTATGCAGAAGAAATTAATTTTAAAAATTCCTAAGGAGACTTTTCTCTGAAAATAGCCTGTTTTAAAGCACTGCCTTAGGGATTGCAACACTAAATGCTCACAATAAAATGCAGCATAATGTAGCACCTATGTATTTCTCATATAATCAAAAGAGTCACCTTATTGTGTGTGCATGTGTATGGATGGATAGATAAATAATTTAAAGAATTTTCAATATATAATCGAAAGTGACATGTGGTTCCATAGTTAGGGACCATGAGACATGCAGAAAACAAAAGTTTATTTTTGTCTTTAATTTAGCATTAATAAATTAAGAACACAACCAAACATACTATATTTTAAAGTTAAGCCTTTAAGTAATTAGAGATTATAATATGCTCTTTGAAATTTATCTATCCATGCATTTTCAGAGTTCCTATTATGTTTTAAGGATTCAAATGTAATTGAGATGGCACTCCAAAATTTGTTAATTTGCACTTTACAGAAGACGCTAATGCCAACAAATTTCCTGTATCTGGTTGTGATCCTTCCAGTTATCACCAAGTTATTAGTCAAATCATGTAGAGATTTTCCAGGGATTGGGAGCATTATGTGTCCAGACTCCGTGTCAGAAGAACCCTTGGGAGGCTGGAGACAAAATATGATGCAGTAATATTTGAACTTCTTTGTATTCTAAGCTGAGGTTTATATTTTATTCAAGAAGTGATAGAAGAGGCAAGAATAATATCAATTTATATTGTTAATTATATGATTTTGGTAGAGCATATAGTTAAGAGAGGCAGTATTGGGCAATGGATAAGAACATGAACTCTTTAATCAGACTGCATGATACATACTCAATTCAAATACTTATAAACTCCATCACCCTGAGCAAGTTTCACATCTCAGTTTCCTCATCTCCATACAAGGACAACTACTTCCTTGGTTGGTTTTGGAGACTGGATGAGTTAACATATGTATAGGATTTACAATGCCAGACATTTTGAAACAATGTATAATTGTTAGCTTTATCATTACAATTTACTATTTTTGCTGTTAGTACTGAAGGCATAATATTTAAATTGAATTAACGATAAGCTGCAGAGTTGAGGAGGAGTAAATGGAGAAGCGAAATTTTATCTTAAGAAAAAATTGCTTGGAATACTAATCAGATATGTTCATTATATTAAGTCCTTGTCTTTTCTTTTCCCAGCTCATCCAATTGGTTCCAGACATAACTCTTGTTAAACAAAGATATTAGAAAAAATGTGACTGGAATGGGAAGTCTGGAATTTGGGTTATTAATATTTGGAATAAACAAAAAATATAACATTATAGTAGCAACTTCTCCTGAGAAGTTCTTTTATTTCCTCTTATCAAAGAGATGTGAGAATTATATTATAAGAGGAGAATATTACTGGAGGAAGATTATTTGGAAAATTAACATGGTAAAATATTTGTGAAAGGCTCTCTCTCTGTTTCTCAGGCGGCTTTGGTCTTAATTAGTATTCAACTCCCTTGCGATGACAGGCAACACATTCCTTCGAAGACTCCAAAAAGAGTTTCTGTCAAATCTTACGTCATACACGATTGTTGGTGGTGAGAGCAGCATGGACTAAATTGTTCTAAGTATGCAAAACAACCAGATTTCTTTTCTGTCAGATCATTCCACAGCACTGTGGAACATGGACTGGAATTGGTAGACACTGAGACAGAGTAATCCAGATAAGATGTCCAATTATCTAAGGCAGGAGGTGGTAAAGTTATGGATCATATCAGTGGAGAGGAAGAAACACTTGAGGAGAGGCCATGTGCTGGGTTGTTGACTACATGTGAAAGATAAGGGAAGTATACTGCATAGATGTTGACAGTGTTATTTTTTCTTGAGAGTTCAGAGGTTGGAGGTGTTGCTTGGGTTAAGAATATTAGATGAGTATTTGACATTTTAAGTTTATGTTGTCTGGAGCTGGACCTATTTAACTGGAAATACATTAGAGTTTCAGAAAATAAATAGTGTATGGAAGTTTCATAAACTTGGAGCCAAATGTATAAATGGATAAAACTGTCCAGAGAAAAAACCCACAGAATGACAAAAGAAAGGGGGGAAGAATGACAACAACCTGGAAAGCTTCAAGGTTCAAAGGGAAGATGAAAAAGGTAATGAGAAAAAACAGTAATGCAGATCTTCCTCTAATTCCATCTTCATCCTTCCCTTATATACTGGTGCTCACAGTTCCATGCTCAATTCACTGTTCTTTGACATGTACACCTACCTCTTAAGCTCAGAGGCAAACGACCAACCGCCTACTAGACATTTCCACTTTAACACTTCACAGGCAATATAAACTTTCAGTTTCTTAAAAGGAGCTCATCACTTTACCCTATTAAATCAGATATGCCTTTTGTGTCTTCTCTTTTAGTAAAGGGCACCAGCATTCACCCAGAGGCTCAAGTCTAAACAAAGCTCTGGATCTTTGTAGGAGATTTTCACTTGCTTATTATCCACCTCTAATTAGGTTCACTGCATCCTGGAAATTTTAAATCTATTAGAAGATTCAAATCCAACCTTCCTCATAATTACCACAATCACTTTCTCTTGAGTTAGGCCTTCATATTTTGTTAATTTGGTTGCTGAATGACTTTTTGTTGATTGTTCTCCAGCTTTACCTCCCTCTCGTTGCTCCTGTGATTGATCTGTAAATAAAATTTGTTTGTATTATTGCCCTGCAAGAAACTCAGTAACAAATTCTCATTAATACAATTCAAATTCTTTGGAATTGACCATAATAATGTTTTAAGATCTGGCCTTGGCTGCCTATTGAGCTTCATCTAAATATGAAATCCCTAATTTATACCATGCTGGCTTGGATTTCAGAATGATCTGATATAACCAACCATGTATATGTCTTTGATTACTTGAAGTGTCTAAATCAGTGGTCAGTGAACTGCAAACTTTAGCCTGCAGGCCAAATCCAGGCTGCCACTGGCTTCCGTAAATGAGAATTTTTTCTTTTTTTTGTAATACAGCCACAGCCTCTTCATTTACATATTATCTGTGACTGCTTTCACACTATATGGCAAATTGAAAAATTGTAATAGACACCATTTGGCCCCCAAATCCTATGATAATTACTTTCTGTCCCTGTACTGAAATTGCTTCCCTACCTCTTGTCTAAATCAATGCTATAAATACCAGAGAAACTTGATCCATAACAGGATTTTAGAAGGCAGGAAATATTTTTATAGGGTGCTATTCCTCAACTTTATAAAGTCCATTAAAAAAATTCAACACAAAAATCCAAGTCCAAGGAAAAAATGCTTTAATTGGTATTTATTAAAGGCATACACTTACTCTGTTGAGCTCCATAGTGGAGAATTTTCAGTGAAACGATGTAACGGAGACATTGTGCACCACATTACCTTCTCAAAAGCATCACAGTCTATAGAATCTGACTAAGGTGCACCCTATCCTGTTGTGACCCACCCACACAGCTTTAGAAATGTCAGGCAAATCAGAAACATACGTATCTATTTTCATTTGGGAGTTTTCTACTCTGATTAATTTAAGAAGTGCAGAGCACTAAATTATGCTAACCGCACAAGGTACTTATTTGTTGATTCATTAAGCAAATATTTAGTGGGTGGCTGCTGTGTGTGAGTCAGGCACTGTTCTGGACTGATTCTGAATGAATCAGGCCCTAAATCTAGCAGCCTTTAAGAAGTTAGTATTAAATATCTTCTACTATGCAGTGCCTCTTGGGGAGAGCTCAGATGGCTCAGAAATTAGTTCAGAAATTTAAAAATACCTTTTGCTAAAATCTACTAGCCCACATATTCTATAAATTAAAAGGCTATTTGTGTCTTATTTTTAAATTACAAATATACCTTTGAAAGAGTTAAGATTAAAATTGAATCACAACCTAGAGTATTTGATTCAGTCAAGAAATTATATCTCAGCTAGTCACTTGGAAATACTAGTGATTTCACAATGCCAGTGTGAAGATTAGCCACATAAAATAAACTCAAGAAAGCATAAAAGAACTAAACAGAAATGTATAAAGAGTGTAATATCTAAAATTCATTTTAAAAACAAAAAGCTGAGGTACATCTGAGGAATGAATTTGCAAGCTGTAAGATCAGATTTAAAAAATAAATTTACCCTGAATAAAAAAGGAAAGAACAAAGAAATAGCAAAACATAGCTAAGATATAAAGAAGCTATAAATAGTAATGCTGGCATGCAGCTAGTTCAAGAAAGAGAGAAAAATAAAAGGAACAAACACTTGAGTAAATAATGGAGATACATTTTCTATAATTTAAAAAAAGATGATAACCACAATTTGAAAGTGCTTAGAAAGTGCCAACGAGGAGAGACACTTAGACATAATAATGAGATATACTAATACTGTAGACACCAAGAAAATTTCTGAAGTTTAGAGACATTATAGATCATATTCAAAGGCAAAGATATTTTTTAAGATTATGCTACATGTAACATAGTCTTCAAAGTATTGAAGGACCCTAAATGGTTACTTAAAAATACTGTTATATTAAATTAGTCTCAGTCATGCAAGTCCTCAGAAATTTTTGTCTACATCACTGACAAAGGATAAGTATAAAAATGCATAAAAACGCTAACAAATAAAAAACCCAATAACCTACTTTTAAAATAAGTGAAACAAATAAATATTTTATAGGAAAGAACACATTGACCAGAAAACAAGCAAGATATGCCCAATATCACTTGTAATCAGGGAATTGCAAATCAAGATTTCAATAAGAGAGCATTATAAGGCTATGCAATTAGAAAAAATACGTAAAATTAAAAAGTTTAACCATGTCAACAGGATGTAAAATTACATAGTTTATTATACATAGTTTGTAGGGATATAAATTTATGCAACCACTTTGGAGGATAATTTTAATTTATCTCTTATGTTTGACCATTTGCACATCCATAGACACAGCAATTTCATGTTGAAGTAAGTACCAAAGAGAAAAACTTGCACATGTGCAAAAAGAGATGTGTACAGGAATGTTCTCAGAATCACTGTTCACAATACTAACAGCTTAGAAACAACACAAACATTCCTAAATGGGAGAGTCAAAGAGTAATGTGTTAGTTTTCTATTGCTGCTGCTACAAATTACTACAGACTTTGTGAGTCGAAACAATATAGATTTATTATTTTACTCTTCTGGGGTTTCAGAAGTCTGAGATAGTATCACTGTGTTAAAATCAAGGTGGCAGCAGGGCTGTGTTTTCAGAGATAAATCCTTTTTTAATTTTTTTGCTTTTTCAGCTTCTAGAAGTTTTCTATATTTTTTGATTCATTGCTCCCTTCCATATTAAAAGCCAGCAATGCCTAGTAGAGTCTTTCTCACATAGAATTACTCTGAAATGCTTCCTCTAGCCTCCCTCTTCCACTTGAAAGGATGCTTATGATTACATAGGGCTAATCCTGATAATCCAGGATAATCTCCACATCTACCCCCACCAATTCCATATACAACCTTAATTCTCCTTTGCCATGTAATTTAACCCATTCCCACATTCTGAGTATTAGGACCAGAACATCTTTGGTTTCCATAATCCTACCTCCCACAGTATGCAACCATCAAAACAAATAAAGAGCAGTGATGTGGCATCATCCGGATGAACCCTAGCAAGTAAGTGGAAATATCCTCAAAAGATTATACATATTGTGATCTCTTTCTTACAAAGTAAGAGAAAAGTTTAAAAGTTTATATACTTTACAAATGAAGAATTCTAGAAATGATAGTTTGGGGACCTATAGATGTGTTGTAGAAAGCGGTGAGTGGGGAGTGGAGACTGGGATGAGGGAGGTGAAATTTTGGAACACCTACAGTGGTGCCCCAGGTGTATCTTAGCTTGTAAGGTAACAGGTGTCTTGCTCCATCTGATAATTTTTAGCAATGTGGATTTTAAATCTACTGATGATTAGTGATAGAAAAATTTTCTACATCCCTCAAAAAATTTAAATCAGCATGTTTTTAAGTTAAAATACATATTTTTACTTTACATATGAAAGTCAATATGTTCAATAATTAATAGAAAAAATGAAAAAATGGATTGATGAATTTGAAATGCTTCTTTAGGTTTTCAGAAATGAACCATTAGCATCATCTTCCCGAGTGCTTACATCACACTTTGGTGTATTTTTCACTTACACATCTACTGCAAAGATTAATGTGATTTAGACTTCAGTGAAGTTGTAGACTAGATTATAATTGACCTTTATTTGTAATTTAGTGCTTTCACTTTGGACAATGATACACAGGGGAGTATTTCCACATTGTGGTGTGAGAGGCAGGGCTACATGAAGCTATGTGCTAACCCTCTGGTCAGAATATCATGATGTTCCATCTATACTAATTAGAATTACAAAAGCTGAACAGGAAATCATTCATATGTAGAAGAAGCAGGATTTGTTTTTCACAGAGTGGATGTATTAACTCAATTTACTGGTCACTTGAGAGACATGGGCATCCCAAGTTATTTTATAGTGCTTTGTATTCATATCATATATCATGCCTTGCAGTGGACTCTCAGATCCATTATCTTATTAGGAGTTTCTTCTGATCCTGTACGATGGGTTGAAAAAGCATTATTAGTTCCATTATACAGATGAATGCTGAGATACGACAAAATTAAATACCTCATTTGAGTTTAAACCTCATCATCATCTAATGGTAGAACCCATACCAAAATTTAAGTCTTCTGAATCCCAGCTATATAAGTAAGGTTGTTGCTATAAATGCCAAAGTATCTAATAGTTCAATATAACAGAAGTTTATTTATCATTCAAATAAAGTCTAAAGTATGTGCTCATAATTGGTGTGCAATTTCCTCCAAGTGTGATTCGAACATGTAGGTTTTACCAGCAGCTTCCATAGTCACAGTCTTTGCCTGCATCAAGCCATGTAAAAAGAAAGAACGTGGGATGTTTTTATAGGCCAGGCTCAGAAGGGGCATAATTTCTTCTCACATTACGTTAGTAAAACTCAGTCTAATGTCAAGAAATGCTGGGAAATGTCATCTAGTCGTGTCCCCAGGGGAACAAACAGTTCACAAGTTCAGTGAACAAGGCTGTTCCCACCACACTAGCAAAGCATTATTCCCACTATAACATGTTGCCAAGTAGGTACATCCATATCTATAGATATATTTATATCTAAATCCCCCTCCAAAGTCAGGAAACACTGATGATTGAGAAGTATTTTCTCTGTAACAGGTCAAATGACCATGTTCAATGAGTGTTACGAATGTGTTTGTTGACGCAGATCAAAGAGGAGGTTTTGAATAAGGAAACAAAGAGAATTCATGTCAACCTTACTGCAGTGGACTGAATGTATATGCTCTCCCAAATTTTACATGCTAAAATACTAGCCCCCAATATAATGTTATTAGGAGGTAGGGAACTTGAGAGGCAATTAGGTTAGAAGGGCAAAGCCCTTATAAATGTGATTAGTGCCCTGATAAAAAAGACTCCAGAGAGATGCCTCACCCTTTCTGCCATGTCAGGTTACAGTGAGAAGACAGCCAGCTATGAAGAAGTGGGACCCGCATCAGACACCACATCTGCCTGTGCCTTGAACTTGGACTTTTCAGCCTCCATAACTGTGTGAAAAAAATTTCTGTTGTTTGTAAGCCACCCCATCTATGATAATTTGTTATAGCAGCCTGAACAAACTGAGGAACTAGCCATGGTTTGCATTGCAATGGCCACCTGAACAAAGATAAACATAGCACACACACCAATTTTTCAGGTGCCACAAATTAGTAAAAGTTAGTTAATGTGAAATATCTGGAAATGGAAAAGACTTCCTTATGATATTGTATTTAATAACAGTGTTTATTTTTATTAAATGTAATTTATGTACCAAGTGTTGAGTCTAGTACTAAGCAGATTAAAATATATTATCTCCTGAGAGAGGTAAGTAGAGTATATTACTGTTATTTATGGTAGTTATGTTCTATAATGTTGTCATGAGTTATCAAACACTGAAACAATGCTCCTAGGGAAAATCCAGGGTTAGGTTCCTACAAGTCTCTGGTTACAACACTTTTATTAACCAAGACAAGACATAACCTTGTCTTATAAACATTTCTGTTTAAAGACATCTTATTTAATATAGAATATGGATTAATCAACATTGAATTCACAGCAAATAGCAGTATAACTCACATTAGAATAAAGCTTATCTAACACATGTATTTTCTGCATAAGGAATATCACAGCCGTCTTGTGCTTAGGAATACTAGATAGCACTTCAGCACTATGATTGGGGACCATTTTTAATTGGTGAAGACAGCAACAAATAACACAAAAATACATACATCATGGCACTAAATATATGATGAAAACTACAGTCATTTGTAGTAGGAGGGCTGAAACAAGAAGGCAGAGAGTTGCCTTGTTTGACCCTCAGCTGGGGATGTACACATTGAGCAAGTCAAAGTTTTTGTTGCTCTGTGCGTGACCACAAATGAACATGGAAGTACCAGAAGTATCAATTTTGCAGTTGCAGATAAGTTTTAGTGAGTAAGCAAATTCAAAATATAGAACTGGTGAATAAGGAGGATCAACTGTTCTATTTTTATACCCATTTTACAAATGCAGAAATTGAGGCTTAGAGAGGTCAAGTCACTTGCTAAAGTGGTATTATTGGTAAGGGGTCTGCTTAGTTCTCGAGGCTGTGAGTTTAATCAAAATGCCATTTCCTCATGGTCCCATAGGTAGTTTCAGGAACCAATGGCCTTCTATATGAGATCCCACTTGGAATATTTGAAAATGGAGCCACTAAGCCAATTGACTTTTAAAATTCCTTGAAATCTTAAAATTCAGTTGTTTCAAGAGTGCTTCTCTTATTTGTGTAAATTATAGTACTTTTGTGGCTAAAATTTTAACAATTTTCCTAACATGATAGCATATTTTTCTATAAGCTCTCAATATTTTAACCAGACTTCATTATGACTTATTTCTTTTGTAATATTTATTTACTTTTCACTATAACGTATAAACATTAAGTTTGAACTATTTTACTAAGCCTCTTTTACAAAAATCTATACCAGGAATTTCTCTGGATTTTGTTGCTATCATTTGCTGAGAACCACAGATCCTATGGTTTGCTTTTCATTCATAGCACATATCTCTAGTGACCCTCTGGGAGCCATGCACAATCGCGTGGTTAGGAATTACAAATACTAAGTTGATCTCTTTTTTTGGAACTCAATTTGACCTCAGCCCTTAAATATAGGTTTTGAAATTCTTCATTAGATATGACTTTTTGAAACATTTTTTCAAACTTTAAGTACTCATATGAACTACTATATTTCTAATCAGATAAACCCTCTTTCCACTAACCTGTTTACAAACTTTCTTACTGAAGAAATCATAACTTCGAAGGGAACTTCTTGAGTCAGGGAAGGAAGGGACAGGAATTGAATAGAAAAATCACGCATCTCAAATAAATATTTACTATACATTTTATACACAAACCTTCCAAATTCCTGCTTCTCCATGGTCATAGCCGTAGGGATTTGGGGAAATTTTTTTAATAGAGTGGGCTCTACCATGCAATGTAGGGGAAACCAAAAAGGACTTGCTTGTACAAGATATAAATGTGTCCTCTTTGGCACATTTTTGAAACAATGTAATTAGAACTTTTTCCAGTGCAATAACCTGGCTCAATTTGATATTTTTATATGATAAAGTCATTATCTTTTCTGATTCTCTGACAGAATATTTTTTGGAAGAAATATATGGGTGACCTTTAAAACAAGTTTGCCCCAGTTAAATTATTTCGTTGTTCTTGACTTTTCTTAAGCCATGCTTGAATGAATGAATATTTCATGAACAGCTGTAGCCGCAATTATCTATAGTTCAGGGGCAATGTATAAAGAAAATAATACAGCAATCTGTGATGCTTTTAACCTCTTCACAAATTTGATTAAATCAGTGGATTGGATGAAGAACCCATGTATCTTTTCTTGTAAAATCAAAGGTCTGATCAAATCTCCTGCTACTGGCAGAGGTCATGCACAGGAATCTGTTCTCCAACCTCAGTTTCTGAGAGTATAGCAGACATCAGTGCATGTACTCAACCCACTCATCATTCTACACTGCAGAGTGTTGTGCAGATCTCAGCTGCCCTTGCCTGTCTTTTTGCCCATCACTTTCCCAGACAGTCACCTCTTTAAGGGCTATCTCAGTTTTTTAACCTGCCATAACAGCACAGAAGCCTAAGTGCCAGCAACCATCCTTGGGGGCAAAACATGATGCTCACTGGAACAGACTACAGTCTGGCTTCTGAGATGCTGCATTCTTATCACCCTTATTGTCTAGTCAAGTAAACTTTTAGAGGATTTTGATTGAATACTTTCTTCAAATGGAATTTTTCATGGAAATCTATGTAAAACAGATAGGAGGTACTTGCTACGCAAAACAAAGTATATAGAACCCAGTGTGGAACACCCAGATTTCCCTTTTTCAGCTACAACCTTGCACGTGGTGCCTGAAACATTTCCATAGGCTCACAGGACTTTATGGCATGTGGCTTAGATGCATTGTCCTACTCCAGAGACTTGGGCTTGAGCATTTTTTCCTCCTTTTATCTGTAAATTCTCAGGCACCCTTTCTGATGTCCCAGTCTTCTCTTCAGGCCAGGATCTAATGTGGATCCCTAATAACTTGGAGAGAGTTTCCAGGCTTCTTGCATGGCCCCTCCCAATACGGCAGTATGCCACCAGGGCCTTAGAGCTGACTCCTCCTTCATGTTCTTCTTATTGTTTAACCCAGCTCATGTTCTATATGACATATATTGGGCTGAGCTGAGTTATACTTGTAACAAGATTTGATTCCCTTCAGTCCTTCTTCAGTCCTTTGGGTTGTGGACCAGGGCCTCACATTGTGACTTTAAAATCACACAGAACTATAATGCAACCTTAAATGTCCTGCCACCTCATTAGACCTTGTAGGTTACTCATGCTGTTTTGCTTTTACTTTGATCCCTCCAGCTTGAACTCCACCAAAGGACACATTAGCTTCAAATGGATAGAAATAACTAATACATGTGAAGACAAAGATATCCAAATCAAACATAGTCTAAACCTTGAGAACACTGCTTGAGACTACCCTTAAACCTTCATTCTCCACCCTAGTTTCACTTTGATTAGGATACGATACTCTTTGTACCTGACCCAGAAGTTGTTTTAGCAATTCCTTAGGCCCCTTGCTCATGAAGTACTATTAAGCATTTTGTCACTGGCTACTAAAGTATGTGTCTAGGTGGCAGAACCCCTTTTGGGCTGCACTCTGCTTCATGAAATGGCATAATGGGCACTAATTTTACACAGTATGTCTGTTCATGTGGAGATGTTGTGACAAACCATACAACCTGGACAAGGCTACTTGATGCTGCAGGAGACTGAACCTCCCAGGAGATTGAGCTGCCTCTGGCTCTGCCCCATAACCGGAGGACTGAGAAGAATTAGATCTTGGTACACATATGATTCAGCTTTGCCCAATGATACTCTAATGATACATTAGAGTATATGACATGGATAAACAGTGAAAAGAACAAGGAATAAAAAGGTGTCAGCTCTGGGGCCCTGGTGACATAGTCCCACATTGGGCTCGAGCAGTTGTGTTGAAGATACAGTAGGTATATGAAGGCAATTTATGTCCTGGTGAGATAAAAGTTGGTGGGTCACTTGAGAGTATTCCTGATAGTTACCTCTACCCTCATTTCAGAAACTCTCTTAAACTTTGTAATATAGAAGAAGGCTGTCTACCTGAATTATACACACACCCATACACATACATACAGGTGCACCTGTTTGTCTCTGAATAATATATTTACCTAATTAGTTACCATTTGACATTTGCTATAGGTTTTATGTTGAACACTGCTTTTTGTTCTGAACATCTGACCTTGAGGTTCAATCACTTTAACACCACTCTTATTGTTATTCATGAGATGCATTCAGGGTGAGTTTTTACTGAAAAATTGTTTTGGGATCTGATTATGATGCAAAAATCCAGTTGACTACCCTCTAGTTCTGATGGCTTTGTCTTAACTCTGAGAACAGTAGTTGTTGATATTATGGCAATTAAAGCAACAGAAATTCTAGTAGTTGGGGTATGAAAAGAAACCCAGTTTTTCCATTGAGGGGAACCCAATCAATGATGCATGACTTTAGAACCAAGAGTGAAAGGAGGACAGTCATAGAAGCATTTCTACCACCAGATGGTGTTTGTCTGCTTCTGTGTACTAATTGCTATCAATAATTAAACACAGGTCTCTGATTCATATGCAGAGAGGCAGTGATTCTTAAATTAAACATTTTAGAATCATTATAGTACATTTTACTGGTTCAGCTAAACACAGCACTCTGGCTGATTATGATTAAACATACTGATACTAAATTACATATTGATCCCATAAATATCAAGACATGCAGAGAAGCAGTGAGAAGAACGCTTATAACTAGAAGTGTTTAAATTGTAGATAATAGGGGCAGTTGTTAATGAAACATCAGGCAGAGGTTTGGGTTCTCCCAGTTGACTTTCTTCACATAGGGAATGTTTTATTTTTCCATTCATAATACTAAACATTAATTATAAATTGTATCTAATTTTCCAAAGTACATAATTATCAATAGTAGATTCAAATATCTTGAAAAATGAAAAAAAATAAATAATTTGAGTTTCTCAGTATTTTCTTAGAACTTTAAACATGGTGACAACTTAAAATTGTTTTTACTTTCTTGAATGCTTATCAATAAAAGAGGCAGATAAACTGCTTTGCATTCATCAAATACAGAAACTGAAAGTTATTTTGAAAAGGACATAACATTGACTTTTTTTAAATTGTGGTTCAGACTGACCACTACCATGCTATGTGACCTTGTATCAAAATTCTTAGCTAAACTGAGTATTTGTGCCTTCACCTAGATTTTTAAAAGGAGGGTTTAAAGATCTCTGAGGTCTCTAACAGCTATAAAATTATATGGTTCTCTTATACTATTAAAGTCCACAGCTATTTGAGAGGAGGCTGCATTAGTACAAAGGGAAACATATTGCTCATAGAATCTACAGGTTACACTTGATGATTGACTCATTTCCAGTCATTTCATCTGCAGATGCATTGACTGTTACAGACACTTTCACATTCTGCATCATCATCCTCAGTCACAGCCATCAGATGATGCAACGTGTATAAAGGACTATCTCTCAATTATGAGTCATGAATTTAAAGGTGCTTGAGGAGACAATAGATAATGAAACAGTTATATTAAAAGAAAAAAGGTACTCTTCTTTTAAAAATACATAAATGGATTATTATTCTTATTGCAAATTTGTTAACTGCTTTGAAACATATTGCGCCTTGATGTTACCACATTGATTAAAAAATGTTGGGAAATTACAGGGTGTGAGCTGCATCAAGAACAGACAATCCCTTCTTAGAGCTTTTATCTTCAAGGAGTTCCAAACATTTTGCAGTAGATTTTTCAATTAAAGAATGAATGTTTGATTCATTTCTCTTCTTTTATTTCTCACTTTGGTTTGCTACCAGAATGCCCGTGCCAGATTAGAGACAAGTTCAACAGCAGAGTAACACAGCGCATGATTTCAACAAGGTCAAAGGATTAACAAAAATGAATGCAGTTGTAATATCAGCTCATTTTACTCAGTTTTATCAGGTTTCTACAGTATGGCCTCAGGGGACTTATCAATTCCTTCAACCACTATAGGATTCATTTTCTAGGGGTAACTTATTTTCTAAGGGTAAGTAAGCAACAAAAGAGAAAATCTCTACTACTTTTCATGTTAGGCCTTAATATATTTATCTATAAAATAAAATTATTAACACTATAATGAAGAGTAAGTTTTGCCAATTAATGGAATTAGGTTAATTTCATTTCCTGTTACTTTCAGCATTGCATTTTATCCTTTTCTATTTCATTTAGAGATAAGTTATTGTGCCCACTGTCCTCAGTAGACGTTTCAAACTCCTTTTACCATCTAGTTGTAATAACAATGCTTAGGTTTTATGTTTTGGAAAGTTTTGCTTATGTACATGAAATGTTTATTCATTTTAGTTCGATGGAATCATCACAAATAAATACGTTAGGCTTCAACTTCAATGAAAGATTATTTTAGATTACTCATTTAGGGTCTTGAAGTAATCAAGACAACAGTATAACACTTTTAATATATTGGTCTGTAATGTATTTTATTGGTTAAAAAAGGATACTGCATATAAAATAAAAATTAAATGAAAATAACAGGAGTAAGTTAAAAGCACAATAGGTTCTATATATACAAAAGTGGTCATGGATGGAATGTAAGTGCCATCTATACCAAATTTAGTGATGCAGTAAAATAAAAAGAATATATTTAAAGGAGAAAGAATATTTTTGTTTTTCTAACTCTTTGCTTTACAGTGAAATTCCCATGAATACTGACAAGAAGTCAATGAAAGCAAACATCATCACATCACCAGGGGCCATTGGAATAATGCAAAGATGGGATGATTGTAGTTAAATATACAGAGAACTGAGAGGAGAAAATGCATGTACATTCATGGAATGTGGACAGATACAAACAAAGAACCACATTACACATGTGCTGCTGCCCAGGCAGGCAAGGAAACATTATTCATAAGCTCACAGAGGCCATTTGAAATGTGGAAATAGCCAATATGCAAGACTGCATAGAGCGAGTACACTGCGATACACATACTTATGTACAGATGTGCTTTGGAAAGAGAAAGAATTCTCAACAGCCTTTCCCATTTCAGAATGAATTTCTGAGTGGATGAGAATGTTATTAGCTTGTGGGTCTCTACATAAGGATACCTTTATCCGTATGGAGAACTAGTGCCAAGAATGACAGATAAGGAGTCCATGACAAGGAAACACTTTGGATATCGATCCTGAAACATGTTTAGGAAGAGTTACAAGAAACTGTGCAGTTCAAAGGATTTGGACATATACCCTGTAATCATTTAGTAATCAGTTCTGAAGAAAACTCAATAACTTAGCATCCCTAGAGAAAGGGAGTCACTTCAGCAGGTACTTCATTTATTGTATGTCGTGCTTCCAATCCAATGACTTTTATTTAGTTAGGCCAATGTACTTACTTTCCATTGCATGTAGAAATTCACAGAACTACGATGCACATTTCAAGCAGCACACAAGATTTTTTAAAATTCTTATCCTGAGTGCAAATTCCTAATTTGTGTCTGAGAATTTATTTCCAGGTAACTGTCTTCAGATTTTAGTTTTGATTCCAGGGTTATTGAAGGTAGTGCAAAGGCAACAAAAGAAAATTACCTTTATCCTTGCCTTCTTAGATGAGAACTTGTTTTCAAGATTCATCTGAATTTTTTCTAGCTGCTCCATGAATTCAAAATGTTCTGACATAAAGAAAAACAGACTATTAAGTTATAAATAGGGCCAGGTCAGGTATGGTGGCTCAGGCCTGTAATTCTACCACTTTGGGAAGCTGAGGCAGGCAGATCACTTGACCTCAGGAGTTAGAGCCCAGACTGGGAAACATGGCAAAACCTTGACTCTACAAAAATAAAAACACAAAAATACAAAATGTTAGCCCGGCGTGGTGGTGCACACCTGTAGTCCCATCTACTTGGGGGATTGAGGCAGGAAGCTCTCTTAAGCCCAGGAGGTCAAGGCCGCAGTGAGCTGAGATCACACCAGGGCACTCCAGCCTGGGTGACAAAGTGAGACCCTGTCTCAGAAAAAAAAAAAAAAAGTTATAAATAGTACCTGAGGGGAGTAACTGCAGAAAGCCATTATGCAGAAAGCCATTATGACCTAATACTAAATTGAATCCAATTAATAAGATAAATCTGGGCAAGGAGAAGGAAAAGCCCTGGAAGGTGAAAATAGAGATGAAAAAAGTGAAGGGGAAATGAAGTTTGGGTGTGGGTAAATTCCTTACTCCGCATGAGGCACCATGTGGTAAATTCTAGGAGTCCTGAATGCCTGAAAGATGAGAAAGAAAAAAAAAAGGAGAAAATGTAGACAATGAACAAAGAAATGCTGAAGACAAAATTTTTCTTTCTTCATTTTTTTATACCAGCAACCACCCTCGAGTAATGCTCTTATCCTGGCCATATGGAAGGGGAATGTTGCTGCAAAAATGGGGAACAGAGTTCGAATCTGCCCTTCACATCTTCTAGCTCCTTTAATTCTTCATCATTCACTTTGGAAGACATAAGTAAAAAAGAAACTTCAAAAAGAGTTTGGAAGAAATTAATATAAAATTTAAAAGATGAAAATGCAATATCAGGAGGAGAAGCCTGCAGATTGGATTTCTCCCTTCTCTAATTTCTTCAGTAATTTTAATCTGGAATATGGTAACAAAATCTGTTTATCCAATAGAATGAGTTTCTGAAAACAAAACAAAACAAAAGAACTGTCAATCTCACTTCATAGAGGAGATGAGATCACTTAGTCCCATTTTCTAAAACATACCTATGTTGCTATATATGCTCCATAGATGAATATTTATTGTCTTTGTTAATTCCATCAACAAGAGAACAGAGGAGACTAACAAAGGTTTACAATGCCAGAAATGAGCTTGGTTTCTAGATTCAAATGGGATGAAAAGTTCGATGAGGACCTGACTCAAACTTGAGATAGTCCCAAATGCTACTAATAATAACATCAAGCCTGGTTGGTGTGGATCAATAATTTCTGGATGGATAAAGCATAATTCATAAATGATTGGATTTGGAAGGATATTGATAATAGACTGAAATAAAACTTATTTACTCTCAAGATGGGGTTAGATTAATTTAAAGCTACATTCAATATGTCACTCTTTATCCCTGTAAAGCATAAAATGCTTTCAAATCATCAATAGGCTAGAATGAGTCAATGTCCATATCCATTTATAGCTCTGATGACATGTTATTGTACTTTTTGGTTGTTAATAAACTTATCCTTCTCACTGGAACATATTCTCCTTAAATATAGACTCAGATATTTTAATTCATCTCTTTATTTTCAGTCCTTGAATGTCTATGGGTTGACAGATACTTAATAGGTGCTTATTGGATGAACAACTCAAACAAGTACAAGCCCGTTGTGCTGGTGTTCAGGCTGTACCACAAACTCTTGCTAAGCTATTTCCAATATTTTAGCCACTACTGTCCTGTACAAACACTACTAAGATTTACCTTCTCTACTCACTGAATCTGTTTAAATCTTTCCTTTTCAGATAAACTTTTGTTGCAGTTATATGATGCAGAGACATTTGTACACTCGCTTGCTTGCTCCTGAGTAAATCAGCCCACTAATAACAATTTATTTTGGAAACTAATATTCCAAAATGGAATTTTGTACTACTCTACAACAATACAGATGAGATATTTTTGATGCAGAAAATCACAGTGAATAATAAAAAATAAATCATCCAGCACTAACAATTGAACTTAACAAGGTCATAGGATACAAAGGCAATGCAGAAAACTCAATTGTTTGTTTCTCCTCACAAACAATGAACATTTAAAACCCAAAATTTAAAACACATTATCATGATAATATATTTACATATAATAAAATACTTAGGCATCAATCTAACAAAATATGTACAGGGTTTGTATCTGAAACACTACAAAATGTGGATTAAAAAAAAGAAAACAAAGAAAACTTAAATAAATAGACTTACCAGGTTCATGGTTTGGAAGATTCAGCACAGTAAAGATGTCAATTCTTCTCAAAGTGATCTATGGATTTAATATAATATCAATCCAAACCCCAGATGAAGTTTTGTAGATTTAGACAAGATTTAGACAGGTTCATCCTAAAATTTATACAAATGGGCAAAGGAGCAAGAACAGCTAAAAATTTTGGGAACGAAATGTTGGAGGAATCACATTAATAGGAGTTAAAACTTAATATAAAGTTACAGATATAAATACAGTGTGGTATTGGCAAAGTTATACATACATAGATAAATAGAATAGAGAGTCCAGAAATACACCCATGCAAATATGGTCATTTCATCTTGACAAAGATACAAAAGCAATTAAATGGAGAAAGGAAAGTCTTTTCAACAAATGATGTTGGAGCAGTTGGTTATCCATATCTAAACAAAACTGAACCCCTATGTAAACATCAGACCTTATCTAAAATGAACTCTGAATGAATTATAGATCTAAGTATAAACGCAAATAAATATACACTTTTAAAATAAAGTCTTTCTGACTGAGGTTAGGCTAAGAGTTTTTAGAAATGATACCAACACCATGATCCATAAAGTAGAAAGATGCTAAATTATACTTTTGACAATAAAAAGACAAGGTACAGATTGGTAGGAAATATCTGTAAATCACACCATTGTGCAACAGAAGATATCTACATATCTATAGTCCACTAGAATATGTTAAGGAATCTCAAAACTTAGCGGTAATAAAATGAAACATTCTATTCTAAAAAGTGTATGTAGAATTAAAAGAGATACCTCACCAAAGAGCATAGATGGCATGTAAGCACATGAAAAGATGTTCAGTATCATTAGCCATAAAAGAAATGCAAATGAAAACCACAATAAGGCATCACCACTTATCTTGCATACCTAGTTGAATGACCAAAATTAAAAATACAGACACTACCAAATGCTGATGAGCATATAGAGCAAATGGAACACTCATGCATTATTGATGGGAATGCAAAAATCATAGTTACTTTGGAAAATGGTTTGGCAATTTCTTTTCTTTTTTTTTTTTTTTTTTTTTTTTTTTGAGATGGAGTCTTGTTCTCTCACCCAGGCTGGAGTGCAATGGCTTGATCTCAGCTCACTGCAACCTCTGCTTTCCCGGTTCAAGCAATTTCCTTCCTCAGCCTCCTGAGTAGCTGGGACTACAGGTGTATGCCACCACGCCTGGCTAATGTTTTTGTATTTTTAGTAGAGACAGGGTTTCACCATATTTGCCAGGATGGTCTCGAACTCCTGACCTCAAGTGATCTGCCTGCCTCAGCCTCCCGAAGTGTTGGGATTACAGGTGTGAGCCACAGCGCTCGGCCTGGCAATTTCTTATCAAATAATACACAAACCTATTACAAGACTTCATGGTTTATTTTTCATCCAGTGAAGGACATTTGGTTTGTTGCCAGTTATACTCTCTTTTTTTCCTTTCTTCCCTCCTCCTTTCCTTTCTTGCTTGCTTTCTCACTCATCTTTCTGTCTAGCTTCTTCCTTTCCACTATGGTCTTGCCATCTTCTCTCCCATCTCCCTACTCCTTTACCATTGTATCTGTTTTTGCTTTTTCTTCCTTTTTGTCTTTATTTGTTGGCCTATGCTATATCCTGGATATTGGCAAAAATTTAACCTTAGATGTTTAGATGACATTTAATAATTTTCTACAATTTCAGTAGAAATAATCAGCAATTTTGAAAGCCATGACAGCACGTCAAATCCACTAAATGTGGCTGTATGCCAAAAGTGAATAAGTAGGTTATAGTTCAATTAAAACTAATTAATTTGAGTAAAAGATGGAAGGGGTTAGAAAAGTGTGCAAACCAGACTAAATTAATTTCAGTAATTCCTAACTGGGATTAGACACTGTCACCTAAAAAATAACATTTTAATAGTTGTGGTTTGACTCACTAAGCTATCATTGACTTTTCCTTTCTTTATTGGTGGATATCTTCTCAGATATTGAATGATTTCCTAAGTTAACCTGTCAATATTTTTTCTTTTTTCTTCCTTGCCACTATTAAATCATATTGTTAGACTTTGATCTTAATTTCTCCACTATTGCTTATGAGTATGTGTCCTGCTTTCTAAGTAGATATACTGTAAAAAGAGACAAAACAGCATGACTATTACATGATTTTAGATGCTCAGGGAAGGACACAGGTGATTTTGCCTTTTTCATAACTCCCTGGAGTATAGAACAGTATTTGGTTCCATTCACAGATGTAAGTCTTTAAAATACATACATCCTCAAAAGAAGTCACAAAAATATATTATTTCAAGATGTGCTATAAGTAACTGTTACTAGTTTTTCACTTGAGAGTAGATATAAGTTTGTGAAGGGAAGAGGAGAAAAACAATAAGCAGATGAATGTTAAAGTCGTGTGAAGAAGTGACTACCGTGAAGAAAGGGAAGTTTATATAAAGCAAGGATGAGGAAGCAAAGATGTATTTCATCTTTTTGCAGGGAGACCGGGCATGTTGATTGCTACATGTGGATTTTTGGCATTGGAAGTAACACCCGATAGGGTTCAATGATGTGGAAATCAGAGGTATTTTATCTGGGGTAGAGAACAGGGTTGTAGCATCTGATAATTGAAAGGAAGTTTGCAGGTCATGGAGTTCTATACTTTCCACTCCTTACTCCACTATTCTGACGCTACAAATTATTCCAGCTCCTTGAACTTCATCCCTAGCTGAGTTATATATATAATCGGACTCCTCACATGCTGTGCAGCTCCTAGGATACTTGGGTGAAATCTGGGACATTTATCTTCTACGTTTCATTTGCTGAGGCTGAGGACACGGTGAAGAACATTTGGAAATGAATATTCAATTTATGTAAAAGTTCAAGAAGTTCACATTTCATATACATTGTCTTCATACAATCTTCATGCAGAGTTTTTTCTTACTTCTTTCTTCCTACTAACCGTCTATTTTTACAATATGTATACTGGGATAAAAGAAACAGCTCAGAGTTAATATGTTACTGTAAATACAAAAGGTAAGTGCCAATCTTAGACTCTGAGATAGAATTTAAAGTGAGTAGATATTTAAAAAGTTAAAGATTGCTCAGAAGAATACTCAGGTTTTATTTTTAAAAAATCCATAGATACATCTTAAATCTATGCATAGTTCATCTCCAATTTTACTTATATTTTTTCTTTAAGTCCAATTACCAGTCACATTCTTCTCCCTCATAGGCATCTATAAGCATGTGTAGGCATTTATAAACATGTGCTTGAAAATATATTCACCTTTGTAAAACATGTAGCAAGGTTAAGTTTATGTACACACATAACTTCTGTTAAACTTTTTGACATATATAAAGAAGAGTACACAAATTATAACATGTCAACTTAATGAATTAAAAACAAATAAAAAACCTTATATCCTCTCCCCTGATCAATATAGAGAATATCAACAACCCAGAAACCGCCTATGTGCTCCATACCAGTTACTGACCCCTACAAATATAATCACTATATGAATTTTACCACTATTGACTAGTGTTTCTTGTTTCATAAAATTTAAATAAGTGGAATCACATATTATGCACTCTTTTTCTGTTTAACATTTAACATTATATTTACTAAATGTATTTTTGTTATATGTGGCAGCATTTTCTTTTTCATTTCTGTATAATAGTCTACTGAATACACGTATTTACCCAATTTAATACTGATAGGAAAAGCCAGCTGTTTCTAATTTTTGACAACTGCAAATAATACTACTATGAACATTCCAGTCATTTCAATTTAGAATTTAGTAATAGGTGGAATTGGAGAGCCTTAATATGTGGCTATGTTCTGCTTACTAAATGCTGTAAAATATTTTTTATAAATGTTTGTACTAATATAAACACCCTAAGACAGCTTCTCTTGTTGCCTTATATTTTTGTCAACACTTAGTATCTACTCCATCGATCCTTTTAGTAGGTGTGTAGTACCTACATTATGTGTGATTTTAATTTGCATGCTTTTAGTGACTGCCGATGCCAAGCTACTTTCCTATGATCATCTACCTTTGAGATATTATGTCTTTCTTAGTAAAGTGTCTCTACAAGACTTTTGTCCATTTTTTATTGAAATGTCTGTCTTTCAAACATTGATTTTTCTTTAAATATTTTGGATACAATTCCTATGTCAGGACTATACATTGCAGATATACTCTCTAACTTCTACTCTGTGGCTTGCCTTTTTTGTTCTCAAATCATCTGTAATTTGTATTCTTCCCTCTTTTTTTCCCATCAATGTTATCAGGAATTGTATACCTGGAGAGTATAAACCATATACTCTCTAAGCACATTTAGAGCTATTTTCTGTAGATCTTGATATGACATGTTATCATTATCATTCAGTTCACAATATTTTCCTCTAATTTCTATTGAGATTCTTCTGTGATCCATGTTCAATGTTCTCTTGTAAATATTATTATTGTATAATTATCAACTTGTATGGTAGTTGATAATTAGGTCAAATTTATTAATTCATTTAAATATTCTATATCTGTACTGATTTTCCTTGCTTTTTGTATCAGTTATGACAAAGTTTGGGTGAGTTTTCTTTATGATGTGGATTTTTTTATTTCTCATATAGTTCTTCCATGTTTGGCTTTATATCTTCTAAAGCTATATTAATGGGCACATGCAAATTTAAAAGCTTTATATCATCCTTACATAGTGAAAAATTTATCACTCTACCCTGTATCGCTATGATAAAATGTTATTTTTTTCTAATTCCAGTTTGTCTGAATTAAAAATCTACTTCTCTCACACACACATATATCAGAATATATAGTTATATAGATTGGTGCAAAAGTAATTGCAGTTTTTGTGGTTAAATGTAATGTCAAAAACCTCAATTACTTTTGTACAAACTTAACAGAATATATATATATATATGAATATATATAATACATATTCCACCCTTCGGTTGGTGTACAAGAGATAGGATATTTTTCTTTTCACATTGTTGTTTTCTCGTTTTTAAATTTTGTCTCTCATAAGCAGTATAGAATTGGTGAGTTGGGTTTTTATCTTTTGCCTAGTCTGACAAACTTTTTTCTTTTTAAAAGGAATATTTGGTAATTAGTTAATATAATGCTATTTTTAGGTTAATATACACCAAATTGTTACTTATATTCTATTAAACCACTTATTTCTCTCTCTTTTCTCTTCTTTTTTTCTTTTAGCTTTTATTAGCTTTTTGGCACTTCTTAATTATATTTTTTCCTGCTGTCGTTTATAACTACCTTGGAGATTACAAGTCAAATATAAGTTATTACTTTTAACACTTCCCAGATTTTAAAACATTGGAACTGAAATCATTCCATTTTACCCTTTATTGTTGGCCATACATTTGAAATCTCTCTATATGTTAGGTCACACCCTAAATATTTATTATTAATATTCATTTATACCTAGATGTATTTTACCCTTTTCCATGTTCTTTGTTTTGCTCTGCATTTGGGTTTTGTCTGTGATCACTTTCCTTTTATTAGTCAACATTTACCATTAATGGATTTTCTAAGTTTCCGCTTTTCTAGAAAGTTCTTTCTTTCACCTTGATTTTTGCCGTCATTAAATTTTAGATTGGCAGTTATTCTTTTAGCATTTTAAAGTTGCTATTCTACTTTCTTCAGACATCTGTCATCTCTATTGAGATGTTGGATGAGTCTTATTGCTGCATTTTAAATGTTATTATCTTATTTTCTAATTGTTTTCAAGATGTTTTTTTTGCCTTTTGATCTTAGTCATTTAACTATGAGGCTTTATGTGGTTTTCTTTTAATTCTGCTTGGAGTATTTAGTGTCTTTTGAATATACGGGTTGATCTTTTTCATTGTGTTGAGAAATTTCATTGTCATTTTTTTTCTTCAAATATTGCTTCTACTTCATTTTTTCTTTCCCTCACTTCTGGGTTGCCAAATTGTACTTCTGCTACTACGGTTTACCATGTTTCATTATATCTCTTAAACTCTTTTCTGAATTTTCCATACTTTTAGTGCTCTATTTTAGTCTGAATATTATCTATAGACTTTTCTTCTGGTTCACCAATCCTCTCTATTACTTTATTCAATCCTCTGTTCATTATGTCCATTTACTTCTTATTTCGAACAAAACTGTATTTTCTAGGTCTAGAATGTTAGTCTGAGTTTTCTAAATTCTAATTATCTGGTAAATAACTTCATCTTTTTATCTCTTATCAATATTAATGACAGTTGTCTATGTCATTATTGATCTATTTTTATTGCATACTTTCTCCTTATTTTTTTAACGGTATGCTGGACATTGTGTATAAAAACTTGTAGTAGCTCTGGGTGATATTATCTTTTTCAGATTGAGTTTGAATATCCCCTGGTAGAATGACTTTGGGGGGAAATACATTACATTTATCCACTCAGGAACTAAGCTACATGGAGCCAGGGTTATGTTTCTATAGGGTT
Source organism: Nomascus leucogenys (assembly GCF_006542625.1). NCBI lineage: Eukaryota > Metazoa > Chordata > Mammalia > Primates > Hylobatidae > Nomascus > Nomascus leucogenys. The sequence continues at coordinate 36,544,523 of NC_044384.1, forward strand.
CATTCTACAGATGATTTATCTGTTCTCCTTGGTGTAGTTCTTCAGTAGTCCCAACTAGAGCCTGTGGAGATTACTAAGAATTCTTTTTTTTTTTTTTTTTTTTTATGGAGTCTTTCTCTGTCACCAGGGTGAAGTGCAGTGGCACGATCTCGGCTCACTGCAACCTCCGCCTCCCAGGTTCAAGCGATTCTGCTGCCTCAGCCACCTGAGTAACTGGGACTACAGGCGCGTGCCACCATGTCCAGCTAATTTTGTATTTTTAGTACAGACGGGGTTTCACCATGTTGGCCAGGATGGTCTCGATCTTTTGACCTCATGATCTGTCCGCCTCGACGTCCCAAAGTGTTGGGATTACAGGTGTGAGCCACCGCGCCCGGCCAAGAATTCTTTTCATTGATGGATAATACAGCATATGTTTTGTATCCTCAGCACCATGAGTCAGCTGAAGCCATCATTATGTTTTTCAGTGGCTTTCTGCTTAGCTTCTAAACCTCTCGCCTGAAAGTTGAAATACTGAGCAAGTGATTTGAGCCTAAAAATCACTCAGGGCAGTGACAATTTCTGTATCTTCTTCCTTTTGAGGATTCCAGCCCCTTCTTTGCTAGCTGCCTAGGCATTCCCTAACTCTAATTATTGCTTCTTCAGTCCTGTGAGATTGGTAAAATATCTGCTTGAATTTCTATTTTTTAGCTCTGTTTCTTTTCCTGATTTCTCAGTTTTTTAAAATTTTCTTTTAAGAATCAGATAATTTCCTGAGAGGAAAAGTGACTTGCAAACTGTCAGTTCACCTCTCTATAGTTTCCCTTGTATCTTGGCCCTAGAATCTTTAGTTGTCTCATCAATTCATAAATACTGTAATACAAACTTTTTCAAACACATTTCATATGGCTTTCTAATTATTTTTGGAAGGTCTGCCGTAAATAAAATCCACTATAACCTAAATGATGCTTTCCTATAACTCTAATTCTCTAACATAATATTTTATAAGATATAAGTGTGTTGGAATATATATGTATTTTAGATATAGATAGATACAGATACAGAAATATAGATAGATATAGATACAGTCGGTTGCTTTTAACTTCAGAATTACAGAACCCTAACTCAGTTTATTCATTCATGTTGCAATGGACGTTTATAGGTTGCCTTCAACTTCTGGCTATCAGAATGCTGCCATGTAGATCATCAACCATGGAACCTCCTGGCCCTGTGTAAAAGTTTCTCTGTTATTTGTATGTGCTAGTGAGGATACTGTTGGTTTGTTGGATACACACACACACGCACACACACACATACATATATCTACACTTCTTTCAATGGTGTTCTACTACATAATCATTGAAGATTATAGTTTCTTGATTTTTAAGTCCATTTATTTTAATAAAATATCATATATTTTAATATCTTCTCACTTTTCTTAGAATTCCTAGTAATCCTTTAATAAATATTCGAGGAAATATCTCTGTTCTCTTAGAGTTTTCATGCCTTGAAAATAATTTGAATTTTACAGTTTGAATTTTTAAAAAATGACGGTAAAACTTCATCATCCCAGATAAATGGCCCAAGACCGGAATTAAAATAGTCTGTAAGTGATTGGAAGAAGTAATAATGTCTATAATTAACAGTTATGTTGCTGTATATTTCTCATTAATATTTTTCATAATTTTGCTTTATGCATTTGATGGTAAGCTATTTGGAGCATAAGCCTTAAAAATGGTTGCCTTTTTATTGTCAGTATATCCTTTCACATTGTAAAATTGTATATCTTATTTCTTTTGATGTTTTATTCTTGACTGTTTTTTTCCCCCAAGACAGGGTCTCACTCTGTCACTTAGGCTGAAGTGCAGGGAAGCGATCATGGCTTATTGCAACCTTGGCCTCTTGGGCTCAGATGATCCTCCCATCTTCACCTCCCAAATAGCTGGGACCACAGGCGCATGCCACCATACCCAAATATTTTTTGTAATTTTTGAAGAGATGGGGCTTTGCCATATTGCCCAGGCCAGTCTAGAACTCCTGGGCTCAGGCAATCTGCTTATCTCGGCCTCTCGAAATGCTGGGATCACAGGCATGCCAGCATACCCAGCCCTCTAAAAGTGCTGGGATCACAGTTGTGCCACCAAGCCTGGCAAGTTTTATTCTTGACTTTTTAACTTAATCTTTTTCATTTCTCTTTGTTTAATAAATCATTGTGCATTCTGTTATTTAAGTATTTTAGCCACTTTTATTTAAGTATTTTTACTATGAGCAGCATATGGTTAAACTTTATTTTTTAACTCAGTGTAAGATCTTTTACCTTGGAATTTGTCAATCTTCCATGCTTACTTAGATGATTAGATTTTACTCAATTTATCTGCTTGTTTTTCTTTTGTATCATTTTTGTGATTAATTTTAACCTTACTCTTGCTTCCTGTTTTTTTATATCTGTCTATTTTATGTAAGACTATATATAATCCAGTAATTTTTTTAGTTTTAATCTATGCCAGTTTTACCAGTGTTTATCTTTGTATTTTCAAAATAAATATTGTCTAATAATAAAACATTTTTTACATCTCCATTACCTGAAATGAATAATTTAGTATACTTCTGCTCTGCCCAATCCCAGTTTTTTAGTGATAATCGAAGACTAAGAGAGGTCTTACTTAGGAATAGATTGAAAAAGGAGGGAGAGGAGCTAGCAAGAAATACATTCAAGATGAATTGAAGGGGCAAAATCTTCTAGGATGGCTCTAGATCAAATTATTGTTGAGATATCAAGACTTAGGAATTTGAGAAGTGTATTCAAAGGCCGCAGTGTGAAGGCAGGCCTAAAAAGTAAAAATAAAATGGAGAGAGAAGTCATAAAAATAAATTAGTGCAGATAAGATAAAAAAAAAGAATCTTGTGGAATATTGGGGGTTAGCATCAGTGAAGGCCTTTGGTTTATCTTTTTGGGAATTGTTGGTATATAGATCAAGGATATGTCAAGCTGGCTTAAAAGACTTCACTAGAGATAGTGTTGTAAGAATTTAAATCCATGAGTGCTGATAAGTCAGGAACTTTATAGTACAAAGAAACTTCAACTGATTCTTAAAGGATAAAGAATTTATAGGGAGATACAGGGAAAGAAAAAAATGCAATCTATGTAAGAATCATAATGAATCCATAGTGAGGGGGAAAAGGTCAAAAAGGATAGACTGAATAAGATAGGTGTGATGGCTGTAGAATAGTGCTGACCAGAGTTTGTAGAAAGAACAAGGCAAAATAAATATGTATGTAATTATGATCTAATAAGTTTTTTTGTGTAGTTCTAGAGAAAAAAGCTGTTAACTTCTGCTGTAGTCTGTAAGCCCCATGAAGAAAAAGATCATTTTTTTCATTTTGACAAATATAAATCACTCACTTAGCAAAAATCTAGTGATACGTGTTTAACATGTGCTGAAAGAAAATAAAGAAAAGAAGAATATAAGCTTTATTTATTTATTTGGTGGTTTGGGTTCACTGTCATATATGAACTATTAAATGCACATAGTAAATGCTGAATATGTTGAAGAAAAACAAATGTAGTAAATGGATTTCTGTGATACCAAATGAAGGGGCATTTGTCTTGCAAGATTTTTACTTGGGTGTGTTTGTAATATAAATCTATTCCATTAGCATTAGAGTCAGCATTCATAATATAATAATATGGAACATTGAAACAATTATCCATTTCCCATTATCAGATACTTCAGTCTACTCCACCCACATACCAGTGGGCAAAATGATATTTTAGTAAAGTCATATTTTATTACTAATGTAGGTATTACTAAAGATTACTGAAGATCATGGCAACTTTTCAAAACCTTTTGAAATTATATTTTTCTTAGCATGAGGTTCTATATACTTTCACCAGTAATACTTTTCAAAGAAGAGAAAAGAGAAAATATAGACTGAACTATACAATTAATAAATAACATAAATAAACAATAATTTAAAAATCAAAATATATACTAAATTTAATTAAGTTATAAAATAGAATAGAAACAATCATATAATTAGTCATCAATAGCTTTCAGATTAAACTGAATTTCTTAAAACTAAATTCAAGTGTTCTATTAATTGTTTCTCAAATTGTATATAGACATTTACAATTGGAAAAGAAAATAATGTAAAAGTTGAACCATTTTAACAGTGAAAGAATCATTCTGAAGTAAATACTGCCGCCTGCACAGAATGGTCTGTGTTTGCCAAAGCAAGAACTTGTTTGAGGCTGTGTGTTTTGGGTGGTGAAAAAGTGGTTACCTAGCAACAACTCCTCCTCCCAAGTCTCCCCTGCTAGAGCGGTATTTTGCACGTCAGTAAATTGGTTACTTGTTTGATGGATCTAAAAAGAATAATTCGATAATGTGGTAGGGTGTGAATCTCAATCATAAAAACTTACAGGTTTTTCTCTGTGTGGGGTCTGTCTACTGCCCACTCCTCATCTGGTGTTGCTAGAAGCTCGTCTAAAGAGATTGAATAATACCTAAAATGTTATTCATCAAATGAAAATGAGGGAAACTTCTGGCATTTTAATTAATAACAATTCTTTTCAGTTTGCTTATAAAGCAAGCAATGAAATAGTTACTTAGCCCACAATAGCATTAGCTCTGGGCAAGAGGTAATCTTATCACGATGTTTCCTCAGATGTCAGACAGCAAAGGATGGGGTGGGTTCCGTAGAAATAGAGTTTAAACAATCTGTACAGTTTACAGATAACAACATTTTACCATCTGAAGGTAAAATTAATGAGATACTAATTTATATAGAACAAACACATAAGGTATTTATGTTTACAACAAATGAGCTTAAACATATGTTAGCAATAAGTTAGCTAGAAAATATATACTTTAGTAAACATCACACCATGTATTTGGTCCACCTATGATATGCATCACAAATAAATGCCACTTATTCTTTAACCTAATGGATATTTATTTCTAGGGACAACCCCACAGGGTGCATGCATGCATAATTAAGGAAATAGGTAATCTGAATAAAGTGAAATGATAAAGACACAATCACAGGCTCTGCCAGCGGAAAAATTAAATACAGCAAATTAGTTTGTGTGTTTTCATAGCATGAAGATATAAAGTTTAAAAAAATCTGTTAGAGGAACACTCCAATGCCAAGTATGTGGGAGCAAATAGAATAGCAAAGAAAAAAGACTGGTTTATAAAATTTTCCATGATGCAAAGAACTGAAGCCAATTTCTCCCCAGATAGAGCCCTGATGCTCTGGGCTGCTGCTAGCCAATGTGCAGGGACCTGTCACTTGCACAGTAGCTTTCTGGGACTCACCCTGTATCCCTTCTCCCACATCTCAGCACACACTGAATGTCATTTGCTTATTAACTCCAGAGCAAAGAAACACTTTGCAGAGCAATAATTGACAGTTGGAGTTACAGCTTGACTTCTTTCCTTTGAAAAATTGCTAAGCATTTGTTTTAGAAAGGCACACTCTTCAGATTCAAATGAATCAGAATCTGACACCATATTTTTCACAGTTTTTCACCTCCTAGAATATCATCAGTTTAGAAAAAGGAACGCTTTCCTTTGAAAAAACCAATGTTACCAATGTTACTTTAGATGTTGGCCTGATTTTGGAAACTATTTTGTACAAACGTACTAGAAGTCAAGCCTTTTAGCCATAAATGTCATTTCAGAAGCAGTCTCATTATTTGCAAAAGTCATAGCTGAGAGTGACTCTGAATATCCAAGGAATTATCCCCATCTGTTCCTAAGTTAAGTGCTTTAACTGGTCAAATGTCAGATATTAAAGGGAAGAGAGCTGACAGACCAGGAAGGATCAAGTGTTCCAGCAAAATATTTAGACTAATAATTTATTAGAACATAAAGGATTATAGTGGGGAAACTATCTTATATCAAATGGATTCATTTGTAGTGAATCTTTTCTAAATGTAATAAGTATCATAGGTATAACATATCAAAGAAAAAAATTTAAAATCAAGAAAATATGTTTTTGCATCTTAAAAAGAGTAATTTGAAGCAGAAATTTCTTCTCTGTAAGTTACGTTATTCTGAAACCTCAGAAACATATTTTTATTCATCTAGGTGATCAGGAAATTTTATATTAGTAACTGACAGGGATCAGTCTCGGGGCTCATCTCGGTGAGCCTCTGAGCCCCCACAAAACAGCAAAGCTAATCTCTAGTGGTCCAACAGTTAAAATAATTGATGAGCGTGTGTTGAATCCTCAAGAGAGGAGGGAGGAAGCAAGAAGGAAAGCTTGAAGGGAGGAAGGGAGGGGGGCAGGTGCTGATTTCAACCCTGTAGCGTCAGGATTGCGTCAATTCGGGTTCCAGCCACGTCTGGAGTCTCGGAGAAGAGCTTCTCAGAAGAGCCAAAACAGGAACCGAGGTGGCAAATCACTGTGCGAGGGCGAGTGGACCTCCCTCTTTGCCTCCTCCCTGTTCCAGGAGCTGGTCCCCTGGGCTCTGCGCTGTTGTTTTCAGCGCTCCGAAAGCCGGCGCTTCAGATCCAGGCAAGTGAATCCAGCCAGGCAGTTTTCCCTTCAGCACCTCGGACAGAACACGCAGTAAAAAATGGCTCCGATCACCACCAGCCGGGAAGAATTTGGTAAGCAAGTTACTGAACTTATGACTGCGGTTATTCCTTGAATACTCTGGGGTGGACTGTTTATTCATTTATTTTTTCCCCGGTTGTTGAGTACAGATTTCCTAGGTAGTTAATTTAAAAGGAAAATGAGAATGGCAGTCAGGCAATTGTGGCTTATTTCTGCAGCTTCTCTCCCTTCCTTGGTATCTCTCTCCCTAAAACTGTCTTGTGTTAGGGAGAATTTACCTTCAAGAAGTTCTTAAATTTTCAGGTACTTCTGTAAATTGCAGCATGCACTGAGTAAAGAAAAAGGGGTCTGTTTTTCCCATGTTGGTTTCATCTATTTTGTAGGTGATTCTTATTTGTAGGTAAATCTATATTTTATTAGGAGAAGATAAATATATCTCTGGTTACATTGGAGTTTGATCTTGGTTAAAAAAAGCAACTTGTCTATTGGGGTTTGGCAATGTATATTTTATTACAGGGTGTACCATATGGGTGTTTTTCTCTGCTATGTTTTTCTTGTATCTTTGAAATATGTTGCTAGTGAAAGACATAATCATATGGTAGCAGGGTTAAAGGGAGTTTCAAAATGAACTGGCTCAGCCCATTTCATATCACTGCTGAGCTAACCAAAGCCCAGAGAGATGAGGGAAGTATTGTAGGTTGCACAATTAGCTAAAAGCTGCTGGAAACTTGAATTAGGGCTCCAATTTTCCCGTTCAGTTTTCCTTTTCTTACACCAAGTTTTTGGTTTCAGTACATAAAATTAGATGTACTTCTTAGAATAAAAAAGTACTATTTTTAGATCCCAGTATATTACAAAGGAAAAAGGTCAGAATTTTACTCACATGTATTTTTTAAATCATGAAATTTCACAGAAGTTTGTGAAGAGGAGTGATATCTACAGATGTGTGATAATTGTTATTAAGCTGAGTAAAATAACTATGATCTTAGCTTTCAAGATTGTAAGACCTTATCAGTAGAGAATACATAGGGAGTAGATAAGTGTTTCCATGTTATATAAAATGTTTGCCATTTGACATAACTATTAAATAGGGACAATTTGTGATATTATATTCATAAATGAATTTCTTTCCCAGCCTTCCATTTGGGTCATTGGGTTTATTTTGGTATGACGTTTATTCCCAATTCTTCATTTGAAACCTGAATGATTTTCTAATACGGAGAAATTTTTAGAGACCATGCCAGTGAAAATATGTTCTAGCATGGACTATCAGTCTACTTTTAAAAAATGATTTTCTACTGTTTTTATTGTTTTTACATTGGCTAAAGAACTGTCTCAGTTCATGACTTTGCTTTTGCTCCCTGGCCTTGGGTTATTATGGTCCAGGAATGTGGGTGCATTTTTTTTCACAAAGACTTGAATAGAAGGAAAAACTGAAAAGCTGATACCAAGTTTAGCTGATTATCTTTAGCTCTTGCTTTATACTGTAGTAGTCACTGTTTCTTTTTTCCACCTGGAGAAGTCAAAGGTTTATTTCATCTTTACATGATTCAGTTTCTGTACATTAAAATACAGGATTTTTATTGCGATTTTATTGGCTTTTTTATCTTCTATTTCATTTGTCTTTTCTTAACCTTACATTCTCTGAGTTCAGTTTTGTAATTACGAAGTAGATTGGCAGAAGATTTGGGGGGATGGGGAAGGGAAGTAACAAAAGGCTGGATTTCTTGTGGTTATTAAGAAAAGTTTTAACCCTTTCTGGGCTGGAACTTATAACTTTATTATTTACTATTGAGGATAAAAAGCATATTGCAATGGAACTAAATGTATATAATATTACATTAGTTATTTTCACTTTGATGATATTAAGCATTGACTCTATGGATTCACTATGTATAGATGTAGTAATACTGCTTTTACTTCCATAGTGTTACTAACCATTTGTTCAAGAAAGATGCTTACATATAAAATAGGATAAGCCTTATGCATAATCAATACTACCTAATGTCAGTAATTTAATGTGCCATCATTCAAGAAAATAATGACAATTTCAGTTTGATTATCATTTTCCATGCCATGTGCTAGGGGAAGAGACAGTTTTAGATAAAATTGAACTCTAAATCTCACTGTTCTCAGTAAATGCCAAGGAATGCTGATTCACTTATAACCATTGCTCTGTTTTTATCTTATTTAAGTTTAATTAATTTATACTTTGTATAATTCAGTGTTTGAGAAATTTGGGATTGTCATACAAAGGGATGGTAGTGTTATAAGTTACAAAATATCAGTACCTTGTTGCTCTTCTGTTTTTGTTTTATTTTCTCTAATATATGTATATTATTTTACCACTGTTCCATAATTGGGATGAAAATTATTAATGAGTTTGTGGCAATGGCAAATACCATTTCACAATCAATTTCCTACAATTGAGTGAACCACTGAGTCCCTAAATGTTTGCTGCTTGAATTCTGAGTAAAGATCTACTTAGAATTCCAGTAAAAATTGATGCTCTGGAAAGCCTCAAAATGACAATAAAAAATAATGAAGTTAGTACTGATCCATCATATTGTAGTTGTCTCATGTTATCTGGGAAAACAAAGATAGGTCAGAGTCATTAAGCATTCCCCCATATCTGATTCAGGACCATTTTCATCTTTTTATTTCATTAATGAAAAACTACTGAAATGAAGGAATTTCTACCACACTTTATGTTTTTCCTGTGGGGATGTGTTTGTACCTGAAGTTAGTGTGAAATATACATTTAACTCGTACCCAGAACGGTTGGAAAGTAATTCAATCTATCCAACCTATAGCAACTGCTAGCTCTATTAGGCTTTTCAAAAGGCTCATATCTCCAGCTCTGCTTCTTTAATGTATATTATTGGTCATTTGATTTTTCAGATGAAATCCCCACAGTGGTGGGGATCTTCAGTGCATTTGGCCTGGTCTTCACAGTCTCTCTCTTTGCATGGATCTGCTGTCAGAGAAAATCATCCAAGTCTAACAAGACTCCTCCATACAAGTTTGTGCATGTGCTTAAGGGAGTTGATATTTACCCTGAAAACCTAAATAGCAAAAAGAAATTTGGAGCAGATGATAAAAATGAAGTAAAGAATAAGCCAGCTGTGCCAAAGAATTCATTGCATCTGGATCTTGAAAAGAGAGATCTCAATGGCAATTTTCCCAAAACCAACCTCAAACCTGGCAGTCCTTCTGATCTGGAGAATGCAACCCCAAAGCTCTTTTTAGAAGGGGAAAAAGAGTCAGTTTCCCCTGAGAGTTTAAAGTCCAGCACTTCCCTTACTTCAGAAGAGAAACAAGAGAAGCTGGGAACTCTCTTCTTCTCCTTAGAGTACAACTTCGAGAAAAAAGCATTTGTGGTCAATATCAAGGAAGCCCGTGGCTTGCCAGCCATGGATGAGCAGTCAATGACCTCTGACCCATATATCAAAATGACGATCCTCCCAGAGAAGAAGCATAAAGTGAAAACTAGAGTGCTGAGAAAAACCTTGGATCCAGCTTTTGATGAGACCTTTACATTCTATGGGATCCCCTACACCCAAATCCAAGAATTGGCCTTGCACTTCACCATTTTGAGTTTTGACAGGTTTTCAAGAGATGATATCATTGGGGAAGTTCTAATTCCTCTCTCGGGAATTGAATTATCTGAAGGAAAAATGTTAATGAACAGAGAGATCATCAAGAGAAATGTTAGGGTAACTTATTTTCAGTGCTTAAAGTATTTATAAACAATCTTTTATGTAGCTTTTTGGTGTCTAAGGAATTTTCATTAATATGATAAGCTTGTACATATCATCCTTACCATGTTTAATTATTATTAATTATAATCTAATGGAGATCAAGGGAATAGAATAGATGAAATAAAATTTAATCCATAACTGAAATACTCAAAGTGTTTTAATGATATAAAATAAATAGGCATTCTTTGTGGATATTTAGATATCACTTATGTAAATACTTTTGTTAATCTCTATCATAAATATTTTGACAGACACTGCTACTTTAAAATACAGGTGAATATTTCTTATTCATAAGCAAGTTAACGAAGAGATTTCAAGGTCAACATAAATGAATTTAAAATTAAATCAATTCTTCCTGAAGATTTGGAAATTGTATTGACTTTCCGTGGAACTGCCTTTCAAGGAGGAGGCATCACGTCATTTTCAATTATAAATGCTCATCTCTAAATTGTATAGTAGGAAATGAGTTCCACTATTTTTGTAGTTATACTACTCTGGTAGTTCTGGGTTTATTAGAAAATAATAAGACATCAATGAAACAAATTTAACCCCATTTTCACTTTAAATTTGGAACTCGATTTCAAGAGTGGTATTTCAGAATAACTTCTCTCTATAACAGAATGATTTATAAAAATCAATAAACATACTAATTTGTGTTTTTTAAACAACATAGTGTTTCAGAGCTGAAAACCTGAGAGCTCATTTTGACTGTCTCCTCTCCTATTGAAATTAATGAAGGTCAAGATTCAGAGACATTCCACAGCTTGTTTGAGACACCCGGCTGGTTTAGTGGCACAGTGGGAATAAGGATCTTTCTTCTACTCTTATTCTCCTTAGAGTGCCTACTTATACAGCTGTCCCATATTAGTTTTTGTATAAATATATTGCAGTTTTAGTTTTGTGCCAGCCATCACTCTTAGTTGCAAACAAACACCAAGTTAATATATTGTTACTTTCAGTCAAAACTTTTACTTTGAATTATTGGATCTCTTATCTATTGTCTTTAAAGTACAAGTGAAATCAAGTAGCATGCAAAGAAGGACGCTATGACTCTGTCCAAAAACAATGCTCTCCAATACTTAAAATCAATTCATTCCTTGGCTTAAATGGAAACTTGGCTGTTGTGAAAGAGGCAGAGAATTTTAACTCCACTATCCCTCTGGGCCAGGAATGTAGTTGGGATCAGAATAATTCTCACTGGGTCTGAGTTCAAATTTCGATATATCTGTGCTAAAGAATTCGAAATCAAATCAAACTTATCTAATTTTTTGCATGAGTATGTGTAGAGTCATTTGACCCAACACATACTCATGCAAAGAATTAGATAAGCTTCATTACTACTAATAACTTTGAAAAATAGAGATGTTATTAAAAACTAAAAGCCAAAAATAATCCTGTGTAAGATATAATTAAATATACTTTAAACATTTTCAAGTAATGGGTGTGGCCAACTTATTGCTAATTTTAACTTCCTGTAGTACCAAACAAGATCACAAGATGGCAGGCAGTGGTTTTTCAAGCAGAGATGGTACTGCACGAAAGCTTTTAGTTATTCTTCAATTCCTTAGAATATTAAAATAAAAATAAGATTACATTTAAATGACGATGCCATTTAAACTTTAATGAAAGTACAAACTTGGAAGTTAAAACCATAGAAATACTTATATTACATTTCTTTATCTGCAGAAGTCTTCAGGACGGGGTGAGTTACTGATCTCTCTCTGCTATCAGTCCACCACAAACACTCTAACTGTGGTTGTCTTAAAAGCTCGACATCTGCCTAAATCTGATGTGTCCGGACTTTCAGGTAAGAATGCTTCTGAAATATTCAGGTTCACTGTATGAGTGGAATGTATTTTACTGCAAATGAGCCCACCTACTCTTACTCTTCTGTTTTTTCTCTAATGCCTTATGTAACTGCTGTAAAAGTTAGCTTTTAGTTTTGTGACTAGCTTTACAAAAAACGAAACAAAACACCAATTTTTTGTTGTATAGCACAATGAGAAACAAAATAAGCTACAGTTTAAAATTACCTGAGTTCAAATCCTAACCCTTCCATTCATTAGCAAAATACGATTGGGTATGTTTCTTAAACTGTACAAACTGGACATAATGCTACTCATCCTGAGGGGCCTTGTGAGAACTAGAAATACATACTTCTTCAAATATCATCTATTATTATTATTATTATTTAATGCTGGGAATGGAAAACCTAGTCTTAAAAGATCAGATTATGAAGCTAAAATTAACTCATATGCTGCCACCAGAAAAAGGCAAAAGTAATTGTGATAAAATAGCATGAACTTAAAATCTACATGCTAACAATGACACAGAGAAGCTCAACACTAGGAAACAGAAAGCAAATCCAGCCTGCGACTAAAGAAATTCATAAAAGTTAAGACTAAAAAGAGCATTGCCATTGTGGACTCTAAATCCTCATTCGACGGAAAACACAGCCAAAAGTCAGGGAAATAGACTCACGCAAAGTCATACACGTCAGTAAAGCTAGATGTTGTCTAATATATTTTTTTTCCTTCTATCCTATTCTCTGGAGTAAGTTAATAGTAATCAGAATAGGTCCATAGAACATTCTGTTTTCTTTCCTTTTGTGTTACCTCTTTTCCTATCATTAATTTTTTCCCTTATTCTCTAATTTAGAACTTTTTTCTCTTATTTTCCATATTCTTCCTTATTTTCAATTCTGTTGACAAGAGAAATGTCAGGTTTTATCCATATTTTTCCGTTGTTTTGACTTATTTTCCTGGTAACCACACGTTATTGGCATGCCATGATCTCTAAGGGCACTGTTATCTTGATATCAGCTCTCCAGCCCAGTTATGCCATTGTAACGCCTGTTATATTCCACTGCAGATCCCTATGTCAAAGTGAACCTGTACCATGCCAAAAAGAGAATCTCCAAGAAGAAGACTCATGTGAAGAAATGCACCCCCAATGCAGTGTTCAATGAGCTGTTTGTCTTTGATATTCCTTGTGAGGGCCTTGAAGATATAAGTGTTGAATTTTTGGTTTTGGATTCTGAAAGGGGGTCCCGAAATGAGGTAATCGGGCAGTTAGTCTTGGGTGCAGCAGCAGAAGGAACTGGTGGAGAGCACTGGAAAGAGATCTGTGACTACCCCAGGAGACAAATTGCCAAGTGGCACGTGCTCTGTGATGGTTAGCATCCTAGCCGTGAGTTGGAACTTAAAGGTTTTTACTAGGCAAGGAGAAATTTTCTTTCTTTCGATGTTGGATTGCAAGCTTGGGAAATCAAGCTATCTTTTTGTTGTTGTTGTTGTTGCTAGAAATGGATTGAATTAGTAGACCAGAAAGTAACTTCAAATGTGTATCATGATAATTTCCCTATTTATTAGAAGAGTTGGATAAATTTTCATAAGATATTCAATATCTCCTTCAGATTACCAGCGATATAACTAGGAATAGTCAGACATTTTATGAATACTGTGCCAGAATCCCAAATTATAAATGTGACAATCTCATTGGAACATGTCACAAAAAGTTAATGTGATTAAGATTTAAAAACGAGAAGTATGCCTTGCCTTGTGAAAATTTATCCATTTATCTTCAGGTTGGGGAAATCAATTTTTCTTTAAATCCAAAGATACTAAAGAAATGTCCTCCAGTTTGTATTTATTAATTATGTCATGTGCAAATGGTTGTCCTGCATATAAAAATATCTGGTCATTTTAGTTTGGTTTGTAATTATTTGATGCAATTTTATCATAAGAGTAACTTAGATTCATTTCAAAAGGACAGTGAACAAGCTGAGAAATTATTTTATCAAAGGGCTGAGTTGAGAACACTGTGGCTGAAATATAATTTTTCTCCCCCCTAAGGTTACATGTGAGTCAAAATTTTGTAAAATATAACCTCACATAAGAACCATGGCCTTGGATTATTCACTGCCTGTCACAAGCCTCAGTGTGGCCTGAGAAATCCCTATGTACCTTCGTGAAATTGTTGAATTAGTTAGTGAATAAAGAAATAAACTTCAACTAGAAATCCAGTTAGAAGCGCAATTTTCTTATAGGAAATAGGTATAGTGTGCAAGTGTACTTTTAAGGCCATCGTTTGTACCCAGAGTCGGCATGGCCACCTAAGTCTTCATTTAACTTATTGTCCCCTAGAAAAGATTACAATGCTACTTGAAAAGACTGTGAAGATTTTTTACATTACCAGATAAAAAGTGTTACTTAACCAACAAACAAATGTAAGACTACAAAATCGTTCAAGAGCAATTCTAATATAATTTACATATGTTCACGCAAAATATACTTAGGCTGTCAAATTAGCACAACAAAGAATGTGTTTCACTATCTTTTCTAGGCTAATTTGTCTTGAGCTGTTGTCTATAGAGCAGTTTACAGACTTGTGTCTTGTATCATTTTCCAGTGCCAGGGTTCTGAAATTCATTCAGAACCTGTTAGATTAAAGCTGCACCCTGTGATTATTTGAAAAGAACTAACTTGAGAGTAATGTCACTATATTTGAGTTCTTAGAGAAGTATGAGTGGAACTTGAGTACAGTTGAATTATTAAATATGCAAGTTAGAAATTAAGTCTACTGAAAAATTTACATTTTGAGTCAGGTTTTGTGTCAGTACTTTAGCAGTTTTTGAGAATGTGTTTGATATCACAGTGTTTGTAAATTCTATGAAAAATGCATTTTCCAAACAACTTATTCATGCTTTTTATGACTATGCCTAATGTAAAGAAAATGTATTACATTCTGTATGTACAAAGATTAAAAATCAACCTCTTTTTTGTGCTTTAAAATGACTTTGGGATTAAAAATGCATATTTCCTAATCATTGTCTTCATTCCACTACAAAGTCACCTCACAGCATCTTGCTCCACTTGGCATTTCTGTGAAAGCAACATGAATTGAACTGTAGTAGGTGTGTAGTTTGGGGAAGTCAAATGGCCATTATATGTATGTGCATTTGGTATCATGGGCCATGGAACAGAATATATTTTGGACCTCTGAAAAGTTGTAAGGGGCCAATTCTAAGTATTCTTCACAGCAGCCAGAAGTTAATGGTGGTAGCAGCTGAGGTATGGTTGTTGGATGAGGGTGATTTTTTTTTTTTAACATGGAACAATGAAACCAACAACAAACACTTTTAAAATTAAAATGGATAATTTGTAAATAGTTTTTAGCTTTTAAAATTTAAAGTGTTTTTGAGTGTGAAAAGTTGAGTAAAACTATTTGCAACTGGTTTTAAGAAAAGAAAGAAAAGAAACAACAAGGGAATTGAAACAGGCAGGGAGATCTTAATACCTAATTTCATCATTTCTGAAAATGTACTGTTTTAGAATGTATTACAATATCAATGTGAATATCTTGAATCCTGTTACAAATCCTGCACTGTATTAAACATGTAAATTAATTGTTTGTCTGATTAGCCAATCTCACCACCCAAATGGGGAGGTATACATGTTTGAAGAACTGTGTAACTCAGTAATTGATTTGTTCTGATGTTGTAACTCAATAGAAGTGTTTTGGAAGGAAGCATGGTGTACGAGACAGTGTCTGTTCTTTTGTGCCAGCTCTGTATGATGTTTGTAAGACCATGTTTGTAAGACATGAATAAATTGCTGCTTTTGCCCAATCCATTTCAATGCAGACTTTCTGCCAATGGACTCTGTAATAAGGCTTCTCTTATTGCTGACTGAATTTTCAAGTTTCCCTAGTGGATCTCCTTGCATAGGTTAGGGACCATTAATTACTGAGCACCAGAATCTTTAATACACCTTTTAAAAAAAATCTTCATAACAATCACCTGGAGCAGATATCATTATCCTTACTATACAGAAGCAAAACTTGAGGATCAGGGAGCATAGGCAGTGGAATCAAGTAGGAAGGAATAGTATTCAAGAGGATTTCATGGCCTGCCCTGCCCTTCCCTCCATACCATTCCACTCTCCTCAAGGGGACATTATCAACTGCCTTTGCTAGATGTTTAGGCTCATTCTCACATTCTTTGACTTTTTTCTAAATTTTATTCACTTTTCTATGTTTCATTTACTTTTCTCCCCGGTATTTTCAGCCACCATTCTTTATTTACTCTTATATTTTTTCATCTATCTCATTTCTTATTTTAACATCTTTCATTACCTATTTCATATCACTGCTTTTGTATTCCTTTTTCTTTTTTTTCACATCCTGAGAAATATTTGGTTAATAAAATGATGAGGACCTGGATGTCTTATTTTTTTCTTAAAGAAGGAGGGAAAAACAGACCAGAACATCTCTGATATATTAGATTGCCATTACACACTAGCTAAGGTAAATGGGAACAACAGGACCCACCACCTGGAGAATCAGACATTTTTCGCAGCTCTAGTCTCTACAGAAATATTCTATGGTAATCACATGTTGAAAAAAATGGTCTTGCAAATAGAATAAAACTGGAATTTACTGCTAATTTATTTTGTTTCAAATTGTATTAATTGTAGTAAGAGTGTACACAGTTATGTTAAAAGAGTCATTACATTTTAGAATTCAAATATATTGTAAGAAAACGTACCAGCCAAAAGCAACTAGAGATATGAAGGAGATTTTCTAAGGAAACTGGTCATTAGGGAAATGCTAACTAAAACCACAATAAGATACCCTGCACACCAATTATAGTAACACAAATTAAAGTTTTGAAAATGCCAACGGCTGACAAGGTTATGGAGGAAATGGACCCCCTGTACACTGCTAAAAGGAATATAATATGTCCAACTGCTTTGGGAAGTAAATTGTAATTTTCATAAGAAGTTAAAAATTTGCCTATTACATGACTCAGTCATTTTGCTCCTAAGTATTTACTTAAGACAAATGAATGCATACATTTACACAAAGACTTGCACATAAGTTTTCATAGCAGCTTTATTTTTAATAGTAAAAAAACTGGAATCAAACCATATGTTCATCAACAGGTGAATGAACAAGTAAATTGTGGTATATTTACACAATGGAATACTTCTCAGCAATAAAAGCTAATAACCCCTTGATACATACAACAAGTACCAAAATATCCATACAACAAGTACCAAAGTATACCAAACTGTATGCTTTAAATGTGTGCAGTTTATTATATATAAACTAAACCTCAATAAAGCTTTTTAATGGGAAATTGAAGTCAACTATAACCAAACCAAAAAAAGAAAACAATACTAGTATCACTGTCAAAAAAAGATTCCCCAAGATTAATAATATTATATAACATATTTTAAGAGCAGTTCTTTTTGTTCTTAAGGTACCTTATCCTAAGAATGTTTAAATAGAGGATTGCTGGCAAGATGGCCAAATAGGAACAGCTCCAGTCTCCAGCTCCCAGTGAGATCAACGCAGAAGGTGGGTGATTTCTGCATTTCCAACTGAGGTACCCAGTTCATTGCATTGGGACTGGTTGGACAGTGGGTGCAGCCCATGCAGGGTGAGCCAAAGCAGGGTGGGGCATCGCCTCACCCAAGAAGCGCAAGGAGTCAGGAAATTCCCTCCCCTACCCAAGAGAAGTGGTGAGGAATGGTGCACTGAGCCTAGATACCACGCTGTTCCCACAGTCTTTGAAACCCACAGACCAGGAGATTCCCTCCAGTGCCTACACCACAAGGGCCCTGGGTTTCAAGCACAAAACTGGGGGCTTCAGGAATTTTTATTTCATACCCCAATGGTGCCTGGAACACCAGAGAGACAGAATCGTTTACTCCCCTGGAAAGGGGGCTGAAGCCAAGGGGACAAGTAGTCTGGCTTGGTGGGTCCCACCCTCTGAGAGCCCAGCAAGATAAGATCCACTGGCTTGAAATTCTCACTGCCAGCACAGCAGTCTGAGGTGGACCTGGGATGCTCAAGTTTAGGTGGTGGGGGGGAGGGGAGTCTGCCATTGCTGAGGCTTGAGTAGGTAGTTTTTTTTTTTTTTATTATACTTTAAGTTTTAGGGTACATGTGCACAATGTGCAGGTTTGTTACATATATATCCATGTGCCATGTTGGTGTGCTGCACCCATTAACTCGTCATTCAGTATTAGGTGTATCTCCTAATGCTATCCCTTCCCACTTCCCCTACCCCACAACTGTCCCCGGAGTGTGATGTTCCCCTTCCTGTGTCCATGTGTTCTCATTGTTCAATTCCCACCTATGAGTGAGAACATGCGGTGTTTGGTTTTTTGACATTGCGATAGTTTACTGAGAATGATGATTTCTAGTTTCATCCATGTCCTTACAAAGGACATGAACTCATCATTTTTTATGGCTGCATAGTATTCCATGGTGTATATGTGCCACATTTTCTTAATCCAGTCTATCATTGTTGGACATTTGGGTTGGTTCCAAGTCTTTGCTATTGTGAATAGTGCTGCAATAAACATACGTGTGCATGTGTCTTTATAGCAGCATGATTTATAGTCCTTTGGGTATATACCCAGTAATGGGATGGCTGGGTCAAATGGTATTTCTAGTTTTTCATTACATGGCGACAGTAGAAACTTAAGAAAAAAATGTCAGTTAAAAAACCACAAATTTTGTGTTAAGACAGTAGGAAAGGAAAATGTTAAGTATTAAGACAGAAAGGAAAATGTTTCTCTTACAGAAGCTTTTACCTGAGATATCAAAAATTTCTTTTGGATTTCATCCCAACCAATTATAATCTGCTGAAGTTTATATTGAAACCAATGAGAACGAAGACACAATGTATCATAATCTGTGGGACACAGCCAAAGCAGTGTTCAGAGGGAAATTTATTGCTCTAAATTCCCACAAGAGAAAGCAGGAAAAATCTAAAATTGACACCCTAACATCACAATTAAAAGAACTAGAGAGGCAAGAACAAACAAATTCAAAAGCTAGCAGAAGACAAGAAATAACTAAGATCAGAGCAGAACTGAAGGAGATAGAGACATGAAAAACCCTTCAAAAAATCAATGAATCCAGGAGTTGGTTTTTTGAAAATATCAACAAAATAGATAGACAACTAGCCAGACTAATAAAGAAGAAAAGAGAGGAGAATCAAATAGACACAATAAAAATGATAAAGGGGATATCACCACTGATCCCACAGAAATACAAACTACCATCAGAGAATACTATAAACACCTCTTTGAAAATAAACTAGAAAATCTAGAAGAAATGGACAAATTCCTTTGAGGCAGTAATTAACAGCCTACCAGGCAGAACATGTCCAGGACCAGAAGGATTCACAGCCAAATTCTGCCAGAGGTACAAAGAGGAGCTGGTACCAGTCCTTCTGAAACTATTCCAAACAATAGAAAAACAGAGAATGATTTTATGAGGCCAGCATCATCCTGATACCAAAACCTGGTAGAGACACAACAAAAAAAGAATATTTCAGGACAATATCCCTGATGAACATTGATGTAAAAATCCTCAATAAAATACTAGGAAACCAAATCCAGCAGCACATCAAAAACCTTATCCACCACTATCAAGTTGGCTTCATCCCTGGGATGCAAGGTTGGTTCAACATATGCAAATCAATAAACATAATCCATCACATAAAGAGAACCAATGACAAAAAACACATGATTATCTCAATAGATGCAGAAAAGGTCTTTGACAAAATTCAACACCCT
Organism: Nomascus leucogenys; assembly: GCF_006542625.1. NCBI lineage: Eukaryota > Metazoa > Chordata > Mammalia > Primates > Hylobatidae > Nomascus > Nomascus leucogenys. The sequence continues at coordinate 36,564,426 of NC_044384.1, forward strand.
TCATGCTAAAAATTCTCAATAAACTAAGTATTGATGGAACATATCTTAAAATAATAAGAGCTATTTATGACAAACACATGGCCAATGTCATACTAAATGGGCAAAATCTGGAAGCATTCCCTTTGAAAACCAGCACAAGACAAGGATGCCCTCTCTCACCACTCCTATTTGACGTAGTATTGGAAGTTCTGGCCAGGGCAATCACACAAGAGAAAGAAATAAAGGGTATTCAGATAGGAAAAGAGGAAGTCAAATTGTCTCTGTTTACAGATGACATGATTGTATATTTGGAAAACCCCATCGTCTCAGCCCAAAATCTCCTTCAGCTGACAAGCAATTTCAGCAAAGTCTCAGGATACAAAATCAATGTGCAAAAATCACAAGCATTCCTATACCCCAATAATAGAGAGCCAAATCATGAGTAAACTGCCATTCACAATTGCTACAAAGAGAATAAAATACCTAGGAATACTACTTACAAGGGATGTGAAGGACCTCTTCAAGGAGCACTACAAACCACTGCTCAAGGAAATAAGACAGCACACAAATAAATGGAAAAACATTTCATACTCATGGATAGGAAGAATCAAGATCGTGAAAATGGCCACACTGCCCAAAGTAATTTATAGAGTCAGTGCTATCCCCATCAAGCTACCATTGATTTTGATCACATAATTAGAAAAAAGCTACTTTAAATTTTATATGGAACCAAAAAAGAGCCTGCATAGCCAAGACAATCCTAATTAAAAAGAACAAACTGGAGACATCACACTACCTGACTTCAAACTATACTACAAGGCTACAGTAATGAAAACAGCATGGTACTGGAACCAAAATAGATACATAGACCAATGGAACAGAACAGAGGCCTCAGAAATAATGCCACACATCTACAACCATCTGATCTTTGACAAACCTGACGAAAACAAGCAATAAGGATTCCCTATTTAATAAATGGTGTTGGGAAAACTAGCTAGCCATATGCAGAAAACTGAAACTAGACACCTTTCTTACACCTGATACAAAAATTAACTCAACATGATTAAAGACTTAAATGTAAGACCTAAAACCATAAAAACCCTAGCGGAAAACTGATGCAATACCCTTCAGGACATAGCAAAGGCATGGCAAAGACTTCATGACTAAAACACCAAAAGCAATGGCAACAAAAACCAAAATTTGACAAGTGGGATCTAATTAAACTAAACAGCTTCCTTACAGCAAAAGAAACTATCATCAGAGTGAACAGGCAACCTACAAAATGGGAGAAAATTTTTGCAATCTATCCATCTGACAAAGGGCTAATATCCGGCATCTACAAAGATCTTAAAAAAATTTACAAGAATAAAACAACCCCATCAAAAAGTGGGTGAAGGAGATGAACAGGCACTTCTCAAAGGAATACATTTATGCAGCCAACAAACATATGAAAAAAAAAACTCATCATCACTGGTCATTAGAGAAATGCACATCAAAACCACAATGAGATACCGTCTTATGCCAGTTAGAATGGTGATCATTAAAAAGTCAGGAAACAAAAGATACTGGGTGAGAGGATGTGGAGAAATAGGAATGCTTTTACATTGTTGGTGGGAGTTTAAATTAGTTCAACCATTGTGGGAGACAGTGTGGCAACTCCTCAAGGATCTAGAACCAGAAATATCATTTGACCCAGCAATCCCATTATTGGGTATATACCCAAAGGATTATAAATCATTCTACTGTAAAGACATATGCACACGTATGTTTATTGTGACACTATTCACGATAGCAAAGAATTGGAACCAACCCAAATGCCCATCAATGATATACTGGATAAAGCTAATGTGGCACATATACAACATGGAATACTGTGCAGCCATAAAAAAGGATGAGTCATGTCCTTTGCAGGGACATGGCTAAAGCTAGAAACCATCATTCTCAGCGAAGTAACACAAGAAAAGAAAACCAAACACCGCATATTCTCACTCATGAATGGGAGTGAAACAATGAGGACGCATGGACACAGGGAGTGGAACATCACACACCGGGGCCTGTCAGTGAGTGGAGGGCTAAGGGGGGGACAGCATTAGGAGAAATACCTAATGTAGATGACGGGTTGAGGAGTACAGCAAACCACCATGGCACGTGTATACCTATGTAACAAACCTGCAAGCTCTGCACATGTACCCCAGAACTTAAAGTATATATATTTTTAAAAAGAATGTTTAAATATATGTAAAATATTATATTTTATATAATGTTAAATGTATTACATTTTAAAGTAATTTGAGATAGTTTCTGTGTATTTATGCCATCAACTCATTTATTTAAGTATATCTCTTGTTTGCTTTTTATTTCTACTTAGAAATTTTTCTTTCTAAAAATACAGTTCTATTTTATGGTGATGAAATTTTTCCATTTTTCTTATTTCAAATTTGTAACAAAAATGTATTAACTAAAGCTTATCTTCTATTTATGCAATCAAGCTCTTCCTTCCTCTCCCATAGTTTTAAAAGTTTTGGGTTGATTTTTCTAATTTTTAACATAAGTAAATATGAGTGTGTATATATTTACGTATATCTCTTTATTAGATGAATGAAAACATGGAATACATGTTATTTTCTACTTTGTATTTTTACATAGCAATGTATTCCAGAAAGAATTCCCTGATTGCATATAGGGATAGTCTTCCTTTATAAAGCTGTATAGTACTCTCTTAAAGCATCAATTTCAAATGCATCATGGTTTAATTTTAAAGGCTATCATTTAAAAAAATTGTGTTTTATTAATCTTTACATTTCATAGTAGCTCAGTCAGGGTTTTGTATATAGTAAACTCAGTGAATATTTATTTAGTTAATGAAAGTTTGAGACACTATGAATGCCAGATTTGAATCAAATTTAGAAATAGTATTAGAAAAAATATTTACCCCACATGACTTAGAGAGAAAAGGGAGGAACTTACTGAAAGTATTGCCTTAGCTTCTGTTATATTCGTATGTCATTTATCCAGTGGAGAATCCGTAATGATACATAATCCTTGGATGAGAGATAAGCCTAGTTCTCATCCCCAAATCGTTTCCCGATCCAGGTCGCAGAGAGCACTGTGATGCTAGTGCCGCTGCTGACTTATTACCTCTAGTATTAATACCATCACCTTATAGTTGGGATGACTTGTTTAAAATTTATACTCTCACTTAAGGGGGAATCTTTCTGTGACATTTTTTCCCATGTTCTATCCACATCTATTCATAGTGGTAGATACCTGAAACATATACTGGATTACATTTAAAACTAACCTATATAATGCATTTTCTAATTTATATTATCTCGTTGAATTCATGGAACTACACAAGATGCTGGCAATATTCTTCTAGTTCTGCTGGTGATAAAGATAAATATCAGAATGGTATCTAATTTAAAACCCCACAGTGACAAAAAAAGATACAACCCAGGGCTGTTTGAACCTAAAGTCTCTGCTTTGCGTACAGCATCACAGTGAGCTGCTTCTAAGATAACACAGTATTGTGTGTTTTGCTTCTATGACCCCCAGTTTCTATGATAATGCCAGATAGTAATATATAGCATATACTGAAAATAATGAGGAGTACTAATTGAATTAATTCCCCAGGGTTTTTTGTTGCTGTGGTGGTTGTTTGTTTGTTGTTTGTTTTTTAATACAGATCTGTAATACATAGGTAGTAGAAAATAAAACAACGTGGCTGGGCACAGTGACTCATGCTTGTAATCCCAGCACTTTGGGAGGCCGAAGCAGCCATATCACCTGAGGTCGGGAGTTTGAGACAAGCCTGGCCAACATGGTGAAACTCTGTCTCTACTAAAAATACAAAAATTAGCCGGGTGTGGTGGCGCACCCCTGTAATCCCAGCTACTTGGGAGGTTGAGGCTGGAGAATCACTTGAACCCGGGAGGCAGAGGTTGCAGTGAGCCATGATGGCACCACTGCACTCCAGCTGGGTGACAGAGCAAGACTCCATCTCGGAAGAAAAAAAAAAAAAAAAAAAAAGAACATAAGAACCTGCATGAAACAATGTGTGTTGTGTTTCCACTGAACATTTTTAAGAACTACTATCTACTTCTCTGAACACGCATATTTGAGTGTTTGGTGCAGAGGTAACAATTTGATGTCATCTTGAATACTGATGACAATCCAGTGATCATAACTATGTGGAACATCATGTTGAGATGGATTATAAGGCCAAATCACAGCTTAATAGAAAATGGATAGGCTTGATTATTTATGATCTGGGAAAGGTTTACCTGTTTTAACGGAAATATTTCTATTCATTTTCTGGTAAGTAAAATTCCATAGTTCTTGACTTTTTGTTAATGAAATGTGAATTGATTAAATTGTTTTATTAGATCAACTTCTCTTCTTCTTGTCTAAACCGTTTTTTATTCTCCCTATATCTTAATGGATAAAAACATGAGCTCCATATTAAGACTCTCTTGTTGTGAATCCTGGCTTCATCTCTTACTAGCTGAATGAGGACTGCCTTGTTATTAAATATTTAAGTGTCTCAGTTTCTTCCTCTCTATAAAAGGGCTGATAATAATTCCACTGCAGCAAAATGTGGAGATTGCATGAGAGGATGGTAGAAAAGTGATTAGTTCTGAGTGGAAATGGATTTTCAGAAAATGTGTATTGAATTTCTTTGAATCTAAAGAGGCAAAAAAGAAAATCTAGTAAACTAAACTGCGGGACTTTTAAAATAAGTATTGATATGTGTTAGTAGCCAACTGCTTCTAGAAGTTCACAACTATATTTTACATCACAGTAAAAAGAATCCTCACAAAAAAAAAATCCATCCATGAAGAAAGTAGGAAAGATACTGGTTTTTTATCATTTGGAAATTTGACAATTTATCAGAGGTTAATATTTGCATTTCATTAGTGAAGGCAATTGGGGATGGAAAAAGGGCATGGTTGGAGGGAGTAACAATTACAGAGAAAGCTTAGGTTTAAGGTCAGACAGAGCCAAAATTCATGAAAAAGAGAATATCCATGTTGAAATCAAGTTGAGAACAGCAAGAAATTCATGATGACATGGCATGAATGATGGGGAGATCTGATAAGGCAGAGGGGCCAAGTAGATAATTCCACCTGTATGAAAAATGCTTTATTTTGAAGTATTAACCACTTTTTTAGTTGGTTAACAAAATGTTTTGCTATTTTGATGCAGCTCTGCCTTTATTCATGCATATTAATGCATGCCTGCCAAATTCTGGATGCTTTTTATATAACTAAATATCAAACATGTTATTAGCTGCAAAAGCAAAATTTTCAACTTGAGTTTTCAAAAGCTATAAAAGGAGTCACACTAAGGCAAATGTTGCTGGAATATTTGCAAAGATGTACATGACTACAAACCAGTATTATAGCATGATAATTTTATTCAAATAACGATAAGGAAAGCACACAGAAAACAATATGAAGAATTACAGAGTGACAATATAAAAAACAAATATAGGGTTGCACTCTGAGGAATGTTAAAAAAAAAATAAAAACATAGGTGTTGGTGTAGTTTGCTAAGGTTGCCATGATTAATACCACAGACTGGGTGGCTTAAACAACAGAAATGTATTTTCTTACAATTCTGGACTCTGGAGATCTGAGATTAAAGTGTCATCAGGGCCACTTTCTTCTATGACCTCGCTCCTTGGTTTGTAGATGGCTGTCTCTTTCCACTGTCTTCATATGATCTTCTTTGTGTGTGACTGTGTCCTAATTTCCTCTCTTTCTAAGGACACCAATCATTGGATCGGGTCCACTCATATGACATCATTTTACCTTAATTATCTTTTTTAAAGATCTTTTCTCTAAATACAGAGAAATTTACTTCTCCAGATGCAGACAGACATGTTGTTTTATATTCAATATATAAGTTTTGGACACCAGGATATCAATGCTTTTCATATTCTATTTGTTCCTCTCTTTGATATATGTGGACCACAGAATCTGTATACTTACTCCCAAAAGCTAGCCACAGAAAGAGTCATTCATTTCCAAAGAGAGATAGTGTAAACATTGTAACCATATTCTGAAAACATATTTCATGGGAAGAAAGTAGGAGGAAGGCCTTCACTAAATTTTTAAATTTTATGTTATATATATATATATATATATATATATATATATATATATATATAGCTTTACTAAAATAGAAAAAGAAAAACAAATACCGTGCTAGTTGGCTTTTTCACTACAATAATAGATAGAAAAACTATTTTTATTAATTATAGACCTGGTTTTTGACTTAAAAAGTGATAATTAATTTGCCATGAAATAAAAAAACTATTTCCATGAAGGGACAGAAATGCTATATTGAGAAAGGACTGGCAGTTATGATATCAAGGTCCCAGTCTAAACTCTGCTATTAGCACAGTAAGTCAATTTTGTCCTAATATTTTAAGGTTTCATAATTCTATATGACCCAAGATAACTGAGTTCTATTTTGACATCTGGTAAACTGAGTCCTTCCACATTTTTCATGAAGAACAGTCTGAAAAAAAGAGATTTTTCAAACAACAATATTGAAACCAAGATCTACATTTGGTTAATATAGACCTTATTTTTTCTTCCATTGCTTGTTCTTTCTCAGTTTCTGTATCATTGCCTTCACATAATCATGCATCTGTGTCAGACGAAAAGTAACTGAGTCAGTTGATTTCTTAAATAACTAACTTGGGACCTGGGCTGTTGCCATGCTCCCTCAGTAACTTCCTTCAGACTGATTAAGACTCATCTTTTCTGAAGGTGAAAGAAACCGCTTTCCAAAAATGGTAAAAAAAAAAAAAAAAAAAAAAAAGTCTTTACAAGTTCTTTTTATTAAATAAATGTCGATCTGGAAATACTTCAGATTTTACTGTTTATTCTTTTGTGTTCAATAGTCCCTCTTCCAAAAGTCTACTTTAGAATTTGCTGATGTATTGCTTAAGATTACTTAAGATATTTCAGAGCATAGTGTAATAATGCATTAAGTTGTTAGGAACTGAAGTGAATGCCTGTAATTCAATCAGGTTACTTTAGCCAAGAGGACCTGAGCTCTTAAGTGTGAATGTAAGGTGAACAAATAAAAGGAATGTGAAGAACAATGATAGGCTCTGAAGATAAACTTGATGTTCCTCAAAATTATCCTGGAGATCTGACTTTAGAATTGTCACAGAATTGTCATCCCATAAAGTGTCCCCACTAGAAAATTTTAAACAAAGCAAAGTTTTGTATATCAAATCTGATATAACACTGACTTGACTTCACAGAGCTGTTTATATAATGAAATACAATTTTTAAAACACACTAAATGTTACAGATTTGGATCAGAGAGTCTCAAAACGAGAAGCAAATTGAAAGTTGAGGGTCTTGATTTTTTTAGAACACTAGATTAACAAGCTTCATTCTTGAAGTTTCTGTCCCAGTAAACTTCAAGTAAAATCATATAATGAGGTTTAAAAGCAAACATACAAATAATAAGCCAAAATCAAAACAAACAAACAAGCAAAACATCAGCAGGCAATTCTGATCAGCAGAAACTTTTAAGTAATATTGATTTAGAATTTATAAAGTACATATATGCGATAACTCATTGAATCTTCAAAAAATTACTATGTGAACTATTTAGAAAAGTTATTTTTGAATCCATTTTACAGATAGGACGCTGAGGTTTAAAGACATTATATAACTTATTCGAAATGGAAGAAAGGTGGTTTGAGCCTAAATTTTCTGTTCTTGAATTTTATATTTATCCTTTAATATCGTGCTACAGAGGGTTTCTTTTTTAATTATATTTGAGATTTGAAGAATTGTCTTCTCATTCACATAAGAATATAGTTTTTTTTCAATTAGCATTATCTTCTATTGATCTATTCTGGATTTCCACTGAGATACTTAATTAGTATCTCAAACTCAACACACTCAAAGCAAAACTCACAATAAACCTGCTCCATCGGTTCTTCAGCTCCACCCTCTTAACTGAAAACAACTCAATGTCTCCACTACTACCATTCCACTTCAAGTTATCATCAACTCTTTATTGGACTATTTCTATAGTCTCTTAATAGTCTCCCAAATTCCATCCTTGAAGCACTCTCCAAAAAACTCTTCTCTACACATCAGTCCTAATAAATTACTCTTTTAAATCACAAGCCATATTATGTCATTCTTGTGCTAAAAACCTTCCGAATCCTTCCCACCTGAACATGACCAGCAAAACCTCCACGGTCTCCTCCAGGAGCCTCACTGATCACTTCTGCTCTTTGCTTTCTCCTTTATTTTGTTTTAGCCACTATAGGCTTTGCAGCTTATCAGAAACATCAAACATACTGCTCTCTTGCAGGTACTCCCCTTCTGTCTTGGATGCTCTCTCCACTAGAATTCCAGCAGGCTTTGCTATTTCATTTCCTCTGGCTGTCTTCTCAGTATCCTTTTCTACAAGGCAACTTTGTTGAATCCCAGCTTCTGCCTCATCTCCACCTTCAATCGATTTATCCCCATAGCTCTTATTTCTTTCTGAGAAAGCGTCGATTTGTTTGTTTATTTTCTGTTCCCAACCACTGATAAGTAGACCTCATAATAGCAATGACCTGGGGTATCTATTTTCCAGTCCTAGAAGAATGTATTATACATTCTGAGTACCTAGTTAATATGTGTTAAATTGACGTATGAATGAAAGATATCAGGAAAACAAATGTCAGAAGCTAACTTTCTGAAACTGTGCTAGGTGTTGATGACTTATGCCCCTTTAGTCAATATTCCTTTATTTTTGCGTCTTAGAATGAAAGAAAATAGACCTAGAATACAGGATTCCCTACAATTCTCTAAGAAATTATTTGGATTTTCTACTGTCCAATAGTAAATGGGAAGAACCAGTCAACATACTATTTCCTCATGTCATCCTGCATTCAATCTGGAATGCCTTTCATAAATGTACTTAAAAATTTAATGGTTGGGCATTTTCAAGGCCTGTGTCCCTAATTAGTCATAATCACATAAAAAATGTGAATAAACAGCTGAAAAACCAAATTTGGACTCTAATTTTAGCTTTTATTAAATGTCTTAATTTAGAAAGGCCCAACAGGAGAAAAATAGCTTAAAGAAAACTACATTCAGGATCTTCTGTCTTAAATCTTAAGCATACAATACTCTCAGAAATTGTGCCTGACCTTTGGAACACGACTGCCATCTCTTTTAAATTGACAGCTCTCCCCTTACAATGAAAATGAAAAGGCTAAATTTGTCATCAGTGCACTAGAAGCAAAGTGGGATGCAATGAAATTTCACTCAAGGAACACAAGACTGCTCCTTTTGTTGTGTTGTGATTTGAAATAACCTCTGAGAGGTGAAAATGTTACCAATAACATGATATGTTCCATACAGGTTTACAAGTCAACAGACGGGGGTTCCCGTCTGTGAGCTTAAAGATGGCTAAATACAGAGAGCTCCTCTCTACTGTAACGAATGGCCACTTCCCACTGTGGCATCCTGCAGTCAGGAAATTCCCAAAAGTGGTAACAGACATGCAGGGCTTTCTTAAAAAATCTCTAACTTTAATCAGAAAATGAATGATGGAACTTTAACACTTAAAAGACAATAGAGTTCTAATTAACCATATGACCTCCCTGTATAGAAAACAGGACTTTGGTGAGGTGTTTGGTACCTAACAGCATCACAATAGAACCAGCTGGCATATAGATCAGAACATTATATACTACTTTATACAGGAGGGCTGGCATACAGGCAAAGCTGAAGAAGTCTTCTGGTACTTCACAATTAAGACTACCTGAATAGGCCAGGCGCAGTGGCTCACGCTTGTAATCCCAGCACTTTGGGAGGCCGAGGCAGGCGGATCACGAGGTCAGGAGATCGAGACCACAGTGAAACCCCGTCTCTACTAAAAATACAAAAATTAGGCGGGCGTGGTGGCGGGCGCCTGTAGTCCCAGCTACTCAGAGAGGCTGAGGCAGGAGAATGGCGTGAACCCGGGAGGTGGAGCTTGCAGTGAGCCGAGATTGCACCACTGCACTCCAGCCTGGGTGACAGAGCGAGACTCCGTCTCAAAAAAAAAAAGAAAAAAAAGACTACCTCAATAACTTATCCTTTGCCCTCTGCATTATTACAAATAAAGATCCTGGTTTAGTGTATGGTTTGTTTTGACATAGAGTTAGAGGTTCAGAAATAGATGCATTATTGAGAATCAGAAGTCAGGTTCTTGGCCAGCTGAAGGGCAGCATAATGGTTGATGCCCTGTGAAAGTGATGGTATAAAATAAGAGCTCTAGAAAATAATGCAGAAAGACTAAAGAAGGAAGCAACAGCTCTCATTTACTGGTTGTATAAAATTCATTTCTGTTCACTTGTGTTTCCGCATCCCTAAAAAGCTATTACTTGGCTGGCCATACCAGCTAGAGATGACAACTACCGTACTTACAGTCGCAATCAGTAGTTGGAATTCTTCCTCAAATGCTTCTGGTTCCAGAATTCTCAGTTGATCCTCTATCATCGATTCCCAACCCCATACAATTTTTTATTTCCCATAGCTTTAAGGAAGCATCACCTATACGCACCAAGTACAGTTTTCAATGTACTAGCCATTTTCTTCCACTCAGTGGTCAGCATCCCTCCCTGTGGTTATGCTCTGGAAGCTTCAAAGCCTCAAGTAATGCTTCCATAATGTGACAGTGAGATTCCTCCTGCTATGTATCAACACTGCAGAAAGTATCCACATTGCAGCTAATGAGTGCCTCTCTGTTTGCAGGTGTTTCATAGGCCCAAACCACCAGCATTGTCAGTGATCAGAAAGTGTGGTGTTTTTAAAGCCCAGATGTCACACTGCAACTCTCTTTTGCATGGAACTGGGAAAAATTTCCTCTCTGCTAACTTTGTGTTGAATTACATGAGTCCTAGAGATTCTCCTTCCCCTGTTTCCAAATGAAGATGGTTCTTTTCAGAGTCTTTCCAGTTTGCATGGTGCCAGTTAGCTGTAGCCATGAGTTATATGTGCCAGTGCTCAGGAATAAGCCCATAGATGCTGTGGCAGAAAGTAACGTGAATGAGTTATCCTTTGTGGTAATAACAATTTTTCTGCACCCCACTTCTCTCCTCCATGCCTGATACATTACTATCTGAGAATCTAAACTAATGCTCTGACGTTTTGAAATTGCTCAGTTACCTAGATCTAAACAGACAGTTTCATCTTAAAAAGATTCAGGGGTGTTTTGAAGGTAGCAATGATAATTCGTGTAATGGCTAGGTACTTTGAAGGCAAGTGGTGTACTAGAAGAGCAATGGGAATTTATTTCAAATCAGGGAAAGTATTAGACACACAAATGCTTGTAGAATTTGTAACTGATGGGATTAAGAGATCAATAAAACACAATACCTGCCCTCAAGGTCTTCTCAAACACAGAAATAGACATATGTATGTACAAAACTTAAAGCACAGGGTAAAATGTATTACATTCCATAATAGCGATATGAAGTAAAACGGGATTATAGAGAATGGAAAGAGTAATTATAACAACCAATTTGCTGATATTCATTGAAAATGTGACTTTAAGACAAACTTAAACATTCGAACGTTTATAGGCATTTATAAAAGAAAAAATGCTGATAAAGTTCATAGCTTGTCAATATCAACCAATTCATTGTTACTGAGGTAAATGTGTTGGAGAAAACAGAATTACAAATATATGTTTTAGCTAGATTTTGGAAGGTTATGAATGAGTGATCTACTGAGGCATCTGAATATTTCTGTACATACTAACTAAATTAAAAGTTGTTTGTTGTTATTTTTCTATTCCTTTGGGTTCTGATCTTTAACCAAAAAATCATAGTGGCAGATGTGGAGTTTCAAATACCAGGTGGTTTTATTTTATATATGCAGATATGTATGTATGTATGTATGTATGTATGTATGTATGTCTTCCCCCAACAAGACCTAAGCTCAAAAGATTGCTGAAAAATGATTTTGTCATTGAAATTTGCATCTCTAATTCTAAGCATGTAGAGAGAAAAATTAAAACTGAAAATTAAATTTCATATCATATACTTTTTCAGGCTTAGTTATAAATTTGGAATGGTGCAGTGACAGTACATCTTGATGAATGGTTGCTATTAAATCATAGAATTTCCCTCCTTCCATTCTCTCTTTGCTAAAGCACATGTTTTAGTTCTTATTTTCTGTCTATATGAAGTGTATTTCTTCTTGGGGCTATAACATATGTTAATCATATGAGCACATAACGTAAAATTTCTAAGAATTTTCAAGAAAGTAACATGTTCTGTTTTACAGTTTTTTTTACAAGACCTAATGGGATAATAAATATAAATGCATAACATTTCCACATATAGGATTATATTATTATCATGATTACTAATGCTACTAATAATATTGAGTATTTTTCTAAAGAAGAAAATCCTACTATTTCCAGCAACATGGGTGAACCTGGAGGACATTATGCTATTTGAAATATGGTAGTCACTAAAAGACAAACACTGCATGATTCCACTTATATAAAGTATCTATAATAGTCAAACTCATGGATACAGAGGTACAATGGTGGTTGCCAGGGGCTGGTGGGGGGAGGAAGTGCGGAGTTGTTGCTCAATGACTAGAATTTCAGCTATGCTGGGTGAAGAAGTTCTAGAGATCTGCTGTTGAACATAGGCCTCTAGTGAACAGTATGGTAATGTGCACTTCAAAATTTGTTAAGAAGGTAGATCTCGTGTTAATTGTGCTTGTCACTAAACAAGATAAAAGAGTAAAATAAAAACAAAGGAACAAAAGGAAACTTTGGAAGACATTGGACATGTCTATAACCTTGTTTGTGGTGACGGTATCACAATTGTTTGCATGTGTTCAAACTCATGAAATTGTAACCTTAAATATGTGCAGTTCTTTATATATCAATTATGCCTTAAAATATTGTTAAAAAGAAGAAAAAAGATAATTCATTTAAGAAACAATTCCACCTTATCCTTCTTTTGCCACACTCAGTGCTTTAGGGTTACCCTTTCACTGCCTTCTGTCACTTGGAAAGGTATTGCATCCCCGGACATTGGCTGCTCGTGCTGGAAATCTTTCCCTCTCTCTTATGAAAAAAAAATACTTTTCCTATGTCTTTTTATGACTGAGCTTTGTTTCATGGAGTGATACAAATGGACATTAATGAGTTAATTCTGTAATCTGAATTATTCAATTTTATTGGCTGGTCTGTGCTACCTTCCTAGCATCAGGAGGGATTGATTAAGTTAAAACCAATATGTTTTGGAGGCCTCCAAGAGATAACACTACTTCTGGCAGTGACAGTAGCTGTTGCAGGGACTCTTTTTGAACAAGAAGGTACTCATGCACAGCATCACCTCTTCACTCTTATGTGTACATTCCCAGCAGTATGTTTCACAGAATGTTACAAGATAAACTTTATATTAGCAGGACTATCCAAAATCCCGAGCTTTTTCTACTCTAGCAACATAAAAGATCACATTTCACCTCACCTGAAGGAAGGTGGATGAGGCACATGATTTGCTTGAGTATAGAAAAGTAATGTTGTCATTTTATGTGGAAGTTTTGAGAGCCAAGAATGCATTTCCAGATTCTTTTTTTCCTGTATTATGTTGGTGTTTGGAAATGTTTCAGATAGAATTGTTGCTCTGTCACCCTCAGTCCCACGATACAAAGATGAGCTCCCAGCTAATCCACTGTTGTTGAAGCTACTAAAATTTGTGATTTGCTTGTTTGTTAATATTATTCTCTAAGCCTTAAAACACCCCATTTAAGAGGTAGGATGACTTTCTCAATGTCATATAATTGGTTAGAAGCCTAGTACATTAGAGGTGATGACCAATTCTGTGATTTTTTCACTCTGCTCTTCTCCTAGCATTAAATTCTAACATTGTGTTTAGCAACCCTGTTCATCTAGGGTCTCCTTTTTGGAACCATTATACTCATACCTTTAGTCTTTTCAAGTTTTCTACCTGTGTTCCCTTTTGCAGAATTGCCTTCCTTTAACTCTTCTAAATGTGTTCCCTTCAAACTAATTTTAAGATGCTATGAATTTTTGTAAAGGGTGTCTCATTCTTACATGAGTGAAGAAACCAAATACCATTTTTAAACCACAAATTCAGGACAATTCATTTGTACAAGAGAGTGTAGAAAGGAAAACCTGGAAATGTTGGAATCATGACTTGAAAGTCCAACTGGCAACAAAGCTCAGGAAGTATTTGGCAATCATATTTATTTCCAGATCAGATACCAGGCTATTCAAATTTTCCATGTTTCACTGAAATGTATTCCAGAGAGTAAAAAAGTATGCATAATTCTCTGAGAATACTAAAGAATTCAGAAAAGAATTAACTAGTAAACATTTAATTGTGATAAGGGAAGAAATTGATGTTGTAGTTCTTCAAATGTTTGGGCATGTTTTTCTGGTTATATTTGTTGAGAAGATGCTATATCTAGGAATTTCAGAGTAAATTTTTTAGATTATTAATAACTGCAGTCACACTTTTCATCATTAGCAGCATCATAGCTCTCTCAAACCTTTTTCTTATTCATTATTATTATACTTTGATGAGTTAATCTTGTTGTGTAGACAGCTCCCTTATTTTATGTAAGCATCCTTTCTGTCATAATATTTTATTCTTTTCCTTTACTCCAAGTCCTCATTAACTTCAGAAAATGACCTCTATTCATTTAACTAGGAATCTTACCAACCAAGAGGCAGCTTAGCATGGCTGGAAAATGTACAAACTTTGACAACAGACACATCATGATTTGAACTTCATCATTCTCCATTATTGGTTGGGTGACATTGAGCAAGTTATTCTGCAACTTGGTTTCCTCATCTTGTGCAATGAATAACTACCTTGCAGGCTTTCATGGAACAGTATATGTAAAGTGCTTGATAAAACACAGATGTTCAGGATTTGAATCTTCCCTCTACTATACTGCACTCACAGGCCTGGCTCTGCAAGGCTGGCTTTCTTTGGAGAACACTGCATAGTCATACACTCTCCTTTCATTTTTTTTCTCATACTGCAAAGGTGTTTAACATCAAGGTTAAGAATAGATAAAACTTGGTTGGGGTCATCTTTTCCTGCCATTGCTATGCTTTTACGTGGGCCTATCCATAAAAAGCAACCTGAGTTCAGTAGTATTTAAACAAGTCTTCCTATCTGATCTTCTTTTCCTATGTTTAATATTTTTTTCTCATCATATTTGGGAAGCAAAAGTCTTTTAAAATTCATAGACTATGAATTTTGTCTCATGTCTTCATTACATTTTGTTTCTTTTGACTCAACCTCAGCATTTCTATCTATTCACACTCTGTATCATAGTGTTTTGGCCCTTCTTAAGTACCAACGTGGGATCTGCCATGTTCCTTTATTCTAGTCTGAATAGAAACTTCTAAGCTTTCACCTAATTTTTACTTCATGAGGTTATGTTATCTGCACATACATTCTTGCTTTATTAACTTTCCTTGGAAATCCTTGAGTACACTGTCTCACAGCCATAAATCCACATCTAGTCCATCCTTTATTTACTTCCTTACTGCTACCAACAGCTTAGTACTGATACTGGTAAAAAAAAAAAACCTTGGACTAAAAGTCATGGATCCTCAACTGTGGATAAAAACACATTAAGCATGTAAACATAAGAAATGGACCAAGTAAATTAAATTATGAAATCATTTCTCTTCACCTTATCTATTTAGAGGCGATTGCTAAAACTGCTCCCACTCCCCAAATGTTTAGATGATTCAACATAATTTAGGTCCTGTTTTCATCTAGGAATTGATCCAAATGGAATGTAGGGTACTGCAAGCTGAGAATTTCTGCCAACTTTTCCATCTGAGAACAGCCTGAGAAGCCCTGGGAATATTCACGGAGAGGCTGAGCTATGGCTCACTCAGCACTTCAAGATTGTACATCATTTGAATAAGCAATTTTCCAAGGTTGAGTTCCTGACCTGTGAGGGTTCATCAATATCCATAATGTCAAAAGAGACACTATAATTGTGGTATGCCTAACATACAGACTTTAGGTCTGGTTTCTATTTTGACCTCAGTGAAAGCTCTCTGGCTTTGTGTTAAATTTTCATTCATTGATTACTTCTTTTTCAGTCAAACCCTGCCATTGAATTTGTGTAATTTAAACCCATTAGGTACATTTTCATGTAAAAAAAGATTATGTTTAATGTGACCTCAAATATTTGTAGAGAAATTTAAAACCAACAACAAAAATCTAATTCCTGGATATTTTGAGAAGCAACTGGATAACTAGTGCATTTGCCATTACCATCCCCATACCCTAGAATCATAGAGAACTCCATGTGGAGTGTGGAGCTCAGGCCTTCTTGAGCATACCAGTGTTTATCTAAGCTTGCTTGTATGTGTGTGTGTGTGCTGGGGAAGAGTACTGATAAATATTTGTTAAATACATGGCCTAATTTACTGGATCATGGGAGATGTGGAGAGATAAAAAAAAATTACAGTCATTCATATGTACATGAATTCCCTAGTTAACCATGACTTGACAAGAATGTTGACCAGTTGTCTATTAGAATGAGCCCAAGTCTTAAAATGAGAAGATACTGATTTGGAAGCTTAGATGGGGAATTCCCTAATTGTGATAGTTTCAACAAAGCACAAAACCACTCTGAGTTTCAGTTTTCTCAACAGTAAAATAAGACAATGTCCTTTCATGCTATTCTGTTGGAAACACACCGGATAATATGCTAAAGTAAGTTTTCAAACCATTGCTGAGATTAAGAACAATACTTCTATTAAATGAGCAATTGTCCTAGCAATTTCCCTTTGCACGTATATGGATCCTACAGGCCAAGACATTTGTTCATGCATGGTATATTCAATTTGATTTAGTTCAGTTCACATCCATTTGTTAAGCACAAACTAAATCTTTAGTCCTGGACTACTGGTAATGTATAGTTTCTACCTGAACTGAAGAGTAAGTTAAGATACCAAAATTAACTAGAGTTTAAAATACATGTTTAAAGACTAGTGGAATGCAAAAAATAAACATAGGCATATTGAAAAGTGAGCCATCATTTCCTTTGGGGAACATCCAAAGAGTAGAATAGATAAAAACCAGAGTGCACCTTGAATCTCTGGAGGAATTTTGATAACTGGAAGATAGGAGAGGCACTCTAAGCAAAGTCGACAGATTGAGCAGAAGGTTAGGAAACAGGGAGAAGTAGGAAATAATCCGGGAGAGCCAAGTTAGAGATAGATCACTGAGGATGTTGAATACTAGAATAAGGTTTGTGGACATCATATCATAGGCAATGAAGCTATTTAAGAGTTTGAGAAGGGGCGCTGACAGCATCTAAGCAGTGCTTAGACAACCTAATTCGCAGTAGTTTCTGGATAAAACAGATTGGGTAAAAAATAAAAATGGGTAACTAGGATGGAGATGGGCAGTGGGGGAGGTTTTATGTTTGTTTGTTTTTATTTTTGTTTTTGCCTCTTCGCATTGTTATGGCCAGAAGTAAGAACAATTCAAGGCTATATAATGTGAGAAAGAGACTGCGTGTAGACAGCTTGGTTTTATATCTGTAATCACATATAGTTCCCACATTGTTATTACTTGATGACACTTATATCTTACTTTTTACACAAGATGTTTGTTTGTTTTGTTTGTTTTTGTATCCTGTAACCCAGTACTCTCTACAGTTGGCCTTCTCTCTTTTCATATTAAAGATGGCCCTATAATATCAGATCAAGAGGTAGCATTTCTATGAAGCCACCCACCACTAGCTCTTAAAGCTCTTGAAGCTCTTGTTATTCTTCCACTTCTTTGAATCCATTCTTTATTTATAACATAAAGCACATAAATAAATATGTAGTTATGTTTATATATTGCATAGATAACCTATTTATTATGGGTGTATCTTGAATGTCTGGTTATATCTCAAGCCTCTTTATGTGCTTATCTGTAATTTACTCTCATTTTGTTTTGAGCATGTGACAGATACTCAAGGAAATTGTGCAGAGGAGCTACTTGATTAATTTATGATAATCTCTTTCTTGTACTATAGTAACATCTATTCTCATTCTTTAGCATTAGGAAATCAGTCAATCTGCCAAGGTAGAATTTTCAGATTGAACAGACACAAAGATATATCCAGCTACAAGTCTCCAATGTTTTAGAAAAAAAACAAAAAAGAACCAGAAAACAAGGACATATCACTTTAGTATGGTTCCCCTGCTTGTTGCTGGCAGTGTTAGTAGTACTCATAAATCTTCACATGCTGGAAAAACCTGGGTCTGTGGATATTTGTTTAATCATTCCGCTTCCTAAATGTTTGGATGTACAAACAGAACATTTTCCCCTCAGAGGTAAAGAAGAGAAAAGTTATTCCTTTTCAAATTTTGGAGGAAGATCTTATGAAATGCAAAATTAATTAGTTACTACACTTACACCCATAATATGAAAGGCCTAAACAGAAATTCATCTATCAGTTTATGATTGCTCCTCCCAGCTCCATAGCTTGGAGAATTAATCTCATTTTAAAGGATGTTTTCAATTTTAGAAAAGAAAAAAAAAGGTAACTTCATACTGAAGCCAATTAAGTTTAAATTATCTTGATGACTAATATATAAAAACAGACTATAGAAAGTTATCACTGAATAACATTGAGACAGAGAGATTAAGTGACTAATTCACAGTCACTATTTAAAATATTACAAAAATAAAATTAAAAAGGCAAAATGTGTTTAAATTCACGAGGTGATAGCTTCTTTCCACTTTATTTTCTGTTCATTTGATATGGCATCATTACTTCAAGGTTTCACACATTTTGAAGCATTCTGAGCCTGTAGATGAATCCAAGAGGCAATGCATTTTCTGTATAAAAGCAAAGAAAAACGTGGTGCCTACCTCACAAAATTTGAGATGATGACTAGGAATTCACTCAGCTCTTGCATTGATAGTGATGGGTGGATATACAAGTCAACCACTGCACTAATAAAATTGCAAAAGTAAAGGTGGCAGAATATTTTCTAAGTTCTTCCAAATTAGCTTAAACTCTAAATTAATTTAGAAATTATTACTTTTTGAGAAATTTCTGAGGATGTACAGCAAATTAAATGTCTGAATTTAGTGATAATATTCAAGCTCCAGAAGTACCCAAGTCATAAAATTCGACCATGGGTTTTTGGATCAGTTATTTATTCTAAAGAAGTAGATAGATTTTCCAGAAAAATTGACAATAAATGTCAGATAGAGAAGAGTAGAAGAGTTGAGTTGGAATTTAATAAAACATTTGATACAGTACCATATAAAAAAGTGAAATTAAATCTCACATGTACACAACCTTGATGAAATAGTGAATGGGGTAAAAATTGGCTGGGGACCGGGTGCTGTGACTCACATCTTTAATCCCAGCACTTTGGGAGGCTGAGATGGGCAGACCACCTGAAGTCAGGAGTTTGAGACCAGCCTGGGCAACATAGTGAAATCCTGTCCCTACTAAAAATACAAAAAAATTAGCCAGTGTGGTGGTGGACACCTGTAATCCCAGCTACTTGGGAGGCTGAGGCATGAGAATCACTTGAACCCAGGAGTCGGAGGTTGCGGTGAACTGAGACTGCACCATTGCACTCCAGCATGGGCAACAAGAGTAAGACTCTATCTCAAAAAAAAAAAAAAATGGCTGTGATATAGAGGCCAGACTGTGGTAGTAAATAGACAATCTAAAAGTGTCATCACTAAGGTCATTTACACTAGAGTAGGTCAAAGCACTCGAAAATATTTTCTGGTAAGAACCCTTGAAGAGATAAAGTAAGATATTCTAGTAGGTTTTTCTTTTCCATACTTTGGGCTCCAAGTAGTTAACAAACAAGTAAGAAGCTGACAAGATGAATATTAAAAACAGTAATTTCTGAGTACAAACCTGTTTACATAAGACAATATGAGAGAGTAAGAGAAAAAACGTTATTTAATCCTGCCTTATAGGGCAGATAATGACAGCATACTAGTCACTTTAAACTTAGGAATACCAAAGCAATTCAGTAAATTCAGAAACAACAACAACAACAACAAAAGAAAAATAAAAGAAAATGAGAAAGAAAAAAGAAAAGAAACCCCTTTTTTCAAGTTTGTCCTAATTAAATATACATAACCTCATGGAGCTCTCAACAATTTCTACCCTATAAAAATTTTTATTCATCTCTGCATGTTCACATTCTAGCACAGTGTCAGACAATAAAAACTATCAATCATTGAAATAATGAATTGATTATAATTAGTTGGTGTACAGCACTCCAGGAGCTAGGAGCATACAACAAAATAGAAGACGTGAAAAGGCCAGGAAAATGCACATACATACGACAATAATGCTATTTAAGCTACAATGAGAATTAAAAGCAAAAATTGGAATGGAATTCAAGGAGGAGAAATGAACATCTGGCTAAGGAATTTGAAAAGACTTTATGAAAGGCTTTGTTTGAAATGGACAGAATTTTAATAACCTGGAAGAGAAAATGTATATGAAAAGCAGACAGATAAGAACAGCAAAGATGTGGATAGAATGTGTATTAACAATAGTGACTAATTTCATTGATTTATAAGTGTGTTTAGAGACATAAGAGGAGATAAGCTGGCAGGAGAAACTACAGGGTACAGTGAATGAGAAAAACATGTAACGGTAAAGTTATCTGTTATAAAGTAATGTGGGATGAGGAAACCACATTTAAACAGTATTAAGAAATTTCAAAATCCCACGGATATTTATAACTTTCTCACTTTCTAATATAGTATGAAAACTTTCAAATATAAAAAAGTTAAAAAATAATACAATGAATTCCCATATGCCCACTACCAAGAGCTAATAACAATCAAAGTTTGGCTAAATTTATCCTATTTCTATTTGTTTATTTACTGATGCATGGAGGTATCTGGAAGTCAGATGCAGGTATTGTGATACCTCACCTCTAAATACTTCAGCATGCATCTCATACAAATAAGAACAAGCATAACAGTAACACCACCATCATATCAGAAAACTTTAATAATTTGCTAATATCCAATAATCCATCCATATTTACTTTGGCATATATTTTATTTTTGGTTTTGTTTTTGTGAATGAGAATGTAATCAAGTTTTACTCATATATTTTATTGTTAGACCTTTTTAGTCTCTTTAATTGGAAACAGATTCTTTACATTTTTTGTGTTTTACAAAATTGACGTTCTAAGGAGAACAATTGTATTTCAGGGTGTCCTATTATTGTCAATTTATCTGTTTCCTTTAGATATCCTTCAACTTTTTTTTCCTCTGTATTTAGTATAAAAAAAAATGGGCCTAAACTGTTGATTCAATTAGATCAATATTTTTAGCAAGAATGAATCATACTGATGCAAAATACTTTCTATTGCATCACGTCATGAGACAGGTAACATCAGTTTGTCCTGCTGTATGTATTAAGTATTCTAAGATTGCTTACTTGGTTAAAGTGATGATTGTCATAATTTTCCATAAAGATACATATTTTTTCTTTCAAATTAGCTACTAATTTACAAGATAATGCTTTGACATCAAATAGAATAATATAAAATAGTCCTAATAGTTAATGCAAAAATTGATGATCTTTACTTGAATTAATGATGTTATTGGAAATTGTAAAATGTAATTTAAAAAATTTTCCCTTATTTGTATGTTTATTTGCTGGCATATTTCTATATTAGAATGGCTTTTTTTCAGAAAGTAAGATTTAAAAACCTTATGGTGTGTGTGTGTGTGTGTGTGTGTGTGCATGCTTCTTTTTTAAAAAGCAATTGTTACAGTAAGGACTTGATAAAATGAACTACTCCAATGATAGTAAATGAGTTTTCCCTTGATCCTCTTTTTTTGAGTAATGCTATAGTCTCATAAATTTTTATGTATTCATATTGGTACAATTGATTAATGTTATAATTCTTCATTATGCTCCAGTTTTTAGAAATTTGGCAATCTAGACCCCCTTCAACATGGCTCCAGTGTTCCTTTTAAAACACCCCCATTAGTCTTTGAATGCTTCCTTGCTTTTTAGCACAGTATTACCAGGCTCATTTTGTATTTTTCCTACCTGGGACTTAGAGTAAACCATTTTTACAAGGAGTTGTTAAATTTTTTAAGAAACTAGCATCTGGATGCTGGACATACTCACTGCTGCTGTGATACTGCAGCTTCTAGACACTTTTTATTGAAACACACATTATATAGAGAGATACTTTTTATCAAATTATAATAAATTATAAAAATAAATTATTGGTTTCATAATAACATGAATATATTTATGTGGTTCGTTCTGCAATATACACAAAATAGTTTCACAGTTGAAATTTCATTAATATTATTAACCATAAAGCTCAGGAAAGGTTTAAAATTACTTTGCCACATTTGATGAAAATTACTTTGAATTTCTGAAGGTATTCTTCCAAGGACTGCTGAAAAGTCACTTGAAGCGATTTTATCATTAATATTATATATATATATATATATACACACACACACACACACATATATACACACACACATGGACATACACACATACATATACATATGAGCCTATATAGGTTAATTTATTTCTCTTATTTAATATTAAGCTTTGTTTCATTCCTTTTCTATTTTTGAATATGTAAAAATACTTACATAATTACAATTCAAAACTAAATTTAAAAGGCGTAGGCGGAGAAGTCTTGCTTCCATTCCTATTCCCTCCCCTCCAACTACACTTTACTAGAGAATATAATCCAACATAATTTACCATATGAAAAAACATGAAAACATGACCTATTTTCAAGAGAAAAGACAATCAAGGCCTGAATTAAGATGACCAACATGTTAGAATTAGCAGATAAGGGTTTTACGTCAGCTATTAAAACTA
Organism: Nomascus leucogenys; assembly: GCF_006542625.1. Lineage (NCBI taxonomy): Eukaryota > Metazoa > Chordata > Mammalia > Primates > Hylobatidae > Nomascus > Nomascus leucogenys. Next base: position 36,587,309 of record NC_044384.1, read on the forward strand.
TGCTCAAGGATGAAAGTAAAACATGTTGATGAAGAAAAAGAAGAAATTCTAGCAGAAGAATAGGAATTATTTTAGAACTGAATAGTATAATAACTGAAAATAACATTCTTGGGATCTAAAGTTTAGCATGAGTGGTAATGGATATATTAATTAATTTGATTGTGGTAATCCTTACACAATATATACAAATATAAAATTATCACACTGTACACTTTGAATATAGTCAATCATTGACAAATTAATGAATTGTCTGAGTGTTACATAAGAATGGAGATGAAAAAGGTAAGTTTCATCAAATTTTGAAGATAGATCAATAAAACCTATCCTAACTGAAGAACAGAGAGAAAAATAATTAGTCAATGGAGCAAGCTGTCCTGAATCACAAAAAGTGAAAATCTCTCATACTAAAGAGAATTGATACCATATTGGTCTGATGAGAGCTAATTCAACCAAAGCAACCACAATGAACAGTCTAGGTAGCCACCAGGTAGAAAGAGAGCACCCTTCTCTGCAAATGGACAAATAGAAAAATATGGATCACCTACATTTTAAGATAGCATGTGTAGTTTTTTATCCCTTTCTCAAGGGAATGTGTGTGTGTGGGTGTGTGTGTGTGTGTGTGTGTGTGCATGTGTCTGTGTGTCTGTATGTATGTGTGTATATATGTCAATAGGAAAGTTTAGCCTAGATAGATGAGGTACATTTAGATTGGATACCATTTTATTTTGCTGAATAATCCTATAATAACTACAAGTTATTTGAAAAGGCTCCTTCTCATTATTTTTTATTTATTACCTTAAAACCAGTGGAATGAATTTAATGAGACTTTCTCAAGGTTTTTTTCCCCTTAGAGCTTTGACAGTATGCAATAGGCTTTTTGTTGCTGTTGTTTTGAGGCTGTCCCTGTTATGGAAAATTGCTAATCACAACTGAGTATGTTTGAGATAAATCTAGGTTCCTTCTATCCAAAATGTCAACCCAATTTACATGTCAGTCATTAGCATTGGAAATAAAATTTACCTCAATATCTTGTAAATGAGAAGAGTAGAACACTGAAAGTCTTAATAAGATATTTATGAAACACCAAGGCTTCTAAAGCAATATCATAAATTAAAATAAAAATGAGAAGGGTGGGGCAAAATGGCAGCATAGAAGCCTACACCATTTGTTCCCCACCACCCCCACAGGAATATCAAATTTTAACAACTATCTGCACTCAAAAAATACCATCACAAGACCCAAAGTTTAGGTGAGCAATCACAGTATCTGGTTTCATCTTCATATTGCTAACAGAGGAATTGAATAGGGTCAGAGAGACAGACTTGAATCGCCAATGTCACGCCTCCCTTATTCCCTGGCAGTGGCCTTATGGTGTGGAAATTATCTGCACTTTGGAGAGGGACAACACAGCGACTGGAGGACTTTATATTGAATTGGCACTGCCTTGTCATAGCAGAGAGCAAAGTCGTGTAGGGCTCAGCCAATACCCATGCGTGAAAGGAGTAGTTGAATAAGCCCTAGCCAGAGGTGAATCACTCCTCCCAGTAGTTGAAAATTGAGTTTCTCAGCAAGCCTTGCTACCACAGACCAAAGTGCTCTGGGGTCCTAGGTAAACTTGAAAGGCAGTCTAAAACACAAGCATAGCAATTTTTAGGCTACTCCTAGTGCAGAACTGGGCTCAGAGACAGAGGACTAGGGTGGCACATGACCTAAGGAGACAAGAGCCAGAGCAGCTAAGGAAGGGCTTGTGCCACCCCTACCCAAACCCCAGGCTGCACAGTTTGCAGCAATGAAAGTAACCCCTTCCTTCTGCTTAAGGAGAGGAGATCAAAAAGTAAAGAGAACTATACCAGCTCAGCCACAGTAGGATACGGCACTGGGTAGAGTTGTGAGGCCCCCATTCCAAGCCCCAGCTCATAGATGACATTTCTAGATATCCTGGGCCAAAAGAGAACCTGCTGCCTTGAAAGGAAGTCTAGAAAGACTCATCTCTCACTGACTAAAGAGCCCTTGGACCCAGAATAACCAGCAACAACACCCAGGTAGTATGCCATGGGCCTTGGGCTCTGAGACATGCTGACGTCAGGTGTGACTCCAACACTGTTGCTGTGGTGGTTACAGTGAAAGACTCCTTCTGTTTTAGAAAAGCAGAGGGAAAAGTAAAAGTGAAGGGAACTTTATCTTTCACCTTAGCTACCAGCTTGACCACAGTGGAGTAGAGCAACAAGCCAGCTCTTGGGGACCCTGAGTTCAGGACTTGGATCTTTAACAACATTTCTAGAGCTGCTCTGGGCCAGAGGGGATGTCACTTCCCTGAAGGTTGAGTCCCAGGCCTGGCAGTATTCATCACAAGCTGACTAAAGAGCCCTTGGGCTTTAAGTGAACATCAGGGGTGGTCTGGCAGAATGCCCATGGGCCAGTGGTGATGATGCCCATAGGGAGAGGCTCCTCTGCCCGTGGAAAAGGAGAGAAGAAAGGGAAGAACTTTGTATTGTGGTTTGAGTGCCAGGTTACCCACAGTAGAATAGAACATAAGGCAAATTTCTAAGGTTTTTCACTGTAATCCCTGGATCCCAGGGAGTATCTCTGGATCTGCCCATGGCCTGGGGCAGCTTGCTGCCCTGAAGAGAAGGACATAAACCTGGCTGTCTTCATCACTTGCTGATTGCAGTGCCCTAAGGCCTTGAGTGAACATAGGCGGTAGCCAAGTATTGGTTACAGCGAGCCTTAAGTGAGACCCTGGCTGTGCTGGCTCCGGGTCTCATCCAGTACAGTCCCAGTTGTGGTGGCCACAAGGATGTTTGCATCATCACACCCCTAGTTCCAGGTTGCTCAGCACAGAGAGTGAGATTACATTTGCTTGGGAGAAAGAGGAAAGAACAAGAGTCTCTGTCTGGTAGTCCAGGGAATTCTTCTGGATTTTATCTAAGATCACCAAGGGAGTGCCTCTATGAATCTGCAAAAACAACAGTGCTATTGGGTGTGGGGCCTAAGTCCCATTGAATGCCTAGAAAGCCTCCTCAAGAAGGACTGACACATACAAGCTCAGACTGCAAAGACTACAATAAATACTCTCCAATGTCCAGAAGTAGATAAACATCTATAAGCAAGCATCAAGACAATCAAGAAAAACGTGACCATGACAAATGACCTGAATAAGGCAGTATAGACCAATCCTGGAGAAACAGAGATATATGACCTTTCAGACAGAGAATTCAAAATAGCTATGTTGAGGAAACTGCATGAAATTCAAGATAACAGAGAAGAAATTTAAAATCCTATCAGATAAACTTTAAAAAGAAATTGAAATAATCAAAAAGAATAAAGTAGATATTCTAGAGTTTATAAATGCAATGGACATACTGAAAAATGCACCAGAGTCTCTTAACAGCAGAATTTATCAAGCAGAAGAAACAATGAACTTGAAGACAAGCAATTTAAAAATACAAAGTAAAAGGAGACAAAATAATTTAAAAAAAAAACAAAAAACAAAAACAAAGAAACACATCTACAAGATTTGGAAAATAGCATCAACAGGGCAACTCCAAGAGATTTTGGCCATAAAGAGGAGTTAGAGAAAGAGATGGGGTAGAAAGTTTTTTCAAAGGGATAATAACAGCAAGCTTCCCAAATGTAAAGATAGCTATTAACGGTCTAGGACAAGAAGTTATAGAACACAAAGTAGATTTAACCCAAAGAAGCATACTTCAGAGAATCTAATAAGCAAAATCTCAAAGATCCATAATAAAGGATCCTAAAAGAAGCAAGAGAAAAGAAACGAATAACACACAATGGAACTCCAATATATCTGTTAGCAAACTTTTCAGTGGAAACTTTACAGGACAAGAGAGAGTGGCATGAGGTATTTAAAATGCTAAATAAAAAAACTTTTACCATAGAATAGTATATCCAGTGAAAACATCCTTCAAGCATGAAGAAGAAATAAAGACCTTCCCAGACAAACAGAAGCTAAAGGATTTCATTGACATTAGACCTGTCCTACAAGAAGGGTTAAAGGAAATTCTTCAAACTGAAAGAAAAAGATTTTAATGAGCAAGAAGACATCATGAAAAGGTACAAATCTCACTGGTAATAGTAAGTATACAAAAAAGCACAGAATATTATAACACAGTAATTGTGGTGTGTAAACTACTCTTATTAATATTTTCAGTAGAAAGACTAAACAATGAACCAATCGAAAATAATATTTATAATTTGCAAGACATGGACAGTACAGTAAAACAAAATAGAAACAACAAAAATTAAAAAGTGAGAGGATGAAGTCAAAGTGTAGAGTTTATATTAGTTTTTGTGTTTTTTTATTTCTGCAATTAGTGTTAAGTTGTCATCAATTTAAAATAATGGATTATAAAATAGTATTTGCAAACCTTGTGGTAACTTCTAGTTGATAAACACTCTAAAGGTACACAAAAATAAAAAGCAACCAATTTAATCATACTGCCAGAGACAATCGTCTTCACTAAAAGAAAGACAGGAAGGAAAGAGGAAAGAAAGACAAAACCAGAAAACAGATAATACAATGGCAGGAATATGTCCCTCCTTATCAACAATAACATTGAATGTAACTAGAAAAGCAGGAGCAAAGCAAATCCAAAATTAGTAGAAGAAAAGAAATAATAAATATGATATCAAAAATAAATGAATTTGAAAAAAATTCAAAAGATCACAAAAAACAGATACATAGACCAATGGAACAGAATAGAGAACCTGAAAAAAATCCAAATACTTATAGTGAACTCAAGATGCCAAGAATATACACTGAGGGAAAGACTGTCTTTTCAATAAATGATGCTGGAAAAACTGGACACCGATATGCAGAAGAATGAAACTAGATTGATATCTCCTGCCACATATAAAAATCGAATAAAAATGGACTAAAGGCTTAAATCTAAGACCTCAAAACTGTGAAACTACTATCAGAAAACATTGGAAAACTCTCCAGGACTTTGGTCTGGGCAAAAATTTCTTGAGTAATACCCCACAAGCACAGGCAACCAAAGCAAAAATATACAAATCAGATCATATCAAGATAAAAAGCTTTTGCAGACCGGGCATGGTGGCTCACACCTGTAATCCCAGCACTTTAGGAAGCCAAGAAGGGCAGATTGCTTAAGCCCCAGAGTTTAAAACCAGCCTGGGCAACATGGCAAAAATCTGCCTCTACAAATAATACAAAACTTCGCTGGGCATGGTGGCATGTGCCTGTAGACTGAGCTACTCAGGTGGCTGAAGTGAGAAGATTGCTTGAGCTCAGGAGTTCAAGGCTGAGGTGAGTTATGATCATGCAACTGACACTGCACTCCAGCCTGGGAGATAGAGCGAGACCCTGACAAACAAATAATAAACAAACAAACAAAAAACTTCTACACCCTAAAGGAAACAATTAACAACGTGAAAAAACAATCCACAGAATGGGAGAAAATATTTGTGAACTATCCATCTGTGAAGGGATTAATAACCAGAATATATAAGGAACTCAACTCTCTAGAAAAAATATCCAACATCTATTTAAAAAATGGGCAAAATATTTCAATAAACATTTCTCAAAAGAAGACATACAAAAGGCAAACAGGTGTATGAAAAGGTGCTCACCATCATTGATCATCAAAGAAATGCAAATCAAAACTACAATAAGATATCATCTCATCCCAGTTAAAATGGCTTTTATCCAAAAGACAGGCAATAACAAATGTTGGAAAGGCTATGAAGAAAAGAGCACCTTCATTCAATGTTGGTTGGAATGTAAATTAGTACAACTACTACGGAGAACAGTTTGGAAATTCCTCAAAAAATAAAAACAGAGCTAGCATATGATCCAGCAATCCCACTGCTGGGTGTGTATCTAAGTAAAAGGAATTCAGTATATTGAAGAAAGATCTGTACTCCCATGTTGTTCACAACAGCCAAGACTTTGTAGCAACCTAAATGTCCATCAATCCATGAATGTATAAAAGAAAAAACATGGTGCTTATACACAATAGTGTTTTATTCAGCTATAAAGAAATAAGATTCAGTCAGTTGCAACAACATGAATGGAACTAAGTGAAATAAGCAAGACACAGAAAGACAAACTTCACATGTTCTCAATTATTTGTGGGATCTAAAAATCAAAACAGTTGAACTCATAGAGATGGCAGAAGGAAGGTTACCAGAGGCTGGAAACGATAATTAGAGGGGGTAAAATGGGAGGTGGGTATAATTAATGGGTACAAGAAAAATAGTTTGAAAGAATAAGCAAGACTTAGTATTTTATAGCACAAAAGGGGGACTATAATCAAAATAATTTAACTGTACATTTTGGAATAACTAAAAGAGTATAGTTGGATTGTTTGTAACACAAAGGAGAAATGCTTATAGGAATGGATACCCCATTTCCCATGATACGATTATTGCATATTGGTTGCCTGCACTAAAATATCTCATGTACCCCATAAATATATACAACTATGTACTCACAAAAATTAAAAATTAAAAAATAAAGTAAGATGACAATAAAAAACCCAGCACACTGTAGCAAATTGAAATGGGAGATGTCCTATATATTGTTAAGGGAAAAATAACAGTTTTCATTGAGCTATATAAATAATGTGCTAAATTTTAAGTTATAAACTTTTCTCAAGCAAACATTCACTCAAAATTCATTGGAAATTAACCAAAGTTGTGACCGCTGATGAGAGAAATAGGATATAGATGTTCTACGAGGTCTTTAGCTTTATAAAATGAAGTTATTGATTTAACATGTAATTCAAATTAAAATTGTTTAAAATTTTAAAAAATAATGGGATAAATTACTGTTGCTATACTATTAAACTTTATAAATTATAAAAGATTTCTGTATATATTAATTCATTGTCTTGTGCTGTCCTGAGCCACGACCTGTCAGCCCTTCTGATTTCACCACTTTTAGAGTGGACAGTTCCAAATCCTCTGTTAGAGTTTCATCTTTTATCCAGATTTTCACCTAAGTTTCTCTTTGCTTTTCTGTCTAGGAAACGCATTCTCCTGTTTAAAGGGGGTTTTAAATAATTGTTCTGAGAAACTCTGTCTCAAAAAATTTCAAAACTTCTTTCAAGAAAAGAAAACACAGTTTTCGTTTTTAAAGGTGGAACTTGACTACTTAAACTGAAGTCATGCAAGTTGCATTGTTTTTCTCCCTTGTTGGATCACATCCAGAGCATTAAACTAACTATTGGAGATGAAGTTTGTCCAGAAAAATGAATGTAGCTAGTGAAGTCATAGATAAACCATATCATGAAAGTTGAAATAAACTAGATACGTTCAACTAGGTAGGAGGTGGTTTATGTTTTTAATTATTTCCAGATCTGTGGAAGGTTGAAGTTTTGAAGTTAGATTTATTTTATACTGTGAAGTGTAAATGAAAAAAAAAGTAGTTATAAAATTACTTTTTGATTTTTTTTTGTTTTCCGTAAGTTATTGGGGTACAGGTTATATTTGGTTACATGAGTAAGTTCTTTAGTGGTAATTCGTGAGATTTTGGTCCACCCATCACCCGAGCAGTATACACTGCACCATATTTGTAGTCTTTTGTCCTTTGCCCCCCTCCCACTCTTCTCCTCAAATCCCCAAAGTCCATTGTATCATTCTTATGCCTTTGCATCCTCATAGCTTAGCTCCCACATATCAGTGAGAACATACAATGTTTGGTTTTCCATTCCTGAGTTACTTCGCTTAGAATAATAGTCTCCAATATCATCCAGGTCACTGCAAATGCTATTAATTCATTCCTTTTAATGGCTGCATAGTATTCCATCATATATATATACACCACAGTTTCTTTATCCACTCATTGACTGATGGACATTTGGGTTGGTTCCACAATTTTGAAATTGTGAATTATGCTGCTATAAATGTGTGCACAAATGTCTTTATTTGAAAAATGACTTCTTTTCCTCTGGGTAGATACCCAGTAATGGGATTTCTGGATCAAATGGTAGTTTCTACTTTTAGTTCTTTATGGAATCTTCACACCGTTTTCCATAGAACCCTTCTAGACACTGGTTTAGGCCAGGATTTCATGACCATGAACCCGAAAACATATGCAATAAAAACAAAGATAAATAGCTGGGATCTAATGAAAATTATTTCAACATAATAAAATCATTTTCTCTTCCAAAAGAATTTCATACACATATTACATCTATGACTCTGTTAAATTTGATTTGTCTCAGGAGATCTATGGTAAAATGACTTATTGTACTGACTTCTCAGAGGATCGAATAGTAACCAGTAAAGAAGAATTATCCCTGGCCAAAGATTAGTTGGAAGGTTCTTTTCAGCAGGAAATGGCTTTCATTGAGGAAGTTGCTTCTAAAAAACATGCAAAGAAATGTAACATAGACCCTCTATTTTCTGTTTTTCTTTGGTATGAATTAAAATATACACATGGAGGATTACATTCTCACATAGTTTGATTTAAGTATTATTTCTATATTATCAGAAATGCCCATTATTTTCTTGAAGACTCCACTTTAAAAAAACTCCTTAAGAATAATATTATTGTCAACATATAAAGATTAAGACAAAGATCTCCAATACAGATTTGTCCAAGTAATTTAAATATGCAAAATATTAACTTCTGAGTAACATTCAAATTTCTCACTTTGCCTATTGGTATCAGGTCTGAGAAGCTAACTTTAGATTCTGACCCTGACCTCCTGATTTTTTTGAGCATTAGCCATTTTTCCCTCAGTGTTCTCTCCTTACATTTAATCTCTGATTTCCCTGGTTAATTCCTTAACCCCATCTATTTCTCAGTAAGATCCTATCAACTACAGGTATTCTCATCCTATGTGTGAGGAGAATTCAGATCTGTACATGAAATCTAATTACTTTATTAAACCAAAATATTCTATTTTAATGGTATTCAGACATTAGTATGGGTAAATATTGCATGGATGGAGAAACAACATTCAAACGCAGATTTCAAGAATCTAGCTGGGCGCGGTGGCTCACGCCTGTAATCCCAGCACTTTGGGAGGCCAAGGCAGGTGGATCATGAGGTCAGGACATCGAGACCATCCTGGCTAACACGGTGAAACCCCGTCTCTACTAAAAATACAAAAAAATTAGCCAGGCATGGTGGCGAGCGCCTCCAGTCCCAGCTACTCGGGAGGCTGAGGCAGGAGAATGGCATGAACCCAGGAGGCAGAGCTTGCAGTGAGCCGAGATCCTGCCACTGCACTCCAGCCTTTGCGACAGTGCTAGACTCCATCTCAAAAAAACAAAAACAAAAACAAAACAAGAATCTATACTCTTAAAAGTTGATTCAGTAGATACAAAGTTGGCATAGAAATTTGCATTTTAACAAGTATTTCAGGTGATCCACACTAGTTGCTTTATTATTAACAACAAGTATTCTGATGCAGGTGATCTATACCAGTTGCCTTTTTATTAAATTTTGTAATATAATAATAACATCAATTCTGCCTATGTCAAAGGTTTTTAAGGTGAAGCTCAAAATAAGACAACATTTGTGTTGAGGACAAAACTGTTTATTATTATTATTAGAAATGTTTTTGTGTGTTTTGTTCTATGCATTTGTGTTAGTCCATTTTCACACTGCTGATAAAGACATACCCAAGACTGGATAACTTATTTTTAAAAAGAGTTTTAATGAACTCATCATTCCACATAGCTAGGGAGGCCTCAAAATCATGGGGGAAGGCGAAAGTCACATCTTACATGGCAGCAGGCAAGAAAGAATGAGCGCCAAGCCAAAGGGAAACCCCTTGTAAAACCACCAGATCTCATGAGACTTATTCACTACCATGAGAACAGTATGGGGAAAACCACACTTATGATTCACTTACTGCCCAGAGTCCCTCTCACAACACATGAGAATTATGGGAGATACAATTCAAGTTGAGATTTGGATGGGGACACAGCCAAACCATAACAACATTTTTTATCCGTTATTATCTAAGCTTCCCCCCAGTATCTGGATGATGTCAAGAATTGTAGAATGTTAGAGATACAAGTGACTGTGAATATTCTGTACCCCAAACCTATTTGTTCTTTAATTCACCAATTCATTGATTCATTTAGTCAGATAGATACTGTTCTGAGACAGGTACAAAATTTAGGGAAAAGTCACAGAATAGAGTGACCAGCTTCCAGTTGAAGTTAAAGGAGGATTTGCAAAAACAGACCTTTGATATGAATTTGAATTTAAAGTGGAATTTCGGAAACTAAACTTAGTATAACCATAAGAAATGGTGTTAACCAAGAGCATTTTGATAGGGAAGTTTTATTCTGTCATGCTGTTGTAGGTGGACTTGAAATTAGTCCAGAAGGCACCAGGGAATCATTGGAAAGCTCTTTCATTATTGACATACACACCCACACTAGTATGATGATTATCTACGTGTGATAATAACCATGTGAAGAACCAAGCAGAATGTGGAAGTGAGAAGACAAGGTAAGGGTTAATTGCAGTAGGTTGGTGCAAAAGTAATTGCGGTTTTTGCCATTGGCAAAACCCCCAATTACTTTTGCACCAGTCTAAATAATAGTCTACAATATTATGTGAGTAAAGAGGGGGAAAGTAATTCAGAAAACAGTAAAATAAAATTAACATAACTTGTCAGTAATACCCCCTAACAAAGGTAGAATCCAGAGCTTCTTGGTGTATACTATACTTCATGGTGACAACTGAACTAAATGCTGAGGCAATTGGATTAGCTGGAGGAGCTAGAAACTAGTGAGAGTAAGGAGAATTGAATGGCAGACTCTTGAGAGAAGGTACTGCTTACCAAAAGAGGGTAGTTCGGAGTCGAATGCTGAGCTTTAGATTCAATTTAGGGTTAGATTCTCAAAAACAAGCCCAGAAAAATCAATTTATTAAAGCAAACATGAAAGCAAGGAAATATGGCCATAATAAGAATCTTTCGTCACTAAATTATATGTAATATTTCTTTGCTTCTTGTGCCTATTTTTTCTATGCAAATTGTTCATAAACCTTTATATTTAAAATAACATTCTTCCACATATCCCTGTAGCATGGTTTAAAAATGGTTGTTAATGTGGAAAGAAATCTAAACAAAACAAAATAAAAAAGAACTTTGTTATGAAAGTTATTACATTATTTCTTTAATTTTTCCTTTGTAATGTCACTTTTCTGTGTCTGTGTCAGTCTGAATCAAATTACTTGTATTTTGGACTTAGTCTAATGTAAACATGTTCTTGTTTTTCCGTGGAAGACAGACTATTGATTTTAAAGTTAAAATAATAATCTAAAAGTCTCTACAGGTGTAAATACCAGAGAAAAAAAGCTGAATTATTTGTGATTAAAAATGGTATAATTAAGTAACTGCATAATGTGAAGAAATTGAAAAAAGATATATTGAAGAGTGAAAACTATTAAGGTTCTTTTACAGAAACTTCCCAGGGTATAGTGGAAACTCTGGCATTTTAGATGCTTTATTCTTACTGGAGAGAGGTTGAAATATCTGTCAGAGAAAGATGCTCCCCGACTAAAGAAAGGACAAAAAAAGTTAAAGTCCAAACATACCGTGATTCTTGGAATCACCAAATTTTTATTTATTCCTTTTCAAAAAGAGGTAAGTGTTTAAGGTGACATATGTCATTACTCTAGAGGGTCTAACAAACGACGAGAAAATTGAACTGAATAAAGGAGAGTGTGTATTGTCAAAGGTGGCAAAGGTATTTTGTAGTTGCATTTCTTCTCTATATTTCATTTTTTTGGAGTATTTACTGTAAACTCGACCTTCATGGTCTTGTTCTCTGTCTACACACACACACACACACACACACACACACACTTCTCATATCCTCTATACACATTTATCTTTCTGAGATAGCACTGTGAGTTATTATAAGTATAATGAGAAAAAATAAATGGGAAAGCTGTTTGCAAACAACGCATGGTACTATAGAAAAGCTTGCTAATAATTGAGGGCAATCAAATATTTCACAATAAAACACCATGCCCATAGGTTGATAATTGCACTTTTTTTACCCTTATCTAAATCCAATTAGGTGAATTTGCCAGCAGTTGCCATTGTTATCTTGGTATCTATGGTAACCTCTGAGAAGAAGAAGAAAAAAGGGCAACCTCTGTGTTGTTCTGTCCTCATATTTAAGGAGTTCCTGGAATGTATAATAATTTTAAGTTATAAGAACTACAATAAGTCACAGAGTGTTTTTGCTTAGCAGTGAATCATGTACCTTGGGGATGAAGGGTCATGTTGAAAGCAAATGCTGCTGAAATTAGTGGTGCCAAGAAGAGAGATAATGTAAGGATTCTTGCCCTTGAACGTGTCCAGCCACAGCTGCAGAGGTGTATTGATAGCCTGCATTCTGATATGCAAAACAAATGAGACAATGGGACACAGGGTGAGTGAGACATCTCTTTCCAATGAATTTCTGCCTCATGGAGTTTGAAGGAGCATCATTTCTACAATGCTCTGTCTTATAAAGGGTAGTGGGGCGGGGGTTGTATGTATTCAGCCATTTTTCCATTTTAATTTTCAAAATAAAAGAGAATAATACTTCTGATGTCTATCGCATCTGTTCACTTAAATTAAAGTTTCTATTTGCACCACAGTAGTAGAGTCTGTTAAATGTGAGAGTAAAATGGAACATTAGAGATCTGATTAGGATTATAATTGTATCACTGAAGGCTGGGCGTGGTGGCTCATGCCTGTAATCCCAGCACTTTGGGAGGCTGAGGTGGGTGGATCACCAGAGGTCAGGAGTTTGAGACCAGCCTGGCCAACATGGTGGAACTCCTTCTCTACTAAAAATACATAAATCAGTTGAACATGGTGGTGGGCACCTGTAATACCAGCTACTAGGGAAGCTGAGACAAGAGAATCACTTGAACCTGGGAGTTGGAGATTACAGTTAGCCTAGATCACACCATTGCACTTCAGCCTGTGTGACAAGACCGAAACTCCATCTCAAAAAAAAAAAAAAAAATTACATGACTGAGTAAAGGATGGGTGGTAATGTGTAAGGATTCAGCCTCAATGAGGAAAAGGCAGTCTGAAGATTTACAGAACTAATCAGTCGAAAAGCTTTTTCTGCTTTTCATTCTATTGCCACATTCCAAAATTATTGCAATGAGACCAGCTATAAATACATGTCATGAGGCTCTTATAGGACAAAAATTACATCCAAAGTATACATTGATTGTTTTCATCACAGTTCAGTATGAACATACTTTGATTCAAACCTGATTAGGATTTCTGGTTTGATTGCATTTTAATTCTCTAACAATTATTTGGAATTCAATTTTATCCTGAACTGCATCATTTAATTTTCCACCTGCAAATTACTTTGAACTCCCCAGAGATCATAGTAACTAAGCTCAGAACACCATTACAGTGTTCCTATTACTTGATAGCTACAGGCGCTAGTGAAGAACGTCAAGCATGATACTATTTTCTACATGATGCTTGATTCCAGCAGTTCTCCAGTGGTCTGACTAATGTCAGAAATTCAAATCAGTGATGTAGGAGAGAGAGGAGCATATGCTTTTATTTTCTCTCTAGATTTAAATATCCTTGTGGTAAATGATCATATCATCAGCAAACAGTGACAGTTTGACTTTCTTTTTACCAATTTGGATGTCCTTTATTTCTTTCTCTTGTCTGATTGCTCTGGCTAGGACTTCCAGTACTGTGTTGAAGAGGAGTGGTGAGAGTGGGCATCCTTGTCTTGTTACAGTTTTCAGAGGGAATGCTTTCAACTCTTCCCCATTCAGTATTATGTTGGCCGTGCGTTTGCCATAGATGGCTTTTATTGCATTAAGATATGTCCCTTGTATGCTGATTTTGCTGAGAGTTTCAATCATAAATGGATGCTAGATATTTTCAAATGTTTTTTCTGAGTCTATTGAGATGATCATGTGATTTTTAAAAAAATTTGTTTATGTGGTGTATCACATTTATTGACTGGCGTATGTTAAACCATCCATGCATCACTGGTATGAAACTCACTCGATCATGGTGGATTATCTTTTTAAAATGTTGGATTCGGTTAGCTGGCATTTTGTTAACGATTTTGGCATCAATGTTTATCAAGGATATCAGTCTGTAGTTTTCTTTTCTGGTTATGTCCTTTCCTGGTTTTGGTGTTAGGGTGAAGCTGGTTTCATAGAATGCATTAGGGAGGGTTCCTTCCTTCTCTATTTTGTAGTATAGTGTCAAAAGGATTGGTACCAATTCTTCTCTGAATACCTGGTAGAATTCTGCTGTGAATCCATCTGATCCTGGACTTTTTCTTTTGTAGACAATGATGCCCACTCTCACCATTCCTCTTGAAATTCCAACCAGAGCAACCAGACAAGAGAAAGAAATTAAGGGCATCCAAATCGGTAAGGAGAAAGTCAAACTGTTTGCTAGCAGTGTGATCTGTTACCTTGAAAACTGTAAGTGCTCCTCCAGAAAGCTCCTAGAATTGATAAAAGAATTTAGGCTGGGTGCGGTGGCTCATGACTGTAATCCAGCAATTTGGGAGGCCAAGGCGGGCAGATCACCTTAGGTTGGGAGTTTGAGACCAGCCTGACCAACAAGGAGAAACCCTGTCTCCACTAAAAATACAAAGTCAGCTGGGTGTGGCGGCGCATGCCTGTAATCCCAGCTACTGGGAAGGCTGAGGCAGGAGAATCGCTTGGACCCAGGAGGTGGAGGTTGCAGTGAGCCGAGATCCTGCCATTATACTCCAGCCTAGGCAACAAGAGCAAAACTCCATCTCAAAAAAAAAAAAAAAAAAAAGAATTCAGCAAAGTTTCCAGATACAAAATCTATGTATACAAATCAGTAGCTCTTCTATACACCAACACCTACCAAGCAGAGAATCAATCCCTTTTACAAGAGCTGCAAAAAATAAAATAAAATACTTGGGAATATACCTAACAAAGGAGTCGAAAGATCTCTACGAGGAAAACTACAAAACACTGCTGAAAGAAATCATACATGATGCCAACAAATGGAAACACATCCCATGCTCATGGATGGATAGAATCAATATTGTAAAAAATGACCATATGGCCAAAAGCAATCTACAAATTCGACACAATATCCATCAAAATACCATCATCATTCTCCACAGAGTTAGAAAACACAATTCTAAAATTCATATGGAACCAAAAAAGATCCCACATAGTCAAAGCAAGGCTAAGCAAAAAGAACAAATCTGGAGGCATCACACATTTCAAACTATACTATACTATACTATACTGTACTATATATAATACTATATATATACCATATTATATATATAGTATACAAACTATACTATAAGGCCATAGTCACCAAAACAACATGATATTGGTATAAAAATAGGCACATAGACCAATGGAACAGAATAGAAAACCCAGAAATAAACCCGAATACTTACAGCCAACTGATCTTTGACAAAACAAACAAAAACATAAAGTGGGGAAAAGATACCCTTTTCAACAAATGGTGCTGGGATAATTGGCTAGCCACATGTAGGAGAATGAAACTGGATCCTCATCTCTTACCTTATACAAAAATCAATGCAAGATGGATTAAGGACTTAAGACCTGAAACTACAAAAATTCTAGAAGATAACATTGGAAAAACCCTTCTAGACATTAGCTTAGGCAAAGGATTTCATGACCAAGAACCCAAAATCAAATGCAATAAAAACAAAGATAAATAACTGAGATCTAATTAAACTAAAGAGCTTTTGCATGACAAAAGGAACAGTCAGCAGAGTTAACAGACAACCCACAGAGTGGGAGAAAATCTTCACAATCTATACATCTGAAAAAGGACTAATATCCAGAATCTACAATTAACTCAAACAAATCAGTAAGAAGAAAAATTCTATCAAAAAGTGGACTAAGGACATTAACAGACAATTCTCAAAAGAAGATATGCAAATGGCCAACAAACATATTAAAAAATGCTCAACATTACTAGTGATCAGGGAAATGCAAATCAAATCCACAATGAGACATTACCTTACTCCTACAAGAATGGCCATAATAAAAAAATTTTAAAAAACAAAAAACAGTAGATGTTGGCATAGATGTGGTGAACAGGGAACACTTCTACACTACTGGTGGGAATGTAAACTAGTACATCCTCTATGGAAAACAGTGTGGTGATTTCTTAAAGGACTAAAAGAAGAACTACCATTTGATCCAGCAATCGCTCTACGGGTATCTACCCAGCAAAAATAGATACTTTCTTTAAAAAAGATACTTTCATATGCATGTTCATAGCAGCACAATTCACAATTGCAAAATCATGGAACCAACCCAAATGCCCAACAATCAATCAGTGAATGAAGAAACTTTGGTACATATATATGATGGAATACTATGGAGCCATAAAAACGAATGAATTAACAGCATTTGCAGTGAACTGGATGAGATTGGAGACTATTATTCTGAGTGAAGCAACTCAGGAATGGAAAACCAAACATTGTATGTTCTCACTGATATGTGGGAGCTAAGCTATGAGAACACAAAGGTACATGTATAATACAGTGGATTTTGGGGACTCAAGGGGAGGAGTGAGAGGAGGATGAGGGATTAAAAGGCTACAAATGTGGTGCAGTGTATACTGCTCGGGTGATATGTGCACCAACATCTCACAAATCAACACTAAGGAACTTATTTATGTAACCAAATACGACCTGTGCCTCAATAACTTATGGAAAAAATTTTTAAAAAGTCACTCACGGCTGGGCGCGGTGGCTCACGCTCGTAATCCCAGCACTTTGGGAGGCCGAGGTGGGCGGATCACGAGGTCAGGAGATCGAGACCATGGTGAAACCCCGTCTCTACTAAAAATACAAAAAATTAGCTGGGCATGGTGGCGGGCGCCTGTAGTCCCAGCTACTCGGAGAGGCTGAGGCAGGAGAATGGCGTGAACCCAGGAGGTGGAGCTTGCAGTGAGCCGAGATCGCGCCACCACTGCACTCCAGCCTGGGCGACAGAGCAAGACTCCGTCTCAAAAAAAAAAAAAAAAAAAAAAGTCACTCACAAAAAAATACATAAATATCCTTGCAGGAATGAACCATTCCTTACATACCTAAAATTCTTTAATGCCTAGTATTAATAGCTATCATTCATTGAATCTTTGTGTTACGGACTTAAAAAAATCTCTAATCCCTATGCCATTCCTACAAAGAAGATATGATTCACCTTCTATATCCCTATTCCTGCTTTTTTTTAAACGAAATTTATAGATAGTGCGATTAAGTAATTTTTTCAAAATCTCACAGCTAATATGCGGTAGAACAGACTGAAAACTAAGTCTATAAGAGTTTAAATCCTACACCTTTTCCATTACATCACATTCATAGAATCTCATTTTATGTAACACAATTTTATGATTTCTGTGGTACACAGTGTATATTAACATTAAAGCTTACAGGTGACGAAAGGACTCTAAAAGGAAATAGAAGGCATAGTCACTTACGCAAAGTTTGCAGTAATAATTTGATATTTTCCAAAGCATTCTTTGAATATACAGTTATTTGCAGTAATTTCTTTTGTGGTACTTTATGTTAATAAAAGTTATTATCTAATTGTTACACAAAAGGGTGATGAGTCACAGAAAATGAATAAGTAACATAATATCTATTACTTCAGTTATAAAAAAGAGATATTCAGGGTTATTAAATACAAATATATTATTTAACAATTAGTAATGATGGGGAACATCTGTTAATTGTTTATGTTGTGCTCACTACTATGTTAACCATGAAAAAAGCTTTATCACATTTAATTCTCACCTCATCTTTCATCATTAGGGAAACATGGGTTTAGGGGGTTTAAGTATCTTACCTGATGCTATGGTTTGAATGTGTCTCCAAAACTCCTATTAAAACTTAATCCCCATGTGGCAGTATTGAGAGATGGGGCTTTTAATAGGTGATCGAATTGTGAGGGAGAGAGTTCATGAATGGATTACTCCATTTATGTATTAATGAATTAATGGCTCATGAATTAAGAAGAGAAAGGGAGACTTGAGCCAGCATATTAACATGCTCAGCTCCCTCCGCATGTGATATCCTGTATCAGCAGTCTTCAGAGAGTCCCCATTAGCAAGAAGGCTCTCGCTGGGAGCAGTGGCTCACAACTGTAAATCTAATAGTTTGGGAGGCTGAGGTGAGAAGATCACTTGAGGCCATGAGTTCAAAAGAAGTTTGATCAACATACTGAGACTACGTCTCTACGAAAAAATAAAAATAAAATAAAATAAAATAAAATAAAATAAAATAAAAAAAGTTGGGTATGGTGGTTGTGTATTCTTATAGCTCCAATTACTCATGAGGCTGAGGTGGAAGGATCACTTGAACCTATGTGGTCAAAGCTGCACTGACCTATGATGACACGAATGATTATGCCACTGCACTTCAGCCTGGGTAACAGAGCAAGATCCTGATTCTTTTAAAAAAATAAAAAACAGCCGGGCGCGGTGGCTCACGCTTGTAATCCCAGCACTTTCGGAGGCCCAGGCGGGTGGATCACGAGGTAAGGAGATGGAGACCATCCTGGCTAACACGGTGAAACCCTGTCTCCACTAAAAATACAAAAAATCAACCGGGCGCGGTGGCGGGCGCGTGTAGTCCCAGCTACTCGGGAGGCTGAGGCAGGAGAATGGCGTGAACCCAGGAGGCGGAGCTTGCAGTGAGCCGATATAGCGCCACTGCACTCCAGCCTGGGTGACAGAGCCAGACTCTGTCTCAAAAAAAAATAAAAAAAAGGCCAGGTGCGGTGGCTTACACCTATAATCCCAGCACTTTGGGAGGCCGAGGCAGGTGGATCACGAGGTCAGGAGATTGAGACCATCCTGGCTAATACGGAGAAACCCCGTCTCTACTAAAAATACAAAAAATTAGCCTAGCGTGGTGGCAGGCGCCTGTAATCCCAGCTACTCAGGAAGCTGAGGCAGGGGAATCGCTTGAACCAGGTAGGCTGAGGTTTCAGTGAGCTGAGATCGCATCACTGCACTACTGTACTCCAGCCTGGGTGATAGAGCGACATTCCATCTTAAATAAATAAATAAATAAATAGAGACCAGGTGCGTTGCCTCGCGCCTATAATTCCAGCACTTTGGTGTGCCAAGGTGGGAGGATCGCTTGAACCAAGGAATTTGAGACCAGCCTGGGGAACATAGTGAGACCCTGTCTCTACAAAAATAAATATATAAATAAAAAATAGTCAGGCATGGTGGCTCATGCCTGTAGTCCCAGCTACTTGGGAAGCTGAGGCAGGAGAATCACTTGAGTCCAGGAGGTCAAGTCTGCAGAAAGCTGTGTTCGTACTACTGCACTCCAGCCTGGGCAACAGAGCCAGGCTTTGTCTTTAACAAAAAGAAAAAAAAAAAAGAATGCTCTCACCAGATGCAGTTCTTAAACCTTGAACTTCTCAGCCTCTGTAATTCTAAGAAATAAGTTCATTTTCTTTGTAAATTGCCATTTTAAGTATTCTATTATAAGCAACAGAAAATAGACTAAGACAGAAAATTGGTACTGAGAAGTGAGGTGTTGCTGTTAACAGATATGTAAAAATGTGGAACTGGTTTGTGAATGGGGCATTGGGCAGCTGCTGAAAAAATTTGGAGGAGCAGACTAGAAAAAGCTTAGATTCTGGTTAGATGTTGGAATACAAGAAGACTAGGGAAATTTCAGAATCCTTAAAAATTGGTTAAAGTTTCAGAACCAGAATGCTGATAGAAATACAGGGAGTAAAGTCCATTCTGATCAAGTTTTAGATAGAGCTGAGGAACAAGGTATTGGGAACTGAAATAAAGCCCATCTTTGTTACAAATTGGCAAATAACTTGGCTGAACTGTGTCCATGCTTGAGGGCTTCATAGAAGGCTTAATTTGAGAGTGATGGTCTAGGGTATCTGGCAGAAGAAATTTCTAAGCAAAATATAGAAAGAGATGCATGATTACTTTCGGCTATTTAAACTAAGATTTGGGGAGCAAAGAAATAATGTTAAGTACAGAATTTATAATTAAAAAGGAAGCAGAGTAGAAACATTTGGAAAATTCACAGTCTGGCCACACAGAGAGTCAAAAAAATGTGTTCAAAAGTGTAAACCAAAGGTGTAGGTTTGCTAAAGATATTTGCACTAATAGAAGGGAGCCAGGTGCTAACTTTCAAGACAATGGGGAAAAAAAGGCCCCGAAAGCATTTCAGAGATCTTTGAGGCTTCTCCTTCCATTACAGGCACAGAAGCCTAGGAGTGCAGAATGATTTCAGGGGACAGGCCCAGGGTGCTCTTTATGAGCTTGCTACCAAGGACTCCTTCAGGACTCTTTCCCTACATCTGGGCACAGCAATTTGAGGCCACACTAGCCAAGACCCTAGTGGCGCCTAGAGTGGTTCATGCAGCAGCTCCAGACAGTACAAGTCAGAAACCTTAATTTGTCCGTGTGGTGCTGATTCTTCAAGCTTACAGAAAGTAAGAGCTATAAAAGCTTGGAAGCCTCCAACCAGATTTCAAACGATGTTGTCAAAAGCCTGAGGGCTCAGACAGACTCGTCATGGGGCAGAGCCACTGCAGACAGCCCTCACTAGAGCAATGCCCAGTGGAAATGTGGGGTTACAACTGCTAAGGAGAGTCCCCACCAGGGCAATGTTTAGTGAAACCATGAGAGCAAGATCACCACCCAGTCCCCATTGGGTAATGCCTGGGGGAGCTGTGGAAGCAGAACTGCCACTGTGCCCCCAGAACTTCAGAACTATCAGAGTGCAATGACAGCTTGGGAGAACTGGGTGAACCAAGCCCAAAAAAGCCATAGTTGCAGGGTTGCCTGAGGTCTCAGGGTCCAACCCCTACACCAGTGCACAAAAGAATTATTGGATGTGGAGACAAGGGAGAATATTCTGGAGCTTTAAGACTCAATGCCTGATAAGTTGGGCTTCATACTTGCTTGGAGTTTGTTACTCCTTTCTACTTGACTACTATTTCTCCCTTTTCAAATGGGAATGTGTACCCTATGCTTTTCTAACCACTGTACCTTGGAAGCAGATAATTTGTTTTGATTTCACATTTTCACAGGTGACACTCTTGGCTTTGAACTTTTGCACTGGTGCTGGAAAAAGTTAAGATTCTGAAGCTATGTGATGGGATTTGTAGGTAAGAAAAACATGAGTTTTTGTGGGGAGGGGCAAGAGGCAGATACTATGGTTTAAATATTTGTGTTCCCCAAAACTGATTTGGAAACTTAATCCCTGAAGAGTCATTATTCAAGGGTAGGGCTTTTAAGAGGTGATTGGCAGAGCTCTCATGAATGGATTAATTCATTAATTGATTAATTGGTTACCAGGGAAGTGGGGCTGGTTTCTTTATAAGAAGAGGAAGAGAGACCTGAGCTAGCACATTAGCACTTGGCCGCCTCATCGTGTGATAACCTGCACCGCCTCAAGACTCTACAGAGTCCTCACCAGCAAGAAAGCTCTCACCAAATGCAGCCCTCTAACCTTGGACTTCTAAGCTTCCATAATTGTAAGAAATAAATGTCTTTCTTTATACATTACTCAGTTTTAGGTATTGTTTTATAAGCAACAGAAAATTGATTAAGATACCTAAGATTCCTAACTAGTTAGAGACAGTGTAAGTGTATTTCCCCTATCTTTTGGATTTAAGGCTGTTAGTTCTTGTTTATGTTCTTTCCTGGAGGCTGTTTCCACACACTTTATTTGTAATAATGAAGCTTCTCCTCAGGTAAATTCTCATAATTTAAAATGAAAAAAGAAATCTAACTCATCTGTCACCCCAGTGTGCATTTCTACAGCCTTTAGGTCCCAAGTAAAATTTTCTCCTATGGACTAAGTAGCCAAAGAATGATCTTGAATTTTACTTGAAAATATTTTGGTATTAGGAATGGAATGTTTAGGGAAGTAGGGAGTTTTGCTACCTTCTATATGGTTGGCAGTGATGGAAATATGCTTTACAGTGGTCCACACCGTAGAAGATATGCTTCCTTGGAGATCTATTTCCCAGACTGAAACCAATGAAGTGAACTTGAAAACGTGATTGCAAAAATTGCATTTCCTGCTTAATACTCATCTCTACCTCTCCATTTCGATACAAAGATATCTGATCTCCTTTTCATAAAATGACCATCTACCACAGTTTCTATGATTATTTTTTCTCTCTCTTATTGGAAATCTACGACTTCCTCCAGCTCATGTGATTGGAGTAGGGCTGGCTTATCCCCATCACCACTTGGGTCAGTGCATTTCAGCTTCATGGCCAAAATAAATGTTTTATCAATATACATGTGAACAAAGGTTAAATAATGAACATCTTTATTGGAGAGAAAGGAAAGAAGATTACTTTCTCATCTGATAATGAAATTGGCTTGAGAATGCAAAGAAGATGTAAAATGAGTTTCTAATGGCCATCTTTCCTACTATATATGGATGGCATGGTTAAGAAGAAAGAAAAGAAAGGAAAGCTGGCCTGAGAAACAAAGACAGAGAGAAACAAAGTTCTCACAACTTTCTTGCATTCCTATATCTTGCTGCTCTTTCAAGCCAATTCCACTCTGGAATGTTCAGTGAATTAACATTACCTTTTAGCACTTTGCCTAGTTTGAGATACATTTCTAATGCTTACACCAAGAATTTCATTTAACCAACATGGATCAGTCTTTGCTGGATCATTATGCTGCCTATGTTTCAACCTTTTGTGAGGTTGAAACACTTCTACTTGGTTACTCTGCTCTTACCACACTCACTTTTTGTTTTCTTTTTTGTGCCCTTTTTTCTTTTCATTACTATTTATTTACTTATTTATTTGAGACAAGGTCTTGCTCTGTTACCTAGACTGGAGCGCAGTGGTGCAATCTCGGCTCACTGCAACCTTCACCTCCCAGGGTCAAGCTATCCTGCCATCTCAGCCTTTCGAGTAGCTGGGACCACAGGCCCATGCCACCATGCCTGGCTAGTTTTTGTATTTTTTAATAGATATGGGTTTCGCCATGTTGCCCAGGATGGTCTCAAACTCCTGAGCTCAAGTGATCCACCTGCCTTTGTTGCTCAAAGAATTTTTCATTTTCTACAACATGGTTGGCCCCTGTCAATATTTATAAGTTGTTTCCCAGCTTTACACATGTGTCCGTCTGCCTGAATTTCTCCCTCCATGATACTTTATATGGTTGGCCCCTGTCAATAGGTAGATCTCCCCTCAAATATTGTCTACCCAGGCAGACATTTCCTGACCACTCTCTCCAAACACATGGCTTCAACATATTGTCAGTTATAGTTTTCTGCTAGTTGCTTCAGAATACTTTCCTAATTTTAATTTCACTATATTATTTGTGTATCTAATTTTGTTTTGCTTTTCCATATATGAAAATCTGTATCCTCTAGTTAGAACCATATGTAACTTTTGCACCACTTTGTCAAAATGCTGCACAGATTCTCTTGCATAGTAGTCATTCATTTTTGAAGAAATAAATACAATCATTATCCTCCAAAACATAGACTGAACCCATCTAAAGGAAATTACATTTCAAAAGAGAAAGACAGAAATATGGACTAATACAGAAAAAGTGGAAAGTTTTCCTGTGAGAAAATCAAGTAGCAATCACATGATTTTAATTTAAAAAAAAAAAATCTTCTGCCAGGTGCGGTGGCTCACGTCTGTAATCCCAGCATTTTGGGAGGCCAAGGCGAGCGGATCACCAGGTCAGGAGATTGAGAGCATCCTGGCTAACACGGTGAAACCCCATCTCTACTAAAAATGTAAAAAATTAGCCGGGCATGGTGGCAGGCGCCTGTTGTCCCAGCTACTCAGGAGGCTGATGCAGGAGAATGGCGTCAACCTGGGAGGTGGAGGTTGCAGTGAGCCGAAATCACGCCACTGCACTCCAGCCTGGGTGACATAGTGAGACTCCGCCTCAAAAAAAACAAAAAAAAAAAAACAAAAAAAATCTTCACACCTGACCTTTTTTTGGAACAAAAAGAGGCAATTTAGTTTGAAAACACACATTCCACATAGGATAGTCAGTCAGATAACTTGATACTAGTTCCTTTTTTTTTTTTTAACAGTTAGGATATATTTTAAAGATTATTCTTTTTTATTTCTTAATTTTATAGTTAAGGAAATTCAAATAATAAAAAATTAGTAGACTTTTCAAAGATCACAGCACTAGTTAGTAATTGAACCATGATAAAAACTCAGTGTTTTTTCTGATAGACTATTGATCATTTCATCCCATATTTAATTTTATTTCAGTCGTATCATAATTAATGTCTTCGGTATTTATGTTAAGATTGGATATAAAAACTGTCACAATAGGAAAAGTAATTCTTCCACTTTGAAGAGATGTACATCTTATTCTGTGAGATGTAGATTTAGATACCATCTGTGGAGTCCAGCTAATTAAGTACTTAATGAAAACCCTCTGAAGCAATTAAAGGGCCTCTATGGCATCTTAGTATCACTTCCTATTCTACTCTAAGTATCTCTGAATTAGGCAGAAAGCCCTAACTGTCTCTACTGCTCACTCACAATTAAAGCCAACTAACTCCCAACTTCAATGTCTGTACTTATTCCACATCTCTCCCTAACCTTCTTGCCCCTTCTCTCACACCGCTCCCAAGAACCACCTCTCATGAGATTACCCACTTGTCTACTGCAATTTACACTGCTTCCTTCCTCAGCACTACTTCACATGGGTATTTTTTCTAATTATTTTAGCAATGAAGTTGGCCTTACTCCTAATTTGATTCCTATTCACAAAGGCCTTTTCAAAGTGGAAGAATGATTGTTCCTTCTGTGACAGTTTTTACAATGTTGAGCATATAAATTCTTAGCAATTTTATTGTTGTTGTTGTTCATGGATTGATTGGTTGGCCTCTCAATAAAACTATCCATGCTAACAAAATTTAAGTAGGTTATAGTGAAATCCAGGGATGATCCCAAACCTATATTATCCAGTCTAATCCTTCAAAAAATTGATAAAAAGAAACACATTAATTAAAGTTCACCTGTGACATAATTAGAAACCAGAAATGAGACACAGATAATTCTTCCCTGGAGCTTCTAACCCATTAGGAGACCAGAGAAGGAACTTATGGTAAAGCTCTGGGCAACTGTGACTGTTCACAGTGCTAAAGTTTCATATTCTGAACCATCACCACATTTCAAATTCAGCGGCCTGTTTTCTGATAAGAAAGATAATTGCCAATGTACAGGTTTGAGGGACACAGACTAAAAAACACAGTACAGCAAAACAAAACCCACCATGGTTGAAGAGTAAGTGGTAGTTGTTGGCAGCCATGATATTAAAATAATCATCCTTCAATCAGGAAGAAAGATTTTACTTAAAGGATATATTATTCAATAGTGACTGTTTGAAATAAAAGTCTTGTTTGGAAAGAAGAAAAAATTAAGCAATAAATAGACTGTCAGGAACACTGTAGCCTGTCTGGTTAGTGCTTCACAGTGAGAAAGTTATGACATAGATAAAGAATAATCTTTGGGAAATCTCCACCCAAGGCTTATAGAAACAATTAATTCTAATCAAATTATCTTATTTTTAGACATAATATTGAATGTTGAATTATTTATTGAATATAAGAGGCAAAATTCTGATGATAGTTTCTGTTTCTTTTTAAAAACAAAAAACAATAACAAAAAACTACACCAAGCTATTAATGTTGCAACAGGGACTAGGCTTTCCTGAGGAAAAAATATGTCCATTGACTTCTGTGTAAATTGAGGATTTTATTTATTTCTAGAGTTTTACATCAGAAAAGAAAGGTCATTAACCACTGCCACTTTTCTACATTAACTGTTTTTGACTTATGTCATTGATGATCAGAGTAGGTGACTTAGTCGAATAAAGCGTGCATCAAAGAGGGTCTAATTTTATTGAACAAGAATGACAATTTAAACCATACTTGATGATAATTGTATTCAAACAGACTTACTTTACTCGGGGATCACATGAAGAAACACTACCTGTTCTCTCAATCTGTGTTTCAATACATTCCCACCCATTCCTGTTATCAGGAATTTCCTCTCCATACTATTCTGAGGCTTTTATTTACTTTAATTAAAATAAAATATAATTTTGTAAATAAATCTTGCTATTACTGCTATTGTGTTTTCTTCTCAGGAATTCATAGAACAATAGAATTTTATATTTGAAAAATAAAACTTACGTATGCAGCCAGCTTATAATGACTTCATTATCTCTCCTTAGAAAATAAGAAAAAATGAGTACAGTAGAAAAAAAAGTTTTAAAGAAATCATAGAATCCAAAACAGACTTTGAAAATTGATGGAAGAATCATTGCACATATCCAAAAGAAATATTTTAACGCAGGGAAAAGACAAGGAGATGTCTTAAAGTCTTAAGAAGAAAAGCTTAGGAAACAAACACTTGGTGAGACAGCTCTAAACGAGGCATTTCATATACATCCTCAATTCACAATAACCTTACATAGTAGATGTATTAATTCCTTAGAAAGTAGGTGTATTTAAAGATGGGAAAGCTGTGGTTCCCAAAGACTAAATGATTCTTCAAATATCAGAGATCTGCTAATCAGAATTCAAGCCTTTTCAATCCTACTCCAGAGCCCATCTCATTATGGCAACCCACCCTGTCTTTGTTACATCTCATCGGCAATTGCTGGCACCAAAGATTATCTTTTTAGTAATTATATAATAGGAAGAGATTAGCTGAGACAGCAAATCTGCTTGATTTTATCTGGATGTATCTGTATATAGAATATCTTTAAGCTTCTGTGAGATAGTGAAAAATGATAAAAGTTGTCTAATTTTTGCGATGATGTTATCAGAAAAATGTTTGTCACTGCTTGCTCTGTCTATTCAGTGATGGATTTCTCATATGGAAATCTGGCATTATCTCTGAAGGTGCTCTGCTCTTTTTTTAATGCTGCTCCTGAAACAGAGCTCCAGATACACGTCTCAAAGGCTGGGACAAGGATGGGAATCTTCTTTTTCTTTTTTCAGGGAGTCATTTTTTTTCACGGAGTCTTGCTCTGTCACCCAGGCTGGAGTGCAGTGGTGCGATCTCGGCTCACTGCAAGCCCTGCCTCCCGGGTTCACGGCATTCTCCTGCCTCAGCCTCCCAAGCAGCTGGGACTATATGCACCCACCACCACTCCTGGCTACTTTTTGTATTTTTAGTAGAGGCAGGGTTTCACCATGTTGGCCAGGATGGTCTCGATCTCTTGACCTCATGATCCTCCCGCCTCGGCCTCCCAAAGTGCTGGGATCACAGGCGTGAGCCACCGCGCCCTGCCAAGGATGGGAATCTTCTATGCAATACATAGTGCAGCTACAGATCTAGGAAATTGCAAACCTATCCACAAAAATAAAAGCCTTTTCTCCTGTGTTGGCCCTCTACTAGAGGATGATGTCCTGGAAAAAAAAGAATTCAGAGGCTGAGCGTCAGGATATCTTAAAACAAAGAGATAGTGGTATAAAGGTTAGGAAACAAGCATCACTAAGTAGCTAAATAATATTGCAAACTATATAAACAATATGAGTGCCAGGGTCACATCTGTTGGTAAAAATATATTTTTTAAATTCACACCAGACTTGATCAACTTGTAATCACATTGGTAGCAATAAATAGTACTTCTCTGGTTTGCCCCTATAGTCCAAGTGGAACTTCCACTTGCCACTCATCCACCAATCTCACCACTATTTGGGGTGAGGTACTCTGTAGGTATACTACATAAGTATCCACACATATTTCTGTTGTTTTCCTCTCCCTACATCCTATTGATCACTTTGCTTATGAAGCCATGTAAAAATGGTAGCTATTGGTTCTTGTGACTATAGATGTCCACATCCATGAAAGGGGTCGTTAGCCATCTCCATGATATTTTTTTTTTTTTTTTTGAGACAGAGTGTTGTTCTGTCACCCAGGCTGCAGTGCAACGGTGTGAACTCTGCTCACTGCAGCCTCCACCTGCCAGGCTCAAGCAATTCTCCTGCCTCAGCCTCCAGAGTAGCTGGGATTGTAGGCACCCACCACCAAGCCCAGCTAATTTTTATATTTTTAGTAGAGACAGGGTTTCACCATGTTGACCAGGCTGGTCTCAAACTCCTGACCTCAGGTGATCCACCCGTCTTAGCCTCCCAAAGTGCTGGGGTTACAGGCATGAGCTACTGTGCCCAGTCCTCATCTCCATGTTTAAGACCAATAATTTTTTTCCCTCATTGATTGAACTGTGCTATGCCTGATTGTACTACATTCACTGAGTGGTTTTATGAAAGAACATCTGTTGAAGCAGAGTAAAATTAAGTGGTCTCTACCGTACTTAACTGTAATTTATTTTTGAAAACAGAGGACTTGTAATATAGTTTACGAAGAAGATTCTTGCAGAATCACACAAGATAGATGCTAGTGATTCTTCAGATTATTTAGATTCAAATCTCTGGTAAAGGTAAGTTCAG
Organism: Nomascus leucogenys; assembly: GCF_006542625.1. Classification (NCBI taxonomy): domain Eukaryota; kingdom Metazoa; phylum Chordata; class Mammalia; order Primates; family Hylobatidae; genus Nomascus; species Nomascus leucogenys. Next base: position 36,615,761 of record NC_044384.1, read on the forward strand.
GCTTGGCCAGTGAATAGATTTGCTCATGGTATCCCAAGGAGTCAAGGAGCAACAAGAGAAAATTAAAAGAAAAAAAATACTGACTAAGATTAAGGAACTGTAGGAGGAAATAGTTGAATACTGAATAAAATCTTCATTTACGTTACAATTTGCCCTAAAGCAGCCCCAGAAAATTGACAGGTCTTCATAGACAGAAAATTGGAATTGAAAGAATTAGAAAGATTAACACAATAAGAATAATGCATGAAGATTTAAGGCGATAAGAGAGAAATCCCAATATACATACGTGTCATGTGACATTAAAACTTTTAGACCACCAGCTCAGAAAGGTCAAGTCGGAATCTGACAATAGGCTGAGGAAAAGCAAGGGAATGTGTAGGCTGCAGGGAGGAGGAAAAATAAAAGACCTGAAAAATGTGTGTCATACAACTAATGGATGAGTTCCTATGGGCCAAATGAACTGTGAATAATCCCCAAAATTCAAATGAACGCAAAGCAATCCTGCTAAGATTCATCTACATTTGTTTTGAGAGAAAATGGCCATAATGGAATGCTAAACTATTGCACTTCATACGTGCCTGGTTGGAAAATAGAAGTTTCAGAAAGAACCAGTCAAACACCAGTCAATTGAAGAAATAACTGTTACCTAAGTCTCCTGAAGAAATCTCAGTGAATGTCACATTAACGCAAGGTCTTGTAGAGCAATCTCCTAGACAGCACTGAAAATCAAAAAAGAAAAAAACTAACAAAACTCAAAAGATCTGTACAGTAAGCAAGGTCCTAAACAGTTGATAAACATTAGCACGTGTCACCATTTCGGGGACCTGTATCGTCTGTGTATTTATAAATGGCTGAAGACATCTTTGAAATGCCATTGTAATAATTAGAGTACAGTTGTGAGGGTAATTGAGATAATATAAATGAAACACTTTAAAGATTTTTATAAGTTATTTTGAGTATAAATATTATAAAAGATGACTGGGATATGAAAGTGAGAACCAATTACTGTACAAAGCCAAATTATTATAATAAAAATAAATAAATAGTTTAGTAAGAAAATGGTGCTTTTCAAAGGTTGGCTTTCACCTCTTCCTTCATGCACTTGGAAGCAAAGAACTGTGAAAGCCAGAGTCAAAATTTCCGAAACACTACATGGAAGAGAGTGGCCCTAGAGAACCTTATCAGCGGCATCCACGTTAAACATTATACATTAATGATATAAAACTTTGTTATGGCGGGCCACTTCTATTGGGGTTTTATTTCTTATTACAGCAGAACTTATCAAATTTGGACTAATATATTGCTAATTACATGTATTTTTCAAGAATATTTTAGAATTGTCTTTTATCTCAGGATACACTTGTGAAGGCTTCTGTCAGACTAATATTGAAAAATGAAATTATATTGGTGATACAAAGGCCAAAGTGTCAGCTCTGCCCAGGAGATTTATAATGAACTTTTTGTCTTCTTCTCTCACTCTCATGTGAAAATGCAGGAACATGTTCAAAGTGACATATGTCTAATACAATTTGACTAGCACATATTATATTATAACTATTATCTACTTTAATACTCGACAAACGTTTTTCAAGTAATGAAATCTAAGAATAAATGGAACATTTTTAGTACCTGCAATTACTTTTTATCTATTCAGCTTATGTTAGGTTCATAGTTGCTTATCATATTATTAATATTAATTGTGGTTAAAATAAATTTTTCACAATTATCTCACAATGTGTATTTTTACCCATTTCTTTTGAAGAGTTAATACAGGTTTTTAAAAATAGGTTTTACTTCTTTGGATGGTTTCCATTTCACAGCAAGTCTGAGCACAAGGTACAAGAGTTTTTATATATTTCCTATCCCCTTAACACACATATCCTCCCCTTCTGTCAACATTCCTCACCGGAATGGTACATTGTTACAACATTAACATATCACCCTCACTCAAATCCAAGATTTACATTAGGGTCATTTTATGGATTATTACAAATGTATGCAAAAAAGAGTTTCACTACCCTGAAAACCTTTTGAGTTCTACCTATTCATCCCTCCCTCCATACCAGACCCTGGCAACCACTGGTCTTTTTATTGTCTCCATAGTTTCACCTTTTCCAGAATATTATATAGTTGGAGTCACACAATATATAGCCTTTTCAGATTGACTCATTCTGCTCAGAAATATACATGTAAGTTTCCTCTATGTTTCTTCATGCTAGATTGTTCATTTCTTTTAGTGTTGAATAATATTCTGCTGTCTGTATATATCATAGTTTATTTAGCCACTCAGCAACTGAAGGGCATCTTGGTTACTTCTTAGTTTCATCAATTATGAATAAAACTGCTCTAGACATCTGTGTGTAGGTTTTTGAGTGGAAATAAGTTTTTAATTTTTTTAGGTAAATATTAAGAAATGTGATTATTGGATTATATGATAAGAACATGTTTAGTTTTGTAAGAAACTGTCAAGCTGTCTCTAAAGTTGCTGTATGATTTTGCATTCATGCCAGCAATGAATGGGAGTTCCTGTTGCTCTACGCCCTCATGAGCATTTGATGGTGTCAATATTTTCAATTTTCATCATTCTATAGGTACATGGTGTTATATCATTGTTGTTTCAGCTAATAAGTCTATAATGATATATGACGTTGAGCATCTTTTTATGTGCTTATTTGCCTTTGTGTATCTTCTTTGATGAGAGGCCTATTCAGATCCCTTGCCCATTTGTTTAAAAGTTTATTTTATTATTGTTGGGTTTAAATTGTTTTATGTACATATAAAGTAACAGTTTTTTAATCAAATATGTCTTTTGCATATACTTTTTCCCAGTTCACTACTTGTCTTATTCTCTTGACAGTTTCCTTCACAAAGCAGACATTTTTAACTTCAATGAAGTCCAACTTGTCAACTTAGTTGTTTCATGGATCATGCCTTTTGTATTGTATCTAAAAAGTGACCAACAAACCCAAAGTCATCTAGATTTTTCCCTATTTTGTCTCCAAGGAATTTTATAGCTTTGTGTTTACATTCAGGTTTATGATTCATCTTGAAATAATATTTATGAAGACTTCAAGACCCATGTCTAAATTCATTTTTTTATTGCAGGTGGATGTCCAGTTGTTCTAACCATTTCTTGAAAAGACTACCTTGTTGTCATTGTATACTGTCTTTGTTTTCTTGTCAAAGAACAATTGACCATATCTATATGGGCCTACTTATGGGCTCTATTTTGTCACATTAATTTATTTGTCTATACCTTTGCTTAGTCCACATTTTGAATACATATCCTCCATAGCTTTGGGTTTTGGATCACTGAATTCAACCAACCACAGGTCAAAAATATGTTTTAAAAATTTTAAAAATAACAATACAACAATAAAAATAATACAAATAAAGCAATAAAGTATAACAACTATTTATATAACATTTACATGGTACTAGGCATTACAAGTAATCTAAAGGTGATTTAATGTATATGAGAGAATGTGCTTAGGCTATATGCAAATACAATGCCCTTTTATATAAGAGCCTTGAACATCCATGAATTTTGGTAACCACAGGGAGGAGGCTGAGGGGATCCTGGAAACAATCCCCCGTGTGATACTGAGGGGCAACTTTATTACAACTAATTTCTATTACAGAGGAAAAAGGACTTTACTCTTTTGCAAAGAGAGATTAGGATGATTTCCAAATCTTCCAGAGACTTCTTATCTTTTGAAAGTCTTACCACTTTTCCAGCCCTGAAATCTTCATTCTATAATGGAATGTACACACTAACATTTAGAACGAAAGGTAATGTGACCTATTTTACTCAGTCTTCTAGAGAGTAAATAAATAGTCAACTCTCTTGGAAAAAAAAAAAAATAAGCCCCCAAATCCAGAACTGACTCAGAGAGGAGGCTGATCTTGTTAGCTACATGCTGTGGTTAACTGAACGTTAAATAGAAAAAGGAGCTTGGTTAAAATGCCAATTTGCCAATTTTCTTGAAAGCATATTTCTTATCATCCAGACTGAAATACAACCATTTTAACCTTTCTTTATCTATTTATAATTTAATCACTGAATGCGCTCAGAAATTGCTGAGAATTTCTCCCATATTCAACAAGGTAGTATGCAGTATTTAATTGTTTTTATTTCATAAAAATATTCACTTCATCATATGGTGGTAAAAAAGTTTTATACATATATAAAATTGATTACATTTTTAAAACTGAAATACTGTTAAAAAAAGAATTTCACTTTGGGTTGTTGTTTTGTTTATTTTGTTTTTGTTTTTGATTTTGTTTTTTGCTGAGAAACAGCAATAAAGAAATAATTCTTTCTAGGTAGTGCATTTTGATGTATTGCTTAAGTCATTATGTTTGAATAATTTAGGTGGTGTTTTCTTCATTGTGAGTCCAATACCAGGTATGAATCCAGGTGCAAAACATCTCTGATGATTATACTCTTGGATAAATGAGGCTGAATTACTATGATTATGAGATTTTCTGCTATTCCATTCTAAGGGCACTCAAGTAACTGGGGCAGAAGCTTCTTCAACCTCTTAGATGTGTTGCCTTCTGAATAATTGCCTGAAATATTGAATACTGATATTGTCAGCAGAAATAATTTATAATTTTTTAAAGTAACTTCCTCTTCAATTATTGATTTTAAACACAGCTTTCAAGGAGCTGTGATCTATTAGTTTACCTTATATTTTATGTAAGTTGATTATATATGTTTGTCAATAGTTTGTCATGATAAATATATTTTATTCTTTTGTTGCAAACTCTTTAGGGAATGAAAAGTCTGGAAAACAAATGTTACATATGCAAAGAAGGTAATGCATATATTCTAGACTCATGAAAGATTAGACTTGGTAAAGAACTTAAATTTTAATTAGTATTAAAGTTTTCATTTTCTAGATTAGAAACCTAGGGACCAGAGGAAAAAAGCCAAAGTCACAGAAAACAGGCACAATAAGATGACAAATCCTGAGAGAAGTAAAACTGAGGGGATAGATGCCCAAATTGTTTTAGTTCTTTTCTTGAAGAAAAGCTAATTGACTACAGCATAGTGAGCTGGAATCCAGGACTAACACAGCTGTCACACTGGGGTGAGGAAGCAAAGGTATGTTATGAGGGGAGGCTAAAGCTGTTGGGATCCACAGTGCAATGGGAAGGAGGGGATTCAGCAAGGGAGTCTCCGGAAACTCGTTTGGGTCCCGTGTGAGTCTTCAGCTGAGAGCTGGGCAGCACATGTGCAGCCTTGAGAGTTACCAAAGAATAGCTTATAAAGTTGTGAGCAGAACAGAGATAACAGTGGTCTAGTGATGTTGGAAGTAATTGTTTTTTCAAACAGGGTGGAGACAAGTAATAGTACTCTACTAGCATTTTAGGCATCCAGTTGAGGCTCTTGAAAATTCTTTAACAAGCAAATCATACTCCCAAACAGGACCTACTTTAGATTCACTGAAACCAAATCGAAACCAACCTCTTATAAGGCATACGATAGGCCGGCGCAGTGGCTCACGCATGTAATCCCAGCACTTTGGAGGCCGAGGCAGGTGGATCACCTGAGGCCGGGAGTTCGAGACCAGCCTGAGCCATATGGAGAAACCCCATCTCTACTAAAAATACAAAATTAACCAAGCACAGTTGCGCATGCCTGTAATCCCAGCTACTCTGGAGGCTGAGACAGGAGAATCAATTGAATCCAGTAGGTGGAGGTCGTGGTGAGCTGAGATCATGCCATTGCACTCCAGCCTGGGCAGCAAGAGCAAAATTCCATAAAAACAACAACAACAACAAAAAAAAAAACCACTGAAGACAGAGTTTGGAGTTTGAATATCATCCAGTTAGAGAGATTTGAGAAATATTTTAGGTTTTCCACCCTAACAATTCATTGTATGAAGTCCACAGTAGTTCAAGATAATCACTTAGTATTTATACTTTCTACTACAAAATCAACATTATTCAGAGGAAGTAACAGAATCTAAAATGTCTATGACATATTATTTTCATTGTCTAGTGTGCAATAAAAATTAGATATGCCGCAAAAATAAAAAACATTGACCCACAGTTCAGAAAAAAGGTAATGAATAAAAACCTACTTTGAAATAACCCAGACACTGTATTTGGCAAGCACTTTAAAATAGATATTATAAAATGTGCTTAAAGCATTAAAGGAAAATATGATTTAAATGAGAAAACAGGAAACTCACAGAAGAAATAAAATTATAAGAAAGAACAAAATGGATGTTTTAGAAATAGAAATTGCTCTAACAAAACAATACAAAATATGTGTGTAGAAAAAAAAGCACTTTTAAGACTTCCTATAAAGTTTCAGAAATTCTTTAAAAAATGTTTATATTTACTTAGAAATAGACATACAAGTTAATGAAACAAAATAATAGTCCAGAAATTGATTCACATCTATATGATCAACTGTTTTTCAACCATAACACTATGGTAATTCAATGAGAAAAATGATAGTTTTTTAAGAAGAAATGGTGCTGACATAACTGTATATATTAAAAAATATAAATTCAAAATATAAAAAATTTTGAATTTTACCCACATACCATAAACAAAATATGAACTACAAGTAAATAATAGACCTAGATATAAAAATGGAGACATAAAAATACCAAAAAGAAACAAGCAAAAAAAAGTGATAAGTTAAAATTCATCAAAATAAAAATCTCTTTAAAACACACTATTGTAAACATCAAAGCAATTCATAGAGTGAAAGAAACTATTCAAATACATATATCTAACAAAAGATTTTCATCCAGAATATGTCAAGAACATTTAGACTTCAATAAAAAGAAAATGACTAACTACTTTCTTAAATGGGCTGAAACATTGCAGAGGCACTTTATGAAAAGAGACATATGAATGACATGACAAGGTGCAAAATATCATTATTCACCTGGGAATTGAGAACTAAAATGCAATGAGGTATCACTATACACTGTTAGAGTGGCTAATATTTAAAAAAATAATTGACAATAGCAAATGTTCGTGGGAATTTGAAGCAACTACAGGTTTTATACATTGCTGTAGTAACATTATAAAATTAAACAACTAATTTGGAACACAGTTTGGCAGTTCCTCAAAGAGTTAAACATATATTTACCACATGAGTTAGCAATTTTTCTCCTAGACATTTACCCCCAAATGAAAATATCTGTCCACCAAAAAGAAGTGTTTGTGAATTTTAATAGTAAATTTATTTATAATATCCAAACCTGGAAACAAACTAAATGTTCATAGTAGATAAATGGATAAACAAATTATGGTATAGCCATACAATAGAATATTATTCCACACATTATAGATAAATACAGAAACATGGATAAGACTCAAAATGTGGGTAAAAATAAGTCACAAAAGAGTATAATTCTAATTATATTACATTATAGGACATGCTAAATTAATAGAGAGTCACAGAAATTAATCTGTGATCTCCCAGAACCAGTATTGGGTTTGGGTGAATGAGGGGATAGAGGTGAGATTGAAAGCTGTATGTGAAACATTTTTGATTAACGAAATGTGGAAAGGTTCTATGTCATGAATGGGAGGTGGTTACAAGATGGTATATATTTTGTCAAAACTCATCTATGTGTGTGTGTTTAACGTTATGCAAATTTTATCTAAATAAACTTGATTTAAAAAACACACTAAATTTGAGTAAATAAATCAATAAAGCAAAAAAGCAATGGACATAGTTTTACTATGAATTTTCTTGTTAAAGAAGCTCTATAAAAACCTCTAATCTAAGAAGACAATAAAAATAAATATAAAAACAAAAATGAAACAATCACAGGAAATATAAATCTGTTAAGTTTAAAATTGATGTAGAAAGGATAAAACTTTGAACAAAAGTTTGTAAATGGTAGGTAAAATATCCAAAATCATTTTTTATTTTCGGTTTGGAGCAAAGTGAATAAGAAAGAAAGATCATAAAATGTAGAATAGATGTTAGTTTATATAAGAGCTCCAGTACAAGAATACAGACTGTAAAATCAGCTTTACCTCTTAGCTTATTAATTATTATAAGCCAGTTATAACTGGACATATTATTATACCTAGTTAATTAACTAACCGGACAACAGAACAATAAGCAGACTTTATAAATCAATCCAAGAGCCAGTGCTGGAAAAGACAGACACGAATGCAAAGAGGGACAGTTTAAAACACCAAGATAATGCCAATGCAGCAAAGGCAGATAAGTTTTAAGGGATAATCATATTCAAATCTATGTAATACAGATAGATACAGCTATAAATTTGAAAATACTTATAGAGCTATGAATTTTATAAAAATATACAATGACCAATATTGATTAAAGGAGTTTCCAAAAAGCGAAATGACAAGAACAAGTAGTTGAAAACATAGTTTTAAAAAAATGAACTAGATGGTATAAAGGTAAGTTTTCTTTTTCCACCTTCTTTAAAGATCTAATAATATATCTGCCCTTTATGTTGCTTTAGAAGCTGCAAAATGAAAAAAAAATATATACTGCACAAATTATTCTAGTAAGCTGAATACACCTGATTCCAACATTGCATATACTTAGGCAAATTTCATAAAGAAAATATTAGTAAATTAAATCTATCAGAATAATATAACAAGATCAATTAAGTTTTATTACAAAAATAAAATAAAGACTGAATATTAGAAAACATATGGTTATGATTCATTATATCAAAACTTCAGAGAAGAACAAACAAGTGATCATGATAATAGATGCTAGAAAAATACTTGATAATTTCAGCATTCATTCCACTTACAAATATAATCATAAGAGAATGTCTTCCTATTATGAATAAAGTGTCTAACCCAAACCAATAGTTACACTCATCTGAGCAGAAAAATAACCAAAATCAGAGAAAAAATAAAAGTATGTTTAATATTACTTGTCATTCTAGTGGGCAGGTCAATGTGACCAGACATGAAAAAGCACAAAGAGAAAAATAAAATGATTAAATAACCGTTATTCTCAAGTGATATAATTGTTCACCTGGAAAACTTGAAAAATCTCACTGAAGAGCTATTGAAATAATAATATGTTTAGTAATGTAATCAAATAACAAATATATGACACAGAAATCATTAGCTTCACCCCGGGTATTAATAATAATCTCTGAGAAAAATTAATGCAAAACCAGATCCTTTATTATCCTGTATGATAAATATTTACTGTCAGGTGCCTCATAGTGACATTTCAGTCCCTGATAGACCACATATACGATGGTCCCATAAGATTAGAATGGAGCTGTAAACTTCCTGTCACCTAGTTATGTCATAGTCATTGTAATGTTGTAGTCCAGCACATCACTTGTGTGTTTGTGGTGATGACAGTGTAAGCAAACCTTCTGAGCTTCCAGTCATGTAAAAGTATAATACGTATGATTATGTACAATACATACTACTTGATAATGATAATATGTTACTGATTTATGTATTTACCATACTAGACGTATTAAATAAAGAAGAGTTGCCTGTGAAACAATCTCAGGCAAGTCCTTCAGGAGGCATTCCAGAAGAAAGCGTTGTTACCAGAGGACATGACAATTCCATGTGCATAATTACCCCTGAAGACCTTCCAGCGGGACAATGATACTCATGATCCTAAGTCTATAGGCCTCAGATAATGTATGTGTTTGTTTTTAGTTTTAAAAAACAGTTTAAAAAGTAAACAAAAAAATTTTTTAAATAAAAAGCTTACAGAAATACATAAAGAACAATTTTTATGCAGATGTATGTGTTTGCTTTTTTAAGCTGAGTGTTATTACAGAAAGTCAAAAAGTTAAAAAATTAAAAAGTTGATAAAGTAAAAAAGTTACAGTTAGCTAAGATTAATTTATTATTAAGTAAAAATATTTTCAATAAAGTTAGTGCAGTGTAAGTGTACAGTCTTCACAAAGTCTATAGTAATGTATAGTAATGTCCTAGGGCTTCGCATTTGCTCAGCACTGACTCACTGACTCACTCAGAGCAACTTCCAGTTCTGCAAGATTCATTTACGGCAAGTGTCCTACACAGATGTACCTTTTTAAAAATATTTCATACTGTATTTCTACTGTACCTATTCTATTTTTAGATATATTTAGATATACAAACACTTTCCATAGTGCTATAATTGCTTACAGCATTTGGTACAGTAACACTATGTACAGGTTTATAGCCTCAGAGCAATAGGCTATACCATATGACCCATGCGTGTAGAGGGCTATGCCAGCTGGTTTATGTAAGTACCGTCTATGATGTCCACACAACAAAGTCGTCTGATGACTTATTTCTCTGAATGTATCCTTCTCACTAAATGATGTATAATTACATTTGAATAGCATACAATTACGTACTATATAAGTAATATATACCATTCTTGGTATATTTTTATTAAAATTATTCTACCTCCATGAAGGCAATAACACTATATTGAAGAACATAAATAATATTTGAAAAATAGTTGTTTCTGAGGTAGTAAAAATATTAAGAAAACCCTTGTTAAATTAAATTACTAAATTTTTTTTATTATTATACTTTAAGTTTTAGGGTACATGTGCACCATGTGCAGGTTTGTTACATATCTATCCATGTGCCATGTTGGTTTGCTGCACCCATTAACCCGTCACTTGGCATTAGGTATATCTCCTAATGCTGTCCCTCCCCCCTCCCACAACCCCACAACTGTCCCCAGAGTGTGATGTTCCCCTTCCTGTGTCCATGTGTTCTCATTGTTCAATTCCCACCTATGAGTGAGAACATGCGGTGTTTGGTTTTTTGTCCTTGTGATAGTTTACTCAGAATGATGGCTTCCAGTTTCATCCATGTCCCTACAAAGGACATGAACTCATCATTTTTTATGGCTGCATAGTATTCCATGGTGTATATGTGCCACATTTTCTTAATCCAGTCTAACATTGTTGGACATTTGGGTTGGTTCCAAGTCTTTGCTATTGTGAATAGTGCCGCAATAAACATACATGTGCATGTGTCTTTATAGCAGCATGATTTATAGTCCTTTGGGTATATAGCCAGTAGTGGGATGGCTGGGTCAAATGGTATTTCTAGTTCTAGATTCCTGAGGAATCGCCACACTGACTTCCACAATGGTTGAACTAGTTTACAGTCCCACCAACAGTGTAAAAGTGTTCCTATTTCTCCACATCCTCTCCAGAACGTGTTGTTTTCTGACTTTTTAATGATGGCCATTCTAACTGGTGTGAGATGGTATCTCATTGTGGTTTTGATTTGCATTTCTCTGATGGCCAGTGATGACGAGCATTTTTGCATGTGTTTTTTGGCTGCATAAATGTCTTCTTTTGAGAAATGTCTGTTCATGTCCTCTGCCCACTTTTTGATGGGGTTGTTTGTTTTTTTCTTGTAAATTTGAGTTCATTGTAGATTCTGGATATTAGCTCTTTGTCAGATGAGTAGGTTGCGAAAATTTTCTCCCATTCTGCAGGTTGCCTGTTCACTCTGATGGTAGTTTCCTTTGCTGTGCAGAAGCGCTTTAGTTTCATTAGATCCCATTTGTCAATTTTGGCTTTTGTTGCCATTGCTTTTGGTGTTTTAGACATGAAGTCCTTGACCATGCCTATGTCCTGAATGGTATTGCCTAGGTTTTCTTCTAGGGTTTTTATGGTTTTAGGTCTAACATTTAAGTCTTTAATCCATCTTGAATTAATTGTTGTATAAGGTGTAAGGAAGGGATCCAGTTTCAGCTTTCTACATATGGCTAGCAAGTTTTCCCAGCACCATTTATTAAATAGGGAATCCGTATCCCATTGCTTGTTTTTGTCAGGTTTGTCAAAGATCAGATAGTTGTAGATATGTGGCATTATTTCTGAGGGCTCTGTTCTGTTCCATTGATCTATGTCTCTGTTGTGGTACCATTACCATGCTGTTTTGGTTACTGTAGCCTTGTAGTATAGTTTGAAGTCAGGTAGCATGATGCCTCCAGCTTTGTTCTTTTGGCTTAGGATTGACTTGGCGATGAGGGCTCTTTTTTGGTTCCATATGAACCTTAAAGTAGTTTTTTCCAATTCTGTGAAGAAAGTCATTGGTAGCTTGATGGGGATGGCATTGAATCTATAAATTACCTTGGGCAGTATGGCCATTTTCACGATATTGATTCTTCCAACCATGAGCATGGAATGTTCTTCCATTTGTTTATATCCTCTTTCATTTCACTGAGCAGTGGTTTGTAGTTCTCCTTGACGAGGTCCTTCACGTCCCTTGTAAGTTGGATTCCTGGGTATTTTATTCTCTTTGATGCAATTGTGAATGGCAGCGGTGCGTGTAGTAGTCCCAGCTACTCGGGAGGCTGGGGTGGGAGGATCGCTTGAGCCCAGGAGTTCTGGGCTGTAGTGCGCTATGCCGATCAGGTGTCCACACTAAGTTCGGCATCAATATGGTGACCTCCCGGGAGCGGGGGACCACTGGGTTGCCTAAGGAGGGGTGAACCGGCCCAGGTCGGAAACGGAGCAGGTCAAAACTCCTGTGCTGATCAGTAAATTACTAAATTAAGGCAATGTCATTAAATGTCAACAGAAACATTTTTGAATTAATAAAATGAAACCAAATTTCATGAGAAATAATATATATGTAAAAGTGTCCAGAATTTTTAAAAAAGAATATTAGCCCATACATTAAAATATATTTTAATGCCTTAATACTTAACATCATTTTGCAGGATAATTCATTAGTATCTATCAGAGTTACCTAAACATGCACTTTGGCTAACTAGTAATACCAATTCTAGAAATTTTCTGTGGTATATTCCATTAGCAACACATATCTAGCACTCTTTTTCCTCTGGACAAATGCGAGAATTATAATTCCTCTTCCTTTAGTAGTTAGGCAGACTAATGACAAGGGCAATGTATTTGAAGCAGAAGTGACAAGAGTCACACACTAAGACATTTAGTTGTCAATATTATTCTGGAGTTTCTCTTGATTTGCTGTGGTGATCATGGACTTGACCTATGGTTCATATAACAGAACTGAAAGTGCAAAGCCGCAGAGCCACTGTGTCACTACTTAGAACAAGTTGCTTATGCGAGTCTTTGGAAATGCAACAAGCTTTGTGGATGAGAAACAAATTGTTTGTTAAACTACTGAGATTGAGAAATTGTCTGTTACCATAGCACAACATTCCTCACAAAACTATCTTCTTATGGTTCACTTTATAACAAATAAGTAATTATTAATTAAACATAAATACATTTATTCCACTCGAATAGCCATCTTCTTATGTGTTGTGCTCCTCCTTGAAGTTTTGTTTGCATAAATTGTTTTCCTAATGAAACCGATCACTATAGATCATTTTCCAACTCTAAGATTCGATGATTCTATGATCATTTTCTAATAATTATAAAACAGATTTGGTAATGTTCATCAGTTTACTTAAAACCTGACACATTAAGTATACTTCTTCAACAGAGCTGAAATCGGAAAATTATTACCTTTTTTGAGCACAAGAGATGAAGATACATGATGCACAAATTGCTCAGTGCTAGAATAACTCACTTGGTGAAGAGAATGGAAAGAAAGAACACTTGACAGGTTTTTAAAAAGCAGTCTTGAGGGGCAATACCCTGTTTATACTCATTTGTGAGGCTCATAGTGATAATAGCGTCACTTAAACTACTACTGATTGTTTAACAAGGGAATTCTCACTGAATTGCAGACAGCTTACAGTTAAAATAACTCTTTGTAACTATTCTTGAAATGTTATGTTCATTTTACACAGCTTTTATTGGAGCCTAATTTCAAAGAAACTTAAACATCATATTAAAGTCTCAATTTGTAGACTTAAAAGCATTCATCTCTTGGCTTTTAAAGTATGTTTTATGAACTACAAAACCATGTTATCTTAGGATGTGATTTTCTGTGGTAAATTACTGACCCAATAATGTTTCTGATGTCCTATAAATTATATTTTGCCCTATCACTCCAGCCATATTTTATTTCAAAAACCTCATATGTACCAAAACAATGCTTGGCATAAAACATAAGTAGATTAGGTCTTTGCCATTGAAGAACTCCCTTGTCTGTTATTCTAGTTTCTGTTTCCTCCTGTCACTCTATGTCTGTCTGTTTCTTATACAGACATACCCAAATACCTGCACAAACACATGCATGTACACACACACACACACAAATGCGCACTATTGCATACAACACTGTATCCCTTTATTAGTCTTTGCTGAGGTTCTTTTTAATAGTTGTTCTTTATAATAGTTGTACTCAAGTAGAGACGCCGCTTAGTAAAGACATGGTTTCCAGTCCTAAAACATATTAGTTTATCAGCCTGTTCCTCAATACAGCTGATAGGTTGTTTGCAGGAGGATAAATGATTTATATAGTTCTCAATGTAGTAATAACAGGACCATCTGTGGAAAGCATCAATGAGTCATTGACAAGGTTTGGTAGCTGAGAAGCCTTCAAGTAATCTGGTCTCCTTGTAATCATCTAGGTGTCTCTGAAATGAGTACAGATTATTATAATAGATTTTCATGAAGTTTAGATAGTTTATCTCTTTCTCTCTGCCTGTCTCACTTTCTCTCCCCACCCTCATCCACTTATCTGCATATTATGCAGTCCACATTTACTTTCTCACCCATCTCTGTCTATTTATATTGATTATCCCAATTATGGAATCTAATGGAAGGTGTGGAGATTTTGTTGAATATTATTACCTGGTATGGGAATTATAATAACTTAGTTTTCATTCAAACGTGCATTTTTCTCATTTTTTCATTTTCTGTTTTGTTGTTAGCAGTGATTTGGAAGTAGAATATACAAAAATACGGCTCTGAGCAAGAAGGAACATTTGGAAATTATGCAAAAATTGCATCCAAAATTTTACCAAGCATTTGAGTTAAACAGAGTAAAATTGTATCCTGAGATGCTGGCTGAATTTTAATGATATCATTTGGTTCCTAACTTATGTCTCAGGCAGAAAAGTCTAGAAAAACGTAAAATATCTTGGGAACTGATGACATAGCTTGACTACACCTGTCTTCTCATGTAATTTTGAAGCATTTGCCAGTTTTACCCGCACGTGGCATATCTTTTTCTTATTGCCTCATAGTAGTTAAGTTTTCTAGTTTCATACAGTCTTGCCTAAATTAGATTTTTCTATAGAAGAGCATCCTCAGTGAATTAGAGTACTCCAAAATGCAAAAATAAACTCCACTGAAGTTTGGGTCTCTAGTGTAATAAAAGTTAAAATTAGACTAAATGTTAAAAGAAAATCATAATTTTATATACATTATTACCAAAGGTCATTGAAATTTTTAAATAGGTATGCCAAAGTTAAATTAAAACAAAAGTAAGCCTTTGAAGTACCCCCTCTGAGAGGGTATACTGATTGGATTGGTGCTGCTTTCCAAAGCCCATTTTGGTGGCATTCTTGAAGAATATCTTTAAAATAAGACTATGAGTTGTATAAAAAAGTCAATCTAATTTACTTAGACTTCTACTTTGTGTCAGGCCCAATACAAATATATCCAGCTTTGCTTGTTCAATAGTTAATTAACAAAAATCATTATGCATATACCATCATGGGTCTTATCTATGGAGGATATAAAAGCAAACCAAATAGTATATTAATAAACATTCTGAATGCATTTTCATGATCATAAATAATGCTACAATAAAGCTGACATTCTATTGGCAGAAAAATATGTTAATTAACTAATAAAAAGTAAGCGCTATATTTCCTTCATGATAAATCCTGTAAAGAAGATTACAAAGTGGTATGAAAGCATGTAATAGATAGACTTAATTTAGAATGAGCAAAGTGCCATTCTATTTACAATATAGAAGATAACTTTGCAATGTAGGAGAAGGCTTGAGATAAAACAAATACAAAATCTACCAGGACATAAATCATAAACAAATTTTCTACCTTTGGAAAGCATTGTATATTCAAGGAACTGAAATAGTCCCTCATCAAGGGCCATGAGAAGACAAAAGCTTGGTGAGTTGTTAGGCTCCAGGGTCACTCAACAGAGCTTTTAATCCCATGCTTCCTTATTCTTTCCTCCAACAAGAAAAAGATTTCACCTGCTTCTGCAAGTATTGGCTCAAAATCCAGGTAGGCTGAATCCTGGGAGGAAGCTTTAGTTTCAATATCTGAGTGAGGCTGAAGTAGGGAAGGGTTTCCCCTAAAAAGGGAATCAAATGTATACTTTCACTAAATTAATTATGATTTTGGAAGGAAATGACATATACATGCATAATAATATTTAGTAAAAATTAGTTCACTATGTGCTTGCTGTATTATTTAGGAGTATTTTTTTCAACTCTAGAAGAGAAAAAAAAACACAGTAGGATGGAGGAAACTCAGGAGACATGATAAGAATAGATAATAAGTATGTTACTAACTGGTGAGACACATTACTCATAGATAGAATAAATGGAGCACATGTGTTTTGAATACAGACAAAAATAATGGAACAATCAAGAATATCTTATACATAGAAAAGAATAGAAATGCCAAGTAAATTTTAAATATAGAGAGCAGATTATGACAGCTCCAGATTGACAACTTATGTATATATCTTGTTTTTATATATATACATGTATGTATATATATTTATTGTTATATATATGCATATATATGTGTATATATATGTATTTGTTGTTGTTTACATGAAATTCAGATTTAACTTAGTGTGTACATTTCATCTCGAAAATATAAGTTTATGATACACATTATGATCTATTCTGGCCCCATACAGATAAACCCTAGAGCTGCTAGGCACATTAGTTAGGGAGCTACATGTGTAGCAAGTGTCATTGTAAGTCTATTTCTGCAATAGAGCAAGTGTGTCATGTTGACTCTAGGCGCCATCCATCTACTAAACCCCCGTCCTAAGCCTCAACTCTGGTCCTTGTAACCACACCATCTGTAGGGTAGCCTGATACTGCAGAGTGACAGGACATATGACAATTTCATGACAGAGAATTCAGGCAATGCATTAGTACACTCGGGCTGCTATGACAAAATAACACAAATTGGGGTGTTTAAATAACATAAATTAATTGCTCACAGTTTTGAAGGCTGTGACATCAAAGATCCAGGTGCTGGCTGATTAAGTTCATTGTGAGGGCACATGACATTTCTTCCATGTGAAATCAGAGAGGTAAGGGGTGGGGGGAGAGCTCTCTGGTTTCTCCTCTTATAAGGACACTAATCTGCCAGGTGTGGTGGAGCTTATGCCCATAATCCCAACATTTTGGGAAGCCAAGGCAGGAGGATCACTTGAGCCCTGGAGTTTGAGACCATCTTGGGCAACATAGTGAAACCCCATTTCTACCAAAAGGAGGCTGAGGCTGCAGTGAGTGAATATAACACCACTGCACTCCAGCCTGGACGAAAGAATGAGACCCTGTCTCAAAAAAAAAAAAAAAAAAAAAAGACATGAGTTCTATTAGAACAGAGCCCTATCCATCCTTTTGACTTCATTCAACTTTTATTACTTCCTTAGCAGTCCCATGCCCATTACAGCCCCACTGCACACTGGGGTTTGGTCTTCAACACCTGAACTTTGAATGAACACAAACAGTCTATTACAGTCCGAGTAGTATTTTAACCAACATATACATGATCCTATGAATATTTACTTACGATACCTATTTCCCCTTCCTTCTTGCTGTATGTTTTAAATCAATTTAATATATATATGTAATTTCAGTAACTTAATTTGGTCAGTTAGTTTTTCTGTCCTGTTATCAATGGATAGCTTGAAAGGTAAGTACTTGTCGGCAAACATTTCATTAACATAATTTTCCACATACAAATGTGGGAAATTGGGCAGATTTTTTGACCAGAAAGTTCTGACATTTTACTTCTAGAAATTTATCCAAAAAACCCAGTAATAAATAGACTAAAGATCTATCGCCTTGTGTTTAATGAAAAAGGTGAAAGCAATCAAAGATCTGATACACTAAAAGGATTCATTAAATGACTTATGACACATCAAAAGAATTAGACACCATGCAATCACTAAATTTGACATTGAAGAAGAATACAATTCAAAGGAAAATGACACAATTTATGGGTAAAAGCAGGATGCAATCTGACGGAAGTATAAATTGCTGTAGTTTTCTTAAAAAGCAATTTAGTATTATATGTTTATGTTTGACATATATACCTGACAATCTACCTCTTACAAATCCAGCTCATAGAACTGAAAGTGCCAGTATATAAGTCTTTATGTGTGCAGGATGCCTTTTACTTTCTCCATCAAATCCATACTGCCCCTTCTTCATTCTGTTCCTTTCCCCCTCCCCACCAGACTAATCTGTAGAGATTATGTGAATGGTCTTTTGTGCCATTTCACTTCTGATTGGGGAACCTCAGTAGGAGGCTGGGGAAGAGCTGGGTAGAAGAGTGAGATACGGATATTTAATTTCTTGACTCCTTTGAGAGGTAACTTGAGGCTGGCTACACTTATCAACCACAGGTCTTTTGTCAACTTAAAGCAGTCTTTTTTATGTGAATCTCTTCTTCAATTTGTGGTAACATTTACCTTTCTATGTCCCTTCTGTTCTGGCCACACTTATCAACCACAGGTCTTTTGTCATCTTAAAGCAGTCTTTTTTATGTGAATCTCTTCTTCAATTTGTGGTAACATTTACCTTTCTATGTCCCTTCTGTTCTAGGGAAGATAATAGCTTTATACTAGTAGTTCTAAGTCACAGGTATGTCCTTTTTGGCTCCCTTACAGTTTCACTTTTGAAATTATCTTTGAGATCTGATTGATTCAGTATATAAGGATGTTAATTGCAGCATAGTTTGAAACTAAAAGTAACAAGAATTACATAAGAAGGATGTTGGCCCATACAATGTAATTCACCTTTTATAGGGAAAAAGTTAGATCTATGCTAGTAAAAGTAAATAGATACCCATAACATGCTGTTGTTAGAATAGCAAGTTACAATGTAATTGATGAGGTACAATCTCATTCTTCTCTAATCAATCAACAATAGGTCCTATATTTGTGTGCTTATTCATATGCATATGTAATTCCATATATCTTCAAATACATATTGTATATAGGTTGAATTTTAGGGGGCATTGTTTTATTGGTTGCGGTGAGCACATGTCAATTTTGTAACTAGAGAGTAACATTCCAAAAAATTTAAAAAATTGGTATTAAAAGTAACTTAAAAAATAAAACATTTAAAAATGCATATATAGTGTGTTACTATATATATATACTGTTATATATATATACTGTTATATATATATACTGTTTTATATATATATATATATATATACTGTTATATATATATATATATACTGTTATATATATATACTGTTATATATATATATACTGTTATATATATATATATATACTGTTATATATATATATATATATATATATATATATATATATACTGTTATATATATACCGTTAAAAATACCCAAAGGGATACATCAAAATTCTAACAGCATTTGTTTCTGTGTGCTGGCATTGCAGGTGCCTAATTTTCTTCTCTCGATTTTTGTTTCTGCTTTTTCTTCTTGTTTTTATTCTTCCTCTATCTCCTCCTCCTTCACCACTAAACATAAATCATATGTTATTAATAAAATATGATAAAATAAATTAACATTGAAATTTTATGTTAATAAAATATTGTGACATACTTTTAAAAGTATGTGTCATAATATTTTTGACAGGAAGGAAGGTCAGACATGCCTCATTGTTAACTGTTTAGAGAAGACTGAGATTGTACTTTGCTCATTACGTTGTAACTTGCTATTCTAACAACAACAGGTTATGGATATCTATTTACTTTAACATAAATCAGCTTGTTCTCTATAAAAGATGAATTGCATTGTATGAGGATTAATTTTAAAAGTATGTATCATAATACAGCATAAATTAAAAATAAAATTCTAAGCTCTCACTGACTGAACAAACTCCCTCTTGGCCAAGGAGATCCCAGAGAAACCTTTAAAACTGAGTCCCCAGCCATGACAGAAAGGAAGGTCAGACATCCTTCATTATACCCCCTGCCGCTTTAGAGTTCAGGCACAACTGGCCAGCATTAATGTTAAAATAGAGATCATAAGACTGACATTGCAGACTCTTTGTGGCAATAAAATAACAAATTATAAACAAGAGCTAAGGCCATTCCAAGCAAGGGTTAAGTCACGCCTGCTGGCCATCAATCTCGCTAAACAGGTTATGTTGTGGCTGACTCATCCTTATCTTAATTTAAAGATTCGTTTCTGTTAACTCCAATTTTCAGACAAAGTCTTGTTTCTTTAATAAATTGCAGGTTAAATAAATCTCTGAATCCTCCTATGACTTGCAAGCCCTTGCTTCTAGATATCCTAACTTTTCAGTCTGAACCAACCTTCCACGAATTAACTTACATCGTTGCCTGTGACTCTTGCCTCCCTAAAACGTATAAAACCAAACTGTCATCTGGCCACCTCAGATGAACTTCATTAGGACTCCTTCAGACTTTGATTCTCTAGACTGAGGTCGCTCATACTGGCTCATAATAAGCCTCTTTAAAATATTTTATGGAGATTGATTTTTCTATTCACAAAAGATACAGACAAAATAAGTTACAACTTAGTTCTGACTGGGTGCAACAGAAATGGCTTTCTGTAAAAGGTGTAATTTGAACCAACAAAAAGTGTGAAAAATCTAGACATGGAGAGATTATAGGAACACATAGCTGGTGAAAGAAAAGGTACAGATGAAAGCATTGTTCTCGTAAATTATAGGATATGCATCTGCCTTGGTAAGCCATTCATTTTTACTAAACTATAGAGTGTAAGACTGAGAAGTAAAGTTTGAAAATCCCATAGAAATAAGTTCATGGGAGGCCATGTCATGGAGAGATGTATAGAGTGAATGGAATGGAATGAAGGCTTATTTGGAGGAGGTATTTTTTAAGCATAGTAGTGGAATATTGGAAGTGGTAATTTTAGAAGATAACTCTGGCATGATTGTACTAGACAGATTGAGACTTGTAGGGAGGTGGGAAGAGAACCAAAGATACAAGGCCAGGGAGGAGGTTGCTGTGATGGTCCAGGAGAAAGAGGAGAGATCTGTACATGAACAGTGGCATCGGTAATAAAAATGAGGGCTAGGTATGAAAGGTGTATAAGGAAACCATTTGCTTCCAAATGATTGTGGGTTTTTTTTTTCAAAATTACATTTTTAAGGTGAAAACTGTGAAATGGGTGAGGAAAAGTAAAAGATGTGATGGTTAACATTGAGCGTCCACTTGGTTGAATTGAAGGATGCAAAGTAATGTTCCTGGGCATGTCTGTGAGGTTTTCGCCAAAGGAAATTAATATTTGAGTCAGTGGACTGGGAAAGGCAGACCCATCCTCAGTCTAGGTGGGCACAATCTAATCAGCTGCCAGCTCAGCTAGAATTAAAAGCAGGCAGAAGAACATGGAAGGACTAGACTGGCTGAGTCTTCCGACCTACATCTTTCTCCCATGCTGAATGTTTCCTGCCCTCAAACACCAGAGTCCAAGTTCTCCAGCTTTTGGACTCTTGGATCTTCGACCACAGACTGAAGTTTACACTGCTGGCTTTCCCACTTTTGAGGTTTGGGGACTCAGACTGGCTTCCTTGCTCCTCAGTTTGCAGATGGCCTTTAGGACCTCACCTTGTGATTGTGCAAGTTAATATTCCTTAATAACTCCCATATATATGTGTATATATATATGTGTGTGTGTATAAACTCCCATATATATATGTGTGTGTGTGTGTGTGTGTGTATAAACTCCCATATATATATATATATATGTGTGTGTGTGTGTATATATGTATGGGAGTTTATTTATATATATATGTGTGTGTGTATATATATATAGGAGTTTATTTACATACACACACACACACACATCTATCCTATTACTTATGTCCTCTAGAGATTCCTGACTAATACAAAGATATTCAAAAGTTTGAGTGTGGGTGACTCAGAAAGGCCTGAGAGCATTACTAAAGCAGAGAACTTCATGAAAAGAGCAGGTTTCACTGGTTTCAGTTCATCATTTTGAGCATTCAGTGAGCCTCCTTCATTAGCCTCTATTTTCTTCTTTTAAAGTAGCTGTTACCAAGGTTGTCCAAAATTAGAAACTCTGATTGAACATTTCTTCCTCAGGTGCTCTTAGAACATCTGCACT
Organism: Nomascus leucogenys; assembly: GCF_006542625.1. Lineage (NCBI taxonomy): Eukaryota > Metazoa > Chordata > Mammalia > Primates > Hylobatidae > Nomascus > Nomascus leucogenys. Next base: position 36,637,935 of record NC_044384.1, read on the forward strand.
GGAATGCATAGGAGTCAAACGTTAGAAATGGGAGAATTTAGTCCAGAGGAAAGTGACTAAAGCTACTAATATAGATGTGGGAGATTTCCCACACAAGGTTGATGTCTGATACCTGATAATTGTCTGAGATTGTCATTGGAATTAATACAGTGGGACAAGATTAAGGCAGAAGCAGATTATAAAAGGTCAGAGTGAGAAGAGGAACCTAGTATCATTTGAAAGAACGTCCCAGGCATGAAACACTATGGACAAGCTGAAACAAGATTTTTCTTTAATGTACTGTTTTGTGTAAGTAAGCGCAGAGTGGTTTAATGTACTACTTTGAGCAAAGTTGTAGTTATTCGTGTTCCTTTGAACTAGATCTAACTAGATCTAGTAGCGCTACATTCTTACGCTTGATATTTGCCTTTTTGACCAGGACTAGTATGAGATTTAAATGTGCAATCAGGCATCACGACTTTGGGTTTTGTTCTCTTAACTGAGGGTGCTATTTTCCAGATTGTCAAAACGTTTTTTGAAAAAAAAAATAACAGCAATGATAAAGATAAAAATAATAGTGGTTGTAATAATGTCCAAAGGCCTGCATAGGCACCTTCTCATGTAATGGTCCTCTCTTCATTATGAGTTGATTATTTTGTCCCTCTTCAACTCTCAGAGCTTTAGTTCTTAGATTCAAAAATGGTCTTTTCCATGAGGTAAATATTCAGATACCGTATGAAATGGTCATTTTAGGGAATTTCATACAATAAATCTTAATGAACAGTTAATTTGGAGTGTTATCTTACTTATTTTATTTATGTAGCAGCTTAACTTTGACACCTATAGATTCATAAAAGAGCTATGCTTATTTGGGGGGAAGACATTTATTCATACAGATATTTTATTCTTTCTAACTGTGTAATACGCCGGTGAAGAGACATGCTTCAATTCTTTGGGCATGAGACAAAACTTCAATGTGAGGAAACCCATTTTCAATAAAAACAGGTGCTCTAAGGATGTTGATTTAGCAATTGTGTCTCCAGGGGTATGCCACAATCTAAATTCTAATTTCATTCATTTATATTAATGATAATTCTGTGTGTTTGTATACCTGAATTATATATATTTTAATTTCAGGTATATAAATAAAAGACACTAAACAAATTAATACAAAAAGGAAAAACCAGCCTAACGTAGCTTGAAGTCATTTGAAAGACCCTAAGCTTAGCCACTTCAGGAAACCAGATAAATCCCCAAATTTTATTAGACGAATCAATAGCCATTCTATGCCAATAATTATCTTATATATCTACATTTGTATCTCAGAATGCGTTTTAAAAAGTAGCTCCTTTTCAGTAAGATTGTTTTACAGTTTAAATTGTCTCTAATTTAAATTGGCCCTCTCTCCTAGTGATCTCCAATTGTTGAATGTAACTTGAGTCCCTACTGACAGTTGGGGCAGCTGGTTCAAGTGAGGAATATCATTTTAAGCAGTTCCAGATTGTAATGTAAAATTAAAATTCTCTAAGCAGCAATATCTGCTGATATTTTGCTCACTTTACTACAATAATCCAATTTGCTTGTTTGGAAACCAGTATGACTAATTAACTGAATAAATGATCAGAACGAACTAGCAATAGAAAGTTTCTTATTTAATATAGCTTCCAGCTTTGTAGATAGGCATTTTCTCAGGGCTCATCTTTGGTGCAATAGTTACTGAGTTTAGGTGGCAAATTTAATCCAGACCTCACCTACAGTGGAAAAGACACTCATAAATTTCCACTGGGATTATTTATTGGCTCTGTTAGTAAAATCTACAGACACTAAAAACTCTAATAACAGCTATAATAAAAAGTACAGGTACAGTCAACTTCCTCATACACACCACCTTGTCACAGCGAATTAGGGACATATTGTGATGTTATCAGTCAAACTACTTTCCCAGTTCAATTGATTTTACTAATGATGCATAAGTATAATTCTATAAAATTTCTATAAAAATTGAAACGAACCAAAATTCCAATTTAGACAAAAGAAACATTTTCCCTGAGAAAAGTCAAAAAAAAAGGGATAAAAATATTTGCCTAAAATGAACCTAACTTTAATTCGTAAAGATTAATCAACTTTAAAAGTGTGAGGGGCAGCGCACGGTGGCTCACGCCTGTAATCCCAGCACTTTGGGAGGCCAAGGCAGGTGCATCACGAGGTCAGGAGATCGAGACCATCCTGCCTAACACGGTGAAACCCCGTCTCTACTAAAAATACAAGAAAATTAGCCGGGCGTGGTGGCGGGTGCCTGTAATCCCAGTTACTCAGGAGGCTGAGGCAGGAGAATGGCGTGAACCCGGGACGCAGAGCTTGCATTGAGCCGAGATTGTGCCACTGCACTACAGCTTGGGCGACAGAGTGAGACTCTGTCTCAAAAAAAAAAAAAAAAAAAAAAAAAATTGTGAAAAACTTAGACATGGAGAAATTATAGGAGCATGTAGCAGTGGAAGAAACAGTACAAGTGAAAGATTTGTTTTTGTAAAGTATAGGATTTACCCTTCATCCATTCCTCATTTTGATTTATTATCTAAAATGACAATAGGACTGGATTTTAACTTTAGCAATATATTTTTATTTAAAAATAGGCAGTGAAAACCAGATTATAACAAGACATTGTCAATATGATAGTCACTTTGTACATTTTAAAAAATATAATTTCTTATTCAGATATGGCTATAACTATTCAAAACACAAATAAAGCTCAGGCTTTATTTCTTAGGTTATTTGTCTATCCCATAAATTTTCACTGAATGTCTATTGTGTACTTGGCTCTACTCTCTATCCCAGGGAAAAGTCAAAGGGTATCATAAAAAATCTTTATGCTGTGAAGGAAGAGACCTGCGTGTGTGACCCAGAACCTTGCCTACCAGCTCTTTATAATTTAAATGACTTGATTAAACCTTTCATACCTCAGGAGAAGTTAAGAACACTCATCTTAACATATCTGTAAAATGTTTAACACAATGTTTGACAAACAGTAGATGCTGTTAATACTGGTTTATTTTCATTTTTTACTGGTCTGAGATTTAACTATGAACAATACAAGATCTTTACCCATAAGGGACCAAAACAACGGGTAAGATATGAATGTAAAAAAGTACAAAGGAATATTATGAAGTGTTACCTTTGTTAAAATGGTTCTAAAGGCCAAACACTGGGCTATAGGGCCATATATTCACACACACACACACACACACACACACACACACACACACAAATATATATGAAATCTTTCCAAATTTCAGAATGGATACATAATACACATCATAAAGAATATATGACATGGAACACCATAATTCCAACATACAGGAAATAATGATGATGGTGATAATAATGATGGTACAAGCATTGTGACAAACATTGTGTAAAATGCTTTACATTATTTTGGACATCCTCAAAACAGGAGAATAAAACTTATCATTATCCAACGAGGACACTGAAGATTGGAAATATAAAGTAACTTTTCCTATATCACACAGTTAGGGAGTGTAGGATAAGGAACTAAACTCAGTTCATGTTCATCAAAAACAAATCTTTTATTAACATTCTAGCTCACCTCTACAACTCCAATGTGACTTTATTCATTCTGCATTATTATTTGTCTATTTATTATTTGAAATGAGAAGAGTGCTATATTTTAACATTTAGTGATGTATTTTTATGGAAAAATAGGTAGTGAAAACACAGATTATAACTAGACATTGTCAGTACAATAGGCACTTTGTCCATTTTGAAAAACACAATTATTTCTTCAGATATGGATATAACTATTCAAATTGTAAAGCCATTTATTGCACACTAACATTGCCTTATGTGGGAGACAACTTAAAAACAACTTAAAGTACACACATATCTATTTGGGAATAACCTAGAAATTACAGAATCCAGCTGACTAGAAGCCTTCCAGCTGTTTTCACATATGAACTAATCTGACTTTCATTTCTTTCCCACTGACTTCCTTCTGTAAGGTGAATTTTTTCATAATATCATACTGTTTTTTCTCTCCTGAGGCACCGACAATAATACATTCTTTATTCTTGGTGAAGAGCATGTATTTCAGTGACATCTTCTTGCCATTAACTCTCATTTATCAATTTAACAAATTTAGAGACTACTAGTAATCTAAAATATTTAAAATAATATTATTTTCACATTAACTATTAATTAATCCATATCATATAGAGTAAAAAAGCATGATTTCATAAAATCACCTACATAAGCAAACCTCAATTACTCATTGTTCTGAGGGACCATGAGTGACAAAGAATAATTGAAATACACAGATAATCCCTGAAGGCAAATATGTACTTTTTTAGGAAGTTATTACAAAAATACACATAAGAAATAATGTAGGCTTAAATTAGCCTAGTGGCAGTGGGATTGAAAGTACAAATTAAGAAATACTACAAATACATAATTTAACAAATTTTTAGAAATTTTTGGAAATCTGTGTACAGAAGAGAAAGGAGATGAAGTTAATTTTGTATACTGAACTGAGTAACTCGGGGGCATTATAGAATCACTGTAGCCCAGAAATAGGAAGGATATTAGAATTCACCTGGCTCCAGGATTCAGATCCAGATATTTGGCCATTGAAAGACTGACTAAAGAGTTCCAAATGGCCAAAAGAAGATTTGGGATATTAAAATCAGAACCCCAAGCTGCCAAATACTCAGTTACGTTTTATTTCAGATATCCTTAATTTAGAAACAAAAGTGAGAGAATCAGCACATAGGTGCGTGTGTGTGTGTGTTTCGGGGGCTGCTGGTGATGAGTTTGAGACAACAGATTGTAAGCAGAAGATTTATGTATGTTCTAGTCTACTCTCAGAAGCAACAAAATGTATGATATACTTTGGAAAGCTTTCCAATCTGATTTACCTTTAATGTTGGTATATTGGCATGTAAGTGTGTAAGCTTTTATTATCTGAATGTTTAATTTTTGAGGTGAAGCCTTTTCTATAATATCTGATTCATACAGTGGTGATGTTGTTTTTCACATAATGTATAGATATTTAAGTATTCAGCTATTCTAACTATAACACTACAACTCCCGGCAGGAACCATTGATACAGCCATTTCATTCATCAGAATGTTTCTTCAGCTATACTATATATGTTCAAAATAATAAGTTTATGGTACTATTGATTTCATTATTGTTTGTAAGAACAAAAAGTTAGCATCATTCAATGTCTTAATGTAGGTTTTCAAAATAGAAAAGAACAGAAAATCTCTTTACATCTTAATATGGAATGCACTCCAAAGTACACAGAAAACTATTTCCCCATATTTCTAAGACAGATGAAGAAAAAAAAATATACACACACACACACACACTTGCATGTGTACAAAAATTCTGGACGCATAAAAAGAAAACTAGAAGTAATGGTTTACATGCTGGAGAGTGGGAAGTAGGTGGACAGGAAAAAAATGAGTGGGGAAATTTTCACTGAAAACTTTATATTTTCAAGTCTTTGAAAGATTTGAATATATTATCTAGTCAATAAATAGGCAAAGAAACTTTAGTTCTACTTACTAAAGTTTACATATATGTACACATATAGTTTAAATATATACATATATTTATGTATACATACACATATATGCATATATATTTGTATATATAAAACTATTTCTCTGGCCAAGTTTCTCTTTTTTTTCTCTCTTAAAATTTGTAAGAACATTTTAAAAAGCCTATTGTGGTAGGTCCATTTAGGAATATATAAATACACACACCAAACTTGCCTTCTAAGTGTTTGTTTACTTATATTATGATGTATTGTGTGAAGTTCTAAAACCAAAAAATGTAATTTTATTTATTTACTAGTTTTTCAAACTGTGTTATATCAAAAGCTCTCCCCTCCCCTGTTGCACCTGATTTTTATGATGGTCAAAAGTAACAGAGTACTTAAAACAAAACTTCATATAAGAAGGAAAACATCATGCAATAATAACGTTTTTAATTAATGTTATTAATTATTAGCAATAATTAATGCTTTCAAATTTGCAATTACTGTATCTTATTTGATTGTCTCAAGTAAATTTTATTACATTTATTACCTAGATAGGAAAACTAACGCTTTTCTTAACTTAGCCATTTGAGATTATACAGCTAGAATACTAAAGAGCACATGTGAGAGTGTAGGTCAAATTTCAAGTCACTATCTTACTGGCTTCATGAGACATTAGTTATATAATTATTAATAAGCTCCAGTACACAAGAAGAGCATTCACAAGAACTTAAAAGGAGAGGAAGATGTAGAAGAGTACCCAATCATTTCAAAGCTTCAGCAAAACTTCAGTTTAGGTTCAGCTGGAAAACTAAGCTACAGTGTTCCCCTAACAAGACTCTCCTTGATTCATTTCCACCCTACTGACCTCATACATCCGTGGGTGTTCTCCACAACTTTACCTCTGTCAGTTTACTCACCATTTCACTAACTAGAATCGCTTTCCTCTTCCTTATCCACCTACATTTGACTTCTCAGGTCAAGTGCTTCATTTTTGATGTAGCACTTACCTGGAAGATGGTTCTGAGTAGGAGGATGAGGGGAGAAGAGTGTTGAGTACCAACTAGTACATTAAATTATCTGACATTAGCATTTTTCTTGTCATGGCATTTACACAGAAAAATACTTCTATATGACAAAAGCTTAATGCATTGACTAAAGGTATTTGCATTTCACAAGCAGATACTGAATTTTTTTAACTTAAGCAGATAAATGTATATGATCTGACAGTGGACTAAAATAAGTTTGAAGGAAAAATCTCGGGAAAAAAATAGGAAAACATGTTTCCAATGCTGGACTCTGCAGTTTCTTGCTGTGCTACAAAAGGCAGCATCTAGGAAGACACAGTAAATTCTTTTTGGGGTTATGTTCATCTGGCAGCACAGCAAGGTGGTTTGAGATACATTTTGGAGCCAAACTGCCTGAATTTCAATCCTAACCTTATGAACGGGGACAAGTCACTTCAACAATTTACCCATCAATGGCCTCTTTTGTGAAATAAGAGGTAACATAAATGCCTACATCACAGCGTACTAGAATTGATTAAGAGGATTTATAATGGTGCCTGGCACAGAGAAAGTGTAATAGATGTTAGCATTCAGACATTTTTACTGTTTCCTCTGTCTTCTGTTTCCTTGCTATTATGTTACATTTGCTTAAAAGTGGCTGAATTTCTAGCATGCCACTTGCAGTTGAGAGGACAAGATGCTGCATCTTTGCTGCTGCAACTTATGTTTTGCTGTGTGCTGCATTGCATGCTTCATATCTTTTATAAAATAAATTGGATAATATGTTGAGGGGGTAAGCAGCTGAATTGTACATCATGTATCAGTTATAGAACAGTTATCCGCAAAGGTTAGAAGGTAGGATTTCATACTGGCAGTTCTCCATCCTAATGAGCGACACAGACTCAGACATGTGGAAGATGCTTTACAAATCATCTAGCACAATCACAAGCTACACATGAAACACTGAGGCTGCCTGGTGACTGGCCAGTGTTAGAAAATTATGGTGTATGGTGATGTGTAGCATCAGAAATTTTTAATTAGAACAAATAGGCAGGGCTGTACTTGAATTTTGCCTCTTACTCCATATGGTAAATACCCCTGGGAATATTGTTTTATATTCCTCAACCGTTTATTTATATCTAAAATACATTTTGGGCATAGGTTGGGATGGGGTGGAAGGTCAGGATCATATATGAAAAAGCCTTTAATCCAGAGAGTGTTTATATTAATAGTATTAGTTAGAACAAGTAAGTTGTAACAAATAAGCCACAAAACTCTATGGTTGATTGTCTTATTGTTCTCAATTACTCACTCCAGGAAATCCTTCCTGGAAGGATATGGCAGCACCACTCCCAACACTCCACACACATGCCTAGACATGGGGCTTGTTCATTGACGATTTAGCCTGTAGAACATGAATGGAAGTGATGAATGCCACACAACTATAAATGTGATTAACTACATTGTCTAGAATTCTTGAATTTCTCACTTTGCCAAGAGAACAGTGTATCTCAGGTAAAGTATTCTGCAACCTCGGCCCCATGTTGTAAAGACACACTGAATAAATCCAGAGTCAACCACTGCCTGGGGCACAACTGCCACTAAACCTCAGTCCTCAAGTAATGTAAGTGAAAAATAGATATTTGCTCTTGTAAGACACTGAGATGTTGAGGTTTCTCCTCAGAAAAATCTGACTAGTAAAAAGCCTTAAGTGATAGTTTATTTTCTTCACATAGTCCATAACAAGTGTTTATGATTAATGGGCAGCTGTCCTTCAGGGATGATTTTGTGACTCCAACTTTTTCAATATATGTTGTCCAAAGTCAGCTTACTTAGGATGTAAAAGCATGTAGAATTGGGAAGAGCATGAATACCTGAGAATGGGAAGGTTTTATGGGCAGGGTCTAGAAGGGAAGCACAGTATTAACTTACTTCATTGGCTGGAACTTAATCATATGGTCACATCTCACTGATTGAAGAGAAAATTGATTTTGTGAAATACTTGATAGCTTCTGCCACAATAGGCTTGCAAATAAATATCAGCTCCCTTTCTTGCCATGAAAATATACCTCCTTTATACTTCCCTTAATAGGCAATTCTTTGTATATATAGCTAATAGGGTAGCTTTAACAATGATTCACACTTCTCTGGCAATTGATTCAAACACTTTCCAATATCTATAATAAATAAATTTAAAATCTCTCAAATTTCATAACTTGTTATTTAAGCTCTTCTGCTATCTAATGCCAACTTAACTTTATAACATATGTTTTTCATCTTCATGCACTCTATGCTCAGTTTGAATAGAACAATAAAACTATTGTAGTAAAAGCATAATTCATGACATCCTTCTTTTTTCCATGCACCTCCAGAAATTGACCCATTCCTCAGTTTTAAGTTATCTGAATTTTGTCTTTAGGTACCCCTCATGGACCACTGAGCCCTGCTAGGTACTCTTGGCCCAGACAAAAATACTGCTATTGCCTCTAGTTGTGCAACGTCATACTTAGTCTAAATCATTAGAAGAAGGCATACCAAAAGGTAATCAGGAAAGAACAAAAGATGCCCTAATGATCTTAGTTATGGAATTTAAGCAATAGTAGATAGCATATGGGTTTCAAGTTAAAGGGCCAGGCAAATTAGAGTACCAATAAAAGAAAGACATTTTAAAGAGCTGAAGAATGGAATGCTGAGGCAAATGCTCTGATCCCAAGCATCAGTTGCTCTTGCTGACATTTTTCACGCTGCTCAGAGTCCAAATGTGAGCATTCAAGACTACTTAAGGCAGCTGAAATGGAACATATTCTCCCCACTTTTTAATCCACAGGACCTGTGTCACCACTTCCATAGAACTTTCCTTGATTCCTTCCATTGTAAGATAGTAACTTCTTTTTCTGAAGTCACTTTTAGCAAATAATTTCTGTAGATGACTTAAGATAATTTTGCAATATTTTTATTTGTATACATATCATACCAGAATTGTATAAAATAAATAATATATTTAAAGCATCAAACAGTACTGAGTACATAGGAGTAGCTCAAAAAAACAGTGATACTATGCGCAGGAGGACACTCAAACTCTTTGCCTTCTTTATTTCTTAAAAAAAAAGTTTTAAAAATAATAGTTTCATGAAGAAAACAACAAAGTAAGGTAGTATAAAATATTAGGAAGCCAGTAAATGACAGTCACTTATAAACTATGATCTTAGCCAGGCACAGTGGCTTATACCTGTAATCCCAGTGCTTTTCAGAGGCCAACATGGGAGGATGGCTTCAGGCCAGGAATTCAAGACCGGCCTGGTCAACATAGTGAAACCCTGTCTCAACAAAAACTAAAAATTAAAAAAAAAATAAATTAGCCAGGTATGGTGGTGCACTGCTTGAGGATCACTTGAGCCCAGGGGTTCAAGGCTGCTGTGAGCTATGATGGGGCCACAGCACTCCAGCCTGGGTGACAGAATGAGACCCTGCCTCTAAATAAATAAATAAATAAACTATAATCTTGGACAAATCTTTTACTTTCCTTGGATTTCATTTTTGTCTTAGTCCATTTGTGTTGCCATAAAGGAATACCTGTTGTTCAGTATTTTATAAAGAAAAAAAGGTTTATTCACCTTGTTATTTTGCTGGCTGCCCAGAGAGGGCATTAATCTATTCATGGATGTCCCCTGCCATGACACAAGCAACCTTCTACTAGGCCCCACTTCCAACGTGGAGTATCAAATTTCAGCATGACCTTTGGAATGGTTAAAAATACTATAGCCAAACTATGGCAATGTTCCTTATGAATAAATGAGTGTTGAACAAGAAGCTCTCTAAGTTCCCGCATACTTCTAATAGATATTGTTCTTCTATTGTTGTTTACCAAATTATCACAAAAAACCACCCATTTGTTATCTCGTGGTTTCATGGGTCAAACAGAAGTCTGGGCACAGCATGACACAACTGGGTTCTCCGCTCAGGATATCACAAGACTGAAATCAATGTTTGACAGGGCTGGAATCTTATCTAGAGACTCTGGGGAATAATCTACTTCAGATTGTTGGTAGAATTTAGTTGTTTATGATTGCAGAACTGAAGTCCCTATTTTATTTTCATGGCCCATTGAACCTTTTTCATGCTTTAAATCTCTGACTTCCCCTTTTGCCTTTAATCATATCTGCAAAGTTCCTTTCCTCATGTAACATAACATACGCACAGGAGTAAAACTAAGGAGCAAAGACTATGGGACCAAAATTTTACCTACCATAAATAGAGAGATATTCAAAGGACCTCTAGAACTGTACAAAGACAGAATTAGTAGCTTTCAGCAGTAATGATTACCTAGTAATTGGAGGTTTTCAAGCAGAGACATTTTAGAAAAACAATGTTTGAAGTCCATATTTTTCCCAGTCCTGAAAATAAATAAACACCTGCTATGTAATTGTGATTTAAACAATTAACTGATTGAAATTTTATTTGTTGAACTCCACTCATAGTTATTTAATGTCATGAACAGCCTAATGAAGGTGCAAGAGTTACTCCAGGGCATGTCAGGGTCAACAAGGAAAGAGCTGTGTGAGTGTCGTTGTCTCATTCCAAAGCTAAGGGAGCCACAATAACATGTCTTCCATAAAATATCACATAAATGTGCGCTTAATTTATGCCTTTTAGTTAATTCATATATCTAAGCTTGACATAAGCTTAAATATTAATGTGCATATTGCAATACAGCCAGCAAACTTGGAAAAGTATGTGAAATGTATTTAGAAATAATGCAAATTAGAGAAACTCTTCAAATATATCTGGAATGTCTCTGAATGCAGAATGAGCATCCTCTGGGAGTGTTCCAATTTTACCTGCTGTCATCACTCTCCAAATTACTTTAGAAATGCCATGCATGGTTGAGTGCTGTATTCACAGGTGGCTCTGTATCAATGGTGTCTAATGATGGCATGCATAGGGAACAGAGAGGAGGAGTAAAATATCACCTTAGAATGTGTGATTTTCATAGACCTACATTAGCAAATGTGAAGCACATTCTAATAAAACCTCCTTCATTTGTAAAGCTATTGAAGAAGGAAAAGTGTCTCAGCCACCTGAATTTCCTTGTCTGTCATTGATTACCTTGAATTCTCTACCTGCTTTCAAACTTGTTGAAATAGCTTCTAAAGTGCATGTATTCCTTTCTTGGACTAAAATGTTTTGTGTCATAAACATTATTGAATTACTGTTTGAGGAAATCTATCATAGATTTTATCAATGATTAAAGTAGAAATAGATAAACTATTGGTGACTGGATTAAATTGCTCTGAGTCCAACAGTTACCTCAGAAATTGTATGTTCAAGTGACATGCATGAGTGGTCAAATGTATTTCTAATACTAACCTATGTTTTTACCATTTAGCTCCAATGTTAATGTGTAACACTTTCAATTAGTTAAGGATACTGGTGAATGGAAGTTTATTTTACAAAATAGAAATCAATGCTGGTGCTTGTACTACATTCTTTTAACCATTCCCAGCTGTATAACCACCTGGAAGTTCGTGAGAGACATGCATTGTGATTATTTCAAAATGCTGGATTAAATCAATGATTTTCAAACTTGAGTTATCTATGTTGAATGACCATATATTCCAGTTTTCCCAGGAGAGATCTGATTTATGCCTAGCCTGACCTAAAAATTATTATTGTTGTTCCCTTTCACATTCAGAAGTGTCTCAGTGAAATAATAAATTACAATAATACATAATACATACAAAATACATAATAAATTATGCCCTATTTATGGATTGTTGAGAAAAAAACGATAAAAGGTAAGGTATGCAAAAATAAAGGTAAGCAAAATCAACAAATGCTTATAATTCTTATACAACATTATGAACAAAATAAATGTACAAATAAGATAAAGGCTAATTGGCAAAATTGAATCTAATAACAAATATTTCTTTGTCAGAGATCGTGGTATTTTGCTGATACTAAATCACTGACGTTGGGTCTAATGGGGGGAAAATATAGCTTTGAAGCAAGTTCTATATTAAATCTGTGTTTTGGAGGTTTTTGGGTATTTTTATTGATACGTCATAGCTGTACATATTTTGGGGTTGTGTGTGGTATTTTAATACTTGTATATAGTGTGTAATGATCAATTTAGGGTAATTGGAATACTATACCTCAAACATTTATCTTTTCTTTATGTTGGGAACATTACAGTTTTTCCTTTTCTAGCTAATTTGGAATATTCAATCAATTATTATTAGCTACAATTTCCCTACTGTGCTATTGAATACTACAACTTATTCCTTCTATCCAACTGTATTTTTTACCCAGGGCCAAGAGGGCCTTGGAAGAGGGCCAAGCGGGTGACTTGAGAAATCAAGTGTGCAGTTTGACCTGTTGACTTGAACTTTATACTTCCAGGGTCTTGTGTCCCTTCTTCCCTGATTCTCCCTTCGAGGTAGGCTGTCCACATGCTCAGTGGCCTGCTAGTGCTTGGGAGGGAAGCATGCAGAGTGTGTTTACTGGAGCTGTCCGTCTGTTCCCTTGAGGCATTTTTCCCTTACCAGTCAAATGTTTCTAGAAGGTAATATACCAGTTAAACTCTTAATGCACATGCTTGAGCCCACTCACCCAACTCCTGAGATCATATCAGGAAGCTGCTGATACCAAAGGACACTGCCTTTCCCTGACTGTGACTAATCATTATTTTAGTGAGACAATTAACAACTTCCTGAGCATCACCTGATGGTCACCTGACATTACTGGTGTGGGTGAGGTGAACCCTCTCCTGCCTGGCTTATGTCTATCTACTTACTGTAACATTAGCTTGTAAATACCTGCAACAAATTTCTGCAGGAATGTTCATCAAGACTGCAATTAATGGCCAGGCACCGTGGCTCAAGCCTGTAATCCCAGCATTTTGGGAGGCCGAGGCGGGTGGATGATGAGGTCAGGAGATCGAGACCATCCTGGCTAACATGGTGAAAACCCATCTCTACTAAAAATACAAAAAATTAGCTGGGTGTGGTGGCGGGCACCTGTAGTCCCAGCTACTCAGGAGGCTGAGGCAGGAAAGTGGCGTGAACCCGGGAGGCAGAGCTTGCAGTGAGCCGAGATCATGCCACTGCCCTCCAGCCTGAGTGACAGAGCAAGACTCCGTCTCAAAAAAAAAAAAAGACTGCAATTAATTGAGATCAATTTAATGAGACTGACATTTTGTAACATGAAGTATTTAATTTATAATTTAAATTTATTTCAAAATTTTGTAATTTGGGGGTAGTTTTGCATATCTTTCATTGAATTTATTCATATAAATTATTTTTATTTTAAATTTATTTTCAACATTTTAAATGGAATCTACATAACAGTTTTATTTTTACATTCTATTTATGTAAGAAAAATATGCAATTTTTCATATTGACCTTGAATCAGGTCATGAAATTTCCCCCAAACATTACCTAAGCTACATCTCAAAAATTTGGAGTCATATTTCCATTACAGTCATTTATTACTATTATTGCAAATTATTTCTTATTTCCTTTCTGGTTTCTTCTTTGTGATGGATAATCTTTTGCTTAATTTCCAAGTGTTTTTAGTTTTTCTCTTTCTAGTTTATTTCTGGTTTCAGATAATATTTTCTGAATTACTTTGACCTTTTGAAATTTGATGAGATTTACTTTTTGCCTAAGGCTATATTAAATTTTGGTAAGTTTTTAATGTAAGTTTTAAATAAATATGTATCTTGCAAATGTTAGATTAGTTTAAATTTAATTACCTATTATTCAACTACTCAGTTTCCCTACTGAATTTTTGTTGACTTATTGTATCATTTATTAAGAAGATATGCTAAAATCTCCCAATTAGATAATAAATCTATGTTTTCTATTAATTATCTCATTTTTTCTACAACAAATTCTAATACCATGATTATTAGGTCACAGAATGAAGAATTGTTGTAGCTTCTTATTAAATTTATTCATCTATCATTTTGATGTATTTATCTTATTTTTTATTCTTTTATTTCTTAGAAAGAAATATTTAATAGGGACTTATTAACAGAAGCCATGTTTGTGTCTCAGGTGGACACAAGATGGCAGATCCGTCTACCATTACCCACCAGACCCAGGGCTCACATACCAAGGGAAAGGAGTGGTTGAGAAGGGATTTGTAGGACAATTTAACTATGATAACACAGACATTCCTTGATCTAATGGCTGGATTTATGGTAGGAACTTGTTCTTACACAAGGAAGAATAGATAAAACTAGAAATTTTAGAGGCTTTCTGGAACAGGAGTTAACCAGAAGCCAACATGGCATAGTAGCTTCCAAGATGAAGCTTTGACCACTACACTCCACCCTCCTAATCCAGCTCTTACAATGTCACATGTTCTTCTCTTCTGTGATGGTCCCTGAGGCTTTAGGGAGGGTCCTTAATATTGTATAGCTTTATTGGCAGTGCATATGTTGTAGGAAAATTCAGGTTCTTATTACATGACCAGGAAAGATTAGGCACACAGATACTTTGAAGGGTGAAAGGGATGGAATTTATTGGGTTGAAAGGAAAAAAGGTTCTCCACCTCACCGGCCAAATCCCAGGTTACCACCCAAGAACAAGAGAGGCCAGGCACCTCTCCCCAGTAAATAGTGTGAACTTCCCAAGTCTTCATCCCATTCTCCCAGTGCTCAGGCTGGCTGAAGATTCTCCAGGGAGCCCTTTTTACTTGGCAGTCTCATTAATCCCTCCAAAGAAGTACATGTAACTGCCAATTGGAATAAGGATAAGGATAAAAACAAAGACTAGTCTTAACTGCTTCCTGCTGACAGGGGGCGCTGTTTTTGGGAAAATGGCAGTCAGAGCTCCCTTAGAGGCCTATCTAAGGGTCCCTAGCAGAAAGGGCAATCATTTGAGGCTCTGGTTGCATGACTGTTGGAGTTTGATGGCCTGAAGGTGAGAAGAGACAAACTGGGTCATTAGAAAACATGTATCAAAATGAAACAAGAGGAGAAGTAAGGACAGCTCAAAAATCCAGAGGGCTTATATCACTTTGCCTGGAGAGAGGGAGGCCAAAATCTCGACTGCTAAAAAAAAAAAAAAAAAAAAAAAAAAAAAAGTTGTACCCTTTTGCTGGCATGTGAGGCTTCTGAGTTCCCTTCCCCTGAGCCCAATCCTAAGCCAACCAGTTTAAGGTTTGGGAAGTTAACTTTTCCCAGTTCGGAGGAGCCATCTAAGGAGAGTATCCTGTAGTACACAGATACAATCCTATCAGTGAAGAAAGGGCAGAGAAGGAGAAAGGAAAATAGAAGGCATTTTCTTCAAAGGAGTCTTAAGGGTTCAGGATGCATTCAAAAGGGGTACAGACTGAAGATGGATGGTTACACTATTTCCTAGAAAATACCCAGGGTGTGTGAGAAAGGAAAAATGAGACGTTCCTCTTTCTTTCCTCCATCCTTGTTTTGCCAACTCCCAGCAACTGCGACAGGGTGCCACCCATGGGTCCCAAAGTGGCTTGCACCCATGAAGCAGAGAGAGCCTAGACAATAGGAATTACCCGCTTTTACCTATGCCTCTATTTTCTCCACCGTAGCCTTAGAGTTCCCTAGACCTAATTTATGCCATGAATACTAGCATGACTTTAATCCATGAAATGGGAGGCTTGGTTTAATCGGCAGGAATTAGCCATGGTCACGTGTGCTGTGCATTTTAACCTCTATTACCATCTGACTCTGGATTACTTAAATCCAGCTTTCTTTCCTAGGGCTTTCACCCAAAGCTTGGAATTGAGTCCTTCTCCAATAAAGGAGAGAAAAGGCTGTCTTCTGACATGCCCAGATTACTGTTGGCTGTAGTTATATTTGCTAAAATTTGGTTGCATGCTTGGCTTTGGTTAGCTCCCATGGTCTTACTTTCCCAAAAAGGAAATCTCCAGGTGATGGGCACCCTATTTATTCTCATCACCTGGCAGTATTTGCAGAATAATTACTCAGAACTAGAATATTGATCCAGATTTCTACATTACCCATCCCTCTTGTTCTTTCTGAGCTGCAGCTGGAGATTGCAGGTTGGTTCACAGGAACAAGCAGGGTTAGTCTAAAATATAAGAAAAAAAACTTAAAAACATCTAATGAGTTTAGAATTTAATGAAAAATGTATGATAAGTTTTGAAACATAATTTTTCTCTCTAGTCTCATTTTTGTTAAAAAAATTATTATAGGACTGTGTTGTTTGCAAAATAGACTTTAGTTTATACATCCACTGATTATTTGCATGAAGTACAGAAAAAATAACTATTTGTACATAGGCCTTTTTGATTGTCTTTAATGGAAATCTGTTCCACAAGATATCTCAGATAAGAACTTTTAAAGCCAAGCCCACCCATGGGTCTGTGTCCTCTAATACCTGTGAGTTGGGTGATCCTCTCCTCTTAAGGCCCCAAGATAAACTTGGAGCTCCTGGGTCTGTTAGAAAGTGAAATTCTTTACTGATCACAGGTCGGGAACCCTGTACGAGGACTGTGTAGAAAAGGGTATAAGGCCAGTTGCCCCAAGGGGCTTTTATCAGTTCAAGTTGAGCTTGACTCCTTAAAGGGAAGTGTACCCTTCCAGTCAAAGCCTTGATGAAACAACCAGTTTCTCTAATTGCATCTTGTTGCAAAATAAAATATATTCCTTTTGCACTAATGCAATCAATTATATTTCCATAAGTTAAGAATACTCACAGATAGTTTCCAAATTCTAGAGGAACCAGGCAGAAAGAAGCAAACATGCTCCAGATTTTGTTAACAGGAGTATACTTTACTCAATTATTAAAGGCCATAAATAGCGCACGTTTCCTTGACTTTGAAAAATAAAACAAGTATCTCTAATATTCCAAGTAAGAGTCAAAAAGATTGCTTCAGCTTTCTGAGTTCAATTCATTTAGTTAACTTGTTTTGCATGATATTAATAAACATTTTAGCTCTGCATGAGTCTGGTACATTTTTCTTTATTCCAATGTCAAAATTTCCAAAGTTATCAGAAACCTGTATTTGAGAGTACCTGTCAGAGTCCTATAGCTTATTGTAAACCATCTTTTGAAAAGGATTAAAACAAGACAACAATTGTCTGTGAATAACAAAATGTCCAGGGTAGTTACAGTTAGAAACACAATTGACAAAGAAGTCTCATTACCTTTGTAGTTAACAATAACTTAACATAACAACCTTAATTATGATTGATAGCATATACTTAGACATTAGAATTTTAGAAATCCCAGTAAATTTTGGAACATATATTAGCATTATTCACAAAAATATAACCTAAAAAGATTGTACATCATTTTGGCAATTTCACATACTTAAATATGTCAAATAATCCTGTTTACCTCTCTTTTCTGGAAGTTTTAGGGGCCCTATGAACTATCCCAAAATCCAGGCATCAGGAAAGACAATTTTGAAACTGAAGTTCAATTTTAGGAAACCTGTATAATATGTTTAAAGCACTTGATATTATGAAATATAATTCCAGATTTATTTTGCCAAAATGATGACTCAGAAATTTTAAAGAAGCAAAAACCTTTATAACACCTTACAAATTTTGCCAAAGAGCATATTCATGCCTTAAGCAAACCTCATTGTGCTTTTATTTCAATGCTCAATTACAGAAAAATCAAAAAATTCTGATACGGTTTGCCTGTGTCCCCAGCCAAATCTCATCTTTAATTCCTACATATTATGGAAGGGATCTGGTGGGAGGTAATTGAGTCATGGGGGCAGGTCTTTCCCATGCTGTTCTCATGATAGTGAATAAGTCTTATGAGATCTGATAGCTTTAGAAGACAGTGTTTCCCTGCACAAGCTCTCTCTTTGCTTGCTGCCATCCATGTAAGATGTGACTTGCTCCTCCTTGCCTTTTGCCATGATTTTCAGGCATCCTCAGCCATATGGAATTGTAAGTCCATTAAAACTCTTTCTTTTGTAAACTGCCCAGTCTGGGGTATGTCTTTATCAGCAGCGTGAAAACAGACTAATAAAATATCCTTTCAGAATTTAGTCAATATGTTCACATAGAGAACCTCTTTTGCAAGATTAATTTCCACAATTTTCCACCACTTGTTTGAACTTCCAGTGTTTTATATCTAACTTAAATAATCCTTTAACCCTAGGCAAAAATTTACATTTCCATGCCTTCTCATAACCTTTTACAAAAAACACATTTTACTGTTCTTAAGATACCATGCATGTAAATCTATTTCTAATAGTCTCAATTACATGTTATAATGGTAACTCAGCAATTTTTAACTTTAATGTAAAACCTGGAAGATTGTTTTAATTGTGTCCTAAGTGTAGCCAAGGTTTAACTTTTCCAGCATAATTAAGGGTATGGTTAGTTTCATATGTCCACAGGCCTTACCAGTTGTAAAGCTGGCAAGTCAAATAGTTCTTAAAACCAAAAAAGCAGTTTGTAACCTTAAAACAATTAGCCAACCTTGCATCTGACCTGCAGAATTTAGTTCAGCTATTTACATTTTAATGACACCTGCATTTTACCAATAATCTTTAAGGCTGTTTTTATTTCTCAAAGGTTAAAATCATGGGAACTGAAAGGTATTACAGCTTTTATCTTCCCTTTAAAAAAATTTGATCAAAGTGCTTGTCTTTCTTTAGGCCAAATTAATTAAAGCTTTTTTTACAGGCATTATACAAAACACACAGGCCAGAGAAAGCCCAGTCCCCAGAACACCCTTTTTCACAACCAAAACTTTATAGAGAATATAAACAGGGATCCTTATATTTCCTAGCCTAGTGAACCATCTTCTTAAAGGGAAAAAAAACTTTAAAAGTTAACTGCTGATGCAGTGTATAAGAGAAAAGAAAAGAAGAATAGTTTTAAAATGCCTGGGGAAGAACCTCTTATTCTCATGCAAGTGGTTCCTCCACCAGGGAGATTAGTTTAATTACCATCCAATGGAGTTGAACCCCTTGGCTGGAGAAGAGGAAGTCTTGAGCAGTTCATGGCAGGGACTGCCAGCCAGCCACCCAGGATTCCCTGGGTCATGTGGCCCAGTCCCGGCGGGGAGGGGAGGGTGATAGTGAGCTGCTGCTTGCAGGTTACTCTTGAAAAAGGAAGGAAAAAGCCATGGAGACTGAGGTTGACCTTCCAGACTCCCGGGAGCAATGGGGATGGGGGCACTATTTCCCCTATCCACAGAAGTCTGAGAATGAAAAGGCTTAGAAGTGACAGTGAGAGGTTCTGAGTCCCCATTTCACTCACCACTTTTCAAGTCCCACTTTGGGCACCAAAAATGTTTCAGGACTTTTCCTTAGTTCAGCTAAAGACTGGGTCTTTATCACACGGCCATGAAGATTTAGGCTTGCAGACAATTTGAAGACTGACCAGGGTAAGGTTTATTGAGTAAAATGAAAGAAAAGGGGAAACAGAGACCTTCCACAAAGCCAGAGTTCCTGCCGGTGCACTTCCTGCCTTGCAGTTTAAATTCCAGGTTCCACACTGGAAGAGGAGGGGCCAGGTTCCTCCCTGCTGCAAATGGCATGAACTTCTGTGGCTCCACCCCAGTGCACAGGCCAGTTAGAGTTTTGCCACGGAGGCCTTCCCACCTAGCTGTCTCAGCAAGGGGAAGTTTTGGGGGACTAAGCCCTCAATCTAGGATCTGATGCTGTCTCTACATAGATTGTGTCAGAATCGAATTGAATTAGAGGACACTCGACTATTGTCTCCTGCAGAATCTGCAGAAGAATTACTTGGTATGTAGGGAAAAAGCCCA
Source organism: Nomascus leucogenys (assembly GCF_006542625.1). Taxonomy (NCBI): domain Eukaryota; kingdom Metazoa; phylum Chordata; class Mammalia; order Primates; family Hylobatidae; genus Nomascus; species Nomascus leucogenys. The sequence continues at coordinate 36,658,217 of NC_044384.1, forward strand.
CATTATCTGGTAACAGAAGTATTCTGAGTTGTATTGAGGGTGAGAGCAGGAAAACACTGCTTTTCGCCTTATCTCAGACCTTTATTTTCCACATGCGCTTGTTCTATTGTGCACATTTTGATGTTTTGTTTCCTCTTATCCCCCCTGCTTCAGATTGGATATTTTATTTTATATGTTATTTAGATTGCCACTCTCCTCCTCAGCTGTTTCGTTTTGTGGAAAAAGTAAATATTTCTGGAATCTTAACCCTATTTCATTGGTCTATAAATCTATCTATGCCAGTACCACATTTTCTTGATTATTGTTGTTTTGTAGGAATTTGTTTCTTAAACTTGAACTAGGGATAGTTTGCTATAGTTTCTTTCAAGGATTGGACTAATTAAAAATTGAATATACTCTTGAGGAATGCTTTTTTACAATTAATGTATGAATGAAGGGCTTCAGAGACCCCTCAGTGAAATCTTTGGATGTTTACCTTGGCTCCCTTGCCTGGGAAGGATCTGAACTCCAACTGTTGTCTCCCACACCCTGTTAGACTGCCCAGAGTTCTACTCAGTTCTTGAGTCATTAAGGTAGAATTTGAATATGCTGCCAGGAAAAAATACAGCAAGTGGCAAGTTCCCCTATCTGTACTTTGCTTCTGTCAGAAAGTTTAGCCCTTCAGATCTTGGAGAAATGGAAGGTTCCTAATACCTTCAAACAATTTTTTTTTCAGAAAATTTTATCAATTTATTGTAGTTCTCTGTGGGAACATCAGTCAGGAATGAGCTTCTACCGAAGCCAAAAGCAAAAAATCAGAACTACCTTGAATAGCTTTATAAAATCACACTCTAGTTTAAGAACAATTAAAAGATGTCAACCTTTGAAATAAATTAAATATAATTTTAAGGCCCATCATAGATGCAGTCTCACAAATGAAACAAAATAAAGATTGAGTTACATAAGGAAGTCTTCCTAAAGGATGCAGGACCTTTGTTGATCTTGAGAGAAAAGCAGAATTCTCAATAGAGTAATTTGGTGCCAATTACTCAATAATAACTATTTCATAAACAGCATGATTAAATAAAATGACAAAGATAAAAAGGAATCTTGGGAAGAAAAGTATACCTAGCGAAAAAATTTTGATTCATATTGTAAATCTTGCAATTATTCTGCCATTGCAATTTAATTAAATACTTTATATCAATTATATCTTTTGAATTCCATTATTGAATTACCAGAATTCTGATGGAACTTACAAAAATATAATGCATCAATTGGGGAAGAAATAAAATTCAGGAACACAGAGTAAGAAAAGTAATAGCACCAGCCTTTCTATGTGTAATTAATGCTGAGTCAATTAATGCAAATAAAGCTTCCTAAGATGCTTTGATGGAAACATCTTTTAAGTATCAACCTATTATTTATTATGAAAAGAGAGCTTATTTAATTCATTATGCTCTTATCTGGAGGTGGCTTATTTTAGAGTATAAATAGAAGGGATTTGTGATTCATAATACACTTTTTTTCCCCAGTAGGAAAAGTTGAAGTGTTCTTTAGATGAACTTTTGACAAACCACAGAGTGCTGTTCTTTGCTTTCTATGCCCTTGTCAGAACATTTGAATCACTCTATATTCCATTCAGTTTGACAAGTCCTTCAGTTAAACCCATATTATAAAGTAAAGCCTTGCTTTCCTCGTGCATTGCAGGAAGAAATTTCTCTGTTTTTTAAGGGTTGAAAAGTAGGATCAAAGAGAGCAGAAAGGTGAAGAAAAAGCCACATTCAAATACTTATGGATCTGTTAGAGTCACAGCAGCAGCAAGAATGTTTTTTGTAATTGCTAATGTACCCTCAAACTTAAGGATGAGGTTATATGTTTTAGGTCTCAGTTCAGAAAATAAATTCTACTCTCAGAATTAATTCCTGGTTCTTTGCCAGGTAAAGAAACATTGGCATCATTAGCACATTTGGGAGAAAATCTAGATTTTATTAGAGTTTCAGTGATCAAGGGTTGTTAAGTTTACAAACACCAGAATGTAATCCAACCCTAAATGAGGACAAGCAGTATCTCCACGAACCATCATTATTTTTATTCCTCTGAAAGCAGTCCCAGATTCTCTCTCTTTTTATTAGGTATGCCAACATTCTCACTATCTCTCCTGAATTCTAATCAATCACAAGAAGACTGGCTGCCAAGAAAGATTTTCTCAAACCTGGAACAAAATTATACTCTCTCAGGCTAAAAAAAATAACATATATATTTTCTAAGTTACTTCTAGATTTTCTTGCATGTGTACAAATACATATCAGTAAGAGAAAGTATGTGCTAATCATAGTGAAAATTCAGACAAGCTGATTTCACCAAATCCAAGAGTCAGCAAATCATACTGATTTCTCAGAGTATCCATTGTCAAATAATGAAATCACTTTTGGTATGTTTTGCCTCAGTTTTAAAATTAATATACAAGTATCAAAAGCACATTCTTTAAACAAAATATGAGAATCTTCAGTATGATGGGTTACAAGGATATGTTGAAATCTGTGTCTAAAGTCTTTACCATTTGTGCTTTGCATGGCCTCCCCTCTTCATGAGAAGAGAAGCTCATCATACCTCTTGACACGTGGATCAACTACGTGACCTGCTTTGGCTAATGGAAAGTGGCAGTCATGACCCGAGGTTGAAATGGGCTTGTGTGTTGGAGCTTTCCCTTTTGTACCTCTGCCATAACCATGACAGCAGGCTAGACCTAGTCTTCTGGAGAGAGAGGTATTTTATAGCAGTGTGCTGGAATTGATTTGTGTAGGCTTGCATGACTTCATTGTTAAATATTCACAAATTTCATGAGCCAGCTGTTAAACCACTGGCAGCTTGAAACCAGAGAAATGAGCAAATGCTACAAATCAGGGCTTCCACTCTCACCACTCTTTTTTTTTTTTTTTCCATGTCACTTTATCAGCACATCACTACAGTTGGAGCAGAGCCAACTCACAGCATTTGCCTCACAAACCAGCCAGCCAATAGCCAAATATGTGGGCAGATCCAGCCAAGATCAGCCAATCTGCCTAGCCAATTCTTTCCTAACCCCAGACATTTGAGCAATACATTTATTATATGTCACTGAGGTCTTGTGGTTGTTTTTTATACAATATTATAACAGCAATATGTAAATGATATAACAAAAAAATTTAAAAAATAAATGCAGTGTAATCACTGTGATACAAGACATGATACAAGACTAGAATCAAACATAAGCAAATATGAGTACACAATGCACAAATGATTACTTTATTGTGTATTAAATATATAAGGTGATTGATATGTATTAGGTTCTTACAATGTTCCAAGAATTTTATATTTCACACTAAGAGCAAATACACTAATATAACTTACCATGCCAAACTGAGGCAGATTGTATTTTCCGAGATGTCTGCAACAAGCTTTCTTATCTTGTACACTCATCTAATAATGTGGCACTGACTCTTTTCTTTTAAGAAGTGCTTTCCTCAAAGCTGTGTGCTGGAGATATTAAAAAAGAAAAAAAGAAAGAAAAATGAAGAACTTTCCTTCCTCTTGAATCTAGGAAGTCCTATGACTGTGGTAGAAATGATGTTAAGGGACTTCCAAGGCTAGATTATTAAAGGCAATACAGCTTCCACCTGTTTCTCTCAGAGCTTTATTCATGGAAACCAGCTGTTTCCTTGGAGCCCAGGCCACATGCATGAACCACATGTAGATGTTCCAGTCAAATTTTCAGCTGAGGAACCAAATGACAGCCAGCATTAATGCCAGTCGTGTGAGTGAGGAGGCCTTTGAAATGACACTAGTCTGGGCTGCCATAAAACCAATATCCAAAATGAGGAAATTGTGTATAACTTTCTTGTATTTTCAAATGTCAAATATTTTTACTCTAGAGAGATTAAGTTATGACAAAAAGACACATTTGAAGAGGAAATTTCACATTAGGCAACTTGAACCCTGTGGAGGGGGATAGTCAGTCTTAGTTCCTCTGGTCTCCTTGTCATAGAAATGGAAAGGGGAAGAGGAGATAGTCCCATCTTCCTGCATCCCAGAGCTTCCTAAAAGATATGCTGGGCTACACTCCTGTAAGGACAGCCCAATTATTGAAAGTCTGCTCACCTCCATAGTCCAATTCTCATTTCGCCACTTCTTTAATTGTTCCCTAACATCCTCTCCTTCCGTGTTTAGAGTTTGTTAGTTTTCCCATGAACTTAGAACTTTATGTTATCCCATTTATTGCTCATCACAATGTAATGAAACAGATATTGTTTTCTCTAATTTACAGATGGGTTAACAGAGACTTGGAGAAAGCTAGTAACTTCCCTAAAGCCTCTCAACTGATGAGTGGTGAAGTCCTTGAACCTTCTGACTTTCTCAAAAGCAGAGATTCAGTCAACTCTACCATTCTTCTCTTTGGCTCTCATTGTTTCATAAAAGAATTACGTACAAATACCCTTCAAAATAATCTAGTGAACGTCAGCTTTGACACACTCAGCCTTTCAGAATAACAATAGATTAAATTTGTGTAAATGTTTTTGAACATATCAAAAATCCATCAGTTTCTCTTAACAAGCCACATGAAAACATACAAATTTCTTAACCTTCTAAGAGACTCCATTCTTTAGACCTGTGCTTTCTCTCCAGTTTTATCTCTCAGTAATTGCTTGTCCTGTCTGATCCATACAAGTTGACTTTCCCTTGCATCCTTAGCATAATTTGTGTATTCTTGTCTCCATGTTTTTGTGCATTATATCATTGTATATTTTACATATGTACTATATGATACTGTACATTTTATTATATATTATATATATATAAAATATACATATGATGAGAGAGAAAAAGAGAGGGAGTCACAAGTCTGTAACCTTTAACACCAAACAGTCATGCATTTTATTTATTGTAAATCATACCTCGATTAATACAATTAAAAACAAAACAATATGTTTATACTTCCTTGTGCCAAGATTGACTTCCCAAAATTATAGTTATAGAAGTTGAAATACATCTATAGTGATTTCAATGTATTCCTTGGATATTTTCTCTTAAAACATAACAATATAGCTAACATGTGAAGTCCTCCACCCTTTAGAATATACTACTTTCTCCAAACCATGCATAATAGAATCAGATTTCACTAAAATGAGGACTCAATTGAGTGAACCCCAAGAAACTGAGGCTTCTTTTGCAAGGGAAAGGAGGGCTGTGAAGCCCTTTACCAATCTATAACACTGCCTCCTGAGCAGCCTAACATTTCCATGCCTCCTTTTCTAATTCTCAAAGAAGATAACTCTATAAAACAGTTCTAAAGTCTTTTGAAGTCTTGGAATAGAGTCAGTAGAAAAGTGAAAATCCTATCTGGTGGTAACTACATTGGAAATAATGTAGTATTTAAATAAGATATAATAGTAAATTGTTCTAATAATAATGTCTTGACATGTGCAGTCTAAGTGCTAGATACATTGATATTCTTTTCTTATCTCACTTTATGTTACATTATTTTCTTTATGAAATGGTTTCATTATTCTTCATACATTAAGTTCAAACCAGCAACCATATTTCAAGCCTTATCGTTCTGAAGCAGCTATCTTTAATGCATTTCAGATGGTATTAAGACACCAGAGTGAAGTTATACTGACTTCAGTTATGCTGAATTTCCTGAGATAGCCTATCTTATTGCTGTTCAAAAATAAAATGCAGATATAAAATATGAATTCTGATTATTTTTCCCTGTAGTCACTGCGTATATGGTTAACGGTGTGACATTATTGACAGCTGTTCAGAATACCTCATCACTCTCTATCACAAACCCACAGACACCAACACTACTGTTGAATATGCCAAATAAATTAAGAATAAAAATGTAGGTTTGTTTAATTTATAGCGAATGCTAACACTTAAAATATAATGCTATTAGATTTCTCCTGTTGTAGAAGAATGATATGCGACTGAGTAAAGGAAATTCCTCCTTCTGTGATCTATGTCTGATAGTGGTGTCAAATGAAAACAAATCTAGACTTAGGTTAAGGAGAAACTTTATTCACAAAGACTATCACAATGCTCCAAGCTTAGGATTTGCAAGCATTTCAAAATCTAACACAGAAAGGCTTTTCTTTATAAGGAAGGTCAAGCAGGGCTAGCAGGAGCCTTCAGGGAGAAACTGGCAAGCAAGTGGAGGCGAACCGACAGCATGGTCAGGGTGGTCTCACAGAAAGTATTTTTAGCTGTAGTCAGCTGATTCTTAAAACGAGCTGTTAATAGGGGATCTTTTGTGTTTTAGTGCTTCCTCAGACTTAGGGCCAGCCAAAGTTTAGGGACCTGCGGAGAGCAGAGAAGCCTGACTAAAGTTTGGTCAAGCTAAGTCAGTGAGCAACTAATGGACAAATGTAACCACTTGGTCAATGGTTTGCTAGCAATCCTATTTTTATATATAAATGAAACCAACTCAACAAATACATTTGAATGTCTACCATGGTCAGGACATTATGTACTGTGGAAAATGACAAATTTGGAGATGATCTTATCTGCTATGACCCTCTTTCTCCTTGGAATTGACCATGATGAACTTGGTGTACTATTTTACCTTCACTATGCTTGTTTTCTGCCACTTAGAAAACTTTAGAGACTGAGCAATGACAAGGCAATAGAAACAAAGTAAACTTAAGATTTGTGAGCTCACAAAAATGCCTTGGGTATTGGTTAAGTATATTGTGCTAGAGTCTATTTCTGGAGGGCCAATTTATAAATAAGTTAATTTATGGCAATAAATTATCATGGTCTGGTGTGTGTGTGCTGTTTCATGTGTTCCAATAGTGCTGAAAGAGGCAAAAAGGGAAGAAGCAAAGTTTCTGGGCAAGGGCAGGTGATATATGCCTGGGTTGAGTGCCTTTTATTCAGAACATAAGTTGAGGTCTCTATAAAGTAGAGCTAATCACACAACTCATATATGTATTAACAAAGAAATAACAGGAAAGAATATTAGTCAGTAAGCTAAATATCAATTTTCTTTCTAGAGCTGTTATAATGTACATATTATGCAAGTCACTAAACTCTTTTTTTTTTTTTTTTTTTTTTTTTTTTTTTTTTTTTGCGACGGAGTCTCGCTCTGTCGCCCAGGCTGGAGTGCATTGGCGCGATCTTGGCTCACTGCAAGCTCCGCCTCCCAGGTTCAGGCCATTCTCCTGCCTCAGCCTCTCCGAGTAGCTGGGACTACAGGCGCCCGCCACCACGCCCGGCTAATTTTTTATATTTTTAGTAGAGACGGGGTTTCACCGTGGTCTCGATCTCCTGACCTCGTGATCCGCCCGCCTCGGCCTCCCAAAGTGCTGGGATTACAAGCGTGAGCCACCGCGCCCGGCCACAAGTCACTAAACTCTTTGAACCTCATCTGTTTAATGAAGGTATATAAGAATCTTTAAGGTTGTTTTCCCACCAACTGCAACAAAGTAAACTGTACTTGCCTTTGTAAAGAGAAAAGTTAAAAAATACTTTATTTGATTAGAGACAACATAGCAGATGCCAAATAGCATATGAAACTAATTATCAAATAAATGCTACAGATATTTCTGTGGCAAACAATTCAAAGAAGAGTGAAAATATTTCCAAAATGCTAAGAAAAAATATAAAAATCTATTTTAATTTTTAATTTTGTTAGTTTCTTTTCAAAAGTCCTTTGAAACATATTAGATAACCTTATTCGCTCAGGTTTTGGAAGCTCACATAGCGAAGAAAAACCATAAGACATGATTTCTCTGTTTCGAGAAAGTTTAAATAAATCACTAGTGAAAGTATTTTCTCAAGCCAATACATGTGTTTACTTATGAGAATTGAGTCTAAAATATATGATCTTGCATATATATATAGATAGATATACTTTTAATTAATATTTATTCTATTTATATTTACTGGCAGTATGATATAATTTTTGACTATGATATATGGCTTTCGGATAATAATAATCATTTTCACAACCTAAGAAAATGAAAAATGAAATTTGATAGTTTTTTGATGTTATTAATCCAGAGAAAAATGGTTGCTAATAATCTTTGTTTTGCCTCATATTGGGCTAAACTTCCTAGCATTTTCAATATAATCTGTTAAATATATCAGAGAGTAAATAAATTTGCCAAAAACATAAATAAATAAATAAATTGTAAATGCAATTCACACAGATGTTCTAAATTCTAATACACAGCAGTCCTCTTAAAGTGGCCTTAAATATGACATATTCAAAAACAGGGTGTGGTTATTACAGCTGAAATAAGAATGAGACTATGAGTAGCTTTAAAAAGGTGGACGAATATTAATCTGTGTTTTAAAGAGAAAGTTTGACATGTAGGGAGCAGTGTTTTGGTGTAGAAGATAGGCATTATATGATTTGCTATGAACCAACAAACAGGGTTAATCTCTACCCATCTATCAGAAAGACTGATGACTCCTTTTTGCTGGTTAATTCAGGGTTCCTTTTCAAATATCAGATGTCTTTGTGACGTGCATTTTATTGCTCAACAACTTTCCAAGGTTACTGTATTTATGGTGAAGAGTAATTTGCCAATTCGACCACTGTTGCTTGGGATAGCATTCATCCTGATTTCCAGTTATAAGTTCATATTTATTGTTATATGTGATGAATTGTCTGTCACTGCTGAGTGATGCCCAGAAAGTTGACTGTGGTGACCAAAAAGCCATCAAATCCAAGCATGAATTGTTCCTGGAAGGTAAAATATAACTAAGTTTATGTTCATATCCGTAAGCCATCTAATTCTCATACTTACCAGTTTATGTCACAGGATTTCCAAGATCTTTGTTCTATTTCTTGTTACAATTGGTGAAAGCAGGGCCAATAATTTATATTAAAATTCAGTATGTTTCAGTTATGCTTTATAAAATACACTTTGTCTAGAGGAGGAGCAAGAGCTAAACATAGAGCTTAACATTTATTGAGAGCTTCCTGTGTACTGAGTGCTGTGTCAAATATATTATTTAATTTAAATAATAACACTGTGATATTGCTGTGAATATTTCACGAGTAGCTCTAGGACACAAGGGTGAGTTGATTTTTTGGAGGAAGTGTAATAAATACACCCATGTCTCAAACACAGGGCATTTCCACACCTAAATCGCAAAGCTGTTCTGATTTAAGTATAGACAGTACTAATGGCCAATCCAGAAATCCGAAAGAACATATAGAAATGGTTCTGAATTCAACAATTATTTTTAAAAATGCTTCTGAGTGTCTAGCACCATCAAAGTGGGAGTGGGTATTAAATAATGATCTAAGAACATATGAAGGTGAGAATTCATGACACCACGGACTAGAGTAGCACAAAAACATGAATGAATGAACTGAAGTTAGGAAGAGAAAAGAAGGAGTCATGTTTGTAAGGTAAGGGAAAAGCGAAGCTTGGAAAGGCTTTGGGTAAATACATGTTTTCTTTATAGAGTCTCCTAACTTTATAACTCTTTTTTTCTGTCAATTTTTCATTTTCAATAAAATGTTTCTGGAAAGCCATCACATAATTATAGCTCTATCTAGATCTGTGCAAAAAAAAAATAAGGTAGATCATGGGTCTTCCTTTAATAAAAATGTGGTGGTTGATAAATTTTTGTGGTCAATTTTATTCACTACACTGATAAATATTTAAGCTTTTACTGTTTAATCCCAGAGAAATTCTAATTTGTAGCAGAGTATTTCTGTTACAATCTAGAAGTACAAGACTTTATTTTTGACAAAGAAGGAACAAAAAAGCATAAATGACACAATAAAAAGTCAACTATTAAATTGTTTGGAGGTGATTTAAAATGCAACAGGCTTCATAGAGAAAGCACAAGTTAAATTGGACTTTTTAAAGTGAATTTTTATCATTTCTATTTTATGGCATATATATTATATACTTCTGAATAAAATTAAATCAGTAAACTAAATAATCAAAGAGAAAATAAAAATCACCCAAACCCATCAAACAGAGTGAATTATTATTTTGCTAAACATTCTTCAAGGCATTTCTCTCTCTTTTGAGTGTGTGTGTGTGTATACATACATGCATACAAAATTATATACAAGTATAATATCTGTTCCTTTTTGATGTGCCTTATCTATTCTAAAGCATATCTTGGAGATGTATCTGTTAATATCAATAAACAGAGATGATAATAATTTGTTTAGTTCCTGATTACCATTGAAGATATGAGTTTAAAAAACTCTAATTGTAAATGAAAGATACATTATAAACAACACTGATCTTAGCATCTGTGCTAACACATGAACTTGTTCTATTATTTTCTGATTATAAATACTTGAAGTGGAATTATTATGGATCAAACACTGTGCACAATTTCAAATGTATGTACTTTTTGAAAAATATTTATTGAGCAACTACAATGTGCCAAGCATCCTACACTGAGGATACAGCAATAAATAAAATAATATAGTCAAACTCCTTGCTCTTGTGGCATTTACATTCCCTTCGAGGTGAGACAATAAACAAACAGATCATAAGTCAAGTGAGTAAATGTACTATGAAGAGAAATAAAGCAGATAGTGGAAATAGTATGACAAGGGTGGGCACTATTTTAGGTGAGCTTTGAGCAATGGCCTGAATGAAGTGAGGATTGAACCATCTGGTGTCTGGGGAAGATCAGCACTAGCAGAAGAACATGTAAGTATAAGGGTTGAGCCTCAGATCACCTTGGCTCATTATAGCGCAGTGGTGGTGCTGGACTGGACAAAGTGGAGGTAAAGGCAGAGGTAATCTGAGATCAGATCACACAAAGACTGACGAGTCACTTTCACTACCCAGTCTCCAAAGATGGCCCCAGGGTCCCAGCCTCCTGGGAGGAATGTGGATTCTCAACCTTGCAAACTGAATCTGGGCTGGGCCTGGGACACATTTCACTAGATACGAGGTAGCAGAAGTGACACTGGACCCATTAGTTCTGGGCCTACATTTCTAGTAGGCCTGAAAGTTTCTGTTAGTGGGCTTTGGGAGCCCTGCATCTCCAGATAAGGAGTCCAGTTACCCTGCTGGAGAGGCCATATAGAGAGAAAGAGGCACTGAGATGACACAGGACGTATGTTCTTTCACAGGGATGAAAGCATTAATAAATTCCTTTTTTAATTTTTTTTCTTTTTTTTTTTTAGACAGGTTCTCACTCTGTCACCCAGGCTGGAGTGCAGTGACATGATCACAGCTCACTGCAGCCTCTACATGCCAGGATCAAGTGATCCCCCACCTCAGCCTCCTGATTAGCTGGGACTACAGGCATGCACCACCATGCCCCACTAGTAAATTATAGTTTTAATAAAATCAAATTGTTTTCCAATGCATTTAAAGTAATTTATACTCACCAACAATGTAAATTACCCTTGAGAATTAGCAAAGAGAATCGCCCTTGGCTGACAGGAACCTTCTGGTTGAGGCGTTTAAACTAAGGACTCCGGACACTCCACTCACACCCCCAGCAACCTATAGCAGAAAATTGACTGATGGAGATAGGTGGGCACAGAATCTCATTCTTCTGCCTGATGAAGGAACAACCTTCCGCCCCAGAGGCACTCACCTACCTACAATGGGTCAGGCAGGATCAGCCTTTGCCTGAGACCACATCCTGTTCTGCTCTTTCCTCTTCTCCAACCTGCTTTCCTCCCTCCCTTACAGGTTTTGCTCCTGCACCTTAATCCCTATCTCAGGCTGCTTCCAGGAAATCCAACCTCAGACAAGATCTTCCAGCACAGGGGTCTTCAAATGACAGTTTAAGGAACAAATCAGGTCAGCTGCCTATTTTAGTAAATGAAGTTTTACTAGAACACAGCCATGCCAATTCACTTATGTATTACTTATGATTGCTTTCATGCTGCAATGGCAGATTTGACTAGTTGTTGCCAAGAACAAGCGGTCTACAAAGCTGAAAACATTTACTCTTTGATTCTTGACAATAAAAGTTTGCTAATCCAAGTTATAAAACAATCTATTGGGAATTTTATTCATTGTTATGTTTCATCTATGTATTGAGCAATAATCTTCTGTGATTAAGGAAGTTCTTAGAGATAATTCTACCCCTCAGCAATTTGAAGTCTAAAATAAGAAAAACACACATGAAGATAACCACTAAGTTCAACCAGAATAGGGGTTGCCACTTTGCGACAGTTTGTCCCAAGGTTAGCTATCACTTGGCATATATTAATCATATACTCATAGAACTAAATATGAAGAAGTATTTACATAAAGATATCATTTTATATTAGATTAAACATTAAATTACTTTGATGTGTTTGAGAAATTTTCAAGAAGAAGACAGTCTTGATCTGGACTCTGAAGAGAAGGGAAGGTTTTAAATGGGGAAGAATGAGAACGGCAGGTGAGAGAAAAAAATGAAATGAACCGAAACATGAAAGCAAGAATGCACATAGAGGATTTGGACACCACGCATAGGTAGTGTTTCTGTTCTTTTTCTTGTTTCTTCTTTTTTATTCCTCTTTGTTGCCTCCACTTCTTTCTTCTATTTTTTTCTACAGGTTTGTAAACTAAAGTTATAAAGAAATGGATAGAGAAGACATAGTGTTCAGTTTAGGGAAGATTCCAGAGTAGACATTAAGGAGGAGATTAAATGATTATTTATAATAAATTAGTAAATCTACTAAACAAATGGACACCCATAGGTTAGGATATTCATGAAAAAACTTTTTGATGTCATCAGGAAATGACTACCCTTGAACTTAATCTTCTGATTAGATATAACAAGAAAAATCCATACTGTTATTGGAATGACTGCCCAATGAATAGTGTTTGGTTACACTAGCAATCACGTCATAGAATTTTAATATGCGTTGAAATATAAATGTCATTTACTAATTTTCTTTCTTCTTAAGAAGTATACACATAAGAGTTTTTGAACTCTTATTTTTAAAATCTAAAGCTCATTATACACTTAAATTAGTATTTAAGTCCCTAACTTTGTGTATCTACTCTTCAGCCAGTCTACCTCACTATTCTTCTCCTCAGAATATGGTCATGTAATTACCCAAAAGCTTTTTTATTATAAATGCAATGCTTATTTCTATAGTCAATTTCACCATTAAAATGACAGGTAGAATTTCAATGTAAGGAATTTTATTTTATTTTATTTTTTTTTTTTTTTTTTTTTTTTTTTTTTTTTTTTTTTTTTTTTTTTTTTTTTTTTTTTTTTTTTTTTTTGTTTTTCAATGTAAGGAATTTTAAAAGCAAGCATCCTTGGTAAAAAAGAGGAAAGAAAGTTTCAAGATAGATATTGCTAAAAAATAATTCCCCAATCTTCAGTTTCTCTAGTTCTCCTATTTCCATTGATGCACAGTCATTGTAACCTTGTTTGACCATCTCTCCTGTTGGGATATAGATTTTATTCTTTTGAAAAGTCAGAGACGATATACTAGTTAATAAATTATAAAATTTATTTGGCTGTTTATGGATAGTGAATATAGAAAAGACTGGAAAATGGAAGATTACAAAGATTAGGTAAGTGAGAAGTTGGCCAGTTGGTGGAGAGGATGTTGTAGTGGAAAAACCTATTGCTGAAACCCAATAGTTTATGATTACTGTTGTCTCCATTTATAATTAAAACTAGGTTAATTGAGAAGTTGGGCTAAATTCACAACCCCCAAATTTGCAGACTAAGTAAAATGTTCTTCATTGTCATAAAAAGGACCTTGACTGTTGGACAAAAATCAATGTGTGGCAGAGTGTTGACCTGCTGTCACATCAAAGATATAAAACACTGATAAATTCTTAGGGATTATTTTAGTTCAAATATAAAACTTCACAAAGGAACAGCTTTAGAGGGTTTTCCATAGAAGGGAGGACTTACAAATATATAGCTGTGGGTTTTAGTAGGTCTGAGTTGTCTACTCAAGGTACCATGAGGCTGTTTCCAAAGCTGTACTAGAAGCAAGCCTAGTTTGAAAGCTGTGTTTACTTTCTTTCTCTGATTATCTGAGAAGATGGCAGCAATTATCTAGATAGGGTCTCGAAGATTAAAAACCCTCCCTGGATTTCAAAATTCTTTTTGGTAGGAATTTTTAGATATTTTAACCTATGTTTTATTTCCACAACTCCAGTAACTAATTTAGAATTTTGCACACAGTAGAAGCTAAGTATTTTTTGAATCAATAAATAACATATTTCTTTCTAAATGAATTTTTAAGGAAGTTTTCAGGGGAAAAAGTAGTGAAAATAGTTCTCAATAAAACAACAAAAAGTCCTATGCCAAAATGAACTTGACTCCGTCAAGCTCTAAATTTGCTCACTCTATTTCAGGGGAAGTCTGATGGCCCATATGTTTCTCAAAACCCAACTGCAAATGATTTAGATTTCTTGGCTAACTTAGACAAAAGGAATCTAATGTTTTGGACATCTTAGAGTATTTTATGCTTTTCCCCTCTAGTGGTCATAACTCTTACAGATCACTTATTTCTAATGTTATAAGCCAGAGGCAAAATTGAAATAGTAAAAAGTAATTTGTGAAAGTCAGGCCTTACAGGCCTGGGTTAATGTGACCCATTAAGAACAAGCATGTTAATATATTCGCTTGCATTTTTTCTCTGTATTTTATGGTTTCTTTTTTTTCACTCTGACTTTTTAATTTATCTTAAAATTCTTCAGTCCATGTGATAAGATGAGGTGATAACTTGATAAGTATCCCTTAATAATTTTAGGTATTAAGTAATGTGATGTTTCTCTTAATATGTATATATTTCATAATTTTCTATATACATATGAATTTTTATGTGTACATACACACACACATACACACACACGCAGAGGATTGTTTGTTTTGTACCATTAAACTTTATATCAATTCTTACCTAAGTACCATCTTGGGTTTTTTTGGTTTTGGGGTTTTGTTATTTTTGAGACAACATCTCACTCTGTCACCCAGGCTGGAGTGCAATGCAGTGGACTGATAATGGCTCACTGTAGCCTCAACCTCTGAGTTCAAGTGATCCTCCCACCTCCGCCTTCCAAGTAGCTGGGACTATAGATGTTCACCACCATGTCCAGCTATTTTTTTTTTTTTTACTTTTAGTAGAGATGAGGTCTCACTGTGTTGCCCAGGCTGGTCTCAAACTCCTGGGCTCAAGCAATCCTCCTGCCTCAGCCACTAAAAGTTCTGGGATTGCAGGAGTGAGCCACTGCCCCCAGGCTGCACATTGTTATTTTAACTATGATGGAAATATAAAATATGTGAATCTTTGGTAAAAAAAAATGCCACCTTTTATTAATTTTTATTTTTTAAAATGTTTTAACTGCTCCTTGTTTCACACAAAAGCATGTTCATTATTTTATTCAAACAGAAATATTAACTGAGGATTCACAAAGTGCTAGCCAGAGTAAATAAGACATATGTGGTTTGTTCTCATCAAACCTATAGTGTAATACTGTGTATATTCCTGGCTAAGGCATCTGTCCAAAGTCTCATTGGTGTTTCTTTTGAGGTGCACTAGGCCAGACCTTGAAGAAGTCTTGCAAGTATTACTTTAGTCCCCCAATTTCAAGCCTTAATCAGAGTTAGAACTTATCAGGCCTACTTCATCTTTTTTACCTTGTCCATTCATCTGTAACTTTCAGGTCTATAGAGTTGAGGCCCTTGCAAAGTAAGTTGTATCTATGCAGTTCCATATCCATGAGGGCAAGAATTAGATCCTTCTTGTTTATACGGCATTCCTAGCTCATGAGACTGTTGCTGTAACATAGTATATCCTCAGCAAGTATTTGTTTAATATAGCAGACTTGTTACTGCTGTCTTGATACCACTTATAAATGTAAAAAAAAAACTTGACACTGTTTTTAGGCCTCTTCAATTGAGAATCTATTTATTCATTCAAATATTTATTGGTTGCTTACAATTTGCAAGTGTTTTCACACCATCAAAAATTCTAGCCCTACTCCTGAGGGAGGTAAAAGGCAAATATGACTCTCTAATGGCTTCACACTGCATGAGCCACTGTTGCATGTCAATGCCAAGTCTAGATCCCTTTCTTCATGGGTTTTGAATAGGGGTAAAAGGAAGTGGATGAGTGCCACTACTGATGTCTATCCAAAGCCTGATCTCTGACACCATAGATAAAAGCATTTTAGACATCTGTTTATCCAAGATAGAACTATTTGCCAGGTCCTTGCATCAATGTCACAAAATAGTGATGGTAAGTACAGATGTAAGCTGCTGACTTCCCCAAATGAACTCTTGTATTGCAGAGAATTTCTTTCCCTCTTTGCTATATCATTTCTTTATGCTGCCTCCTAAATATATGTATGTGTAAGATTTTCCCCCTCTATCAGCTCCAATTTCCACTAAATCACCAAATCCTATTCCCATTCAGTGCATCACCTTACCCAGTACCTCTCCCTTTTTCCTGCCCCTACACTATTCTTGATCAAATGGATCACTAATACATGCCTTCCACCCTCTCCACCTGCCTACAACCCAGTGGTCTTCTTTCTATTATCTTGTCTACTTTAATTAGTCTAAAACATTGCTACCAGATTGTTCTTCTAAATCATTGATCTGATCTTACTCCAGATTAAGGATCCTGTGATAAGATGGTGTTTCTCATGACAAACCGATCCACTTGAGTGGTGTGAACCCGGGAGGCGGAGGTTGCAGTGAGCCAAGATTGCACCACTGCACTCCAGCCTGTGCGACAGAGCGAGACTCCCTCTCAAAAAAAAAAAAAAGAAAAAGTAAAAGAAAAAAAGAAAGAAAAAAACATCAGAACAATAACTCATCATATTTTTAGTTTCCCAGCATGCCTTGAACTAAAATCTATGCCTAATTTCAAGAAGTGTCCTCAGCTGAGATTTTCTGTTGAAATCACCACACCCACTTTCATTTTGGCGCTATTTTTGTGCTTGTGCAAGAATATGCTGTTGTTAAATCTAAGATCCTTTGTGAAATCTGGTAGATTAACAAGAAGAAGAAGAAGAATGATTGCAATTAAAATATCTAAGAAACGTTATCTTCTTCAGCAGATTTAATTTAAATGTGAAATTTTATTTATTTATTTATTTATTGAGATGGGGTCTCTCTGTGTTCCCTAGGCTGATCTGAAACTCCTGGGCTCCAGTGATCCTCCTATCTCAGCCACCTGAGTATCTGAGACTACAGGCACCCACTACTGTGCCTAGCAGTATTTACTTTTAGGTAACCTATTGCTTTTTATTCCCAGAAAGCCTTTTAGCAGAACTATGCCTCTGTGGACCTTAATTCTGTTTGGCAACAGAAAGTTATATCTGCATGGATCTACACTTCTGTGTTTTATAAAGTATCTACTGATCATACTGAGTTATGTGTTTTAGTGGACTGTCTCTGTTGGCTGTTTCAGGCCCACTCGCCTGACTTCTTTCAGTACTGACCCCTATAGACTTCATAACTGTGCCCCCTTGCCTTTGGATTCTGGTTGGGTTCAGCAAAGGGGACATACCAGCAGGAGCTCAGATGGACAAGGATAAAAGAATTTGAGATTTTTATTGCCTCATAAAAATGAGGCACTCTTTTGCAGATGGGTGGTGGTGCAGCAATGGCTGGATTTTTATCCTCTGAGAGGTAGGCGTCTCTTACACCTACTGGGCCTCATTGGGCTCATAATAGCTTTCTCCACTTGCAATGAGTATCTGGCTATTACTAATGTCACTATTTCCTGTTGGCCTCCCTTAATTTGGCTAAGTAGTCTCATTATTAAACCCTCTTTAATTACCTCTTTTGCATTTTCTATTTCTTTGTTGCCTGTGTCTGACATATACATGTGAGTTCTTGTTTGCTTGAGCAGGAAAACGAGTTAACATCTCTATCTATCCGTTTCCAGTCCCTCCAAGTGGCAAAAAGTCATGGGCCTCATCTCACATACGAGAAGAGTCAGAAAAAGTAGCTGGATTGAGCCTATGATATTCTATGTTATAAAACTGACATTTGTAATGTATTAAATATAATGTATTATTATATTTTAATGTAATTTAATTGTCCTAATGAAAGTTTTAGGACAATTTAATAATCCTGGGGGAGTGGGAGTTTCTACTGTTCATTATCAGGAGGAGGAATCAATTTTATGTAGGGAAACGAAAACTTGGGAGATGAGACTTAGATAAGGGTGAAGGAGATACACTGTGTTTTCTTTATACATGTTAGCGGGGCCTGGATTATAAGGCATAATAGATCTTGGACATTTCTGGTGAACATTTCAGGTGAGTTTACGTTGAGGGCAGTATTACAGTGGAGGGCATCACTGGAAAATCCAGATACTGCCATTTCAGTTAGCAATAGTTCTCTATTTTAGCCTGCTTTGTTTAGCAAGATTTTACCAGAAAAGTTGTTGGACTAATGAAATGGTCTGGTCATACTAGGTCACTGAGGTAAATTAAGGTGTTTGTGGTCCAGTGGTGATAACAGAAAGTTGGCTGTAACCAGGAGAAAGTAATTTTAAAGCGGTCATCGTTGGCCAGGTGTTGTGGCTTACACCTATTATCCCAGCACTTTGGGAGGCCGAGGAGGGTGGAGCACTTGAGGTCAGGAGTTTGAAATCAGCCAGGCTAACATGGTGAAACGCCGTCTCTACTACAAATACGCATGTTGGTAGTTCTAGCTACTCGGGAGGCTGAGGCAGGAAAATCGCTTGAACCCAGGAAGCACCAGTTGTGGTGAGTCGAGATGGTGCTACTGCACTTCAGCCTGAGTGACAGAGTGAGACTCTGTTTCAAAAAACAAACTTAAGACAGTCATCATCAAAAGAGGCAGCAACAAAAACACATAGACACCAAGAGTCGGGTCTTGAGTCTACACATGGTAGCATCTGTGGGTACTCTCAGAAACTTGAGGAACATTACAGGTGGACTAATACCTGGCAATCGTGCTGGCACAAGCTCATGCACACAAGCAATGGTTCCTGGAAGAATCATTCGTTCTGTTATGTAGTTTGTCATTGATAAAGCCAGGCTATTTGTGGTTTAATTGTTTAATGCGTGACTATACTCTAAGGTCTTCCACTGTAAGCTTCTCTTTTATTTTTCTCTAATTTTTTTTTGGCTATCAGGATATAAATAAAAATAAATGATTAAGTATACACTCAATAAATATATGTCAAAGAAAGGTGAAAGTGTTAGGTAGATGAGAGAGGTAATATTGTATAGTGAGTTATGACTTTGAATAGCTGAATAGACACAAGCAAATTACCTAACTTCTCTCTGCCTCCATTTCTTCATTTGTGAATTGGGTCTTATAAAAATGCTTAGCACATAGAGTTTCTGTGAAGAATTAAATCTTTTAATGTGTGTAAAATACTTATATCAGTGCCAGTCATATAGAAAGCTCCAAATATGTCCGTTATTAGTATTATAAGTATAATTTTGACTATTTTCATTGTTACCAATATTTAATGAAATAATTATAGAAAATAATTAGCTAGAAATGTGTTAGCAGTGAAAGCTGAAACCCTTATTTTCTAAGAAATTTTCATTAATTTTCACTTTTTTTTATTTTTATGTTTTATTTTTTAGATGTGATGTCTCACTATGTTGACCTGGCTGGTCTCAAACTCCTGGCCTCAGGCGATCTTTCTGCCTTGGTCTACCAAACACTGGGGTTATAGGCATGAGCCACTACCCCCAGCCATACTACTTTTTCTTTAGTTCAAAATAATGTCTCCTATGTTTGAACTATTCTGATTTTATTATACATATACACAATTGTGTATGGAATGATATGTTACCTTACCTTATCTTTTCATCTCTCTTATGTATTTTAATGCCTAGAGATGTCCTCAAGTTTGCTATTTCCTTAAAGGCTGGGCTTTTTCTCATGCTTCCTTTGCATTCCTTCTTGTTTCTCTTACATTGTTGAATGGAGGGCTTGAGCACAATTTATACTTGTAAACTCACAGGAAGTGATTAGAGAAAATTATTATAAAATTTATATAATGATTATGTATGTCCATGTCACTAATTCAGGTTTAGCAATCAGAAATTATACCATTGCATTAATAATACTTACTGATCAAATAGAGAATTTGATTTTTCTCTTTTTGTCTGAAAGTTTCTCTCTCACTATACTATATTAGATAAAGCCGAACTGCAATGGCTAGCAAGCCAGAATGCACCTCTTGGTTTGTGAGAAAGAATGATGAACATGATATAGATGACACTTATTTTCTATCCAAGTATGGATGTCCTGATGCGGAGGATCCCGGTTTGCTTGGAAAATGACATTGTCATTATCCCAGCATACTACCTGAAGAGACTGGCTTTATATAAGCAGAGTTGGCAGTTCTTCATATTACTATAAAATTTGTGATATTTGAGAAAGTCCAGATTTGATCAAAACATCTCCCCAATAATTATAATACCTTAAATTTCACCATTGATTTTTGTCCTAGGACTAGATGAATTCTGCACCCCCACCCTTTAAAATGTAAACAATAAAGAGAGAGAAAGTGAGGTATTGCATATGTTAAATAGTTATCCAGTTGTTCCCTAAAGTGACCAATACTTGGGACTGAAATGCAATGGAAGTAGGTGATAAAGAAGAAAGAATCTGGGCCCATGAGTGAGGCAACTTGGTTTCTAATTTTGAGACTCCCACTTCCTTGGTAGACAACTTTTCCCAAATGCGTTCACTGCTTTTAATGTTATTTGCTCACTCATAGAGCACCTCTGGGTGCAAAATGGTGCCTTGGGCTAGCATGGCTTTCAGTCTTGAGAATATTAAGGTCCATTCAAAAAATGAAGATGATTCCATGTCAAAAGTCAAATGCTAGGGCGATGCAATAGATGAGTCTCAAACGACTGGTAAAAGCATACAGTAATTAAAAGGATAGGGGATCAATATGAACAGAGGGGTTATAGAGATAGGATCTGAGAAGTCTGTGAATGATTCTCTGAGGTCTGGGAAAGAGTATATTGTGAGCTAGTAAAATACATTTATGAGGTAAGACTTTTGGTATAAACGTGGGATACAAACTTTTTATTACTCATTTGAAATAATTATAATGAGGGAATTTAGTTTTATGATCTCATTAAAATTCCTGATAGCTTATATAGAATCTACACTTCTATCTTCATTCAGTTTGTTAGCCAAAAGTTAGCATTTGCTGTTTAACTCAGGATTTATACGGGAAATAAATTCTTGGGAGAGCTAGTTGTTTCTCTGTGGTTTAATAATATTTTTTTAAAAGATTCTTTTTAAACAATGCCAAATGGGGCCATCGATTTTTATTTCAAACTAAGCAACTAAAGTCTATTCTCTGATAAAAATGAAGAATTCCCTTTTCAGCTGATAAGGCAAGAGTGTTTATCTTTGGATGGTCATAGAAAGAAGTTGGCTTGGACTATCCATTTGCTTTTATGAGGTTTTGTTAACACAAAGGGACAATGAGGCTGAAAGTGGCTTTTAACTTAACTGATCCTTATCATATCTGACATCCTTTCATGAAGGAAAATAAAGGTCAGGTGGATGTTAAATTAGATGCACATTTCTAAAATAAAAACACACGTGGGAAATGGTGGGTTTCTCCTTTCATTCTCAGGAGCTATTGAGAATGAATGTTGCTTGTGATTTCAACAAATAAAGTTCACTTTATCTCCCTGGCTTTGATGGCATGTGCTTAGCACAGCACATGAGCAAGGAAAGAAACATAGGCATTATTTCCAAATCAATCCATTGAAAAACCCTCCTTGACAATCATCTCAGTTGTCTTCTGTAGCCAAAGATTGTGATATAGTTATTGTGTGGTGAGGGCAAACACCATAGAAGAGGATCTTATTTCCATTCTAACAGTTTGCTCTGGGTTGTACATGGACCTCAAACATTTTTACATGTTAAAAAATTATAATGTTTCAAAACCATTGACTATTGTAATGATAAATTCGGTTTTATTTTGGAAGTAAAATCCATTCTCTGATTATGTGATTGCTGCATGTATATTTCAGGATGGGAGAAACAACTGTGTCTGGAATTGGTGGGTTCTTGGTCTCACTGACTTCAGGAATGAAGCCACGGACACTCGCGGTGAGTGTTACAGTTCTTAAAGGCGGCATGTCCGGAGTTTGTACCTTCTGATGTTTGGATGTGTTCGGAGTTTCTTCCTTCTGGTGGGTTCGTGGTCTCACTGGCTTCAGAAGTGAAGCTGCAGACCTTCGTGGTGAGTGTTACCGCTCATAAAGGCAGTGTGGACCCAAAGAGTGATCACCAGCAAGATTTATTGCAAAAAGTGAAAGAACAAAGCTTCCAATGGTGTGGAAGGGGACCCAAGCGGGTTGCCACTGCTGGCTCGGGCAGCCTGCTTTTATTCTCTTATCTAGCCCCACCCACATCCTGCTGATTGGTCCATTTTACAGAGAGCCAATTGGTCTGTTTTACAGAGTGCTGATTGGTCTGTTTTGACAGGGTGCTGATTGGTGCATTTACAATCCCTGAGCTAGACAAAAAAGTTCTCCACATCCCCACTAGATTAGCTAGATACGGAGTGCTGATTGGTGTATTTACAAACTCTGAGATAGACACAGAATGCTGATTGGTGCATTTACAAATCTTGAGCTAGATATAGAGTGCCAATTGGTGTATTCACAATCCCTTAGCTAGACATAAAGGTTCTCCAAGTTCCCCACCAGATCAGCTAGACACAGAGCACAGACTGGTGCATTTACAAACCTTGAGCTAGACACAGAGTGTTGATTGGTGCATTTACAAACCTTGAGCTAGATACAGAGTGTCAATTGGTGTATTCACAATCCCTTAGCTAGACATAAAGATTCTCCAAGTCCCCACCAGATTAGCTAGATACAGAGTGTCCATTGGTGCGTCCACAAACCCTGAGCTAGACACAGGGTGCTGATTGGTGTGTTTACAAACCTTGAGCTAGATACAGAGTGCTGATTGGTGTATTTACAATCCCCTAGTTAGACACAAAGGTTCTCCAAGTCCCCACTAGACTCAGGAGCCCAGCTGGCTTCACCCAGTGGATCCCACACTGGGGTCACAGGTGGAGCTGCCTGCCAGTCCCGCGCCATGCACCTGCACGCCTCAGCCCTTGGGTGGTCGATGGGACCAGGCGCTGTGGGTCAGGGAGTGGCGCCTGTCAGGGAGGCTCCTGCGGGGCCGTGGCAGGGTGGGGGTGGCTCAGGCATGGTGGGCTGCAGGTCCCAAGCCCTGCCCCATGGGGAGGCAGCTAAGGCCCGGTGAGAAAATCAAGTGCAGCGCCGGTGGGCTGGCACTGCTGGGGGACCTGGTGCACCCTCCGCAGCTGCTGGCCCGGATGCTAAGCCCTTCACTGCTCAGGCCAGCAGGGCTGGCTGGCAGCTCCGAGTGTGGGGCCGCCAAGCCCAAGCCCACCTGGAAGTCTAGCTGGCCCACAAGCACCGTGGGCAGTCCCGGTTCCCACCCATGCCTCTCCCTCCACACCTCCCACAGGCTGAGGGAGCCAGCTCTGGCCTCGGCCATCCCAGGAAGGGGCTCCCACAGTGCAGCGGCAGGCTGAAGGGCTCCTCAAGCATGGCCAGAGTGGGCACGGAGGTGGAGGAGGTGCCAAGAGCGAGTGAGGGCTGCGAGGGCTGCGAGGGCTGCAAGCACGCTGTCACCTCTCACAACCTCAATGGTTACCTTGTCTGTAGTATTAGAATCCCTTCTAAGAATCCCGAACAGCTTGACTAAGAGGGAGTCCCTAACCCCAGAGTCATTTGATCCCAATGTATACGGCTCAGTTTGATAGGCAACCACTCTTTGCCTGAACATTCTCTTAACATATATGGATTAGCAGTAGCTTTTACAACACAAACAGTGCTCTGTCCACATATTAGTGGTTCAAATATTTGAAGAAGTCCTCTTTATTTTATTTTTCTTAGCTTTCTCTTTTACTGACATTCTCACCTGCTGTAACTTTTAATCAAGAGACTTGGTTTCTAGCCTTCTTATCATCCTGGCTATTCCCCTGTGGATTTGACTTAATATATCAGTATTCATGTAAATATTTTATCCAGAACTGAACACTGTACTACAGATGTGAGCAGATGAATATAGAATATAGGAAAGCCTGACTTAGATAATATTTTTATTAATGTAAATTAATGCTGGTTTTCATAACAGTCATACTGTGTGACTTGTAGTCAACAAAAGTCGAGATTTGTTTTCAATCTGATCTGCTGATATGTACTTTCAGATACTTTAAAGAATCTAAGTATAAGAGTCAACATTATTTCTACTTAAATTTTAACTTGTCTTTTGGGCCCTACATTTCCTATTTACATGTGCTGTATACTTATGACCCTGCCTTCTAGGACTTTAACTAAAGCATTGATTGCAAATGTCACAGGCAATTGTCATAGACAGAATTTTTAAATAAAATAAATCGCTCTATATTTCCTTGTAAATATTCATAGCAATGTGCTCCCATCTCATGGACTTCCTCTTCTTCCTTAACACCCGCCCCCCACCGAAGACTTTGGGCCTTTCCAGTCATGTTTCAGCTCAAGTCGTGGACAGACTGGAGGGATCTTCAAGAACTAAGGCTTGCCACTTTCTCCTCATCTCAGAGACTTTGCCAAGTACAATAAGGAAAGTACAATAAGGAAAGGGAGAGTGTTAATAACAATGCAGTACTTCTCCCCAGATGGTTTTTTTTTTTTTTACACCTACAAGATAAGCAGTTTCATGTAAGGAATCCCCATTAAAATAATCAGTTAACAAGTAACTACTAAGTCTATTTGTGGTATAGGGCATATAGAGGAGGGATAGCCATGGTTTGTGCTCTAATGGATCTCACACTCTAATGCAGGGATTCAAAGAATCAACATTAATTCAGTGAAAAAGTTAAGAAATATGAAGTGTTTTCTTTTTATTATTATTATTATACTTTAGGTTTTAGGGTACATGTGCACAATGTGCAGGTTTGTTGCATATGTATCCATGTGCCATGTTGTTTTGCTGCACCCATTAACTCTTCATTTAGCATTAGGTACATCTCCTAATGCTGTCCCTCCCCCTCCCCCCACCCCACAACAGTCCCCAGAGTGTGATGTTCCCCTTCCTGTGTCCATGAGTTCTCATTGTTCAATTCCCACCTATGAGTGAGAACATGCGGTGTTTGGTTTTTTGTCCTTGTGATAGTTTACTGAGAATGAGGTTTTCCAGTTTCATCCATGTCCCTACAAAGGACATGAACTCATCATTTTTTATGGCTGCACAGTATTCCATGGTGTATATGTGCCACATATTCTTAATCCAGTCTATCGTTGTTGGACATTTGTGTTGGTTCCAACTCTTTGCTATTGTGAATAGTGCCGCAGTAAACATACGTGTGCATGTGTCTTTATAGCAGCATGATTTATAGTCCTTTGGGTATATACCCAGTAATGCGATGGCTGGGTCAAATGGTATTTCTAGTTCTAGATCCCTGAGGAATCGCCACACTGACTTCCACAATGGTTGAACTAGTTTACAGTCCCACCAACAGTGTAAAAGTGTTCCTATTTCTCCACATCCTCTCCAGCACCTGTTGTTTCCTGACTTTTTAATGATGGCCATTCTAACTGGTGTGAGATGGTATCTCACTGTGGTTTTGATTTGCATTTCTCTGATGGCCAGTGATGATGAGCATCTTTTCACATGTTTTTTTGCTGCATAAATGTCTTCTTTTGAGAAGTATCTGTTCATGTCCTTCACCCACTTTTTGATGGGGTTGTTTGTTTTTTTCTTGTAAATTTGTTTGAGTTCATTGTAGATTCTGGATATTAGCCCTTTGTCAGATGAGTAGGTTGCAAAAATTTTCTCCCATTCTGTAGGTTGCCTGTTCACTCTGATGGTAGTTTCTTTTGCTGTGAAGAAGCTCTTTAGTTTAACTAGATCCCATTTGTCAATTTTGGCTTTTGTTGCCATTGCTTTTGGTGTTTTAGACATGAAGTCCTTGCCTATGCCTATGTCCTGAATGGTATTGCCTAGGTTTCCTTGTAGGGTTTTAATGGTTTTAGGTCTAGCATTTAAGTCTTTAATCCATCTTGAATTAATTTTTGTATAAGGTGTAAGGAAGAGATCCAGTTTCAGCTTTCTACATATGGCTAGCCAGTTTTCCCAGCACCATTTATTAAATAGGGAATCATTTCCCCATTGCTTGTTTTTGTCAGGTTTGTCAAGATCAGATAGTTGTAGATATGCGGCATCATTTCTGAGGGCTCTGTTCTGTTCCATTCACCTATGCCTCTGTTGTAGTACCAGTACCATGCTGTTTTGGTTACTGTAGCCTTGTAGTATAGTTTGAAGTCAGGTAGCATGATGCCTCCAGCTTTGTTCTTTTGGCTTAGGATTGACTTGGCGATGTGGGCTCTTTTTTGGTTCCATATGAACTTTAAAATAGTTTTTTCCAATTCTGTGAAGAAAGTCATTGGTAGCTTGATGGGGATGGCATTGAATCTATAAATTACCTTGGGCAGTATGGCCATTTTCACGATATTGATTCTTCCACCCCATGAGCATGGAATGTTCTTCCATTTGTTTGTATCCTCTTTTATATCATTGAGCAGTGGTTTATAGTTCTCCTTGAAGAGGTCCTTCACATCCCTTGTAAGTTGGATTCCTAGGTATTTTATTCTCTTTGAAGCAATTGTGAATGGGAGTTCACTCATGATTTATGAAGTGTTTTCAATAGATATTTTAGGTCACAACATACCAGAAATTACAGACACATGGTTGAATAACTCTGAAATGAGTATCACAGGGGATGAATGAGGTGGCAGTGTGGCAGCATGGTCTAAGGAAGTTCTGACAGATGGGAGTGCTTCAGCTCAAGGGGAAGATTGAGATGATGTTCTCAACAGAAGAACAGCATGAATTGTCTTCATTTACACCTGAGTGGTTCATATTTTGGCATATTTGGCCACTGTGTTCATGTGATCAGGCTCACATTTATTTGGGAAAATGAATTTAATTCCACTACAGCTCTTTTTTTTAATTTATTTTATTATTATACTTGAGGTTTTAGGGTACATGTGCACAATGTGCAGGTTTGTTACATATGTATCCATGTGCCATGTTGGTTTGCTGCACCCATTAACTTGTCATTTGGCATTAGGTATATCTCCTAATGCTGTCCCTCCCCCCTCCCACAACCCCACAACTGTCCCCGGAGTGTGATGTTCCCCTTCCTGTGTCCAAGAGTTCTCATTGTTCACTTCCCACCTATGAGTGAGAACATGCGGTGTTTGGTTTTTTGTCCTTGTGATAGTTTACTGAGAATGATGTTTTCCAGTTTCATCCATGTCCCTACAAAGGACATGAACTCATCATTTTTTATGGCTGCATAGTATTCCGTGGTGTATATGTGCCACATTTTCTTAATCCAGTCTATCGTTGTTGGACATTTGGGTTGGTTCCAAGTCTTTGCTATTGTAAATAGTGCCGCAATAAACATACGTGTGCATGTGTCTTTATAGCAGCATAATTTACAGTCCTTTGGGTATATACCCAGTAATGGGATGGCTGGGTCAAATAGTATTTCTAGTTCTAGATCCCTGAGGAATCGCCACACTGACTTCCACAATGGTTGAACTAGTTTACATTCCCACCAACAGTGTAAAAGTGTTCCTATTTCGCCACATCCTTTCCAGCACCTGTTGTTTCCTGACTTTTTAATGATGGCCATTCTAACTGGTGTGAGATGGTATCTCATTGTGGTTTTGATTTGCATTTCTCTGATGGCCAGTGATGATGAGCATTTTTGCATGTGTTTTTTTTGCTGCATAAATGTCTTCTTTTGAGAAGTGTCTGTTCATGTCCTTTGCCCACTTTTTGATGGAGTTGTTTGTTTTTTTCTTGTAAATTTGTTTGAGTTCATTGTAGATTCTGGATATCAGCCCTTTGTCAGATGAGTAGGTTGCGAAAATTTTCTCCCATTTTGTAGGTTGCCTGTTCACTCTGATGGTAGTTTCTTTTGCTGTGCAGAAGCTCTTTAGTTTAATTAGATCCCATTTGTCAATTTTGGCTTTTGTTGCCATTGCTTTTGGTGTTTTAGACATGAAGTCCTTGCCCATGCCTATGTCCTGAATGGTATTGCCTAGGTTTTCTTCTAGGGTTTTTATGGTTTTAGGTCTAACATGTAAGTCTTTAATTCATCTTGAATTAATTTTTGTATAAGATGTGAGGAAGGGATCCAGTTTCAGCTTTCTACATATGGCTAGCCAGTTTTCCCAGCACCATTTATTAAATAGTGAATGCTTTCCCCATTTCTTGTTTTTGTCAGGTTTGTCAAAGATCAGATAGTTGTAGATATGTGGCATTATTTCTGAGAGCTCTGTTTTGTTCCATTGATCTATGTCTCTGTTGTGGTACCAGTATCATGCTGTTTTGGTTACTGTAGCCTTGTAGTATAGTCTGAAGTCAGGTAGCGTGATGCCTCCAGCTTTGTTCTTTTGGCTTAGGATTGGCTTGGTGATGCGGGCTCTTTTTTGAGTCCATATGAACTTTAAAGTAGTTTTTTCCAATTCTGTGAAGAAAGTCATTGGTAGCTTGATGGGGATGGCATTAAATCTATAAATTACCTTGGGCAGTATGGCCATTTTCACGATATTGATTCTTCCAACCCATGAGCATGGAATGTTCTTCCATTTGTTTGTATCCTCTTTTATTTCATTGAGCAGTGGTTTGTAGTTCTCGTTGAAGAGGTCCTTCACATCCCTTGTAAGTTGGATTCCTAGGTATTTTATTCTCTTTGAAGCAATTGTGAATGGGAGTTCACTCATGATTTGGCTCTCTGTTTGTCTGTGATTGTTGTACAAGAATGCTTGTGATTTTTGTACATTGATTTTGTATTCTGAGACTTTGCTGAAGTTGCTAATCAGCTTAAGGAGATTTTGGGCTGAGACAATGGGGTTTTCTCGATATACAATCATGTCATCTGCAAACACGGACAATTTGACTTCTTTTCCTAATTGAATACCCTTTATTTCCTTCTCCTGCCTGATTGCCCTGGCCAGAACTTCCAGCACTATGTTGAATAGGAGTGGTGAGAGAGGGCATCCCTGTCTTGTGCCAGTTTTCAAAGGGAATGCTTCCAGTTTTTGCCCATTCAGTATGATATTGGCTGTGGGTTTGTCATAGATACCTCTTATTATTTTGAGATACGTCCCATCAATACCTAATTTATTGAGAGTTTTTAGCATGAAGGGCTGTAGAATTTTGTCAAAGGCCTTTTCTGCATCTATTGAGATAATCATGTGGTTTTTGTCTTTGGTTCTATTCATATGCTGGATTACATTTATTGATTTGTGTGTGTTGAACCAGCCTTGCATCCCAGGGATGAAGCCCACTTGATCATGTTGTATAAGCTTTTTGATGTGCTGCTGGATTCGGTTTGCCGGTATTTTATTGAGGATTTTTGCATCAATGTTCATCAAGGATATTGGTCTGAAATTCTCTTTTTTGGTTGTGTCTCTGCCAGGCTTTGGTATCAGGATGAGGTTGGCCTCATAAAATGTGTTAGGGAGGATTCCCTCTTTTTCTATCGATTGGAATAGTTTCGGAAGGAATGGTACCAGTTCCTCCTTGTATCTCTGGTAGAATTCAGCTGTGACTCCATCAGGTCCTGGACTCTTTTTACTTGGTAAGCTTTTGATTATTGCCACAATTTCAGAGCCTGTTATTGGTCTATTCAGAGATTCAACTTCTTTCTGGTTTAGAAGGTGTATTTGGGAGGGTGTATTTGTCGAGGAATTTATCCATTTCTTCTAGATTTTCTAGTTTATTTGTGTAGAGGTGTTTGTAGTATTCTCTGATGGTAGATTGTATTTCTCTGGGATCAGTGGTGATATCCCCTTTTTCATTTTTTATTGCATCTATTTGTTTCTTCTCTCTTTTCTTCTTTATTAATCTTGCTAGCAGTCTATGAATTTTGTTGATCTTTTCAAAAAAACAGGTCCTGGATTCATTAATTTTTTGAAGGGTTTTTTGTGTCTCTATTTCCTTCAGTTCTGCTCTGATTTTAGTAATTTCTAGCCTTCTGCTAGCTTTTGAATGTGTTTGCTCTTGCTTTTCTTGTTCTTTTAATTGTGATGTTAGGGTGTCAATTTTGGATCTTTCCTGCTTTCTCTTGTGGGCATTTAGTGCTATAAATTTCCCTCTACACACTGCTTTGAATGTGTCCCAGAGATTCTGGTATGTTGTGTCTTTGTTCTCTTTGATTTCAAAGAACATTTTTATTTCTGCCTTCATTTCATTATGTACCCAATAGTCCTTCAGGAGCAGGTTGTTCAGTTTCCATGTAGTTGAGTGGTTTTGAGTGAGTTTCCTAATTCTGAGTTCTAGTTTGATTGCACTGTGGTCTGAGACACAGTTTGTTATAATTTCTGTTCTTTTACATTTGCTGAGGGGAGCTTTACTTCCAACTATGTGGTCAATTTTGGAATAGGTGTGGTGTGGTGCTGAAAAAAAATGTATATTCTGTTGATTTGGGGTGGAGAGTTCTGTAGATGTCTATTAGATCCACTTTGTGCAGAGCTGAGTTCAATTCCTGGATATCCTTGTTAACTTTCTGTCTCGTTGATCTGTCTAATGTTGACAGTGGGGTGTTAAAATCTCCCATTATTATTGTGTGGGAGTTTAAGTCCCTTTGTAGGTCACTCAGGACTTGCTTTATGAATCTGGGTGCTCCTGTGTTGGGTGCATATATATTTAGGATAGTTAGCTCTTCTTGTTGAATTGATCCCTTTACCATTATGTAATGGCCTTTTTTGTCTCTTTTGATCTTTGTTGGTTTAAAGTCTATTTTATCAGAGACTAGGATTGCAACCCCTGCCTTTTTTGTTTTCCATTTGCTTGATAGATCTTCCTCCATCCCTTTATTTTGAGTCTATGTGTGTCTCTGCACGTGAGATGGGTTTCCTGAATACAGCACACTGGTGGGTCTTGACTCCTTATCCAGTTTGCCAGTCTGTGTCTTTTAACTGGAGCATTTAGCCCATTTACATTTAAAGTTAATATTGTTATGTGTGAATTTGATCCTGTCATTATGATGTTAGTTGGTTATTTTGCTCATTAGTTGATGCAGTTTCTTCCTGGCCTCGATGGTCTTTAAAATTTGGTGTGTTTTTGCAGTGGCTGGTACCGGTTGTTCCTTTCCATGTTTAGTGCTTCCTTCAGGAGCTTTTTAGGGCAGGCCTGGTGGTGACAAAATCACTCAGCATTTGCTTGTCTGTAAAGTATTTTATTTCTCCTTCACTTATGAAGCTTTGTTTGGCTGGATATGAAATTCTGGGTTGAAAATTCTTTTCTTTAAGAATGTTGAATATCGGCCCCCACTCTCTTCGCCCTTAACATTTTTTCCTTCATTTCGACTTTGGTGAATCTGACAATTATGTGTCTTGGAGTTGCTCTTCTCGAGGAGTATCTTTGTGGTGTTCTCTGTATTTCCTGAATGTGAATGTTGGCCTGCCTTGCTAGATTGGGGAAGTTCTCCTGGATAATATCTTGCAGAGTGTTTTCCAACTTGGTTCCATTCTCCCCGTCATTTTCAGATACACCAATCAGACCTAGGTTTGGTCTTTTCACATAGTCTCAAATTCCTTGGTGGCTTTGTTCATTTCTTTTTATTCTTTTTTCTCTAAACTTCCCTTCTCGCTTCATTTCATTCATTTCATCTTCCATCACTGATACCCTTTCTTCCAGTTGATTGCATCAGCTACCGAGGCTTCTGCAATCTTCGTGTAGTTCTTGAAACATGGCTTTCAGCTCCATCAGCTCCTTTAAGCCCTTCTCTGCATTGGTTATTCTAGTTATCCATTCATCTAATTTTTTTTCAAAGTTTTTAACTTCTTTGCTATTGTTTTGAATTTCCTCCCATAGCTCGGAATAGTTTGGTCATCTGAAGCCTTCTTCTCTCAAATCGTCAAAGTCATTCTCCATCCAGCTTTGTTCCATTGCTGGTGAGGAACTGGGTTCCTTTGGAGGAGGTGAGGTGCTCTGCTTTTTAGAGTTTCCAGTTTTTCTGCTCTGTTTTTTCCTCATCTTTGTGGTTTTATCTACTTTGGTCTTTGATGATGGTGATGTACAGATGGGTTTTTGGTGTGGATGTCCTTTCTGTTTGTTAGTTTTCCTTCTACCAGACAGGACCCTTCAGCTGCAGGTCTGTTGGAGTTTGCTAGAGGTCCACTCCAGACCCTGTTTGGCTGGGTGTTGGCAGCAGTGGCTGCAGAACAGCGGATTTTCATGAGACCACAAATTCAGCTGTCTGATAGTTCCTCTGGAAGTTTTGTCTCAGAGGAGTACCTGGCCGAGTGAGGTATCAGTCTGTCCCTACTAGGGGGTGCCTCCCAGTTAGGTTGCTCAGGGGTCAGGGACCCACTTTAGGAGGCAGTCTGTCCGTTCTCAGATCTCCAGCTGCGTGCTGGGAGAACCACTACTCTCTTCAAAGCTGTCAGACAGGGACATTTAAGTCTGCAGAGGTTCCTGCTGAATTTTTGTTTGTCTGTGCCCTGCTCCCAGAGATGGAGCCTACAGAGGCAGGCAGGCCTCCTTGAGCTGTGGTGGGCTCCACCCAGTTGGAGCTTCCTGGCTGCTCTGTTTACCTAAGCAAGCCTGGGCAATGGCGGGACCCCCTCCGCCAGCCTTGCTGCCACCTTGCAGTTTGATCTCAGACTGCTGTGCTAGAAATCAGTGAGACTCCGTGGGCATAGGACCCTCCGAGCCAGGTGCAGGACACAATCTCCTGGTGTGCCGTTTTCCAAGCCCATTGGAAAAGCGCAGTATTAGGGTGGGACTGACCTGATTTTCCTGGTGCCGTCTGTTACCCCTTTTTTTGACTAGGAAAGGGAACTCCCTGACCCCTTGTGCTTCCCCAGTGAGGCAATGCCTCCCCCTGCTTTGGCTCACACACAGTGCACTGCACCGACTGTTCTGCACCCACTGTTTGGCACTACCTAGTGAGATGAACCCAGTACCTCAAACGGAAATGCAGAAATCACCTGTCTTCTGTGTTGCTCACACTGGGAGCTCTAGACTGGAGCTGTTCCTATTCAGCCATCTTCACTACAGCTCTTAAGACAAATAATTATTAACAGTTCCAAGTAATGAGATCGAGTTTTGAACAAACATTGGAATTATGTATCGTATTAGTTCATTTTCATACTGCTGTGAAGAAATACCCAAGACTGGGTAATTTATAAAGAAAAGGAGGTTCAACGTACTCACAGTTCCACATGATTGGGGAGGCCTCACAATCATGGCAGAAGGCGAAGGAAGAGAAAAGGCACATCTTATGTGGGAGCAGGCAAGAGAGAGTGTGCAGAGTAATTGCCCTTTATAAAATCATCAGATCTCATAAGATTTATTCACTATCACCTCCCACCATGTTCATCCCGTGACATGTAAGGATTATGAGAGCTATAATTCATGATGAGATTTGGGTGAGGACACAGCCAAACCCTATCATGTATCCCAATTAAAGTCCTCTTCCTCCTTGTCCTCCTCCTCCTCCTCCTCCTGCTTCTCCTTTTTCAAACGAGGCCCTTAGAAAACTACATACCACTTCTGGAGTGCTGGGAGAAAAATGGGAGGACAATGGCCTTGGGTAGGACCTACATGGTGAAGGAGACAGGCTATGTGCAAATTGCCAGATTGGGGAGGGCCAAAAGTCTCAGTGACAGAAATTCAGAGGGGTTCAGAGTGCTGTAGAGAGCTCTGAAACACAAGGTTCAAGAACAAGGTTAAATTCAACCATGTTCCAACTTTGTCAGGAGCTAAACATTGTAAATGAGATCTTAAATAAATTCCATAATTTTTTGAGATCTCCTTTCTCTGAATTGTTTTTATGAAACTCCTCACTTTAGATGCTCTTAATAAGCACCAACAGGACCGTTATATTGTATATTTAGTCCAAAGATAATTTTTCACTTTGATGAAAAAAATCAGATAATCTCTATTGAAATCTCACAAAATATTAGGTATATTGTTTGGAAACTGGTCATTAAGCACATTGTTTGAAGTAGGGTAGGGCAATAAACAATACGGGACACTGTAAATTCATAAAACTCATGCTTTCTGTACTTTGTGAACTGGATCTGAAGATAAATCCAAAAGAAAGGGTTCTGAAATATCTGTGC
Organism: Nomascus leucogenys; assembly: GCF_006542625.1. Taxonomy (NCBI): domain Eukaryota; kingdom Metazoa; phylum Chordata; class Mammalia; order Primates; family Hylobatidae; genus Nomascus; species Nomascus leucogenys. The sequence continues at coordinate 36,692,308 of NC_044384.1, forward strand.
ACCTTATGAATAGCTATAATAGCTATAATAGTGTTTTATGGAGACCACTTTAAAGAATAATCTTCACTAGAGTGAATGAGTTTTAATCTGCTTATAAAAATGTCAGCCCAATCAATTTATAATCATACCAGATATCATTATGAGGCTATAAGATTGAGAGGCAGATAAATATATTGAAAAAAATTTGTCTTTCCTTTTCAATTTAAAAATCATTTTCTTCCATCTTAAAAGACTAAAGCTGTATTTATGGACTTCTTATATCTAAGGAAATTGCAAATCTTAAAAGTTTAAATGATGCCAAATTTGGCTTCAATATTCAAATTTCAAAGTTCTGTAGATCAGAAATGGTCTGTGAGAAACTCCTGCAAAGTACTGTACTAAATAATATTGCCAGAAGTGGGCTAGGGATAAGGAGGTGTGCACAAAGGATTCAAAAATCATGATGTTCAAATGGATTAGACATCCCTCATCTAAGGATATTATTAGGTATCCTTTCTAAATTCCATAATAATTACTCCTACCTCTTTCAACAAAGTCATAAGGAATGGAATTGGGAAGAACAGAAGGCCATTCTGAGCACCATATGCTTGGTGACTGCATGGGTGTCCTTTCTTTGCATGACTCTTCAGTCTCAACACTTGAAACACTCACTCAAACTTGAAAGCAATTACCATTGTATTTCTGAACTTTAAATTCCTAGCAGGCTTTAGATTATATCCAGCGCATCTATTTCTTAGTACAATGACATGATGTACTTCTGAATTTACATGCATTTAATTAGGTGCAAAGTGAGAGATCACATTAATGCGTAGGCTCCCTGTGGCAGAAGAATAAGTGTGTGAAAGAGTTCAAAAATAAATCTTCTATTAGCTGAGAAAGTGGGAGTCTCTCTCACCTACATGAATCAATGCCAGGCTTATGAGGAAGGATTGCATCCTAGTGAGTAGAGAGATCCTGAGAATAGAGTCGTTCTGGTTTATCCTTCAAGTTCTGGGCAAGATCCCTAAAGGAACATAACTCTGCAATCTTGTGCATACTCTATTACTGGGCTACAGCACATAGTGGAGCACCTCAGAAAATGTGTGGTCTTTCTCTGCTTTTTATAATATGCCTATGTAGAAAGGAATGAGAAGCCTTAAGGCATAATTGAAAGACTACAGACAAGTTTTGAGTTCTCTCCTTGCCAATGTGGTCTTGTGTCTGTTACTAAACATCTATGGACCTCGGCTTCTTCATTGACAAATGGTGATGTTAATCCTTACCTCATGCACACGTAAGTGAGTATTAAATGACACCGCAGATGCCGTATCTGTCTGAGAGCCAGTTGTGCATCATACCACTACTTTTTCAAGTTCTTCGTCTGGGAAACTTTTCTTTAGTTTTTGTACATGTGCGTGCCTCCAGTCAAATTTATCCTCCATGATGACATTTTTGTTTCCACAAAGTCTCAGGGGTTTTCTCTCGGGAGAGCAATGAATAGTCTCCTCACAGCAATGTCAAGATTTATTTTATTTGAGTTACTTATTCTTATAGCCATCTTCCTTTCTGGGCTGTTAAATCCTTGTCAATAGACCCAGGTATGTTACATATACTGGCAGCCAATTTCCTCCTCCTTCTAATCACACCCACTGCCAGTCCCCAGCCACTTCTCCATTCAGTCAAAGTTCTTTCTTGGTGAAATGAGGAGGATGGAAATTTGCATATAATAGAGGCACAAGCTAGCTCCTGACAAATTTACATTTCCTTTGCTTGCTTTCTTCCTATTTGTATTTTTCAGCTCAGATCCTCAGTCCTTCTTACCTTTTTCAGAATTTGCTCTCTGGATACATCCAGTGCATTTGTCAGCGAAATTATTGTTCTGTCTCCAGTCAACTTCTGACCTATCAAAAATTAGCTGGTGCATGTTCCCATTTACATTAATCAAACATATGATATTTTATATTAACTACCAGAAGAGGAACAACTATAATGCACTTAATAAAATTAGTGGGGGAAGATCTATTCATTATCAAAAAATGAGAGACACACATCTACCACCTGTGTCATCTTCCTCTGAACTGCGCTTCAGCTTGCAGGAAAGTCATTTCCACTAGATTTAGCATGCGAATGGAACCAGATTCTGCACCTTGACTTCTTATTATTTTGTTTTGTTTTGTTTTGTTTGTTTGTTTGTTTTGAGACAGTCTCACTCTGTCACCCAGGCTGGAGTGCAGTGGCACGATCTCAGCTCACTGCAACCTTCACCACCCAGGTTCAAGCAATTCTCCTGTCTCAGCCTAGTTAGTAGCTGAGATTACAGCTACCTGCCACTGTGCCTGGCTAATTTTTGTATTTTTAGTAGAGACGGGGTTTGACCATATTGGTCAGGCTGGTCTTGAACTCCTCAACACATGATCCACCTGCCTCGGCCTCCCAAAGTGCTGGGATTACAGACGTGAGCCACCGCACCTGGTCTCATGTTCTTTATAGCATTATTTTTCCTGGGGAATAGGAGTTGGGCATGGGAGGACCGTGATCAAAAAGAAATTGCATCATCAGAAAAGCCTCAGTTTTGAGAGAGCTACAGTAGTTTCAATATTTGGTTTGATACTTTTTCATTAGCTGTTGTTTCAGTACAACCATGGGTTTAGATGGCACAATAAACTTTGTCTGAGTGATTTTCCACACCCCACGTTTTCTTAGTGTCTTTCCATCTCCCACCCTCATTCTCTAATTGGGCCACCTTCCAGTTTTCAATTTCCGGCTGTTGGTAGACCTCATTAGCAAGCCCACAATTAGGAAAGTAGCAAAAGAAAATAAAACCTGAACTGATGTCTGAACCTAACTGTATTCATTCATTTTCACCCTGCTGATAAAGACATACCCGAAACTGGGGGCAAAATGAGGTTTAATTGGACTTACAGTTCCACATGGCTGGGGAGGCCTCAGAATCACAGCAGGAGGAAACAGGCACTTCTTACATGGCAGCAGCAAGAGAAAAATGAGGAAGAAGCAAAAGCAGGAACCCCTGATCAACCCATCAGATCTCCTGAGACTTATTCATTATCATGAGAATAACATGGGAAACAACAGCCCCCATGATTCAAATACCTCCCCCTGGGTCCCTCTTCCAACACATGGGAATTCTGGAAGATACAATTCAGGTTGAGATTTGGATGGGGACACAGCAAAACCATATCACTAATTTGTTCTAGGAAAGATTGAATTTTAAAAGAATTTAGGGAGGAAGGGCAAAGTTGGGTTCAGTAATCATTTGACTGGAATTAAGGCACCTGCATTCAGGATGTCAACACAGCTTCTAGGAAGATAGATGAGGAATCTGTCAAAGTCACCCAATCTATCTAGATTTTTCTTCTGTATTGTTTAAAATGAGGAGATACACATAAACCATTTCTAAAAAATCTCTCTCAGCTCAAAGATGTCGTAAGTTTATAAATCACTAAACATCGTAACAATGATGTCATGTGAAGTAGACATTTCCAGGTAAGAGTCTCTTTTTAGCATTCTCAAATCCTTGATGAAGGTGACCATATACTCTGTTTATGTGAGACTAGTTTACACAAGATTCCTACAAAATCTCAACTAATAGTCCTGAGCAAGTATGCAAAGTCATACATAATTTTATAAGTGGACATGTAACAGGACACAGGTTGATATTTTAAGTGATATCATTGAAAGAATGTGCTCTACATTCAAAGTGCCTGAGAAATGTCTCAAGAGAGTTTTTGTTTCAATTTTATATTATTTTCTTTTTTTTTTTGAGATGGAGTCTTGCTCTGTTGCCCAGGCTGGAGTGCAGTGGCGCAATCTTCACTCACTGCAAGCTCCGCCTCCTGGGTTCACACCATTCCCCTGCCTCAGCCTCCTGAGTAGCTGGGACTACAGGCGCCTGCCACCACACCTGGCTAATGTTTTGTATTTTTAGTAGAGACGTGGTTTGACCATGTTAGCCAGGATGGTCTCCATCTCCTGACCTCATGATCCTTCTGCCTCAGCCTCCAATTTTATATTCTTATATAACCAAGATCTTGGTTAATGGTACAAGGGAGCAAAGTAAAAATGTTAACAGACTTAAAAATCCAAATCCCTGTAGTTTATTCCATATTTGTTCAGTGCCACCAGTTTTTGTTTGTTTTTTAGAAGTGGGAAGAGCAGTCTTTATTATTATTTTTTTTTTATTATACTTTAAGTTCTGGGATACATGTGCAGAACCTGCAGGTTTGTTACATAGGTATACATGTGCAATGGTGGTTTGCTGCACCCATCAACCTGTTATCTACATTAGGTATTTCTCCTAATGCTATCCTTCCCCTAGCCCCCCATCCCCTGACAGGCCCCAGTGTGTGATGTTCCCCTCCCTGTGTCCATGTGTTCTCATTGTTCAACTCCCACTTATGAGTGAGAATATGAGGTGTTTGGTTTTCTGTTGCTGTGTTAGTTTGCTGAGAATGATGGTTTACAGTTTCATCCATGTCCCTGAAAAGAACATGAACTTATCCTTTTTAATGGCTGCATAGTATTCTATGATGTATATGTGCCGCATTTTCTTTATCCAGTCTACCATTGATGGGCATTTGGGTTGGTTCCAAGTCTTTGCTATTGTGAATAGTGTTACAATAAACATACGTGTGCATGTGTATTTATAGTAGCATGATTTATAATCCTTTAAGTATATACCCAGTAATGGGATTGCTGGGTCAAATGGTATTTCTGGTTCTAGATCCTTAAGGAATCGCCACACTGTCTTCCACAATGGTTGAACTAATTTACACCCCCACCAACAGTGTAAGAGCATTCCTATTTCTCCACATCCTTTCCAGCATCTGTTGTTTCCTGACTTTTTAATGATTGCCATTCTAACTGATGTGAGACAGTATCTCATTGTGGTTTTGGTTTGCATTTCTCTAATGATCAGCAATGATGAGCTTTTTTTTCATATGTTTGTTGGTTGCATAAATGACTTCTTTGAGAAGTGTCTGAGATTTTTTTAAATTAGAAAATGTCCTTGAATTATTTTCTATGTGCAAATTTGTAGTCAAAATTTGGCATACTTTGTAAATCACAGTAAAATATTGTTGTTTTTCATTCAAATTGAAATGTACAGTTTATCAGCTCATTATTTGGAAATGGTAATGAAGTACTTAAATTAAAATCAAATCATTCACCTGTGGCATATGCTACCATGAAGTGTGAAGTAGACTTTTTCTAGCCTGATTATCACTTTGCATCATACACAGCTTAGGGAAAACAGAGCCCTATCTAGTGTTATGAATTTTCAAGGTCCTTTTCAAAATGTAAGTTTTTGTTTTACTTTAAGATTTTGTTTATGTTCTAACCTTTCTGTGCTTATTCAAATCTGCAAACTGTGCAGAAGTATAATTTTGATTAATTTTTAAAGAGCTAGTAGTTTTATTTGAAGAAAAAAATGACAGAAAAGGAGAATTCCAATTAGACCTCTTTGCATATAGGGTTAATTTCTATTTTCTTTGCTTATTTATTTAACTATTTTATATAGTTTTTTGAAGTACAGGATTGGAGAGAACAGCATGCAGCTTTTGGTCACTTTATGAAAAATCAACCGTATTCAACTGTAAATTTAAACACTTCTGAATGTGGAGTCTTCCCCCAAAGTCTTGTGTTGGCAGCTGGAAGTAACAGTCTATTTTCTGTTCTAGTGATAGCTTGAGTGGAGATGGCTTTGCTCTAAGAAGCCTGTTTTCCCAATTTAAAGAAAACTTTCCTATCGCCAAAATCATCTCCAGGGGAGCTCCCTGGGGGGCTTATTAATCTCAAAGTCACAATCCAGAGAATCCAACCTGAACTTTTGCCTCAGAAAGCCACGTGTTTCCTCGGCTGCAACTGCAGTCTGATGCTCCACTGAGGCAGAAACCCTAAGTGCTTTCCTTGCCATTGCTGATGGAAGGGGGCAGCTGGGGTTATTTCTTGAATGTTTTATAGCTGACCTACTCTCACTTTACTCTAAAGATACCCCCTGCAAATTTACAGGGCATGACATGAACAACAACAACAACAAAAAAAACAGAAAGAAAATCCTCAACTGTTTAAACATGATCCACTGATCAGATGAAAATTTCATTAATTCTTCTACCAGAATCTAAAATCTAAAAAACTAAAACCACTTCAAAAGTTAAGAAAAAACATTCAAGATTTGAAATACATGGACTTGAGTGCTGAGAAGAAGATGAAAGAAAGAAGGAAAGAGTGAATATGAGAATGAAGGCTTTGAGTCATATAATACATAAACAGAGGATAGGGAAAAATAGTTGTCGTTTATGGAAAGGATGGGCCAGGATAGAGAACAAGCTTGTCCCCAAGATCCACTCAGCACCCTGTAATGTTCTGAGGGGCAGCCCTGCACAGTGGTGGGTTGGGTAGGGCATGAGCACCTCCACCCGGTGCAACCAGTGCCCTTTGCACAATGCTTCCTGAACAGTGCTCCCAGCAGACACAACCTTTGCAATTCAAACCGTTGCTTGTCTCTGACTGAGATCTTCATTGTCAGATGCTCAATACTTTCCTGATTGACCTTCAGTTAGTAGTGGCTCGAAACCCTTTAGCTTTCAGTTTCACTTTCCCTTTTACCCCACTCTCCATGCTCTCTGGATCAAATGATTAGTGATCTGGAAACAATTAAAGGTACTGGGAGTCTGGATGTTATTAAGGGGCACTTTGCCAAGTGGACTTTTAAAAGAGAATACTTTCTAACATATGGCACTAACAAATTCTGATCAAGGGGTATTCATTTTCTAAAACAGAGGATAGCCTGTCCTAAGCCTTTATCTGCTGCAATCCTCTGCTATTGTGTGGCTTATATGGACACTATCAATATTCACAATGCAGTCTGTTATTGAACATAGGTTAATTGTATTGGAGGCTGAGATCTTTGCCATTCCCTCTTCACGTTTTCTTTTCCTTGTGATTCTAATTTTCCTACCTTATGTGAAAAGAATACCCAAATAAGGATTCTAGGAGGTTTCTGGGACAGTAGTTAGCCTGCTGTCTGTTGAAGTTTTAAGTACCATTTAATTTGACTCAATTTAATACATATTCTCTTTGAACATCTAACACTTAGCCTAGCAGACGCCAAGTGCCATTAGCATCAAAAGAAGTAACCTCTGCCCCTAAAGATTGACCATCCATTTAGTGAAATAAGGCATAGTCACAAAATAAACGGTAAAAGGAGGATTTGAATGAACATTCAAATACATGGAAAAATACTATATTTTAATGAATGCATGGTTGGGTATGCTAAAGATGTCTCTATAAAAGCATGATACTCTGGCTCCAAGAAGAGTCATCTCACTGTATCCATGAGTGCTCAGTGATACCAGAAGTGCTATGCTTCCTTCCAGCTCCCCACTTTGACAGTGTCACTGAAAAATTGAATATGAAACACACAAAGGAAGATAAGCAATATGACAAGGAGTGTGTCTCCAAAGAGGAAACCTGGCAGTAATCGAGGGCACTTGGCCTCCAAGTGAAAAAACTAAGCTGAAGGAGGATAACTGCCGCCAATCATTTAAATATTTATTTTTGAGGAAGATTGTTCTCTATTGCTGCACACAGTAAAACTAAAACAAATGGAAAGAAATTACAAATAAACCAAATTTATTTCAATATATTATAGTCCTTTCAAAATACTAATAGCAAAACCATATACCATAAATTTGTTTCATATTTTAGATTAAAAACAACTAGCTATATTTTTATAGTCTATGTTGAATGTTATTTGATTTTATAGATTTTTAAAATATATAACAGAATTTCTAAAACATAGTGATTCATCCCTGTAGTAAATGGCAGAGCTAAGAATTAAACCACATCTTCTGGTGCTAAATCCTTAACTGAGCCATCACTGGTACTTCAGATTCATGCTAAAGATGAGGCTTGCTCTCTGTCGCTGAAGGAATTCAAGAAGACACAGCAGGCCCAGCTGTGGGGGTTCTTAATTAGGTAGGAAATTTTGCTGGAACAATATCTCAACACTCCTGCAGCTCTAAGACATTTTTAAAATTATTAACTGTAGAATGTTCAAAGTAATTCATAAGACAATTTCTGTTAAAGTTGTTCATGGCCAATAACTTAGATAAGTTACATTCAGTGAATCCTTTCCTCGTTTGGAAGTCTGAGTTTTCCAGTGCTGCTGTCTATAAGAAGTCCAGCTGGGCTTCAAGTTGATAGACTCTCATTCCTTACTTTAAGTTTCTAATAGACACTTAATGATATTTCTGCCTCAGTCGTTAGACAACATCATCCCTTTCAGAACTGAAGAGAACTGAAGGCTGTATCCTGGGATAGTAATTCTTTCTTGTATCCTGGTTGTTCTTCTTCAAACCCAATAATATATCAGCAGCACTTTTGACTCTTTAGAGGCTTAACGTGTGTACTTAGACTCACAATGAATCAATAACTACCAATCTCAATAAGGACTGTGTCTTACTTTTTAATTTGTCTAACATTTAGCCTACATTATTTTTTTTAGAGTTGCCAATGCCTTCTCCCATTGGAGATTGAGATTAACCACCCAAATCCACTCACTACACTTTACATTCCTGGTCTATTTTGGGGTGTTTATGAGATGCTCTAAGTGCATCAGAAAGCAAGGAGCAATGAACAGCTACTAAATATTTCATGACTTTGCAGTCCAGGAAGTTGGTGGAAGCATTTCTGCATCCAAGCACAAATTCACGTTTGGGGGAAGAAAAAAAAAAGAAAGAAAGTGTGTAGGCTGTGCCCATACATGTGTAAAGCAGCAATTAAACCCAGTAAGTACTTCAGTTGGGATTTAGGGCCACATCTAACAGTGCAGGATGTTCATTGGATACCTTGATTGCAGGAGACTTTGATGAGTCTCTCATCTTACTGCTAGGTGGATTATGCTTTGATTAGTTATCTGAGTGGAAAGACAGATAGATGAGTTTTCTAAGATATAACAGGAATGATTTAAAAGACTTTTATATGAGGGTAACGCATACTGAAAAGTCTTAATCGATGACACAAAACTGTTACAGAAACTAGCATTGTGCCTGGAGAAAAGAGCAAAAGGATGCAAAGGGCTTTTTCATCAGTGTTTAGACAGTTTGCATTCCAAAGGCAGAACTAGGATAAGTAGAAGATAAAAAGAGAAATATTCTATTTCAATATAAATCATTAATTATAACAGTAAAACAATTAGCTCCCCCTGAGCTTGCAATCCCTGATGTATGGAGCCTAAGCTGGAGGAATGCAAATCTGCAACGTAGAGGGGAATGCTGAAAGATGGGGAAGTAGGTCAAGGCGACTGCCAAAGCCTTTTGTGCCTGAGTTGAGGATTCGTATTATCTTCCTGCAAGGCCAAATTTAATGCAGAATGCTGCTAATGGGCCCATAATTAGCAAGATCCAAGTGCTTAAGGAAACGGCAGCCCAGTGTCTCCCCTATCTCTCAGACAGGGGAGATTTTTCAAGTAAATGGTAGGAGCTCCTCAGCTGATACATAAAGTTCAGAGGCTGATCTCTGGCAACTCTTTCTCCACTGACTTTCATTTTTATTTTAGGTTCCTTCCAGTCTGCCATCTTTATTTAGCCCAACAAACCCTTTCTGAAGTATCTTGATGAGCTATGCTCAGTAACACAATAAGACCTCATGTGTGGGCTAAAACCTTAACTGACATGTAAGTTAATTTTTTGCACTGAGATAAATAATATATTTTCTGGAAATCACATCCTCTCCAGAGAGAGTTAGCTCCTGGAAGGGCTGCCTTCAGTATAACACTTGAAGACAACTAATTAAACATGCCTTTCACCAATTCAGAAAATTTCTCCTTGGCTGAGCCCCCTAATGTCTGATTTTGGTTTCCTTGTTTTTTTTAGCATTCATTTGTTTTCACATTATTGGTGTCTTTGTAGTCCTTTTTAGCTCTGTTTTGATTTCTTTCCAAGATGCTTTTCATTATATTTATTCCCTAAGGAACAAACATAGCAGTTAGATGGAGAAAAAAAAAATCTACATCCTGCTTGCCTTATACCTGCTCTTGCAGAAACATGCCTCTGACTTGGTGATTTTAGCTGGTGCTTCATATCAAATCTGGCACTATGTCTGTTGTGCTCGTTTTCCACATCTCTAAGAGAAATGGAGGGAAAAATCATCATTTACGATTTGGGTGAAAGTGCAACATCCTTCAGCTCTATCATCATTTTTCTCATCACTGTTACTAACTTGCCTTTTTCCTCTGCATCCTGGGAAACATTTTTAAGTTTTTGCTTCACACCACTGATTTAATTTTCAACATTGTCAAATATATTTTCCCATTTTCAGTTAGAGTTTAAACTCTATTAGTGCAACAGAGGTGTCTTTGCATTTTCCAATAGTACACCCTATTTTTAATCTTTTATTAAATATAACAGCTAATATTTATTGAGAATCATATATGCCAGTCCAGACACTAAAATAACAAGTATTACTTTATGAGTGTTACATTGTATCTTCTCCCACTACTGTACCTTCATCTGCAAGCCTTCTCTTTATATCACGTTCCACTTTTCTATAAAAATTCTATTTTAAAACAAGTTTTTACTTTTCTATAGAAGCCATACTCTCATATACTATTAAGAACTTGTAAATATTTTATGTAAATATTTTTGGAGCAAAAATCATAGAATTGTAAGATTTTTCAGAGGTCTGTTGTTGCTCATCATTGTGATAACATTCTTTTTCTTGTGCCACAACATTTTTCAGAAGCTTCTTTTCTGGTTGCTTATTTGCACATGTGTGAATCTGTCTGAGTCTCAGTTTCCCCATGCTGCCTGTTCCCCACTCTTAGTTCCCTGAAGAGGAGTGCTTAGATAATTTACAATATACAGAATGCTCTTTTCCTTAGGTTATTCATTTCTCTTGTTCTGTTGAGACTAACCTCCAGAGTGCAATATATAACAATCCACACTCCTCTTATGTATGTGACACAGTGTTGCAATTATGGATAGGCTTAAAAAAATATGATGGGAAAGTAGGCTCCTGAAAAATCTCAAAAATCAGCACTTGGGCAGTGGAATAATCCATGCCCAGTTTTATATTTGGTGCAGACACTCATCTCTAAATCAGGGGAGAGTACAGAGAGTGCATGAGTTTCACGTGTCTCTCTTTCAGTATTTGGGACAGCAGACTTGGTAGATTTCACCAAGCCAAGAACAGAAATGTCAGCGATTATTTTTTTCTCCAGTTAGCCTTACTTCTTTCTTGACTTTTTCCTCCGTGAATTTGCTTTTCTATTTTCTCCATCTTCATAAGTATTTTGGTTAGAATGTTGGGGAAGCTATATCTGAACTCTTTGCTAGGTAGCATTTTAAACCATTAGCTTTCCACCCTAATTTCTCTAGGCAATACTGACAAGCTGTAGAGGTGAGTTGAGAAAAAGGACAAATCAAAATGTCAACAAAATATATCCTAAGATTAGAGAATAAGACATATGAGTTGAGGAATAAGGGATGAAATTTATACAGTCTACAAAAGAGAGATCTCCAAGGTAGGGTCTCTATGACATGATCTATAAATATCATCAAGGTAACAAAATAAACAAAGCAAATTATTTACAGTCACAAAAGATAATAGGACAAGAATGATTGCCTAAATCTAAGTGAAGGAAAGTTTACAATAGGTTATAAAAAGAGTTTTTAGCTGAAAGCAAAACCAAACAATAAAACTAACACAAAAGTTATGATCTGTCACAGACTGGTGGGTAAAATATAGTTAAAAAAAACTCACAGGAATAGGCAAGAAATGTATATACATTTAAAAGACATATGTTTGTCAAATATTCATTGTAAAAATTAACATCAAATTTTGGCCTTTTCTGCTCCCTAGCTGTAGGGTCTTTGGCAAGCTGTTTTAAATATGTGTAATTAGAATAATATCAATTGTTTTTATAAATATTATGCCAATCATACCTTAAAAATGATTTTCCATTAATTCCATAACCATTTCAAGGCATAACCTCAACAAGGATAATATATGATCTTATCACACTCTTTTCTGTCACCATCAACTTTTCAAATTAAAAGCACATATGTCAATGCTAAACTCCTGGACTCCACTCATTTCATTATTTCTTGCTATCTGATTTCCACTCTTACTTTTCTGCTAAGATTTCTGTTTTCACTAATGAGTTCTTACTTTTCAAATGGAATGATATACTGTCACTGCTATTTTTACATGACCAATCTAAAGCACTTGATGGCATTGACCAACACTTGCTTCTTCAAGGCTCTTTTTGCTTGCATTCTATTCTCCTCACGGCTTTCCTAAATCTCAGTATGTTTCTTCTTTATCCTTTCAATAATATGGATGTAAGCCTTAAAGGATTATTGCGTAGATACAAATGAAAAAAAAATGCAAGGTTGGGTGCAGTGGCTCATGCATAATCTCAGCACTTTGGGAGGTCAACGCAGGAGGATCACTTGAGCCCGGGAGTTCTAGACCAGCCTGGCCAACACAGCAAGACCTCAGCTCTACAAAGATTTTTTAAAAATTAGCTGGGTGTGGTGGTGCATGCCTGTAGCCCCAGCTACTCAGGAAGCTGAGGCAGGAGCATCACTTGAGTCCAGGAGTTTGAGACTGCAGTGAGCCATGATTATGCACTGTACTTCAGCCTGGGTAACAGAATGAGACCCTGTCTGGAAAAAAAAAAAAAGCACAACAAATTTCTTAGCAAAGCTCCTTGAAGAGAGAACACAGAAAATATTACCTTGGTCAATTTTAGTTAATCTCTGCATTCACAAAGGCATGTTTAGATCTCTACTCTTTCTAGCAAGCACTCCATAGAGAATCTAATCTCTTTCTGTGTTTTCATTTACCAGTAATAAACTGAAGATCTCTTTATCCATAAGTCTCAATCTCTCTTCTGAACTGCATATCCATGGTTTGAAACTGCTTTCTTTACACATTTAACGAGGTATTCCAAAAGCATATCAATTTTATTTCTTTTTCTTTTTCTTTTTCTTTTTTTTTTTGTGAGATGGTCTTGCTGGGTCACTTAGCCTGAAATCATGCAGTGGCATGATTTCGGCTCACTGCAATCTCTACCTCCTGGGTTCAAGTGATTCTCATACCTCAGTCTCCAGAGTAGCTGGAATTACAGGCGCGCGTCACATGCCTGGCTACTTTTTGTACTTTTAGTGAAGACAGGATTTTGCCATGTTGGCCAGGCTGGTCTGGAACTCTTCACCTCAAATGATCTGCCTGCCTCCACCTCTGAAAGTGCTAGGATTACAGGCATGAGCCACCATGCCCAGCCAAGCACATCAATCTTAATGCAAACAAAATTGGACTTATTATGGACATATCCCTGTTTACTTCAGCCAGTTCTGTACCTTGGGATACCATGGAAGGGATACTATTACCTGTCTATGGTAACCAGTGATCCAAACAGAAAACCTCAGCCATCTTTGATTCCTGTTCCTTTCTTATTCCAGTGTGTCCCAGGCATACCATCACCTGACAATTTTCTCCAGTCATGTGACATGGGTCACATTTACCTTTACAGTTCCTCAGCCATGGGCCTAATTAACCTAGTTCAGATTATGATCTTTTTTCTGCCCAGCAACCAAAAGAACCACCTAGGCATTCTATTGCTGCCTAGCTTCTCCTCATTGTAATCCCCTCTTCACATTACCTATAGGGAGAGCTTTGTAAGTTTTGTAAAACACCAACCTATTCATATTACATTTCTGCTTAAAAGCCATCTTTGGCTTCACATCACCTGGTGTGTAATTAAAAAATTCTCAGAATTGAAAAACGAAAACAACAACAGAAAACCTATCATAGTTTACTTCTAAGCTGTCTGTCGAGATTTCTCTTCTGCCACCCTTCCATACTTAGCACCTACTAGACATAACAATGTTGGGCATTACCTGTCATTTCCTCCATGCTTCTTGAAGAGACTGTTCATTTCCCACACTGACCTGTCCCACACTCAACACAGTTTCTAAATTTCATGGGGCTGGAATAACCAAGACCCCCAGCTCCATTTCTCTCTTACTTGAAAGGTACTTGACAAATGAGTGAATTTTCTCTCTCTCTTTCTTTCTCTTCTTTCTTTCTCTTCTTTCTTTCTTTCTTTCTTCTTTCTTTCTTTCTTCTTCTTTCTTTCTTTCTTTTTCTCCCTCCTCTCTCCCTCCCTCCCTCCCTCCCTTCCTTCCTCCCTTCCTTCCTCCCTCCCTCCCTTCCTTCCTCCCTTCCTTCCTCCCTCCCTCCCTCCCTTCTTTCCTTCCTTTTTGATTTTTTTTTCCTTTTATTTGGAGTTTCGCTCTTGTTGCCCAGGCTGAAGTGCAATAATGCCATCTGAGCTTATTGAAAACTCCTCCTCCCGGGTTCAAGGAATTCTCCTGCCTCAGCCTCCTGAGTAGTTGGGATTGTAGGCACCCACCACACCCAGCTAATTTTGTATTTTTAGTAGAGAGAGGGTTTCATGTGAACTTTCTAATATCTAATTGTTTGCTATGGATGGTGTTCCCAGACACTGAGTTTACATCATCTCATTTGAATTTCATAAAAACTACATATGTTAGGTTTCTGTTTTGAAGATAAAGACACTAAAGCTCTGACCGATTAAAATATTTGTTCATTATAATACTGTTAATAAATTGGTAAGAGAGGTCAGTTCATAATGAGGCTTCCTTAATCTAAAATCTGAGTGTTTTTCACTATCATAGGAGATCACACTGGGCAATTTTGTAATGTAGTGAATCTCCCATACTCAGTATTCAAAGCATAGATCAATAATTATTGATTATGGGGTATTTTCTCAGATGAAAGGCTATACTAACTGTATCTAAGGCATCCTCTAATTTTAATTTTGTATCTCTCAGGAGAAATTAAAGCAACCTCACAAATAACGTTGGTAAAAATGTGATACTGTCTTAACTTTTAAACTAGAAAGCAATTATTTTAATGTTAATAGCAGGGCTTTGTGGTAGTATTTGCAGTGGAATATAAAATTATTCAAACACAATATTAAAAAGCTTGGCTACATATTTAGTCTAACATAGTGCCATTTTGTGCACTGAGGTAGTTATAGTAACTCCTTATCCAGGATTTGAACACAATAATATATTCCAATATTTACCAACTCAAATTGATAACTGATGGCATCTACTACAAGATGAAACCATAACAAATAGATTATATCAAAATTATACTGAATAAAATTAAATATTTCTTGGACATTATATTGCAGAATCTTCCATGGCCTCAGAGTCATCAATGCAGACATTAATTACAATTATCATAAACAGATGAAAGTAAAAAATGATTGAAATCTCTGGGCAATAAAATGCAGATGGAAATTTGCAGGATATTTCTCTGAAATTTACCACTATAAAGTAATTTTGTTTTTATAGGGTTTAAATATTCACACCTATAGCTTGTCTATGTTTTGCTATATCCTTAGCCTAATATTATTTCATTTACGTTGTAAAAGTCAACTTTGACTGACTGAAGAGAAAAAATATATAATCAGCAGTATCCATATCAGATATTACTATGAAGTATATTGATAAAAAATGTCTGAACAATATTTTATTTATCATTTACATATCAGGGCCTGGGCCCAAGACCATAAAAAATATACAGTAAAATGGAACAGGGGCTCCTCTCAAATAGGTTGTAATTTAGTAAATTACAGAATGCTAAGTGTCAAACTAAAGACTAAACAATAATAAATATTATGGAAATTTAGCTGAGTTCCAACTCACTGCTATTTGAGAAAGTCAAAAAGGCTTAATGGATAAAAAGTAAACTCAAGCCAGACCTTGATTTTTCTCTAATCAGAAACCTGTGTTATTCGCTGTTCTGCTTCAAAGTTGGTATTTTGCTTTGCTTAAAGAGAAAGGTAAAAACAAACAAACAAACAACAAAATGCAAGCTCTATATGCTATAATTCAACTCTCTGTGATTCATCTATAATCCAGTTTTGGAATATGTTCCTATGTTCTTTTGCATCAGTTATCTTTTCAACTTATAATTTACCAAATACATTTTATTTTCTAAACTTTGAACACCGTTGCTTTTGTAATCTCTTTCTTTGGAGATTTACTTTAAGTCCTAGCCCAAGGCAGTCCTCTTTATTGACACCTCACTTTGTCTTCCTACTTGGAGTCAGTCTCCCCTTGTCCCACAAACCTGCCATACTCTGCCCATTTATCTATTCAATGACTTGCCACATGCTGGCTTATTCCAAGGCCTAGTGGACAGCTGCCTTTTTTCCCACACTACGCTATAATAATTTTGAACTCATGAACTATATTGTGTTTTCCTTTGTTTTTCTGAAAGGCTGAACACAGTTGTGAAATGAATGAATTTGACAGTGAGCAAATTAATCTATGTTTAATAAATGAATAAATGAATACATGTTGAATAAATATATGCAAGTCACTTAGATTACATGTAAGATCATTTTTTCTAATGTAAGCCTTCAGGATGAAAGTATCACAAAAAGAAGTATTCACATTGACTTTGAGTTTTACTGAAAGTGAGTAGGTCAGTGTGTGGCAAAAAAGTCTGTGCTCTGCTCTTTATTTACAAAATTAGCTCTTTCTTCTTCATGCTTTGGCTTTGATATTTCCAGTTTTTAAAATAGTCTTATACTTTATGGTGAGAACATGCATGCCAAACATTCATTTATTCAGAGATTATCAACTAAGTTGAGTTGTCTTTTTTATTAGGGTATTAATAGTAAATTATACACTTTGAGAGGTTAATTTAATTAACAGCAGCAATATATGGTCACTCAGTTGGTACAATAAATTCCTTCATTTAACAAAAATGTGTTAGTCATCTAGCATATGCCAGGTACTGCACTATTAAATAAAATTTATGAGAGCCCACTGATCGGGACTGAGGCCTTAGACTTGGCCCCAGCCGATCAACCCAAAATGGAGTCACTGATGCTAAACTTTCACGTTACCATACCAAAACCTAAGCTAAAAGCTTTGTAAGATCTGACCTTCCAAGAAACTGGGAGAGAGTTGATAGCCAAATCTTCAAGCAGCCAATTTAAAAACAAAACAAACAAACAAACAAAAAGCAGGAGATTCACATCAACCAATCAAAAGGGTTTCAGTTAACCTGATCCAGCATGATAAAATCCCCCCTGCTTTATCTGGTAAAAGTAACCTGAAGAACTTGATATTATTCAATCTACTTTTGCTTTACTCTGTTTTCTTGGTTTTGGTCATCCTGCTTTACAGAAAGTGACTAGACTGCCATGCCCACTGGAGCTTTTGTCTGTTTTGTGGACTGGATGATGCCTGGTTCATGAATTACAAATAAAAGCCAATTAGGTCTTTAAAACTCATTTTATTGAAAATGTGTTTGTTGACACTGAAACATCCTAGAGAGTCAAAGTTGAATATAGACGAGGTCTTAACATTTTAGTAAGGTGGACTACAATGTAAATAAGTCATTGTAAAGAATACAATAAATTAGAATGAAAGGAAAAGTGGCTTTGCAGACAATGGCATGAGAAATTACCTACCAGTAACCAGAAAGGTGAGAAAAGAACTCTCAAACTTCCAAACTTCTCCCCAATATTCCTATCAGAGTGACTAGATGCCTTAGCAGTTTTTAAGGGAGTTTAGAACTGTATCAATATAAATAAAGCAAATATATTGCTTTTGAGGGAATTGCTTGTTAAATTAGCTTCCCCTTTTGTCCTCTGAGAAAGACTGGAATGGTGAGCAGCAGTAGCACACAGAGGCAAGGGAGAGCTGACTTGGGCCTGCTTAGGGAGTTGAGTGGCTCTGAATGAACACTGAGCATCTGCATCTTAATTTAATGGAGACTAGCACTCAAAGGAAATGATGTGCCATCCAAAAAGAATGGCAACTGCCAGGGGAGGGTAGAGGAACTGAATGCAAACTCTGATCATTTAATAATTTTTCCAAGTGCAAAGCTATCTGTTAGGAAATGATTTTGGTTACTTAAGGACTCTATTCAATCATCATTTATACAACTAGGAGATATACGACCCCCCTGGCCGACACACACAAACACACAAAAACACAGACTTTTGGGTATACTGGTCAAAGCAAGGGAGGAGAAATGCATACTCACAAAAGTCACTGAATAAAACTGAAAAACAGTAGCATCAGAATGCTTCAAAATTCTGCCATTATCAATCAAAAGGTTTTCTGACCCTTAGTACTTCAGGAGAAGGATCTAGGGTGGAGTACCTTCGAATTTCAAAGAAAAGATAGATAGAGATGGCTTTATATCTAGGAAAGTTTCCCTGCACTTCATGGTTTTTTTTCCATGTAAATATGAAAAAAAAACCCTACTACTTTTTATAGGAGAAATATGGACAGATATATTAACAAAGCCAATTCACTACCTATATGTCCTTTTCACATCTCACAGTGTCTATTAATATTTGGAAAGACACTCACTTATTTATCATGAAGGGACATTTCCATGTATTCTTTTCTCTTAATCAACATTAAAATAATATGGTAAATAAAGAACAGAACGAAGGACACAGCTGGCATGACAGTTTCTGTGCTTTCTCACCAAATCAGTATGGCTGACATGGAAAACAGAGTAACAGATGGTGGAATAGCTAGAGAGGCACATGATTTGCTCAAGGTCACAAGAATTTCAGCAACACAACTAGAAACAAACAAACAAAAATACCCAGACCTTGAAGCTAAATGCTATTGTTTATATATACCATTTCATTAAGGAATAAAGTTTTAATTAAAGAATTACAGGATAATTATAGTCTCAGTTCTTGATTAAACCCAATCATGGAAATGATAGTTTTGTTGGAAGAAAGGCAGGTAGCTTCTTCTGACTGACTCTATTGTAGGGAGGGTGAGGGCTACGTTGGAACAAGAGACTGGAATAAATGCTTTGTGTCTCTATGAGTTACTGGGTTGCATTTTTAGGCACTTAGTATATGAATATGTTGACAACAGGGTTTGTCAAGTTGACACTTTAGGTGGATTTCTTTGATGTCAGTGGATAGGATGAATTGAGCACTGTGAAAAGGAACAAAGGGCAAAGACCTTGTATTCAGGGAGAAAAAGTTAAAGAGCTGCTTCAGTTATGGAGGTCAAATACTGGAAGAGGTAAATCTAAAGGTAGGAACTGGAGGGTGGTAAAACTCCCCACAAAGGTATAGAACACTGTTGACTTTGTTTAGTGAGGATGAGGGTGATGTACTTCTGGACATACTGAGGTTAGGATATAATCAGGGTTTTGATGGAGACATGCCAGAAGCAGTTAGAATCATTTCTGCAGCTCAAAGAAAAAAATGGGTCCAGAATGGGCCAGGCGCGGTGGCTCACGCTTGTCATCCCAGCACTTTGGGAGGCCGAGGCGGGCGGATCACGAGGTCAGGAGATCGAGACCACGGTGAAACCCCGTCTCTACTAAAAATACAAAAAAATTAGTCGGGCGCGGTGGCAGGTGCCTGTAGTCCCAGCTACTCGGAGAGGCTGAGGCAGGAGAATGGCGTGAACCTGGGAGGCGGAGCTTGCAGTGAGCCGAGATTGCGCCACTGCACTCCAGCCTGGGCGACAGAGCAAGACTCCGTCTCAAAAAAAAAAAAAAAAAAAAAAAAAATGGGTCCAGAATTACAAACTTGGCAGTTACCTATAGAAAGATGATAAATAGACCTATGACACTGAGTGAATTCACAATCAAAGAGTAAAAAAGATAGAAAAGTGGGAATAGAATAATTGGGCAAAGTTTCATTTAAAACCTGATGGATGATCTGTAAAAGAAAGAGATTACAAATTGGACCCCATCAAAATTTAAAACTGCTGATCTTTGAAAGATACTGTTAAGAAAAACCACACGCTAGAGGAAAATATTTGCAGAATATTTATATGACAAAAGACTTACATCCGAAACATATAAAGAATTCTCAAAAAGCAATAAGGAAATAAACACCTTGGTATAAAAATAAGCAAAAGACTTGAACAGATACTTTGGCAAAGAAGATATACAGATGGCCAATAAACACATGAAAATATAATCTTCTCTTCTTGGGCGAGTATTTGTAAACAGTAGACTGACAGCAGCACAGATTCAAAATAATAACATACTTTTCGTATCATATACCTGTGTGGTACTTATCACTTGTCAGACACAGTTTTAAGCACTATGTAAATATTAGCTCACTTAATGAGTTAACAAAGTAGTGTTTTAATTAACTATTCAGTGATAAAGAAATTGAGGCACAGAGAGGTGAAGGAATTTGCCCAAGGTCATATAGCTGGTAAGTGGCTAAGCCCAGATTTGAACACAGGCATTCTGGCTCCAGAGCCTGTGCTCTTGGCTATAACAATTTGAAGCCTCTACAGAAACCAGCAAGTATATATTGAGTGCCTACTCAGTGCACACATTATAGAATCACAAGAAATGGATTAAATATAGTTCCTTTCCTAGTGGAGCTTAAAATCCAGATAGAAAGACAAGTCTATGCACACCAAACACTTGTCTGCAACTAATAATGATTCAAGCTTTAGAAAATAGACAATAAACATGTTGAACATCATCATGTTGGTTAAAAGACAGGATCTTATTATGACAATTAGGAATTATTGAAAACATTCTAGACCCTCTGTAATTTAGAAGTTCTTTAGAGGAAAAACAAACACCACAAAGCTTTATAAGAATTCAAACAGGTAATAATAGTTTGGACATTTGAAACTATTCTTCTACAATCTTTTATGCTAGTACAATTGTCAGTAAAAATATTTATCAATTATCTCTTTCATGCTTGATAGAGTCCTTGTGATTTAGGTTGTTTCTAATAACTTAATGTAAACAAGCATGAGCCTTGTCCAAATATGACAATGATCTAATTCAATTACCCCCTCTATGTTAAACCTGCAACTGTCTAGTGAGCTGAACAATTCCTGTTAGCCGGCTGTTACTTCAATAACACTGAAGATCCATCCTTATGAGCCCTGAGTTACTGTTCTGTTTTGTTTTTGTTTTGTTTTTCCATTTTCCCAGAATGAAAACTGCAATAGAAGCATGATAAAATGTAAGACTATAAGCAGAAGAAATCCTTATTAATTGACTTTGATTAAAAGAAAATAGCATCTTTGAAGCTGTACCTACAGAAGTCATCCTGTGAGACATAGCAACTCCTGTGAGGTCTCAGATTCACTCCATTCTAGCAGCCCAGCCTGAAAAGGGGTCGAATGTGTGTGTGCCACTAACAACTGTGACTGTGCAGGAGGTAGGCAGGAAAGAGAAAGGAGAGAGACAGACAGTGGGGAGGGGAAATGGAGAAAGAATCAAATGAGGGAGGAAATAAAAATGAGAGAGAGAGAGAGAGAGAGAGAGAGATTGTAGGAGACGTGAAAGAGTGAAGGATCGGAAGGAAGGGTGGGGGATGCAAAAGCCAGATTTTTATTGGAAGCAATTGAAGTGGTTGCTATGAGACCCGCTCGAGCGGAGGACCAGCAGCCAGCCCGACGCTGATGGTTCTTACCTCGTACTAAAACCTTTGCTTTGACACAGTTTTAGAGTTGCTTAATATTCGAGCAAGCACCTGACACGGGTGACTTTCTCCTTCTTTTTTTCCTCCAGTCCCTCGGGTAAGATGGAGGTAGAAAATGAAGCCAGCTGCTCCCCAGGCAGCGCATCAGGCGGGTCCAGAGAGTACAAGGTGGTAATGCTGGGAGCAGGGGGAGTTGGTAAAAGCGGTAAGTTTTCACACCAAATGCTGGGGAAGGAGGGACCTCTATAGAGACAACTCTATAGAGTGAAAGAAAAATGATATTGCTGATGCTGTTAGAGGTGAACTGTGGCAGTTAAACACAGAGCATGGGTCTGGCAGGATGCTCCAAAGTGTCAGGACTGTTAAACCGATGCTGATGAGTCAGGAGAATGCAGACAGCCAGTGATGATCCACAGAACTTTAAGAGGATAATTGTTTTCTTTGATTTCACGCTGGGTGATATTTGCTCTTAGTGTATAGGTCTTTTTTAATAATAAAAATATGTGTGAAATTGTCATGGTATGAGAAAAATGTGCTCCTATTCTCAAAAATCTTCACATAAAGAAAGAAGTGCTATGAATACTCAATTAAACACAGCTACAAACATAGACATATACTCAGGATGATGGGTGTTGATTGTTGTGTTTGTTTCTTTCATTAAGAGGCTCTTTTTCCTCATCTGTAGTCTGACATAGTGTGTGTGGGCTTTGAATACAAAAAGAAAGTTGGTTTTTGAAAGTGGCAGTGATTTATGGAATGATATTCATTGTGAGTCTTGTGCAGGGTGATCAAACTAAACTTTGTGGTCAATTAAAGGAGAAAGCTACACAGATAAATGAAGATGAGGTGATAATAGAGATGAAGAATAACAAATTTGTTTTGGTACATGAAGAACTGAAGTGTCAGTTGTTGGGATTCTTGAGGAGCCTAAAAGGCCAAGTATAAAAAATTTAAAAAAATAGATACATAGTAGTTTTTATGGCTGATCAAAAGTTAGATAGCTCGGAGCTATGGCTATCACTAGAAAATAAATAAATATAGCTTTTTATATAAATATTAAATATCTCCACTGGGAATATATCTTTGGGAATTCTAAAGGGTAGAAGAAATATTAGAGTTAGCATGGACAAAAAGCATCAAAACAAATCAATAGTTTTAGTGTTGACAAAAAAATTAAAAGTTGAAGACAGTATTTTCGACAGAAGAAACCAAAAAATTAACACCTTTGGTGGATGGGTCCACAAGGGATAGGAAAACCAAACAGGAAAGGAAGAGGAAGGAGAGTGTGACTTTAGTGGACAACAAAGTTAAAGACAGCAAGAAACATAAAATTCAGCACCCCCACCTCTTCTCCTCACCCTACAAAAGAAAATTCTCATAAAAAATAAAAGAAATAGGTACATTTGGATGTGGTCAGTAGCAAAATGCATATCAAAGTGAAAAAAATTATTCATCTCTTCTAGGGAGGCAAAAATGTGAAAGAAAAGCTTTGTAATTGTGTATAAATGAGGAATTTTTAAAAAGCTTTCTCCTCTAAATATAATGATTTGAGAAGGAAGGAATCAAAATAGGTTAGGATTTAAGGAAGGAGGAAGGTATGGAGGAAGGATAGAGACAACATGATCTATATAAAATGAAGTTATACTTTACAAGAATCCAGTCAGATACAGTGAGGAAGAAAGAAATAAACAATGTGAGAATAAAATACTGAAGAAGAGAGAAAAACAGATTTAAAAAAAAACAGGCAAAAGGCCAATTCACATTAAATGCCACCAGCAGCTTGTGATGTCAGGGAGATGCTGAAATTGTCGCAACAATGTGCCTCTGTATTGCTTTTGTTTGCTGGTTAGGTATTTGCTTTTAGGAGCTTGGGGGATGTGGGGATAGAGTGACTGATTTTTAGCCTACTTCATTTTATTCCACGGAAATGAAACTTGGAGAGAAGAGATTTTGGACAGGAACATCCTTCAGCAACACACTTTTCTTGTGATATTGCTGATATTATAGTGATGATATTTTAACTTCTATTTTGATCTCTCCCAAGTATTATTTGTGCTGACTGATCATTGTTACTGTTCCAATGACTATGGATTTTCAATGTGACACATGGCCCACAGAGTGGCCTGGCTTGCTCTCATCTTTGCTTTGTACAATAGAAGTCAATTCGTAATTAAGTACTTGAACTAAACTTTTCCAGTGAGATGAAAAGACAGGAATAACCAGCTCATTCTCAAAGAAAGATAAGGATAAAGAGTGTAAACAGCTCAGTTGTAAATGGCAACCTTGGCTACTACACCAGAGAATATTTCTCGTATTACAATTTCACACCTGGAAAATGCTGTCCTTATGACTAAATGTTTGAAATCACAGTGATAAAATCATCTGGTCCTTGGACTTTCCCCCTGTGACTTACCTGATGTTTTTCTATCAGCATATAAACATTCAAGCACTGATTCTCAATATTAACCTTCTATTGAAGGTTAAAATACTTGCTTTCAAATGAGCTAAAAATACACATGGTTTATTTTATTTCATTTGAGCCTAGGCTGGGGTGCAGTGGCATGATCATGGCTCTAAAATATACACTTTAAAACCTACTTTTCATATCAAAGACTTAGATCAACAGAGGTATATGAAGGAATTGTATAACCCCATTACCCTGGGTTGTGTGAAGAGATTTCCAGAAGAGATTTGCTCTTCTGAAGAAACTAAAGAAGATGCATCAAGCTACCATCTGTTTCCAATTCTGAGAGTCAAGTCCAAGTCAGCCTTAAACATGGATTAAAAACTCAATTTATGGTGACTATAATTTTTAAAATCTTGGAGATTTTCTATGTATATTAATATTTCTTCTTTCTTCTTTTTCTTTTTCTTTTTGTAGAGATAGGCTCTCACTATGTTGCCCAGGTTGGTCTCAAACTTCTGGCCTCAAGCAATGGTCCTGCCTCAGCCCCCCAAAGTACTGGGATTATAGGCATGAGCCATTGTGCCTGGCCTGAGAAATGTTTTTATCCATGTTTTACCAAAATATTTTTTTAATAGAAACTTTTAAAAGAATTTGCAACTTTACTGAAATAGGAATTCCCACAAGATTTAAAATATGTCAGTTAATGAATGTACTTTATGTGAAGAATTTTAAACCACAAGTAATCAATAAAGTTTACTGAGCACATATTATGCACAGTCCTGTACTAGTTACTATGAAGGACATAAACATTTATGAAGCCCCCATTGCATGGCAGGCATGGGCTACATGTATTTCATGCTTATACTCAGTCCTAACCTTAGTCAAGAGTCGGTATTTCTATTTCACAGATGAAAAAACAGAAGTCAGAAAAATAACTTGTGCCTGGTCATGGGGGTAATAATTTAGAGTTCTGTGATCTTTTATCTAACTCTACTACATTATGTTTAATGGTCTGAGAAGAGCAAAGAGTTGCATCACTCACTATTAAGAAGAAAACAGATTCATTGATAATGCATTTCCTAGGTCTTGAATGTTATATTTAGAAGAGATCTTAACCATCTAGGCTATCACTTTGATTTATACATCTATGCCTCTTTAATCTTTAACCTAATTGAACACTATGCATAATACTTCTGTATAAATATATAATATTTATATT
Source organism: Nomascus leucogenys (assembly GCF_006542625.1). Classification (NCBI taxonomy): domain Eukaryota; kingdom Metazoa; phylum Chordata; class Mammalia; order Primates; family Hylobatidae; genus Nomascus; species Nomascus leucogenys. The sequence goes on from NC_044384.1 coordinate 36,717,442, forward strand.
TGTAGCCATATTTTTATAATTAAAAATTATATGTAATATTGTCCAAGAATGTTACTAACTGCAGAGAAAACAGGGATACACAAGAATTATTTGGACAATGGCCAAACTGAGGCATTGAGAGGCGAAGAGACCTGCAAAGGTCATTTATACAGCAGTGGCAGAGTCAGATCCAGAATCCAGTCCTTCTGACACAATTGAAGCTGCTTTTCCATCACTCCCCAACTTTTACATAGAGTAAGCTGAATCAAAACTGCACCATACAAAGTAACAGATATGTATACAAAGTCGCAGATGTTTAGGAGGAAGAAGTATAGAGATCTAATGTATAGGATGAGGACTATAGGTAATAATATTTTATTTGGGGTTTATGCTAAATTCGTAGATTTTTTTATGTTTATTTGTACATAGCAGGTGTATATATTTTATACATGTATATATTTATGGAGTACGTGAGATATTTGGATGCAGGCTTACAGTGTATAATAATCACATCAGGGTATGGGGTATCCATCACCTCAAGCATTCATCATTTCTTTGTGTTATAAATCTTCCATTATACTTTTTTCTTATTTTAAAATGTACAATAACTTATTCATGACAATAATGACCATGTTGTGCTATCAAATGTTATATCTTATTCATTCCATCTAACCACAATTTTATACCCATTAACCATCTCCACTCCCTCTTCCTACTACCCTTTCCAGCCCCTGGTAGCCATCATTCTACCATCTCTATGAATTAAATTGTTTTAATTTTTAACTTCCACAAATGAATGAGACCATGCAAAGTTTGTCTTTTTCTGTCTGGCTTATTTCACTTAACACAATGATCTCCATTTCCATGCATGCTGTTGCAAATGACTGGGTCTCATTCTTTTATATAGCTGAATAGTATTCTGCTGTGTATATATACCACATTTCTTTTATTCATTCTTCTGTTGATGGACACTTAAGTTGCTTCCAAATCTTGGCCATTGTTACTAGTGCTGCATAAATTAGTAGATTTTAGCTGCTGTTACTGCCACCCCCTATAAAAAGTAGCTATGTGAAATGATGTATATGCTAATTTGTTTTCTTATAGTAAATATTTTACTATCTGTGTGTAACCCACAACATCATATTGTATACCTTAAATATACACAATAAAGTTTATTTTAAAAACAAGACTCATGATGAGAAAACTACTTAAGAAACAACACACATATATATACACACACACACATTCAGTGAAATAACATTAAATGGCAGTAGAATAGAAACTTATATTACAAACTGTGATTAAAACTAAAACCAAAAGAAAACAAAAAAGACCAATTATCCAATAAAGTTCAGTATGTTAGGCATCTTCTTTTAGCCTTCTATCTCATTTTGTTCCACTGCCTGCCACTCACCCACCCTAAAAAAATAAAATAAAAATAATCTCATGGTTACAGTTTTAAAGTTTTATGGAGCCTAAACAATCCTTATAACAGTTTTAAATATTGACCTTTGTCATTGTGGTTTGAAATAGCAAGGCCATTCCTCAATGTCAGAGCATGATGAAATATTGCCTTCCTTGGCTTCACATCTGATTCTCCAAGTTCAGAATCAAATTTATTCAACAGATTTTATTTAATAAAAATAATATCTTATTTTCCAGGTATTTTGGAAAATATCTGCATTTGGGATTTATGCTAAGTTTGTAGGTTTTTATTTTACTGATTTTTTTATTTTTATGGGTACATAGTAGGTATATATATATATGTATATATATGTGTATATATAGGTATATATATGTATATATATGTGTATATATAGGTATATATATGTGTATATATAGGTATATATATGTGTATATATAGGTATATATATGTGCATATATAGGTTTATATATGTGTATATATATGTATATATGTATATATATGTGTATATATATGTATATATGTATATATATGTATATATATTTGTACATATATATGGAGTGCAGGAAATATTTGTATACAGGCATACACTTAACATAATTATAATGTTTTAAGATTTAAAGAATTTAAGATTCATAATGATCATATTTTGCAAAATAAGATATTATTGCATAAAATTGGGTAAAAATAACATTTTACCTATTCTGATTATGATCTTATTTGATCACAAAATAAGAAGGCAAGTAGGAGAGGTATCTAGGCACAGAACTATCAAGAGATTTGTCTAGTAGGAAAGTCAGAAAATAAGGACTGGACATGAGTGCAGGCTTTCTACATCTAAATTGTTTTTCTATCAAATTGCATGGGAAAAGCAGAAAAAGTTTCCCAATGTCAGATGAGAACTTTATGTCCTTCTCTGGTCTCTAGGACACATCTTGGAATTATTTGGCAAAATGTTGTCTTAACATACACCTTCAAGTGTGAAATATGTATGAAATGTTATGCAAGTCATTCAGAAGGGAGGGGGTGTTATTCATAACTATGATTTCAGGTGATTCCTGACCTCTGGAGTGCACCACCTCGTGGTGGAAAATTTGCTGTAATGTGTAATACAAAACAGTAAGTTTATATCAGGCTTCTAATGTAAGAGCTTTGGAAACTCAGTATAATGGGTGGCTATAAGAGATATGAAAGCTGAGAAGAAATCACAGCATAGATGGTACTTAAATTATGTCTTAAAGGATGAGGAGGATTTTTTTGATGCTGAAGAAGAAAAGTATGGGGAGATCCAAGGAAGAGAACTGAACATAAACAGTGTATACAGGGGCACAAACGGATGTGAAGGCTTATAGTTTTTAATGGCAGCATCTTGATAACTTAGTGTCTCTATGGGGTAGTTGAAAAAATACCTTTTGAGATTTGCTCAATAGATGCTTTAGTTAACTGTGAAAAAGTTACACAACACAAATAAACTGAAAATACAAAAAGGATTAGGGAACTCAGAATTTATTAGAATGTTTCCATTGTGAATTCTTTGTAAAGAAAAAACTCATTTGTAAAATAAACAAACATATTCTCTCCCACGGCCATTTGCAGTTTGTCCCCTCTGTAAATTCAGTTTCATGTAGCAGGATTTTATAAAGAGAAAGCGGTAACAGAATCTCTGAGGTAAATGGAAAGCAGCACACAACCAATTCCTTCCACCTCAGTGAATTAGGAAAGCAGGTAGGAAGTTGAGCCTTTATCTGATGAATTAAATCAAGGCAAACAACCAAGTGCATAATTCATGTCCCAGAGCCTCTGTGTTTTACTTCATTAGCAGAACTTTGAGTCTGACAAAGCTGAACAATTGTCACATCCTGGCTATGCGTTATCCTAACCCTGTGGACTGTAAGGCCAAAGAAACAAAATAAACAAGGGGAAAGTAAAAAGATTTTAAGATTCCAGGGCCTTCTGTTCTCACCCTTAATTGTTATCACCTCAGTTGTACTGCAGACCATCACTCACTGCAATACTATCAGGAAGCATTAGCCAAGAGGTCTAAATAAGGCTCAGTAAAAGAGTAAATTGGTATCTACTCACTCAAATAATGATTGAAAACAGAATTCAGGTGAAAGGCTTTGATTGACAACATCTCCAAGATTATATGCACTCTGTAGATTTTAAATTGATGAAAGAGAGTTTCTACAGCTCTACATGAGTACTATACGACATGTCTGCCCCATCTATGACTGGAGATGAACGAGCATGTAATGATCCCTCAATGAGCCCACATGTTGCTGAGCTCTTTACGTTCAGGCATTTGCTTTGGTGTGCTGCTGGCTGAGGTCTGTCACATTCCCCTGCCTTACTGTACCCCTCGCCCTGCCTTGAACTTGTGAGGAAGGCATTACTGTCTGCGTTTTATAAATGAGAAAACTGAGGTACGCACACAAACAACATAATATGGCCCAAGGCACATAGATATTAAATGATGAAACTAATGTGCCTACATATGGATGTCTAAGTTCGATGTTTACATTATTTTTATTTTCTCACCTGAAAGTTTTTATTTTTTGAAGACATGCTACAGTGAACCTGAGTTCTAACTTCAGCTGCATTTTTTTTTTTTTTTTGAGACGGATTCTCGTTCTATCACCCAGGCTGGAGTGCAGTGCAAGCTCCGCCTCCTGGGTTCACGCCATTATCCTGCCTCAGCCTCCCCAAGTAACTGGGACTACAGGCACCCGCCACCACACCCGGTTAATTTTTTTTTTTTTTTTGTATTTTTAGTAGAGACGGGGTTTCACCGTGTTAGCCAGGATGGTCTCGATCTCCTGACCTCGTGATCCGCCCGCCTCAGCTTTCCAAAGTGCTGGGATTACAGGCGTGAGCCACTGCACCCGGCCGCATTTTCATACATGTATTTTAAACATCACACAAAATCATCTATATGAAAATATTTTAATATTTTTAATTTTCTACATAACGGAGAGTGCTACCCTTATTAGATGGGGTAGTGGGTGGCATGAGGAGCTCTGACTAAACATTTTAGCATGGAGGTGCCAAAGACTGGTTTGTTCTTGTCTATTCAGAGACCCTTGGGAGCCTCAACCACATAGAGAGAAGGTGACAATTCCTTTCAACTTGAGAAAACCAAGTAACCCAGTAATTACAGGAATTTATTGAAACCTGGGGTCATGCTAACAAAGAAAGTAAACAGGGTGCTGAGTAAACCATACAGATTTTTGAAATTAGGTGCTGATTTACTTAGGGAAGCATATTTTCTTTAAACATATACATTTTGGAATAATTAATAGAAACTGACAAAAGAGTGTTTGTGTGTGCATGTGCGTGTGCGTGCACGCATGCGTGCCTAGACCTGTGAAAAGCCCACAGATAGGACCAAGAATTAGACACAGCCTCTGCCCTGTCCACCAGGGTAACAAACAAGATGTATAAACAGACTTGTGAGGCAATGATAGAGATGTATAGGAGGTATTTTGGAAGCAATGAGAACTATGGCTTAGGAAGTTAAAATGACCTACCATACATCGTTCAGCTGTTCATTTGTAGCACTGGGACTAGAGTCTCCTGACTTTCTAGAGCATGAATTTTTCCAATAGGCCATGCTGCCTCCCGTAAACCAGCATAAAATCTCACTGGAGAGCAACCTGCTGCCTATGACTGATTATTTCTGTGCATGTGTGTGTTTGCAGTGTGCTGGGATTGCGACTGTACACACTGACAGACGGTGGTCCTCTGTACTGCTCACACACATGCAAGGTGCACTCCTATCAATGAATCTGGCCATTTGCAAAGCCCATCAATGATATCTACTCAATCACTTGGGCTTTCCTCATAAATACCAGCTTTCTGGTGACCCTGACCAAACAGTACCATCTGTCCTTCTCATTGCTCAGCAGGGACCAGCTAAGTGTCATTGCTAGTCACTCTGCCAGATCATCATTTCTGCCCTTTTTGCCTACTATCATTCTACTTCAGCTAACACCACAGCTTCAGCATGAGAGTATTGATAGTTCTGGTCCCCATATACTCCAAGCACTTCAGCATCCTGCCACTGCCATGTGTATTGGGCAGATAGAAATCTGATTCTCTCTAAAGTATACGTGAAGGATGTAAAGCCGAAGGGGTAGTGGGGGATTGGGGCCTCCCTGGAGATGTTGCATTGAAAAGGAAATCAGAGAGAAAACTATATTTGCAGTCCCAGGAAAAAATGTTTAATTGAACTGAAATGAGATAGTGTAGATAATTTGTGATCTTACAATGGAACACTGAAGAAAGATTTTTAACTCTTAGAGAAGTTGTGGTGGTGGTGGACGAGGGAAGTTCTTTATCAGAAGATTTCTTGTATATGTGAAAGTCAATGTTTGGGTAGTCACTTATTGAATGAATCAGAAGTCCTTAGACACTTTACCAGTTCACAGTCCCTCTTAATATGCTTTAAAATGCGCAATAAAGTGTGTGTTTGTGTTCATAAATCTGTGTGCATTCACAAAAGAGGAATATTTCTTGTTTTGTCCGAACTATTATTCTTTCAATTTCTTCCTGCAATGAATGGCAAAATAAAAGCGAACACTTCTGAGTTTTGCATATACCTGACCCTGTTCAAAATGCACTAAATATGTTAATTTATTAAGTCTCACTAAACCCAGCAGTGTGGGTGTGGTTAATATCTCTAATTAATAGATGAGAACAGTAAAGCTTGAAGATGTGAGTAATTCACTCAGGAACCCAGAGCCTGAGGTGACTATGCAGAACTCAACCACTGCCAGAGCTGAGGCCCTTAACCACTGTCCAGTGTGCTCCTTACCATGTATTATTTTGATCAACCTTCAATCTGTAGAATGAAGCCCCACCAAAGAAGTGATGACAGAATAATGTGAACTGGGGGTTTGGGTAACCTAGGACATCCATATTTGTCTTTTCTTATCTGTAAAATGGGGATGACAATAATAACTACTATAATGCTTCATACTCAGAATATTAATGACATAGCCTGGCACAAACTGTGGGACAATGTTTATAACATAAATGGATAGCTTTATTTTTATTTATTTACCCTTAACAACACTTGACGTTGCACGGGTCACTTAAGCTCTTTGAGTCTCCCTTTTCCTCATTAAGGGCTTTAATTAAAATATCCTCAGAGAATTGCTGGGTAGGTGACATTGGAAAATATTAAATAAAAACTATAGATTATAGTGCCCAATATTACACCTTCATTAAAACCGCTCATTCCTTCCCTCCCTCCCTCCCTTCTTTCCTCCCTTCCTTCCTTCCTTCCTTCCTCCCTTCCTATCTTCCTCCCTTCCTTCCTCTCTTCCTCCCTTCCTCCCTTCCTTTATTTTTCCTTCCTTCCATGCCTCCACCTAAGGCAGTTTACCTCTGTAACATAGGGAAGAGTAGTGACACATATTTCAGATAGGTCCTAGGAAAATACAATTTGGGTTGAATATTGTAGAACTGCCATTGTCTATGCACCTGCTCTATTCCTGTTCTTGCTCTCTAGATCCTTATATTGATTAGTTTCTGCTTTGGTCTCTTGAGTGGTAATTTCAGTGACAGTAATAAAAGTAGTTTACTAGTTACCTTAGTAAACAATCCCTTTATTCATCATAATTGATCCATACCACACACAAACGCGCACACACACACACACACACACACACAGTGCACTGCCTGTTAGAGAAAGGACTGGAGGACAATTGCCTGCTACAATAGCCCACAAAGGGCCTGATTAGAGGGGCTATGGCTTTTAACAGAGCATGCCTCTGCTTGAATCCAGACTGAAATTAATTTTTCCAATATGTGTATTGTTTTAATACATTTTGAGTAATATGACATGTCTTCCATTCTCCATAGTAGCAACACTGAACATTTAAAGGGAAAGAGTCATATTTAATGGTTGCAGGAAAAGCTAATAATAAGCTACATGGATACAGATTTTTGTTTAATTGAAGAAATCAGGCTCTTTATTTGGTAGCAAAAGGGCACATCTTTTATTTGAAATTGTAAAAAACTTTAGCTAATTGGTTCCTGCCTATTATATTTATTTATTTATTTATTTACTGTTTAGAAATATTTCTTACTTTATTCCAATATTATTATCTTAGGACTGAAATCAGTGGAAAAACATTAGGGATTTTATATGGGCAAATTCTGAGTAACAGAAGTCTGGAACACCTCAGAATCTTTTTTTTTCCCCTTTCATTTTTAGTTGACAAGTAATAATCATATGTATTTATGCGTTATTTTCATAGGTGTATACAATGTGTAATGATCAAATAATGGTAATTAGAATATCTATCACCTCAAACATTTATTACTTCTTTGTGCTGTGAACATTAAAACCCTCTCTAACTTTTTGAAAATACACAATAAATTATAGCCAACCACATTCATTATACAGCGCTGTGGAACACCAGAACTCATTCCTCCCATCTAGCTGTGGTTTTGTATCTGTTAACCAAACTCTCCCCATCCTCCCCTCCCTCTCTCTTCCCAGCCTCTAATGACCACAGTTCTACTTCTATATCAACTTTTTTAGATTTCATTTACAAGTGAGAACTTTTGGTATTTATCTTTCTATGCCTGATTTAGTTTACTTAATGTAATGTCCTCCAGGTTCATCCATGTTGTGGCAAGTGACAGGATTTCATTCTTTTTTCATGTCTGAATAGCATTCCATTACGTATGTATATGACATTTCCTTTATCCATTTATCTGTCGATGGCCATTCAGGTGTATTCCATATCTCAGTTATTGTGCACAGTGGTGCAATAAACTTGGGGGTGTAGGTATCCTTTCGATATCCTGACTCCCTTTTCTTTAGATAAATACCTAGTAGTGGGATTTCTTCTATCATCTTTTAAACCCCCATATCCCACTCTTATCTGCTCTTCGTACCACTTCATACCACTGTCCTGAAATACCATTTTGATTCTTCTCCTCCTCGAACAACTAAGATATCTTACTATATTCCAACACCATCATTTTAGAATTGAAATAGACCCAGACATGTCCTTCCATCACTGTCATCTACCTTCTAGACAAACGATTTTACTTTTTGTTCCCCAAATTCTTAGGACTTCTTTCCCATATTATTCACAAAGTTATTTTAAAATAAGCTCTCTCCTCCTTTCCCTCAATTTGTTCAATTTGATCTGTCCTTTCAGATTCTGCACAAGTACTTCTTGCTCTTTAATATCTTCCCTGTCTACTCCAGTCTAATATCTTCTCTCGTCTTTATAACACTTAAAATTCTTTCTGATTATTATCCCTTCCAGTAACTATTTACAATTACACAGGTTCTTTGAGCATCTGGCTTGTGGTCTTAAGATGTTATTTAAAGTTTGAATTTATATTTAATTTGTTATCTCTTTATATTTAATTTTCCCGTTTTAATAGCAAATTCATGAAGAGTAGAAAATGGATTATATATTGTCCTTCTTTTCCCATGATACTTATGGGAGTAAATCTTCAAAAATATTTATAAACATAATACCCTTTTTCATCTTTGAGGAAATTCAGAGAGTAAGACACCAGGCATATGTAGTAAAATAAAACTAAGCAATATTCTAAAAGTTCACAATAGAGCCATAAATAATAGAGAAAGAAACTGGTACCAAGAGAGAAGTGGCAGGTATGTGAGTATAGGGTAAGGGTGTGGCTTGGGAACAACCTAGACTCAGGCTAGCATTAACAATCTTTGGTGACAATGGATTTGAAGGCCAATAAGCCCACCTAGTGTTTAGGATGTTCAGAAACACAAATAGACCACAGGAAGTTTGTCCATCAAAACATGGCAGATAGTCACAAACAAGATATAAATGCTGAGTTAAGGGCCAGGCGTGGTGGCTCACGTCCTTAATCCCAGCACTTTTGGAGGCCGAGGTGGGCAGATTACTTGAGGCCAGGAGTCCAAGACCAGCCTGGCCAACATGGTGAAACCCCATCTCTACTAAAAATACAAAAATTAGCTGGCTCTGGTGGTGCACTCCTGTAGTCCCAGCTACTCAGGAAGCTGAGGCATGAGAATCACTTGAACCCGGGAGGCAAAGGTTGCAGTGAGCCGAGATCATGCCACTGCACACCAGCCTGGGCAACAGAGCGAGACTTTGTCTCCAAAGAGAAAAATAATAAATAAATACATAAATGCTGAATTAAAAAGAACTGAGCATGCACCAGCAGACAGAATCAGAAGCAGTGTACACATTCCTTGAAAGCAAAAGATTAGGATACCCGACATATGAAACAATGAAAATAGCTCATGTTTTATTTCCCAAGCCTTTTCCCACTGCACACCAGAACTGTGGACTACTCTCCGGGAAAAAAAAAAAAAAAGGTTTCCTGAGGGTTGGAGTGAGGAGGAGAAAAGAAAGTATTTTATAAAATGTTATGAGAAGATCACAGCAAGTAAGACTTTAGAACATTGTTTATCCCCAAAGTTCTAAGTTCAGAATGTTTACTAACATAAGAAAGAACAATTGTTTCTTGGTCACCATGAAGAAAAACTGAGGTAGACTGTAGTTGCAACACTGAATTCTGAATTAGCCACACGTTTCTACATATGTTTCCTGGGAGGGTAAAAATCATTCTGCATAAGATTTAATTTTAATTTTGATAAGAGGAAATCCCAAGAAGAGAAGACCATAGAATCTCGAATAGGACTAGATTCAAATCAAAGCATCAATTCTCCCTGATGTCAGGAAGCTGTAAAATCAAGAAGGCAAAACTTATTTCATAGGCAAAGTTGTTGCCATTATTAGAAAACAAACAAAACAACAATAAAATGAAAAGCAAATAAACATACAGAAAACAACTTTACTCTCTAGGATTAAAAGTTTTTCCTTCCTATTTTGTCTGCTTTTTTTTAGCTAGCTACTCACTCTTTTCTACTTGCTTTGTCTTAATGAATGAGCTTAAACGATCTAATAGGAGCTTTCACACTTTTTTTAGAGCCACCCCACAAAAGCCTTTAATATTTTTTCTGCCCTTAAAAAATTTGCCTTCTACTTCATCACAGAAAAGCAAATTGAAAACATTTTTACCTAAAATACTTTGCTATGACAAGAATACCAGTGGTCTGCCACTCTTAGCTTATTTATATATTTTCTGAATGTAATTCTGAGACAGCCTGGCATGTTTGAAACAGCATGGACTTTGAAGAGGGACAGGCATGCATTGAAATTCAGTTCTCCCACTAATAAATCAAGTGACTTTGCTGATTCTTCCTCTTCTTCTAGATCTCTTAATATTGCAGGACACAGGGCTTCTTCTCATCTTAATTTCCTATGGTAATTTATCCAGTCACATGGCTTCAATATCATTTATATACCTTTATATCTTTGTATTAAATTAAATTTTTATCTAGATTACATTTATATCTAAATTTATATCTGGATAATTAGACATAATTAAAATGACAAAAATTTAAAAAGACTACAATGCTAACCGAGAGGTAGGGTATAATGAGAGTATGAATTCATACAGCCACCATACCAAATAATTTGACACTCGGTACCAAGATGAAGAAATATATGTAACTTGATCAGATTATTTAGCAGTTCTGCTCCTAGCTATATATACTCAATAGAAATTCACATATGTATGAACAAAGAGGCATGGTCAGAATGTTTACAGTGGCATTATTCCTAATAGTCCTCAATTAAAAGTCTACATGTTCATTACTATGAGTGAATCAATTGTGTTAGAATTTATATATGTATAATATACACATACACATTAATTATACATAGACAGAAAATATATATATGTGCATATATTTATGTGTGAATGCAAACACACACATATATGTCTGTGCATGTGTGTGTATATACATACATACACACACAAAAGAAAAAGATCACCTACGTAGTCTCCTTTCAAGGAAGGGATAAGGCAGTGATTGGGAGAGGCACTGGGGGATTCTGAAGTCCGGAAATGCAGACTAAAATTCCCCAAAACTAAACCACCAATCTTCTTTTCAAACTTGTTTACCCCCAGCCTCCCTCATATCAATTGATAGCAACTCCATCTTTCCAATTGTGCAGGTCCAAAACATTGGCCTGATGCTTTACTTCTCTCTTTCCTTCATACTTCCACATCCAGTTCATAAGTAATTTCCTTGGTTTTGTCTTCTATGTATATCCAGAGGTGTCCTTTTTTCAAAACTGAATTGTGAATTGAATTCTAACTTACCATCCTCTTTTTCCTGTATCTATAGTTTTGCACTAACACTTCTCCATGTTTCAATTGTCTCCTGCAATTTATTAACACAGCAGCTAGAGTGGTCCTTTTAAGCTATAAGTCAGATCTTGTCATCACTGTGCTTTAAACTCTACCATGGCTCTTGTTTCACTCACAGCACTTTTAACAGCCGATGTCACTTCTGTGATCTCATGTCCTACTGACCTCCCTCTTGCTCTCTCTACTTCAGAAATATCAGCTTCCATGCTGTTCCTAAAATATGCCAGACAGGCACACTTCCCTTTTAGGGTCTTTGTGTTAGCTTTTCCTTCTGCCTGGGATAATTTTCTCCAGATATCTGCTTGGCTTACTCTATCTTTTTCAAGCATCTCTCTCCTATTGTTGCATCAATGGACCTGTCCGCACCAGCCTATTCTATTGAAATACCTCACCTTCCTACCACATCCAAATCTCCCTTTCTTTGGTCCACTTTTTTCTTTCTATAGCACCTATTGCTTTCCAATGTAATAACTGATTATGTTACTAGTTATTGTTGGCCTTCTCCAACACTAGAATATCTGTTTTATTCTCCCAACCGCCTAGTGAATAAATGAAATAAAGTTACCTAAACTTGTGAAGCTTCAATGTATTAATCTCTAAAGTATGGAAAATAATACCAACCCTGCTAGTGGGTTGTGAGATTCAGGGCTGTAGCAGTAGAGATAAGAAGTGATAAGACTCTAGTTATATTTTGAAAGAAATGCCAAAAGTATTTAGTAATTAATAGGAGAGTGTTGTGGGCCTAAGCCAAAAATAATTTTGCCATCAATTGAAATGGATTATTCTATGCAAATTTGTCAGAAAAAAAACCCTGCAAGATTATTTTAATGTTATGCAGCAAAAGAGAGCATACATGGCTCTTGATATTATAGAGAGACAAAATACACAAATACACATGTGTTTATGATCTTCTGATGCTTATACTCCCATTGAGTTTAAGAGTTTTTGAAACAGAACCTATGCTGTAGGGGAAATATGAAGATTAAATTTAATAATCCAAATAAACAAGTGTCATCTGTATATAGGTATTTGATAAATGTCTGAAGTTACTATTTTTTATTATATTAACAGAAAGACTGATAGTTTATATTAATAAAATGACTGACAGTTAAGGTGAGGAAGAAATACATTGATATATATATAAGATTAAAAATGCAAACTTACATTACTTAATGTAATGTTCATTTCTAAATGAAAGGGAGTAAATAAAAACTCGTTTATATATCATTATAACCTTGGAAATCACACTCTATTAAGGAGGTTTAAACTGAATAATTCATTCATTTAATATGCAGTATAGATGTATTGAGTTATATAGCTTTCCAGTCATCATTCTGGATGCTAGAGTCATAGAACTAGCCCGAGCCCACACCTTCAGAAAGACAAAGAGAGACAAATGATAAGGAAATTACAATTACCAAAGCATCAAAGCTGATCTTGTTAGTGCTCTTTTTTCTGATTATCTTTTCCACATAAGTTTGCTATATATGATTTACCTAGAACCAAAATAGAAAATCAGAAAAGTTCATCTCCCCTTTCCTTAAAATCATATGCCAACAGCATGGAAGTTTTCTTAGGAGCATAGGCCAGATGTTGCCATCCTGTTTCTCTATTTCATCCCAAATATTGACATGACTGTTCATTCCTCTGAGGCTGGGTTTGTTTTGTATAGTATGTGCTTAGGAGTAAAGATTTGAGATCTTGCTACCAGCATTTAAATCCTGGTCCATTCCTTCAGCAATGTTGTGATCATGGGTATATCACTCAGCATCTCTGAATCTTGGTTTTCTTCTCTGTCAAATGGGTTTGATAGTACAGTGGACTTCCAATGAATTAATGAATAGGCTTCCAATGAATTCTTGTAAATAAAATCCTGAAAACAGTACATGGCACTTCCTCATAAGCACTAGTTATTGTCGTCGTGGTTGTTATTGTTGTTGTTATTGTAACCATTATGTCTTTACAAAAAACCTATTCTGTCCTACCTAGGCTGACAATTATGTTTTCTCCATTTTTCTCTAAGACTGAGATGACTTTATTCTCCCTTACTTCAATAAAAGCATTTATTATTTACATCCCTATGTGTTACAACTATTCTCTCTTTATCTAGGGTGAAAAGATTCATGTAATCCTGAGCAAATGGGCTTAGAAGGAGGGGAACCAAAGGCTGCTTTTGCTAATGATTTTCTGGGAAAGAAAGTGGCTTCTGATTTCTAAACCCCTGGTTCTTCCCAGAAAGGAAGAGACATGTTTCTGCCATTTTTGAAAACTCTGACGGTAAAAGGTTATTACCTAGAGTCGTTCTGATCCCTCAGAAAAGGACTTTCTAATACAACTTCCAACACTGCAAGTTTCTCATGCAGAAAACCTTTAGAAACAAGTGAATTCAAAAGAGAATTTAAGGAACCAGGTTATAGCTTCAGTATTTTGTTCAATTTGAGCTTATCCTGGAAGGTCACACATTTTACATCTCTTTGAGCTGCTCCCCATCACTCCCAGCATGTGCTATCATTTTTAATTTTCAAGTTTTGTAGCTAGCACTTTAGCTACACCAGCTAATATCTAGCTAACTAATAAGGTCCTCTGCTTCCACCTTTATTGATTAATCATCTGTTGGAGTTTTGAATATCCATTTGTGTTTAATTTGCTGATATTAAAAATGCCTCTTTCCTGAAAGTGATGGATGGTCTTCCAAAGGACAGGACTTTGGTTATGATTTATGTAATAGCAAGTTCACTGGAGCCTGGCTGGAAAACTACCCTTGGAGATCATTGTAATAAAGAGCTCTGTAGTGACACTTTTCAGGTCTTTAAAAGCTGTCTGGTGGATAAAGTTTTCTTTTTATTCAGATTTCTATGTAGACCTTCTAGCATCAGCCTCCAATAAAACTCACCCAATGGGAGTTATTGTTTTCTTATACAAACCCTTTGCTCCAGACAAAAGGAACTTTCCATTGTCTCCCAAGTATACCTTACGTCTCTATACATAACTTTTGCATAAGATATCCTACTCTTTTCCAGTAGCTTTCTGGAATCTTCTCTGCTTATTTTAATTTCACTTATTCTTCAAGAACTAAGAGGTAAATATCCAAACCCACAGTAATTTATTCTCCCTCTCAGTATTTCTACTTTTCGCTGTCTGTGCTATTTATTTAACATTTAACGTATTCGGATTTGTATATTTAACCTCCTCTGTGTATGTCCTGTCTTTTCTCTATAATATAAACCCCTGTAAGTTAAGTTTTATATGCTCTATACTCTATGCCAGTACTTCTCAAATTGTCGCTCCCTGGTCCTCAGCAGCTACAGCATCTGGGAACTTGTTAGAAATACAAATGCTCACACCACATTTCAGATCTACAAAATCACAAACTCTAAGGGGTGTTTTCAAATCTCCCCGTATAATTATATTGTATAGCAGTTTGAGAATCCCTAGTCTACATGATGCTGCTTTCTCTCTTTCTCATGATAGCAAGGGCTCAGGATATATGGGACACTTGATATTTGTTAGTTAAAATTAGTTTCTTCTAATTCTAAACTACAGCTAACACCCTTTGGATAGGATCAAATACACACCTCTTTCTAAGAATGAAGCTCTTTATCCCTTCATTACATTTTTCTCTCAGTCCATTAGATATTGTTTTTAGCATCGTACTTTCCCAAAGAACTCAAAATTTACTTATTCAAGAAACTGTGGCATAAATGATTTTATCAATTACGTTGAGTAATTTCCCTAGAATTTTAGTTTTAGATACTTTTTGAGTATGAATTTCTTGATACATATAAAAAAATCTAACCTAGAAAGGTTGAGAATAAAACAAACACTTGTGAACCCCCACCACTCAACTTAGTGGGTAATTATAGTTGTTTTATTAAATATATTTAATCACCAAACAAACATACTAACATGATTTTAAAACCATTTTAGATATTATTGTAGGCTGATAAAAGAGAAATGTGAAAGCAAGAGTATCTCTCCAGTAGTCACCAAAACATAATATGTAAATAATCTGTTCTCATGTATCTGCTAGTATGTGTCTTTGAATGTTATAGGCAATATAAATACATACTTTCTCCTGAAGTGAAATTTTCCATGTTAAAAATAATCTTCTGTGATATTATACACATGGTGTACTCTTCTTGAAATGTAGATTCATTTTTAGATTTAGGAAATCTGTCACCCCTCTAAATCTCAAAGGATACTGTTTAATAACCTGACAAGGAAGACGATAGTTTCCAGCTAAATTATATGAATTACTACCATATGGACCAGAGAAATTCAGATAGGCCAAATTTTAAAGTTTCATTCAATTCATCTTGTCTGGTTTGCTGGTGCAAATCTAGACCATCTTCATTAGAATATGTGCTTTCGTGGATTTCTTAACAGACTCTGAGGAAATACTTGTTTACAAGTTGGGATTTATATTCACTCCTCTGTTTCCTTCCTTCTTTTTCTACTCCAGTGTGAAATAGTCTCAATTTTCCAGGTTGTTCTGCTTCTTGAACATGTGCTATACAAGCATTTTTTTCTTCTAATTATTAACACCTTTGCAAAGTTTTAATTACTGTAAACGCAGACATTACTGTGTATAAATTACTACTGTCTCCTAGTAAGCCAGAATCTTTCAGTAGCGAGCTGAGTGACCAACCTCTCTTGACTTTATATTCCCCACCTTTAACATTAGTGTAAAGGAAAAAGGTAGATTTTTTAACATCCATATTCTGTACATAAGTATTTCCAGATATAATAGTGTTAAATATCTTGTCTAATCAAATTATCATGTCATTTGAGTTAATACTTAGAATCTGCATTTGTTGCTGAACT
The DNA here is from genome assembly GCF_006542625.1 of Nomascus leucogenys. Classification (NCBI taxonomy): domain Eukaryota; kingdom Metazoa; phylum Chordata; class Mammalia; order Primates; family Hylobatidae; genus Nomascus; species Nomascus leucogenys. The sequence continues at coordinate 36,733,919 of NC_044384.1, forward strand.
GATCAAATCAGCGAGTGCAGTTATACTGCAGATAAGTAAGTGGATAGGTATTAAAGATATAATCCTATGCCATTTGTGTTTAGATACAATGATTACATTGAATTTAAAATTAAGTTTACTTTTTTACATAAGATCAAGCAATTTAAACAAATTTTCTCCCAAGTAGTGAGTTTTGAATTTATTTTGTGTACTTGTCTATGTTTTATTTTTATTTTTTTATTATACTTTAAGTTCTAGGGTACATGTGTACAACGTACAGGTTTGATACCTAGGTATACATGTGCCATGTTGGTGTGCTGCATCCATCAACTCGTCATTTTTTAACCCCATCAAAAAATGGGCAAAAGATATGAACAGACACTTCTCAAAAGAAGACATTTGTGCAGCCAACAGACACATGAAAAAATGCTCATCATCACCAGTCATCAGAGAAATGCAAATCAAAACCACAATGAGATACCATCTCACACCAGTTAGAATGGTGATCATTAAAAAGTCAGGAAACAACAGATCCTGGAGAGGATGTGGAGAAATAGGAACTCTTTTACACTGTTGGTGGGAGTGCAAATTATTTCAACCATTGTGGAGGACAGTGTGGCGATTCCTCAAGGATCTAGAACTAGAAATACCATTTGACCCAGCAATTCCATTACTGGGTATATATCCAAAGGATTGTAAATCATGCTACTATAAAGACACATGCACATGTATGTTTATTGCAGCACAATTCACAATAGCAAAGACTTGGAAGCAACCCAAATGTCCATCAATGATAGAGTGGATTAAGAAAATGTGGCAGATACACACAATGGAATTCTATGCAGCCATAAAAAGAATGAGTTTATGTCCTTTGCAGGGACATGGATGAAGCTGGAAACCATCATTCTTAGCAAACTATCACAAGGACAGAAAACCAAACACTGCATGTTCTCACTCATAGGTGGGAATTGAACAATGAGAACACTTGTCTGTGTTTTAAAACAGAATGTACCACCTCAGGTTTCTAATGGATGGAAACAACAGTTTATTAATTTATGTCTAATATTTTGACTTATTTTCATTCTTAATTCCTTGATGTCATCTTTTCATATGTCATTCCATAATATCTACATTAATTCTATTAATTAATTTTGAAGTCTTTCTACAAACAAATTGGGCCTACTCTCAATACAATTTCCCTGAATACATTTTCCCGTGAAACTCAATGCCATTTTCTGTATCATAAAAATCCTGTTTCCTTGAAAGTCTTTTTTAACCCTTCTAATGTCATTTCACTGAATTCAAAGTAATTAACAATTCATGATGCTATCAAGAACCAGATGAAAGAAAATATATTGCACAATATATGACCACTGATCCACATTATGAGATGATTAAAAGCAAGAGAGAGGTGGATTTGAAGCTAATCTATAAGCTTTCATTTCCATCTCCAAGTCAGATTTTGTAAATACCCATCTTCTATAATACTACTTCTATTATATTCAATGTTACGAATAGAAATAATTATTTGATTTCTCTTTGGCTTCCCTTGATCTTCCATATCTTCCATCAGAGCCATGCCGAATCATATTGGAGCCTGAGACAAAGTGAAAAAAAAAGAAACACTAATACCAATTTTGAAATGTTCTTCATGGATTTTTGCATTAATTTTGAATTTTTAAATATTTATTAAAAGTAATTTTTCTAGATTATTGAATTTTTGGTGCTTGCTCCCCTGCTCCTCTCTCCAATTCTGTGCCTGCCTCACCCCAGTTCCAGCCCTGGCTTTCATTTTCAACTTTGCTTCGCACATATGTTTCTTATGCAATCCAAACCTTGGTAGCTCATCTTGCATAAACTATTTTAATGTAATGTGGAAATGTGAAGATAGTGTGGTGACGGTAAATTTTAGCGTTTCTGCAAGTCAGTGTCAGTACTGACCTGAGAGGCACAACAGTTTTCATGATCTTCATCAGTTCCCCAGTTGTCTCTGGATCCTACACCTCCCAGCAACCAAAATGCTGGAGTTAGCTCATTTCTTCTCTTTTTCACTGACCTCACAGAGAACTGACTCTTTGGAAATTTCACCTCAGAAGAAAGCATTACCTTCTACATGCTGATAGGTTTCATCACCTGCAGGATATTCATTCTCTAGTTCCCTTATCATATACTTAAATGTGGCTGTTTTGGGGAAGCAAATCTCCCAACAACCTCTAGTTACAAAAAAACAAAGGGGGAATAAATAAAAGAGCCAGGTCTATAACAATAAATTGCTGATAGTAATAAACATTTTAAAAAACACATTTCCCTGAAATATAGCCGAAGTAAGTGTGATTTTTGTTACAGAAAATCAGGATAGCATATTTCCATCTCCTCAATGAAAACTAGCTGTTAGGCTTTGCCATTGATAGTAGGGAGGGAGGTACAGCCCACTCCAATAGACTCAGGGAAATGAGCATTTTTCCTTGACTGACAGTGACACAATTTAACAAGAAATACCACAGTAGCCTTCAGTACTTTAGGGCTCTATTTTCTCATTTAGAAAGCGAAAGCACTGAATTCGTTTAACTCAAGATGTTTTCCAGCTCTTAAATAAATTCTCCCACTTACTCACATATTCTTTTTCAAGAAGTTTCTCTGTTTGACTCAATGCTAATAAAATTAGTGTTAGTGGTTTTACCCTGTAATTTTATTCTTTAAAAAAATAAATGATAGCTATTGTGTAGAAATTATAACCTTGCTTACATATAAGAATATACTATGCATTTGTCAAAGCTTGTATTAGCTAATATTTAGTGATAAAAATAACATTATTTAATGTGTAACTTTTACTAACAAAAAGACAGAAACTCCCCCTGACTATTCCAGACTGGCCCAAGAGAGGCAAAATAAGAGACCATTTATAGAACCTAAGTTTCAGCCATGATTTCTTGCTTTAATAATATTATGTTGCTTGCAATTACATAATACTCACTGGCCTCACTGTCATTCTTTCAACATTTACTTGATATTGAGAAACTGTTTTGACATAAAATGCTGCCTTCAAGCTGAGCTTCTGTCTTGATAACAGTTAATATGGGGCTCCTATTGGCAACCATGGTCCTCTCAGTTTGTACTCACATTGGTTTTTGATCTGAAGAAGGACTTAGTATGTCTTTGAAATGCTCCTAGAATATCTTCAGTTAATCGTGAGACTGCATTTAAGTTTCACAAAATCAAAAACACACCCCATATTCAGTGAGAATCTATTCTGTTATTTTCATATGAAGAGATGACAAACTTCATTTCAGTTAAACAGATTTTAGGGAATAAAACCATTTTTTACACAAAGTAGTCTTAAGATATTCAGACCTAGTAATTTTGTGACCTGGTCAGGCAGGTATGATTACTCCATTTTTAAGAGGAAAAAACAAATCTTTGATTTTGGCTATTGCAAATGTGCTAGAGTGTGAGTTTTCTAACTCCATGAGCCTCAATTTTGGAGATTACAGAGTCAGACCTCTACAGAGTCCTTGCTAAAAGCATGTTTCTTGGGGAGAGGTAACTGCATGGGCATCTGCAATCTAAAGAATCACTCTCTGGATCCTCTGATAATTTTTCCAAGGTGGTAGAGGTCCCAGTATGTTGGAAAGTAGGACTGTTTTTCATATTGTGTTTGCATGCGATGTCATCAAAAGAAGAGTTCTATTATCTGTTTTGACCACAGTTACCATTAAAATTATCCATGAAATAATATATATGGAATGATAAATGACTTAGCATATAATTATTTTGAATTCTTTCAAAACTTGAAATCATTTTACTTAGATATGTGTAGGTAGTGCTTAAAAACCTAGATGTAGCTAAGGCCAAGGAAAAATGGACACATCAGATGTTTTTTAAATATTGCTAAAGAAGGAAAGGTTAAATAAAACAGATGAAATCTTCCTTCAATTATTGCAGGCAGAGAAGAGACCAGGAGCATTCAGAATCCTAAATAACGCATAATCCAAAGGTCATCTTTGTCTTTGGAGCATATAATGCGATTTCTTTTGTAGCACATCTTCTTTCTGCTAGGTAACTGAACATCCAATTTTGTTTTAATTTCCGGAGAACAATCCAGTTTAAAGTGAAGGAATCTGAGGCACATGTGGCTCATAGGAAATCAGCCTTGCAGGCCCAGCCACAGCAGAGGGTCCAAATGAAAATAATCATGACCTGCTGCTTATGGTCATATTTATCAGAAGCAAGGGGTTTCCAAATGGGGCCATAGTAAAGACCACATTATTCAGCATTTTAGTATCACCCAGTGCAAATCTATAATCTAAATGTTAGAACTGATGATTAAGCTCCTACCCAAAGATGTTAGTGAATCTCATTGGTATTGGTGTGAAAAGCAACAATAAAAACAAAAAATAAAACATGTCTCTGTCTTAAGATTGCCATTTGTTGTCTAATCTCCACAAGTGAATGTATAAACACTGTGAGGACAACAATTTTATTTTCTTTGTCTTAAATAATAGCACAAAGGCCAATAGCTTTATCAAAGTAAGTGTTTGATGTATACACATTAAATAAATAGTAAATGAAATATATAATATATATTAAAATAAATAGTAAATGAAAACACATTCTGTTTATTTACTTTAAAATTCAAGAGGACAAATTTGAAAACTCTAACTTATTTAAAGAATTTTCTTCTTATTAACTTTTATTTTAAGTTCAGGGATGTGCAGGTTTGTCATATAGGTAAACTTGTCATATCGGTAAACTTGTGTCATGGGAGTTTGCTGTACAGATTATTTCATCCCCCAGATACTACGTCTAGTACCCATTCATTATTTTTTCTGATCCTCTTCCTCCTCCCACCATCCACCCTCCAACAGGCCCCACTGGTGGTATTCCCCTCCATATGTACATGTGTTCTCATCATTTAGCTCCAACTTGTAAGTGAAAACATGCAGTATTTGATTTTCTGTTCCTGCATTGGTTTGCTAAGGATAATGGCCTTAGCAAACTTTCTCCATCTAAGTTCCTACAAATGACATGATTTTGTTCTTTTTTTGGCTGCATAGTATTCCATGGTGTATATGTACCACAATCTCTTTATCCAGTCTAACATCATTGGACATTTAGATTGATATGTTTTTGATATTGTTAATAGTGCAGTAATGAACATGCATGTGCATGTGTCTCTATAACAGAATGATTTATATTCCTTTGGGTATATACCCAATAATGGGATTGCTGGGTCAAATGGTGTTTTCATGTTTAGGTCTTTGAAGAATTGCCACACTGTCGTCCACATGGCTGAACTATTTACACTTCCACCAACAGCATACAAGTGTTTCTTTTTCTCCATGACCCCAACAGCCTCTGTTATTTTTTGACTTTCTAGTAACAGCCATTCTGAATGGTGTGAGATGGTATCTCATTATGGTTTTGATCTGCATTTCTCTAATGATCAGTGATGTTGAGCTTTTGTTTATATGATTGTTGGCCACATGTACATCTTCTTTTGAAAAGTGTCTGTTCATATCCTTTGCCCACTTTTTAATGTTTTTTTGTTTCTCGTAAATTTGTTTAAGTTATTTGTAGCTTCTGTGTCAGATGCACAGTTTGCAAAATTTTTCTTCCATTTTGTAGGTTGTCTGTTCACTCTGTTGATAGTTTCATTTGCTGTGCAGAAGCTCTTTAGTTTAATTAGATTCCACTTGTCAATTTTTGCTTTTTTTGCAATTGCTTTTGGCATCTTCCTCATGAAATCTTTGCGCATCCCTAGGTCCAGGATAGTATTGCCTAGGTTGTCTTCCAAGCTTTTTATAGTTTTGGATGTACATTTAAATCATTATTCCATCTTGATTTACTTCTTGTATATGAAAGGAAGGGGACCAATTTTTAGCCTTCCACTTGTGGCTGAAGGGAATACAGAATCCTTTTTATTGAGTAGGGAATCCTTCCCTTATTGCTTGTTTTTGTCAGTTTTGCCAAAGATCAGATAGTTGTAAGTATGCAGCCTTATTTCTGGGTTCTCCTTGCTGTTTCATTGGTCTATGTGTCTGCTTTTGTACCAGTGTCAATCTGTTTTGGTTACTGTAGCCCTGTAATATAATTTGAAACTAGGTAGCATGACACCTCCAGCTTTATTTTATTTTATTTTTTTGCTTAGGATTGTCTTGGCTATTTGAGCTCTTTATTGGTTCCATATAAATTTTAAAATAGTTTTTTTACAAATTGTCTTGGGCAGGGTGGTCATCTTAACTATATTGATTCTTTCTATCCACAACCTTGGAATGTTTTTCCACTTGTTTATGTCATCTCTGATTTCTTTGAGCAGTGTTTTGTAGTTCTCATTGTAGAGATCTTTCACCTTTCTGGTTAGCTGTATTCCTAGGTATTTTATTCTTTTTTATGGCAATTGTGAATGGGATTGTGTTCCTGATTTGGCTCTCGGCTTCATTGTTGTTGGTGATTTTCGCACATTGATTTTGTATCCTGAGACTTTGCTGACATTGTTTATCAGGTTAAGAAGTGTTTGGGCTGAGATTATAGGGTTTTCTAGATATAGGATCTGCAAACAGGAGTAGTTTGACTTTCTCCTTATTTGGATGCCCTTTATTTCTTTCTCTTGCCTGATTGCCCTGGCCAGGATTTCCAGCACTACATTCAATAGGAGTGGTGAGAAAGGGCATCCTTATCTTCTGCCAGGAAAACTCTTTTAAAACATACATGTGTATACACACAACTATCTCAAGAACCTTAGATTATTTTTTATTAACTGTATTTTCAGTGAACTCTCAGTTTATATTTTTCCAAAATAATCAATGATAAAAACTTTGCCTCATGTTTTTTCCATAATTAACACTTTTACATACCTCTCCTTAGATTGCCTCTGTCAAGAACAAATATTGCATGAAGGAGAACATTGAACATAGATATGTTCCAATAAGGTCCCCCTTGGTTGATAGCTATGGATTCAGTTAATCCACTGTTGCTGCTTTATAACGATCCAAGCAAAGTGGAATGGAGGCCATGAAAATGATGATAAATGTCAGACCAAATGCACTGTGTTCATCAAAGTCCAGCTCAAGTTCAAGAAAATATTTGTGGACAAATTTGATGAATAATTTATTTTGAATTTTGCTGTTAATAAAAATCATGAAATGATTTAAGATAGACTATTGTACTACAACTTTGTATATTTTCCTCTCTATCCTGTTTCTATTCTTTCCCTGAATTACACCAGTTTTTTTACTGTGAGGAGAATTTTAGGCAATAGAGGTATCCATAAAAGCCTACCTCTCATGTTCCTCAAGATAGAGACTAAACAAGTTTTCATTTGGCTTCAAGTTTTTACTAAACTATTCTTAGTGGACTGCTTATTCATAAAATACAATGTATTAGAAATATTAGAACATTAAAGAACTTGTAATTTGGCTTCATTTTTTCTTACATTCTCCTTTTGTAAATGTTGGGCAACTGCAAAAGTTCCCAGCAAGCCTGCTTCAGATAATGTCATTAGTAGTCCCTTAATAACATTTTGAAAAGTCTTCAAAGTTTTTATTTTGCTTTTACATAGTTTCTCTAAGAGCAATTAAAAATGGTGTAGGGAGTAATATGCCTTTTAAAGAGGAGACGTCTGAGACATTTTAACAGTTTTGCTCAAGACTATACAGCTATTATGTACAGGAATTGGATTAGACATAAACTCTTCTGATTTTGGGCTACTAGGCTTTGTAATTGTGTTCATAGACTAGGCTAATATTAATGCAGTAAAATTATTAAGAAACAACAGACTAACAACAATAGCAAAGACTGAAATTATGTGTAACTAGAGGCAAGCTTTGGCTTCTACATGTATCTCTCACATCATTGTCACTTGTGTTTCCAGACTAGTGCTGTTTGTGCTGGTGAGTTGGCCTCTAGACAACCACACCAAGGACCACCAAGCAGCTTCAGCAACTTCAATACAAGAATGGTTAAAAAAGAAATATTGTTCAATAAACTTATGAGTGTTCTTGTACTATTCGAGCAGTTACACAAATTCCCTCAGACTCTTACCTGAAACTAAGAAAAGATGATACAAGACAGGTATTTGATGAAGGACACCTTTGAAATAAAACGACCTGTGGTTTTTATTCACAACATTGTTGAATACAGATACTGTAGGACCAGAGAGAAGGAAATCACACTGTCACTTTTTGGTAAGACCGAGTAAGGTAACTTCATGAGTAATTAAAAGTAATCAAAGCTCAAAAACTTGTTTGAATCTCAAAGGGAGACACAGGTGCTGAGGTGCCTCACAGGATTATCTTGAAGATTAGTTATATTAATGTCTATAAAATGCTCAAAATAGTGCCTATTAGTAAGGACACATTGGAACACATCCAAGCGTTACTATGGTTATTTTTAAGATCTTATCTCTTATTTCTATCTACTCAATGACTCACGAATACCTACTCTTTACTTTTTTATTTTTTATTTTTTTTGAGACAGAGCCTTGCTCTTTTGCCCAGGCTAGACTGCAGTGGTGTGATCTCAGCTCACTGCAACCTCCACCTCCCAGGCTCAAGTGATTCTCATACCTCAGAATGTAGCTGGGACTCATGCCTGCTACCACACCCAGCTAATTTTTGTATTTTTAGTAGAGACAGGATTTTGCTATGTTGGCCAGGCTGGTCTCCAGCTCCTAACCTCAAGTGACTCACCCGCCTGAGCCTCCCAAAGGGCTGTGATTACAGGTGTGAACCACCATGCCCAGCCATGAATACCTACTCTGGGCCAGCAGTTGCACCACCTGTTGGGAATCAAAGATGAGCGTGACATAGTCCCTGTCCTGCAGGAAGATTTGAACTCTTATTGCACTCTATTTAGCCCTACTCTTTCTCAGAACTGTCTTTGAGAAGCCATTTAGTGTGGCATTTGCCCTCTTCTTTCTCCACAGCAATGTGCCAGATAGAGCATGATCTTTTCATCCAGGAGGTTAGCATCCCAAGGCTTCCTACTGTTTGCCCATAGCCCTTTCTGTGGCTCCCTTTGCATGTTTTATTTCACTGGTCATGGGAGCCCCTGGGCCTTGCTCTGGCCAGTCGTGCAGTGCCTTTTGTGGAGTGAGATGTGGTCTTAATCCCCAGCCTTCATATTAATATGTGAATCCCGCAGTGGGGCATACACAGCCTTCAAGTTTTGTCTCCACTTTTCTCTACAGTTGCATTTACATTTTACCCTGCTATTCACATGTAAATTCTCCAACAGCTCCCTCTAAAAGCACTGTTTCTTTTAAGACTATGTGGTATTCCATCATGCGTATTTCTTCCTGATTCAGTCTTGGTAGGTTGCATGTTTCTAGGAATTCATCTATTTCCCTCAAGTTATACATTCGTTGGTGTATAGTTGTTCATAGTAGCCTTTTACGATTCTTTGTATTTCTGTTGTATCAGTTGTAATGTCTATACATCTTGAATATCCCTAATCCAAAAATCTAAAATGCTCCAAACTCTAAAACTTTTTGAGTGTTAACATGACACTCAAAAGATATGCTCATTAAAGCATAACATATTTTGGGTTTTGGGGTTAGGAATGTTGAGCCAAGGATAATGCAAATATTTAAAAATCTGAACAAATCTGAAATCCAAAACATTTCTAGTCCCAAGCATTCTGAATATATTACTCCATCTTCACACTGCTGATGAAGACATACTGGGTAATTTATAAAGGAAAAGAGGTTTAATGGACTCACAATTCCACGTGACTGGAGAGGTCTCTTAATCATGGCAGAAGGCAAAAGCCACGTCTCACATGGTGGCAGGCAAGAGGGCTTGTGCAGAGGAACTCCTATTTATAAAATCGTCAGATCCCGTGAGACTTGTCCACTACCATGAGAACAGTATGGGGGAAACTGCCCCCATGATTCAGTTATCTTCCACTAGGTCCCTCCCGTCACATGTGGGAATTATGGGAGCTACAACTGAAGATGAGATTTGGGTGGGTACATGGCCAAACCATGTCACTGGATAAGGTATACTAACCCTATACTCTACAACCTTAAGAAAATAAGGAAATTATGTCATTTATAACAGCATTGATGGAACTGGAGGACATTATGCAAAATTAAATAAGCCAAGCACAGAAAGACAAATACTACAACTTCATGTATGTAGACTCTAAACAAATCCTCACAGAAACAGAATGCAGAAAGGTGATTACCAGAGGCTGGTAGGAAAGGAGAAGAATGAAAAAAGAGAAGATATTGAGCAAAGGGTACAAAGTTAGACTAGAGGAATACTTTCTAGTATTTTATTGTACTGTGTGGTGAACAAAATAATCATAACATATTGTATATTTCAAACTTGCTAAAAAAATAGATTTTTTTCACACTTTTGCTACAAAAAAACCCAATAAGGTGGTGAGGTAATAGATATGTGAATCAGTTTGACTTAATCTTTTTACAGTGCATACATAGATAAAAATATCACATTGTACCCCACAAAGATATACAATTATTATTTATTAAAAATTAATACATTAATAAGTATTTTTATTTTTCTTTTTGTTTCTTTTTTTGTTAATGCTATATAAGAGAAGTCAATAAATACTTTTAAAAAGACATTTTCTTCTCTCATTCTGCAAAGCCACTACAGCATTTCCTCAAAAAAGCCTCCCGCTTCCTTCTTATTCTACCCTTTCCTACCTCCCCCTCATCCCCACTTCATCCACAGAACTATGAGATACTCCCACTGCTCCTCACACATGGCCATGGTGCAGGCTACAGAAACCCTCAACTGATAGGTCTGCATCTTTCAATAGATTATGAGTGACTTTTTTTTATTATACTTTAAGGGATATATGTACAGAACGTGCAGGTTTGTTACATAGGTATATATGTGCCATGGTGGTTTGCTGTACCCATCAACCTGTCATCTAGGTTTTAAGCCCTGCATGCATTAGGTATTTGTCATAATGCTATCCCTCCCTTAGTCCCCACCCCCTGACAGGTCCCAGTGTGTGATGTTCCCCTCCCTGTGTCCATGTGTTTTCATTGTGCAACTCCCACTTATGAGTGAGAACATGCAGTGTTTGGTTTTCTGTTCCTGTGTTAGTTTGCTGAGAATGATGGTTTCCAGCTTCATCCATCTCCCTGCAAAGGACATGAACTCATTTTTTATGGCTGCATAGTTTTCCATGGTGTATGTGTACCACATTTTCTTTATCCAGTCTATAATCGATGGGCATTTGGGTTGGTTCCAAGTCATTGCTACTGTAAATAGTGCTGCAGTAAACATATGTGTGCATGTGTCTTTATGGTAGAATGATTTACAATCCTTTGGATATGTACTCAGTAATGGGATTGCTGGGTCAAATGGTATTTCTGGTTCCAGATCCTTGAGGAATTGCCACACTACCTTCCACAATGGTGGAACTAATTTACACTCCCACTGGCAGTGTAAAAGTGTTCCTATTGCTCCACAGCCTTGCCAGCATCTGTTGTTTCCTGACTTTTTAATGATCACCATTCTAACTGGCATGAGATAGAATCTCACTGTGGTTTTGATTTGCATTTCTCTAATGACCAGTGGTGATGAGCTTTTTTTCCTATGTGTGTTGACTGCATAAATGTCTTTTTTTGAGAAGTGTCTGTTCATATTCTTTGCCCACTTTTTGATGGGGCTGTTTGGGTATTTTTTGGAAATTTATTTGAGTTTCTCATGGATTCTGGATATTAGATCTTTGTCAGATGGATAGATTACAGAAATTTTGTCCCATTCTGTGGGTTGCCTGTTCACTCTGATGATAGTTTCTTTTGCTGTGCAGAAGCTCTTTAGTTTAGTTAGATCCCATTTGTCAATTTTGGCTTTTGTTGCCATTGCTTTTGGTGCTTTAGTCATGAAGTCTTTGCCCATGCCTATGTCCTAAATGGTATTGCCTAAGTTTTCTTCTAGGGTTTTTAGGGTTTTAGATTTTATGTTTAATTCTTTAGTCTATTTTGAGTTAATTTTTGTATAAGGTGTAAAGAAGGGGTCCAGTTTCAGTTTTCTGCATATGGGTAGCCAGGTTCCCAACACCATTTATTAAATAGGAAATCCATTCCACATTGCTTGTTTTTGTCAGGTTTGTAAAAGATGAGATGGTTGTAGATGTATGGTACTATTTCTGAGGCCTCTGTTCTGTTCCATTGGTCTATGTCTCTGTTTTGGTGCAAGTACCATGCTGTTTGGGTTACTGTAGCCTTGTAGTATAGTTTGAAGTCAGGTAGCATGATGCCTCCAGCTTTGTTCTTTTGGCTTTGGATTGTCTTGGATATATGGGCTCTTTTTTGGTTCCACATGAAAGTTAAAGTAGTTTTTTTCTAATTTTGTGAAGAAAGTCAATGGTAGCTTGATAAGTCTAGCATTGAATCTATAAATTACTTTGGGCAGTATGGCCATTTTCACGATATTAATTCTTCCTATCCATGAGCATGGAATGTTTTTCCATTTGTTTGTGTCCTCTCTTATTTCCTTGAGCAGCGGTTTGTAGTTCTCCTTGAAGAAGTCCTTCACATCCCTCGTAAGTTGTATTCCTCAGTATTTTATTCTGTTTGTAGCAATGGTGAATGGGAGTTCCGTCATGATTTGACTCTCTGTTTGTCTATTATTGATATATAGGAATGCTTGTGATTTTTGCACATTGAATTTGTATCCTGAGACTTTGCTGAAGTTGCTTATCAGTTTAAGGAGGTTTTGGGCTGAGACGATAGGGTTTTCTAAATATACAATCATGTCATCTGCAAACAGAGACAATTTGACTTCCTCTCTTCCTATGTGAATACTCTTTGTTTCTTTCTCTTGCCTGATTGCCCTGGTCAGAACTTCCAATGAATAGGAGTGGTGAGAGAAGGCATACTTGTCTTGTGCCTATTTTCAAAGGGAATGCTTCCAGCTTTTGCCCATTCAATATGATATTGGGTATGGGTTTGTCATAAATAGCTCTTATTTTGAGATACGTTCCATCAATACCTAGTTTATTGTGTTTTTTTGAATGAAGGGGTGTTGAATTTTATCAAAGGCCTTTTCTGCATCTATTGAAATAATCAGGTGGTTTTTGTCATTGGTTCTGTTTATGTGATGGATTATGTTTATTTATTTGCATATATTGAACCAGCCTTGCATCCCAGGGATGGCATCAACTTGATCGTGGTGGATAAGCTTATTGATGTGCTGCTGGATTCAGTTTGCCAGTATTTTATTGAGGATTTTCACATCGATGTTCATCAGGGATATTGGCCTGAAACTTTTTTATTGTTGTTGTATCTCTGCTAGGTTTTGGTATCAGAATGATGCTGGCCTCATATAATGAGTTAGGGAGGAGTCCCTCTTTTTCCATTGTTTGGAATAGTTTCAGAAGGAATGTTACCAGCTCTTCTTTGTAGCTCTGGTAGAATTTGTCTGTGAATCCAATAGACACAATAAAAAATGATAAATGGGATATTACCACTGACCTCAGAGAAATAAAAACTATGATTACAGAATACTAAAAACACCTCTATGCAAATAAACTAGAAAATCTCAAAGAAATGGATAAATTCCTGGACACATACGCCCTCCCAAGACTAAACAAGGAAGAAGTCAAATCCCTGAATAGACCAATAACAAGTTTTGAAATTGAGGCAGTAATTAATAACCTACCAATAAAAAAAGTCCAGGACCAGATTATGACTATCTTAAATGGGTTATGTTGTCTTAGAGTAACCTGTGCTTAGCCTACTGCTAAGAATTAAACAGTTACTCAGAGGATGTTTGGTGTAGGCAGTCAGGAAGGAAGGAAGAAGGATGGAAAAAAATGAATGTAAGAAGAAAGAAAGGAAAGAAGAAAAGTCAAACAGCATGAGAAGGAATGCTGTTGATATAGGCTTTGAAACTCACATTGAAGTTTCTGAACATAATTAAACAGGTTATGGTATTGATTAAAAATAAATCTGTTATTCATGAAGCACTGTGTGATAAAAGAGGGCAGAACAAACAGGAAATAAAAAGACCTGAGTTTTAAATATACTCAGGAGTCTTTTTTTTAAAAAAAAGACCTGAGTTTTAAATATAATCAGGAGTCTTCTAGGAGGAACTCAGCCTCTTGATACCCTAGTTTGCTTGTCTGTGAAAGAAACAGGAAGGATGAGGCATGCATATTTATCTCAAGGTGGAGAACTCCTGAAGAATAGTGGTAAGAGCACATACGAAGTTAGACTTAGCAGCAGCATGACAATGAAGTTACCAAACCTCTCTGTCCCTAAATTTCTTTCTCTCCAATACAGAGAAACAATAATACTTACTCTATAGTTTACCGAGATGGATTGATTGAGAGAATGCATGGTTGCTAATAAATATTAACCATAATTATGATGATTATCATTACGGTTATTATGAAGCTTAAAAAATAATAAATGATGTTAGCCCCTTACAAGAGCAGTATATAAATTATAAAGTGCTATAACATAAGCAGCATCATGATTATTTTTCTAAGTGTTATTACATAAGTAAGTTTAGATGTCCAAAGGGTAAAATATTTTTAGGCCTTTTTATTAGTGTTTGTGTATATCCATTAATAGACTTATAGGTGTAATTAGTATATCAATGACTTAGAAAAACTGGATTAATTTCTTACATAACAGAGACTTTCATTTGTCACCAAAACTCCTGGCAATTTGCTAATAAGGATCATTGTTTTAAAGGAAACTTTCAGGTTCATTTAGACTAGGCTGGCCATCTGTTGAGGTTTGCCCCAGGATCCCGGTATATCCCTGTTGTCCTTGCTTTATTCTAAACAGAATCCTTTTTCATCCTCAAAAGTGTCCTAGTTTGGATAGTAAATTACATGGTCATCCCTCTTAAGGAGAACGAACCCTATGGAAAGCATACAGGACACAACAGGAATAAAAGTTGTTCTTAGAGCAAGTGAGTGGCAGCAAGTGATGTTAAGCCAGTCATTGAATGGCTGCCTTGGGATTTAGTGACTTCTGCAGCAAACTGGGAGACTTAAGAATTTCCCTTCTTACCTTGCTTTGTGAAAGAATCAAACGAAATAAGCCTATAGTGGGTTTTGGGAAATAAAAAATTATTTAAGGTCAATGCTAATTTTTCAAGCCTAAATGTAAAACAAAACAAAACAAAACAAAAAAACAAAGTAGCACATAAGCAATAAGGGGGCAGATGGGAGAAGCAGAGGTGTGAGGTAAGGAGGTAGGTTTTTTTGGTCATTCAGCTTCAGGTTGCCATGGGCTGGATGTCTAAGTCAATGTGATCAAACATCCAAATGTTGCACAAAAGCCCTACCTAATGGTTAAATTTAGAAACATTAAAAAGGAGACAGCAAGGTGTGAGAATCAGAAAGTCCCAGATACAACTCCTTTATCTATCACTAATCAGATAAGTTTTACGTTGGAGAGCAGAACATATACAACCTGTATTGACCTTGTTTTTCTCATCATTAGAATGGGAAGAAAAATGCCTGCCTTTGCAGGGTTGATGAGTTGATATGAGGAATTAGCTGATGTGCATACATTCTCTAACAGAGGAAAGCGGCCTGGTACAGGGTAGGAACTGAATATAGATTGGTGGCCAGAAAGTCTATTAGACCCAGAGGTCTTAGTTACCAATAAATACAAAGAAACATAAGAACTGAGTGTGGTGAATACTGAGTGAAAGTTAAAGCCTCAGTTCCCTCTCTTTAATTACTTTTTGAATACGAAAATTAACCAACATCTTAATAAAACCAGTATTTAATAGCAACTGTCATCACATGTAATGAGTAAGATTTGCAGAATTTGTGGCAGAACCCAGGTGGGTGACAGAGACACTTTTACTGACTGAAGCAGCACACTGAAACTCAGGTGCCTTTCTCATATTCAAATTTGAAATTCGAAGGCCGAGGCTTCCTTTTCTTTGTAGGGGAGAAGTCCAATCATGACAAACTTCACTGACCGACAGTGAGTCTGATTAAACCAGGATTATAGGCTCCAAATTTACTTTCAAATGTAGTATGTCTCCAGTTTGCTTAGACATATTGCTGATGCTTAAAATATCAAATGGAAAAATGACACTGACTTCAATTATGGGAAAGGAAAATTGTCTTTTGTATTCACCTGTCATAAGTCAGGTTTCCCTTGCTTGGAGTTTTTCCAAGGAACACTCTTGACGGCTTTAGTTGTCATCAGAGCCTTACTAATGATGATCTTTGGGGATTACACTAGTCCTATAGGAGAAATTGGAAATTCTTCACTCATAAATTAATTGTGTCTTAATATACATGAAAATATCTGAAAAATATATTTTCTTGATTTCTGGTCACCTGGCCACAAAAATGTTTATAGCGAATTAGAAATGTTCATTATAGTGCATCCAGTATTTTTTTTCTGATTTGTCTGTTCAGTCTTTGTTTTATTTCCAGTGTTAGTAAAAAACCAAAACAAAACAAATCAAAAAAACAAAAAACACACAAATCTCAGCTCTAGCCTTCCCTAAAGAGTGATCATGAGTAAGTTTTACAAGCTTTGTGATTTTAGTTTGTTTTGGTTCTTCACTTGAAAAATTAAAAATTTAATTAGATGATTTGTAAGGCTCTGTATTTCTATAAATTATTTTGCTACTACATTGAACAATATTTATAAAGCAATTGCAATTGTTTTCTTTTTAAATGAAACAAATTATCTTTGATGTTTGCCCAAGAAAAAAAGTGCTAAGTATTCAAACAGAATGTAATTTATCTGACAGGGCTCTGCTCTGTCACTGGAATTTTATTTAATTACGGTGTGGATCCTGCAGTCCAGCCAGGGCACATCTTTTACAGTGTCCCTGCTCCTTTTCCTGCTCCTCTGGGATGTATACTAGCCCTCTGGACTCTGTAGATGCCCTTGGATAGAAGATTGATGCAGCCGAGATAAAAAGACCACAGTCAGAGAGAAACAAATCAGAAAAAGATTAAGAAAGATAGTCTGAGACAATGCTTTTAACTCTTCTGGGTCCAAAGTTCCATATCTGAGGCCAAAAATGTCCCGGGAAGCGGGAGTCTGGGATTCTCCTTAGCCTTCTCCCTGGTTTGCCTGCACCCTGTGGCCATGCTCTTTTCCCTGATGGCTCCAGGAGGAATGTAAACTATGCTAGGTAGTACACAGAGCCAGTGATATTTAGCATGTGCGCAATGCAAGGATCCATGAGGCTTAAAGGAACTTACAGACTACTTGGAGGTGTCGAATATATCCATAAAAAGAGATTCCAAATGTTTTGGAATTCAAAGGCTGTATAGATTTATATATGTGGCAGTGATCAGGAAAGGCTTTCTTGTAAAGGGGGGAATTTGGCTATACCTGGATGGAAGACTAGCTGGAAGGAAGTATGTAGACCCTTCCCTCTAAGCTTGGGCAAAAGTACAGTGGCAAGAATGCATCTGGCACACAGAGAGGTCAGAGTGGGGACAGGCTCAATCTGTGGAGAGTTTAGGTTTGTAGAGAATGGAGATGTGGTTAGAGGAATTGTCAAGCGCGAGAATATTGAGAGATTTGAAATCTCAGCCAGGGAGTTTAAAATTAGAAAATTAAACATTGACAATGTCATTACTCACAGTAATAAAAAGCAGAAAGCTTAGCTGTCCATGGTATGCAATATGCTGAGGTTGACTGTGAAATTGGGCCAGGTCAGAGGAAGATTCTTTTTTTAGCATCCCTTTCAAAAGAGAATGTCTTTGGAGGAAGCAAGGCATGTCAGTTAGAAAAAATATTAATGTTTTGCTAAATTTGAGAATTTGATGGCAATATTAACCTGAATTAGCTGAAGAGAAGTCAGCATCTAGGTAATTTTGCCTCATCTTACACAGAAAATGGAAGCATAATACATTTAAAAAATCAGTGTCCTAAAAAAATGCTACGTACTACCTGCTCTAGACACTATTGTTTTAATCTCTAATAACATCTAATAAAGAATACACGGGTAAATGCACATAGACTTTGTTCAGGCTATAGAAATAGACATGGTGACAGGTGGTGGGCACAATAGCTGTCAGGTAAGTGATGGGCTGTCAGTTATAAAAGTGCTTGCTACATTGCTCATGTTACAATTTGAATTCAAAAGATGTTACATGAATCATCATAGCCGTAAAGCCAGTTAGTGCTTAATCCTGGACAAGAACTGGAGTCTCCTGGTGTTACAGGATTCTCACTAAAAATGTAATAATGATAAAAACAGATAAAATTTCAAGTTACAAAGGGCCAGGCTTAAATTCAACATGAAGATGTTTTTCCTTGGAATAGAAGCTACCCAACAACAAAATGCCACAGAGAAAAATGTTCAAGAAAAGAGTACTTTGGCCATGTCATCAGGGATACAAGCAAGAAATTTCAGCCCCAGTTGGGAGTTTGAATGGAGATTCTATTAGCTACCTAATAGATGGATTTTTTATAAGATTCTATAATAAACATCCTCACATGCACAAGCAAAATTTTGCCTTCTCAGTACGTATACATAGAAAACACTCAGGCACATTTTCTATTTCCTGGCACTATATACCTGTGATTGCTCTGACAGTGTTTATGAAGAAACAGAAATTATAGGTCCTATTGGATTCAACTGAGGCTTGTGTTTGAGCCTCTTAAAAAGAAGCAACACACTCTTTGCCATTGCTATCTAAACGTCTCTCTTAGGATTTAACTTATGTCTAGCTCATCTGGTAACATGAGTCTTCTCTGCCTTCTTCAGCATCATGAGCTAGAAAGAGATGTTGCTAGACATATCTATGGACCTCAATCAAATGTTACCTTCTTTATTAGACCATCCTGGCAACTTCCCACCCTCAATACCTGCACAGTTTTTAGGTATTACTTTGGCACTTACCAAAATTCAGTATATTTCATATTATACCTTTTTTTTTTCTGGTCACCCCTGCACTCCTCTTTCCTTACAACACAGCATATACCTTATTAGAACATAAACTATGTAAGGCTGGATGATTTTTGTTTTCGTTTTTGCTTTTTTTCCTGTTCACTGCAGCTGTATCCCAAGCTTGACATTTAGTAGATGCTCAATAAATACTTACTGAGAGAAAAAAAAAGATCAATTTAACGGAAAGAATGCTATAGTTATGCAGCTCTAAGTAGACAAACATTTCATAAGCACTTAATGAACTGCAGAAATCAGTCAACACATTCTGGGGATGGCCCTCTTTTTGTCACCATTCTGTATATCCAGGTTTCAGTAGTACTGTTTTAAGCTTCGTAGAAGAAATAAATAATATATTCTCACAATCCAAATAATGTGAAGCTGTAAGTACCACAGTATAAAGCTGAGGAAATTGAATAGAACTTAGATATTATCACAAAAAGGAACCTGTCTAGGAATGCCAACAGCACTCTAAAGCCAGGCCTCTGCTTAATTGTCCTTCGTCTCAGCTTGTTTCTATTGAAATAGCTCCCCATGTTAAAATGATAAAAAACGATACTTAGTATTGCAGGATCTCGCAAATATCCTTTTATTCACTAAAGCCAGAAAGGAAATGAGCTTTGGATTCATACAAAATTCAATCATCTTCAAAAAGCCCATTTTTCTTCTCTTTCCTTTTTGTCTAGTGTAGCTTGAAAAAAGCAAGGGCATTTTTTGCTCATCTGATGAGACTGACAGGTTCTTAGACAAAAAGAGGGGGAGCCAGAATGAAACTTCGTGGCAAGAGGCAAAATGGCAGCAAATTGAAAGGTGGTTGCAACCACAATTCCAACTATAATTAAATGATGCTAAAAGTAATATGCATGTATATTTAGACTCAGAAACCAGCACTATATTTAAGAAAAAAATCACAGGAACTTCATACTTTAAATTTTGTGTTTTAAGACAGAATTCAATTTTTCTATAAAAAGTCATTCTTTGTAAAGCAAAATATATGTATGTATGCATTGAGTATGCTTAGGAGTGGTTGTATCTAAGCCTCTCACAGTTTCTAAACTAATTAAACATTAAGATTTACAAAGGAGTCAATTTCTTATCAAAGAAGTTAATCATAGACACACAGAAAAGAAGATGCCTACAAACTTCTTTCAGCATAACCTCTGTTCATGCCACTTTATGAAAGAGAAAACTAGTTTTCTTTTGCTTGTATCATATATAGATCAATGTGAAAAAACTGATTTTTTTTACTAATGGTGCCCATATTAGAAATAACAAAAGGAAGAGCTGCTGATTTAAACATTAAATACAGCAGGGAATAGGAGTATTCTTATTTGGTAAGCATGAAACCAAAGCAGGATATAGTTGAATTTAATAACAACAAAACTACAAATAATAAATAATTTAAGACATCTTAGTACTGTGTTTTTAAAAGAGTCTTTTAAAATTTTTATTTTATTTTAAGTTCCAGGGTACGTGTGTAGGATGTGCAGGTCTGTTACATAGGTAAATGTGTACAATGGTGGTTTGCTGCATCTATCAAACCATCACCTAGGTATTAAGCCCAACATGCCTTAGCTATTTTCCCTGTTGCTCTCCCTCCCACTGTGCTCTTAAAATAGGACCCAGCCTGTGTTGTTCCCCTCCCTTCATCCATGTGTTCTCATTATTCAGCTCCTGCTTAGAAGCGAGAACACGTGGTATTTGGTTTTCTGTTCCTGTGCTAGTTTGCTGAGGATGATGGCTTCCAGCTCCATGCATGTCCCTGCAAAGGACATGATCTCATTCCTTTTTATGGCTGCATAGTATTCCATGGTGTATATGTGCCAGACTTTCTTTATCCAGTCTATCACTGATGGGCATTTCGGTTGATTCCATGTCATTGCTATTGTGAATATGGCTGCAATGAACATACATGTACACGTATCTTAAAAAAAAGTCATAACACATACAAAAATAAGGGGTAATGCACAGTTTTGGATGAGATCCCAGTTTGGGTAAATTAGGTATGCATAAAATTTCGGGACTCATTGGGGAACTTTGAACATAGTCGGAATTGTGTATAATATAAACATATACTGCAGTAGAAGGATGGGAATTATTAGTTGAAAAAAGTAAGTTACAAAGCAATTTGTACAGTGTAATCTCATGTTTACTTATAAATACGTACACATTTGTATAAACACACAAATGAATGCCTACAAACATATGCAAAGAAAAATCTGACGATATACAGACAAAGGTGTTAAGAGATTTAAGTGTGTTCATTGCTGGGTGGTTTGATTGCAAAATTTTTACTTAAATATTAAGTGAGTTTATTTTAGTCGATCTCTACTTTCTAATTACTGCCACTGTTCTTATGCTGCTTCTAAATAGCAAAAGACTATTTAGTAAAGTTACTATCTGTAATTGTGTATCTAAAAAATGAAAAGGCTGTTTCTGAAGCAATCTAATTTTGTTTTGTAAAACTACCCATTTTTTCACCTTCCTTCACATACATTATGGTCCACGCACACCAGGTGGAGGAATCCACCTGTTCCTCCCACTGTGTCATTGATAACAACATTTTCTCTCATTTGTCTCTGCCTATCAAATACCCTTCCATGCTTTCACACCCATTTAAACTGCTACCTCTTCCATGAGACATTCCCAGAACCCACAAATTATTTCTAATTTTTTTCTTATGCACAGCAAAACCTCTTTAAATGCCATTATAGGACTCTTATGTTTTATGGTTAGTGGAAACCAGGTATGTCCAGTCAACCAGTCTGGATTGCTGGAGGGGAGGGTTCCTAATTGCCATTCCTGGATGGCAGGATCCATATTTGCTTTCGTCTTTGTATCCACATCCACCTCTAACTAAGTTCACATATGACGATATCTGCAAAAGTGAATCCATGTTTAAAGAAGTAAGGTTTTAATTTAAAGGCTTAATCAGGCAGGGTTATCTTTGGATGAGGGCCTTAGTTATATGAAGACAGTGCATAGTGGAGATCAGTAATAATTTACATGTAAATATATGTTTGGAGCTAGCATCACAAAGAAAGAATGATATCCCTTTAAATGCCGCACCAGATACATCCAAAGGAACAAAATATTGGCAATATTAAACTTATTTCACATTTTCTGCTACTATGTTGTGATAAAAAGAACATAACAAAGCAATGAAAGTCAAAACTCCAGCATATGATAGCACCCTTTCAAAAAGCTGTCAGAATAAAACAAACAACATAAACAAGCAAACAAGTGGAGGAATCTTCAGAGGGTCAATGCGGACTGATCTCCATACTAATCAATGAGATGATGAGCTGTCATCTGACTAAGAAGTTGGGGGATGGGAGCATTAACTTTTCCAGATGATGCAGTTCTTCCTCTTTTCAGAAAGATAGACTGCGGCCTCTGAGGAGTTCTACACCCTCATTATTAAGTTATTGTTACATTTCTAGTTAGAAATAGCAATTTACCCTAAGATTACTTTCTAAATTCAGACACATGGGATCCGTTGAAACATACTGAAAGGGTATATGGGGAGCATGATTCAGAGAGAAGAGGAAGCTAGAGTGTGTAAGACAGCTTGAGGAGGAGAATTATGTTTTATTCTCCTTTCTCCCACAGCATCCCACACCTAGTAAGTGTTAAGTGTTGAATAACAGAGAAATAGAATGTGAGGAAATGTTCTTGTATCTTTGTTTTTCCTTTAGTGTCAATTCCAGTAAGAGATTAATTAGTTACAACCTTGCAAGATGTGGGAAGTTGCAAAAAGCCTGAAAAATGAGATTCAGAACAGGCAGATGAAATGCAGAGTAGAGATGGTAAGAAGGTAAAGATTTGTGGAAGAAATCTGCATGGCGGAAAAATAACAAACTCTAAAGTCCTCTGAGCAAGAACTAGACCAGTAATCCATCCTAGCTACTTAGCAAGAGTTGATGACTAGCTTGCTAATTGACTGTTTTGTTTTTCACTGAAACATTACAGGTGTAATTTCCCAAAGACTTGAAGAGTTTCTTCCCTTTTATCTCTGAGAGTGATGTCCTGTTTTCTTTTTACAATTTTATGTAGTCATAAAAAGCTAAAAAGAACTCTCAGCCCTAAATGCCTGGCTGATTATTAACTCTGCCAACAGTGTCATAAGCAAATTGATTTGGAAAAAGACTTAGAAGACAGATCCCAATTCTGGAACTTTCTTTGTGAACTGCTCGGGAATAAAAATACCATGAATTAGGGCCAGGTGTGGCGGCTCACTCCTGTAATCCCAGCACTTTGGGAGGCTGAGGTGGGTGAATCACCTGAGATTAGGAGTTTGGGACCGGCCTGGCCAACATGGTAAAACCCCATCTCTACTAAAAATACAAAAATCAGCTGGCCGTGGTGGCACCCATCTGAAATCTCAGCTTCTTGGGAGGCTGAGGCAGGAGAATCCCTTGCACCCGGGAGGTGGATGTTGCAATGAGCTGAGATCACACCACTGCACTTCAGCCTGGGAGACAGAGTGAGACTCCATCTCAAAAACAAAACAACAACAACAACAACAGCAAAAAAAACCACCAGAGGCATAAATGAATTTTCTGAAAACTGATCATTCTTTTGATGATAGTGAGATTAGAAGGAGAATAAGTGAACAAAAAAAGGTAGAGTATGCTTCCCGTTCACCTGTCAGATTTTGAGTCATAGATACCTTTGAAAGTCTGATGAAATCTATAGAACCTCTCCTCTTAATAATGCTTTTAAATACAAAATAAAGGAGGTAGAATTATAAAGAAAACCAATTGTATTAAAATAATTTGTCAAAGTATTAATAAATGTAATACAGTAATGTAAATGCTTCCTTAAGCACACATCGGATAAGATCTCAGAAGAGAAAATAATACTGTAATTTTAAAGTATTGATAATCATTAGCAACAACTGGAGATATCTGTACAACCTGGAGATGATTCAAAAAGCACATATGTGTACTGGTAACAAAGCCACGGATACTGCTAATGGTACTCCAGTAGAGTAGATATATTAACAATGGAAGAAAATGCCAACTGTCAATCAGAGACTCATTTTGAAAGGGTATCCTCCAATTGTTAGTTAGAAATAAAGATGTTCTTTTTGTCCCATTCAAATTCACAGCCTCACCCCACCGCCACCCCCACTCCATCACCAGTTGAGAATCTGGGATGTAGTTCCATATATTTTGATATATACAGGTTAGAGTTGAAATAAAAGCATCAGATTCTAACAATTTAGAGTGATCATAAAAACTTAAGCCTGACACCAAGATGGTTTTGAAAAGGGAGAATATTCAGGACTTTTAAAAGATAATTACTTCCAAATTTCAGAGAAACAGAACCACTAAAGCAAACCTCACAATTAAAAATTTCTCTTGCTTATAGATGCAACAGAAAAGTCTGCAAGATTTATATCACTGAGATGGAGAAACCCAGAAAATTATTGGTAAAAATATACATTTCACTTTGAAGCCATAAAAAGCCAATGTTCTTTTTTTGTTCCTATATTAAGTTGTTTCAGTCACATTTTATACAAGTGCAACAAGAAAAGGTTAATTACCAGCTTTTTTTTACAAGGTCTAAAGGATGATAAAACTGGCTGTATATGGAAAATAAACTGATAAATATGGAGCTGGCTTGTAATTGCAGAAAGCATGTGGACTGTTACAGCAATACCCAAATCTATGGGCAGACATTTGACTGGATTACTGCTGTATTTCTCACAGGCATTATCATTCTATAAGATGGTTGCTCTGGTAATTTTCAGCTGAATATATTCATTGTGTTGGAAAAATTCACTACATAATAGCTGATGCACTTAATGAACACTGTGGTAAACAGGCAAATCATGTTTTCATATAAATAACAAGATCAATAAAAGCTGCTTCCCTTATCCTCCACTGCATTCACTCTGGTTAAAAACACATCCTGTGTGACCTGCGAACAAATGTGATTCTTAGCTCATCATGTTTCTTTCTTTGAAATGGCACTTTGCTGTTCGTTTCTAGCACAGTCCTTGGCACTCAGGGACTCACTGTAGTTTTATTGAGCTGAATCGAAATCATCTTCCTTATTACCACTTTCTCCATTATAGCTTGCCATTAATATAAATGAAGAAATTAGAGGATCACCATCGGTTTTGTCTCCTGAAATATTTCTAAAAGCAGAAGGGAAGAAAGAGAAATTGTGATTATAGCTTTCCTTTACATTCTTAAGCTTTCAGGTCCTGGCGAAATGATTGTAATCTGTTGATTACCAATTCCTCTAACCCATATTGTCTATTTGACAGTATGGTGATATGCTTCCTTAAATAGAGCCATGAAAAATTATTTTCCAGTTGAATAAAACTTCTAAAGTAATAAGTCCCCCCACTCTTATTTTCCTAGCAATATGCAGCATTGCCATAAGCATACTTTCCTTCCTTTGCTCATTCATTTGACATATATACTTGTGCATTTCTCAATGCAAGGCTCTTTTCTAGCTACGGGGACTCAGAGAACTTACATTTTAGAAGAAATGTATATTACAATATGATACAATATAATATAATGGTAATGAGAAGTAATGTGACAAAAATAAGGCACAACAAGAGGGGTAGAGAGAGGTGAGAAAGTTATTATTTTATTGTTCTCAAGGGTATTTTCTCTGAGGAAGTGGCATCGGTGCGGAGAACTGAAGGAAGTGAGAGGAAAAAAGCTTTGTGAATATTTGGTGAAAGAATACTCCAGAAAGAAACATCATTAAGTTATAAGGTCACAGATGTAGTAGGGACCAAACCCAGAAGACTGTGTAAGTCTTTGGCAAGGATTTCAGATTTTATATTAAGTGTCATAAGAAGCCATCAGAAAATTCTGAGCATGGATATAAATATTTGATTGATATTTTCCATGTGTCACTCCAGTTTCTGTATGAGGCATAGACTGTAGGTGGGCAAGGACAAAAACAAGGAGGTTGGTTACGTGGTAGAGACAAGCCAAGTCTAGATGGAATTAAAGAGATGATGATAACATTGTGTTTCCAAATTAACAGAGATAACACGAAGACTTATTTAGAGCAATTCAGAATGTTACAGGAAAGCGGTCCCAATCCAGATCCCAAAAAAGAGTTATTGGATCTCACGCAAGAAAGAATTCAGGGCGAGTCCACAGTGTAAAGCCAAAGCAAGTTTATTAAGAAAATAAAGTGGTGAAAGAATAGCTACTCCATAGGCAGAGTAGGGTGTTCCCAATAGTAAGAGGAGGAACACACCCACCTTAGGTAAAATGCTTGTTTATATATAGGGTAACAAAACAACAGCAACAAAAAATCACAGGGAGATGTGCTCTGCTACAAGGGTTTGTGAAAAAGGATTAATTTTCTTCATTACTATATTTTGCAAGAATTGATGTTCTCTTTAAAGCAAAATAAAGAATGCTTCTGTTCTCAAGATTGCAGGATATCAGTACGTTCCTGAGTCTGGATCGGTTTAGTAAATACTATCAATCTGTTCCCTTAACCGGAAACATCTAGAGGCTAGGAATACCTAACTTCCTGGGAATGCACCCCAGCAAGTCCCAGCCTCATTTTTCCTAGCCCTCACTCAAGATGGAGTCACTCTGGTTTGAATGCCTCTGAAATGCTGAGTTTAGGGAAGCAAGGTTCAAAAATCACACAAACATGTAAATTGTGCCAACACAAATTGAAGCCTCTTGTCTTATGTGTTTTTTTTTGTATTTATGAACTTTCAGAAAAGTAGCTATAGTCACATCAATCAATTTCTACCTTACCAATTGCAATATCATTTAAATTCCAAAATCTACTGAAGCTAGACTGTGAAGACATTGTGCAGACATTCCTGAATATTTTCTCTCAACTGCCAGAACAATATTACCTTTCTACTGGCCTTCCAGAATGCAGTTATGCAATTGACCACTGCATCCTTCTCTAGGTTCTTGATGCCCATGACACTATGCCTCCTGGTTTGCTAAGGATCTCTCTGATTTCTATGTCACTCATAGGCTCATTTTCCAATAAAATAATAAATATAAAATATAAAATTGCTGCTGTTCCCTAGGTTTCTGCTATTGTCCAAAGCTCCTCTCATTATACACTCTCTCAGAGAATCCATATGTTTCAGATGGTTAGCCCAGTTATTATGAGTAAATCCCCTGAAGTCAGCTTTCTCAAGCCTGAGTCTGAGCTCTAACCCTAACTACCTGTGTGATCTTGGGCAATTTACCTCTTGAAATAAAATCTTCAGTTTACTCATCTGTACCTATTCCATAGATTCATTGTGAGCCTTAAATGAGATAATTCATTTAAAGAACTTTGGAGAGAATCCAGCCTCCTCTAATTACTCAATAAATTGTAGCTATCTTATACATCCTCATCACATTGGTCAAATACTAAGTTGTTGAATCTTACAATTGTATTTCCAGGTCATAGCATTTGCCCAAATTTCAAGTTTGTATTGTGTCTTCCATTAGAGCCTTGGATATCTCCCAGGCCTTACACAATCAACATGTCAAAAACTAAACTGATCATTTTATTTTCTTAATTATTTTCTCTTCTCAGTATAGTCTTGCATACCAAAAATAAAATTCTAAGCCCCCATCCTTTCCCACCATCTGAATGAACTCTCTCCTCTCAGCTAGAGGCACCCCAAAGTTAACCTGAAAGATTGGTTCAGGTCATGAGAATAAGAAGGGTCATTATGCCTTCCTCCCTTTTGGAATTCAGGAACAGCTGACCAGCATTTAACATTAACATAGATCTTAAGTCTGATAAGGAACATTTACAATCTATTCTCTCTGAAGCCTGCTACCTGGTGGCTTCATTTGCATGATAAAACTTTGGTCTCCACAACCCCATTCATAACCCAGATATTCCTTTCTATTGATAATAACTCTTTCAACTAATTGCCAATCAGAAAACTTTTAAAAGCTACTTATAACCAAGAAGCCCCTGATTTGAGCTATTCCACTTTTCTGCACCAAACCCATGTATATCTTACATGTATTTGATTGATGTCTCATGTCTCCCAAAAATGTATAAAACTGGGCTGTGCCCTGACCACCATGAGAACATGTTCTCAGGTTTCCCAAGGGGTATGTCATGCACATGGTCACTCATTTTGGGCTGCATCGTGTGCGTGGTCACTCGTGGTGGGCTCAGAATAATCTCTTCAAATATTTTACAGAGTTTGACCCCTTTTGTCAACATTCTTGTTTTCAATTGATATATACCCAATAAGCTGGAAATATAATAGCTGATGCTTAATTTTTTCCTTTTAGTCACTCCTTATGTGTGTGTGGTGTCCTACTAACTAGTTTTACCTTTTGAATATGATTTTTATCCTGCAGTTATTCATCTCTATCACTCATGTTGTATCCCAGAAAGTTATCATTACTTTGAATAATATTACACTAGTCTTCTGTCTTTCTTCTTTGCTATACTTCTCCTTATACTTATCTTACTGAAATGCCAAGTCAACTATGTCATGTCTTCCTTCCCAGGATCCTAGAACTCACTATTGCTTAAAGACAAAATCAACTCCTTAATATCAATTTACTACAATCACAGGGATCTAGTTGCTGTCTAGATTTTCAGTCTTATTCCTAAGCAACCCCTGCTTCCAGCTGTTCACTTTAGAAACATCAAAGGAACGTTGATCCATGCTGTCCTTTCTTCTTTAAAAGCTCCACCTCATTTCTAATCACATGTCCAAACACATGCTTAAATACAGTTTGTATGCATTGCTTAATGCTTAGCCTAACCAGTCTTCTCTGGCCTCCAAGTTACATTAAATGGCGCTTCCTTGTCAATTTCTCTACCATTGAATCTCCATATTTTACTATGCTTATATGTCTAGAGGACTTTCTTCTAACTAAACCATGAGTTTCTTTATGACACAACCATGTGTTTATCTTTGTCTCTCTAGCACCTATCACCTAGGGTAAACCTAGGGCCTTATCTATATGCTAGTTGATAGACTAGTTTAATGAACATGTTATTTCAGATGTTCCCATTTGTCTCTTAAGATGAAATCCTCTGGAATATTTATTCTGTAAGTACCAATTTGATTGTGCTTTTAAGTTTTCATGCTGTACGATTGCCTATAAGACAGTGCTTCTTAAATGGTGGTTTACAGACCCTTGCTATCAGAGTACACAATTTTTCTATGGATTTTCTTAGTAAATTTTGTGAATTAAATAGCCAATCATAAATCATTGTAAGCATGTTCTAGATCATTCTGGACGGGCACTTTGTAACCCAGACTTACCACTTGGTTTCAGTGCATGTGCTTACATTTTTTATAATGATGATGATGCATCAAATGTTTAATTAAATAGATAGCACTCAACCTTTAATCTAGAATTAGCTTAAATTCCAGATTTTAATTCATAGATTCTAATCAGGTAGAATCTATGGTGTGAAACCATTGAAATAATTTTTGGAAATCCATGAAGTCTCAAATTTGAGAAATAATGCTGTAAATTAAAATTTGTTGTCATAAAACTAAAGCACAATTAAATATTACTGCGGATATAATTGTATAGCCTTAACATAAATGCTACTCACTAAACAGACCCTCACCATGTGTTTTTTTCTATCCCAACTACATGCTTTGGATTAAGCCATTATTTATATACTCGAAGTTTTCCACCTACCACTTCTAACTTTCTAAATTTTATTTATTGTTCATGTCTTCACTCTAATGTTATATTCTCTATAAAACCTTCCATGATCACATAAGTGGGAGTTACCTAGTTCTACGATCTTTGTCTTAGTTTTGTTACCACACAATTTTCAATAGCATGCAGGAATATCTGTCTAATCACTTCCATTTTATGAAATGAAAGGGGGTGAAAATGAGATAGTATTAATTCAAGTGAATAAAGAAGATAAAACACTTTGATTACTGTTAAAGTACCTATGCATGTACAGATGGTTGAAGATGTGTTCCTGGTGATTCAGAAAGTTCTACTGATGAGTGCCCACCAAAGGAAAGCATAGAAAAATAAAAACAAAAACAGAAAAAAAAGTCTAGTTAAAATGAAATAAGTTGCTATTTTGTGATTTACTTTGCATGTTTAGAAAAAGTGAAAATGATAGCCGACGTTGGTGGTTCAGGCCTGTAGTCCCAGCTACTGGAGAGGCTGAGGCAGGAGAATTGCTTGAACCCAGGAGGTGGAGGTTGCAGTGAGCTCAGATTGTGCCACTGTACTTTAGCCTGGGTGACAGAGCAAGACTCTCTCTCATAAATAAATAATAAATAAATAATAAAAATAAATAGTTATTGTGAGGAATACAGAATATAAAATTTTTGGTTAAATTTTTACGTAAAGTGATATCTGGCCAGTCACCTTATTGAGAATGAGAATTTAATGTTCTAATTGTGATTTATTTTGAAAAGTGTCCTTATAGGGACCATTGTTGTTTCAGAACTTCATTGTTAAGGGTATCTGTATTAAAACACATCACATGAAGCCAGAAGAAAAATTGCTCAAGAAATCATATTGCTCTAGTGTTCTTTCAAAGTTTTATGGGGACCTGTCTGCCATCTACTGATCCTAAGACTTTATTCTGTCTGAAATTGCATCTCTTTATTTAATTCTTGTGTTATCCTGAGTGAAATGTGTATTGCTTAGTAATAGGATGTGAAAAGAAATTTGTCACCTCCAAAATGTACATTAATTAGAGCTACTGCAGTCAGGGGAATAAGCTATTTTCACCAATAATAAATGCACTTATCTCTCTTCTGAAAAGGCTATGCATTACTCTAACTTGAAACCAACGCTTAACAAATGTTTTTATTAGTGAATTATATATTCTGATATATAAATTTCTGGTGAGTTGATATTTCTGTAGTTAGGAAGATGCTAGCATTTTTCCTACCTTAATTTACTTTCCTTCGACAAATCCAAGATTGAATTCTACTTATTTCTGTTCTGAAATTTGTGATCACTTTATGAGGGCATCCATCTATTACTTTAGCAGACTTTGTTGAATAAATGTTAAGGAAGCCATGAAATCTTGTTTCTGCTTCCAGTATTGCCACTGCTGAGCTTCTTAGTCCCTAATCAAATCCTTTACCTTCTCTGGACATAAATTTTTCATCTGTAAAACCAATGATTGAAGTTTTAACATGTCTTTCATTTTAAGACACTAGAATTCTGTAATGAGGAGTTGTCATCTGGATGAGGTCTTACTCCTGCCTATGACCTCCCAGCTCTTGTTGGTACCTAATAGACATTTCCATAATCATTCCCACAGCCCACTTTTGACTTACTGACATAACATGCCTGGTTATCTGCTTAGTAACAAATGAAAGAAGTGTGCAATCCTTGACTTTGAGAAAAATATTTTAGTTCTCATTTTTGTGAATCTTCTAAGCTGTCACATAAGAACTGTATTTTATGTATTTAAGATTTCCAGGAAAAGCTGTACCCTAAATAAAAGAAAATAACTTATGACTCAAAATTGAAGTTTAAAGGCATTTCACTGGATTCCTGATTGGAATATATTACTAAAGAAGAATCCATAAAACTTCTCCAACAACTTAAAATTAATTTCAAAAGGGGAGTAAAATAAATGACTTTTGTTAAAATTGTTAATGCCTAAGGGTTATCAATGTCCCCAAATAAGTTCTTACACAAATGGAAAGTTATTGGGTTTATATTCCTGCATATAAACTAGAAATTGGCTACTCATTTAGCCCCAAAGGTCACCAATGGAGCCAAGTAAGTTAGTCAATATTGGTCAACACACCAGGCTCTGCGGGCATAGAACCCTGTGCTTTTGACGGTTGGCTGTGAGAAAAATTCCTGACACAAGTATGGTGAATCTTGTTTTAAACCACCCCTTCTCCAAGATAAATTGGCAATATAATGATTCCATATTGAAATTTATAAGATGTATTATCTCTTTTTTACTCAAATCTACTAATATTTACTGAACAACTTTTTAAAGAAAGGCATGAGTCCAGCTGTAATTTAATCTGTATAGTTTGATTTAAATCTGTTCTGTTGTGAACTTCTTTCTCTGGTTATAACCCTCAAGGAAAATATGTAACTACCATAGCCATCTCTTTGCCATGTCCATCACTTTGGTATGAGCCTAGACTTTCCTTTTCAAAATATAACCACAATTTTCTAATTCTTATTAATAAAGTCCAGTTGTATTGATAGCCACGCACCCTCTAAGTTTTCCATGTCATATTTCTGTTAGAATGCCTTTATCTAATTAGTGCTTTATACGTCACTCTGAATCACCATTTGCATGTCAGAATTACTTTTTCCTTATTATGTGCCCAATTGATATTATATCACTTGCCCATACTTAAACGTGGTCATTTTGTCCTGTCAAATAAGATTCATATTTATCAAAAGTATATTAACTTTTCCCAGCTCTGTTCTAGATACTCCAGACTGATTTAAACTACTGATCTTGGCCTTGCGGAGCTCCCCAATTTAGTGGTTCTCCTGAAGACAAAGGGTAGCTTATCAAAGTCTCTGAAGCTATGCATGTAATTTGAGAATTCATATTTAATACTATTATCCAATATTTGTCTTGACTAGAACATTAAGATTCATTATTCATATATTCTAAACTATAAAAAATAAATCTCATCAAAATCTTTTCAGCCACTAAGAATAATGGATTACAGGCTGTACTGTATGGGAATATATAGAATGTATAGAGGAGGAGGAACTGTGATGTTTTTATTTGTAACTGGGTCACAACTGCCCATCTTAAGGAATAACCTCTTTTTTGTCTTGAAGGAAAGTACAGACATTTACTCTCAATTTTTTTAGGAAATCCTGAGGGTTGTCATAATACTTCACACAGCAAAATGCCCTATTTTTTTTTCTCATCCATCCATGCCCTGAATATCTGCATAGTAGCTCATATAAACATTAAATACATGTAAACCTCCCTATGTTGTGGCTTTTTTGCACCCCTAATTCAGTGAGTCAGCGAAAGTAGTGCCAGGAGCTTCACTTTTTCATTCCCGTAGCTCAGCAAGTGGGAGGGAGTGGCATCCCGTGGCTGCTTCTCTCCTGTTGTTTGGTGGGCTAGAGGGAGCGGCCACCAGCAGCTTCTTCTCTCTCATTGGTTGGTGAGTGGGAGGGAGAATGACGGCTCTTTTACTCCCACTGTCCGCAGCTCAGTGGGCAGGAGCATTACATGTTTTTCACTCCCTCAGTTTAGCAAGTTCCAGGTTCTTGTTCTGAAACAAAGAGGAATAAGGTACTCAGACGCTGGAGAATGAGTTAGGCAAAGTAGAAGTTTATAGAGCAACAGAAAGCTAGCTTTCAGCAGGGAGAGGGAACCTGAAAGTGGGTTGCCTTCTGTGAGGCTGAGTGGGGGGTTTTTATGAGCTTAGAACGGGGGGCTACTTACTGATTGGTCTATG
Source organism: Nomascus leucogenys (assembly GCF_006542625.1). Lineage (NCBI taxonomy): Eukaryota > Metazoa > Chordata > Mammalia > Primates > Hylobatidae > Nomascus > Nomascus leucogenys. The sequence continues at coordinate 36,767,165 of NC_044384.1, forward strand.
GATGGTCTTAGAAAAAGCACCATTCGATTGGTTAAAAGGCATCATTCCAAAGGAACCAATCAAGAGTGGGTAAGACAGAGATGAAAGTTCTCCCTCAGGTCATGGACTCTATCCAGAACTGGCAGTTCAGTTTTTAGGCTTTAGACTGTTCTTGGCTTGAAGGTCAGATTTCACAGGGGACCTGTCCCTGTCTGCCTAGGAATTTGTCTGTCTCCTCTTGCTATCACCTGTAGCATACCCAACCCTGAAAAAGAGTCTGATATCCTTTGCTTATTATTTTTCTACAAGGGATAAGAGGGCCCTGAGCTTTCTGTGAATATGTTAATATGTATGAATCAAAAAAAGTTTCAGAAAATACTGAGAAATGGTAGACTATTTTATGGATTACTATTATATATTAGTCTAGTGAAAATAATTGTAAAATCAATATTATGAAAAAATAAAGAAACCTGAAATGACTTAGAGAGCCAATAAATAAACCATCATAAAATGGTTGACAGGACTGGTTTTAGAATCTGGCAAACTTGAAATCAAATTCTGTCCTGATCATTTATCAGTTATGTTACACTGTACTACTTACAGCATATATGAGCCTCAGTTTCTTTATATATAATGTAGATATTATAATATCTTGGTCACAGGGATTGTTATAATACATTAAATGAGTGCATGAAAACACTTGCTATGGGTATGCCATGCTCAATTATTTAGTTGCTATTAAAAGGATTCAAAAAAATACTGGGCATCTGCTCTCTACTGTACTCATTA